>NC_090279.1:43970918-45170918 GCF_040414725.1 Anabrus simplex | reverse complement strand
TGGCACATGCCCCCAGATTATGGTCGCCAAGTGGACAATTGGCCTCTAGCATTTACTAGGGAGATGGCAGTGCATGCTATGTTTGATAGTGGCAAAAAGCTGAATTAAAGTTGTGGACTTGATAGTGAAGGAACCTTGGTTAGGTCCAGCTACCAATGAAGTTGTGACAGGCAGCGTTTCAAGATCGATGCATCAGGACAATTCATGAGCTAAGTACCCATCAAATGACTGTTTATTGTTTATTGATTACCTCTGGCGTTTATTGAAATGGATTTCTGTAGGTTGTATGGTTATGTTTTTATTCTCCATGGTTTGATAATGGTATCGTTGTGGGATTGACATCATCTCCTATCATACATTATCCAATTTTAGTGCTAGTAGCTGCTGAACTGAAGGACAATTGTGGGTGCTGGATTTAATTCGGTTATGGCCAGTAGGACTTTGAATCTCATAGTGAACATATTTTTCCACCAAAAGAAATTCCAGATAAGATTTGCATGATTTAAACTTCTTTACAATGTTACTAATGTTGGGTGATCTCATAGTAAAACTCTGCCTTGGCGGAGAAGCTGTGAAATAATTTTGGAGAAGAAGCGACTTATTGTCATCATCTTTCCTTGCTCTGTCTGTTGCTACTGTAAACAGTCCATTGTAATCTTCTGAATGTGTGGCTTACAGTTCAGTCTCTCTTCATCTGATGGCTTACATGGTGATGTGATAACATTCTTCTTTCATGTTGGGGAGTGTAATTTGGGTCCATTCTAAGAGGTATTTGATGAAGCTGAATATCCCAGCACACGTCTGTAGTTATACCGGCATAAAAGTGAATTCCTGCACATCATTCTTGCACCTCAGAGTCTTTGAAAACCTTGAGAGTTGGAAGAGGGATATTCAATGAATAATTGTGACTTGGCAGCAAAAATCTACTCCCAACACTGTGAACTGCTAATTTATAGATGTGATATTGTCCAGGAGTTGCTTAAAGGTGAAATTCTGCTGCTTATGCACACTGTTCTCTGAATAAATGTTTGCTGGTTGAGTTCTAAATTATAGACACTACAGAAGAGAACAGTGTCTGAACATATCTGAGATGCGAGTGCACTGCTATTCAAGATCTATACTCTTGACACTTCTTGTTATGTTCTATTCTTGGGTATATAGAAAAAAACAATAGCTGTCATCAACAACAACGGAATTCAAGAACTACAATGTGATCCTACAAATAAATTTCAAAACAAAATAAAACAAGCTATCCAGCAAACATACTTTATTCTCACAGAACAAGAAAAGGAAAGCCTCACTATCAAAAAAACCTCAACTCCCCACAGTAAGAGCCATCCCCAAAATACACAAAAGCTCATGTCCCATTAGACCAATAGTAAATTATGATGTGCCAATTTACAATTTAAGCTAACAACTGAAAAAATCCTAAAAGAAAAAATCTCACTTAAAGAACACAGATAAATTGAAACCAGCCTAGAACTAATCAACCCCTTCCCGCCCGAAAGCACCCGACTGGTCACTTTGCCTTACGGTCCATATTGCCTGAAAACACCCAGCTGCATTATCTGCATACGTGTGCAATCTGTGCAATAGTTTTGTATTTTTTGGTAGTGAATTGTTTATTAGGCTTTGATGAACATGCAGTACAATATACAAGGCTTAGGAAATAAAAGAAGAGTGAGAATTTGTCTTGAAGTTGTCTAGGCAACGGACTTGAACTTCCGCGAGTGCTGGTCAGCTGTTTAGTTCGTAAACATGACGGGATTGAATACTGCGGATATTGAGACTGAGCTGAATAACGGCATAAGAAATGACACAAAATTGTTGAGCAGGGGTGGAGGTAAATTTTTAGTGAGTAAATAACATATCAACAAAGATAATTTTACTGATAACTGTGATATAAGTGAAAACGGATATCTAGATATCGGACCTGATGATGATGCAGCTGCAATTCAGGTAACACAAACATTTTGTTTCATTACTCAATGATTATATGGATTATGTTGAACCTATCAATAATTTCAAAAGAGTATTATGAGAAATAGGTTATATTTTTACATATGATAGGCGGAGACAATCTATTCAGTGGCATTACCGATTGCGTATATATCAATGCAGCAATCAAACAGGCGCATTTCAGTAAAATAGAAACAGAATGGGAAGACACTTGCTAGAGGAAATGAAAGTTGATATACAAGGTCACCATTACACTTCCACAATCTCATCTTTATTGGCTTAGGGGGATTTAGACAACATGAGAATATGACAAATACAGCCTACCTCAGTGTTGAGTATCTCCAGCACGGGTGGGGGTTTGAACCGACAAACTTATGACTCTACGAATAGAGAAATGGACATGATGGTATGTTAAATGTTGTAAATGATGGCATGTTTTCTAATATTATTGAAAATGAAACGGTGTGCTCTGCTTGAATGTTTCCTAATTAATAGGTTGAAACCTGGGGATAAGCGGAGCAAAAATGTGGGTGGTAAAGGGTTAAAGATACCCTTTGGCATCACTAACATGTACACCAACGTAACAATAGATGAATCCATTAAAATTATCGAGAATTTTCATAAAGAAAATACTTCACTGCAGGAAACCAAAGAAATAATTAGCCTCATTAGAACAATGCTACACCAAAATTGCTTTGCATACACTGACAAGACTTATTGCCACAAAGAAGGGTTAGCCATGGGCTCAACATTATAAGGTATAATAGCAAACAATTTTTGAATAACTTTGAAAACATCTTCTGAACGTATCAGCATTCAAAATGAATATTATACTGGAGCAGGTATGTAGGCGACATCATGTGCATATGATAATGACTTCACTAATGCACACCAGTTATTAAACACACTAAATGATTTACAAAATTCCACCAGCTTCACAATGGAGCAAGAATCTAATAAGAAAATAACACCACAATCAGCAGGAATAATGGCAACCTGTCTTACAAAGTGTATAGCAAGCCCACTCAGCTGTTGCATGCTATTGACGAGTCTAACCATGCATACAAACTAAAAATAGCTGGATTGAATACAATGATACACAGAGCTGTTTCCATACCAGTGAGCACAATGGAGTTCAATGAAGAGGCACAAATTGTTAAACAAATCATAAAAGAAGACAACCACCCTCCAGGCACAGTAGATAAAATATTAAACCAACAAAAGTCCCTGGAAAACCACCACACTTGGTTCTCAACTACATTAATAATAACACATAAAAAGTAGGTTATATCTTTAGGAAACAGGGTTTTAATTAACCTTTAGGATGAACAACACACTGCAGAGACACATCAACAAGTGCACCTAAACAAAAAGGACCCTTTCTCAAAGTCACGAGTCTATGAACTCAAGTGCCAAGAACTTAACTGCAATGCCACCAGTATAGGTCAGACAAAACAAAATTTCCACACAAGATTCAAAGAACACAATAAACGATCAGATATAATCAGCATTCAGCCTTTGGGGAGCACAAATACGACAGTTCACAATATTTCACAGACATCAACACAGATCTAAAAATTTTACACATTGAAAATAAAATAAAATCTTCGAATATGAGGGAAGCAATCGAGATCTATATCGCAAAAAATGCTAACGTAACCAACTTAAATGCCCATACACACTTAAAAAATTCCCCGCACATCGCTCTACTCACATAATATCTGGACCATACGTACTCATTAAATTGGCATTTATCACAATAATATCCTATAAATATTCTCTATTTCAATTCCATACATTATTCATCTAAAATCATTCAGTTGCATTCATCCATCTCACATAAAAGTACATTATAACATGAAGTAGGTTAATAACCTTCTCTCCCCTCTCCAGTGTGGAAAGAGTATTCCACAGTGCTCCACTCGTTCCATCCTACTTCCCCCTCTCCTCTCCATGGTACAGTGTACTAGATTTTAACATCCAGTAGGAGGGATCCACAATGTTCGGCTCTCCCCTCTCATGCTTCCCTTCCTCTCTCCGTAAGGTATGTGCTATACTCAAAACTTTCCATTTACCTCTCCATGACCACAGTCCTGAAATAGTATTTGGTGACAACAAAGTTGGCATTGGCAGTCTAGATAAGTTCAGGAGTTTTCTCGATATATTAATACTTGTAAATTTCTTATTTGTCAGTACTGGCTCATATTATCACTGAACTCTCTATCATTGACAAGTTTATGTAACGTAAACAATGCTGTACATATATGCATATTTTATGTGATTTCATAGAGTCTGAGGATGTTCTTGTAGAATGAAACATGTCATTCTTTGTATAATAGTGTTTATTTTTTACGGGTATGTTTATAGTGTAATAATTTATGTTAAAATTGTATGTTTGACAAATTAGAAAGTTTTTTTGTTACATTTAACTAAGTCTACAATGGAAAGTATGGCTTCATCTTTAACAAACTCTCCATTTTGTGCGTCATTTTATCTTCCTTTCCTTAGTTCAGCTACTGTTCGATTTCTTCTGTATTAAATGGGATAAGTGAGTATATTCTGGACTTTTATACTTTAATTCGCTTTTACTAGTAAACTAACTTGTAATAGAATGTAAGCTTTAGATCACAGTCCCTCCTGCACCCCTGTAGTGTCAAAATGTTTCATGAATCCAAGTGAAAAATTTAAAGGTCTTTTAGTACGAGGGCCATCCGATAAATAGGTTTCCCTATTTTACAAAAAATACAAGCAGGCTATTTACACTTGTGCTGGCCCTGCAGTGTAGGGGTAGCATGCCTGCCTCTTACCCAGAGGCCCTGGGTTCAATTCCTGGCCAGGTCAGGGATTTTTACCTGCATCTGAGGGCTGGTTGGAGGTCTACTCATCCTATGCGATTAAAATTGAGGAGCTCTCTGACAGTGAGATGGTGGCCCTGGTCTAGGAAGTCTAGAATAACGACGGAGAGGATTGTTCGTGCTCACCACATGACACCTCGTAATCTGTAGGCCTTTGGGCTGAGCAGTGGTCACTTGGTAAGCCATGGCCCTACGGGGGCTGTTGCCCCATGGTGCTTGGTTTTATTTACCTTTGAGAAATATTTAATTTTCATTCTACAACTCGTACACTACTTTTCCACATAGTCGCTATTTCAGTCCAAACATTTTGTTATCTTGGCAGCAGTTTCTTGATACCTTCATCATACCGGGTCGGGTCCCATCTCTGTAGACAGCGGTGCACTTCCTCTTCCACCTCTTCATCAGTTGCAAACCGCTTACCTCCAAGGTGCAACTTGAGTTGTGGATAGAGATGGAAATCACTCGGGGCAAGTTCCGCAGAATAAGGTGGATGGGGAAAAAGGTCCCTTTTGAAGTTCTGCAGCAAATCCTGCGTCCTTTGAGCTGAATCGGCAATATTTTCTGAGACAAGACAAGAACGTTTTCGTTGGATTTCAACTCTAAGCTTCGTGAGGACCGTGGAGGACCTCTCATGTGTGACCACAGTGCATTGGGGCAGTCGGTGAACCAATACAACATCATTACAGTCCCAAAAGGCAGTAGCCAAAACTATGCCTACAGAGGCTGATGTCTAACCGGGCAAGTTGGCCATGCGATTAAGGCCGCGCAGCTGTGAGCTTGCATCTGGGAGATAGTGCGTTCGAACTCCACTGTCGGCAGCCCTGAAGATGGTTTTCCGTGGTTTCCCATTTTCATACCAAGTAAGTATTGGGGATGTACCTTAATTAACGCCACAGCTGCCTCCTTCCCACTCCTAGGCTCTTCCTCTCCAATTGTCAACATAAGACCTATTTGTGTCGTTGCGATGTAAAGTAAATTGTAAAAATGAGTCCGAGGTCTTGGCTCTTTTTTATGAGCATGTTCGCCAAGTTTCTTCCATAGCATGCTTTGTGGTTTTGTTTTTAGAGTTGAATAATGCACCCTGCATTCATCTCCAGTAACATAGCGGGAAAACATTTGATCTCCCTCTCTTTGAAGCATTTGCAGAAAAGCTCAGGCTACCTCGTTCTGTTATTGCTTGTGAGCATCAGTAAGAAAACTTGGGACCCATCTTGCACAGACTTTTCAATACTGCAAGACATTCAACAATATCATTGCAATAAAGGACTGCCAGTTTCCGTGCCGGGAGGCAGTAGATTCATTATCTCATCAGTGCTGACGCATTAATCTTTGTCCCCCACATTCTGACCAACAGTGGCTGTAATGGGCCTGGCGCTGCGCTGTCATCATGTACATCTTGCTGCCATTCCAGGAACCATGAATGCCAGCATGCATCTTTCACTATAAACTCACACCAAAATGGCAATGATTATTGGTAGCCATTTCATTTTTTGCCGTGGAAAAGTGAATAACATGACAGAGTTCACAAGTGGAAACGCTTTCAAGTGGTAGCTCCATGGCAGGTAGCGCCGTACTGGTGAACACAGAGCAAGCACGTGCGGTTGAAGATCACCTTACCCCAGCCATATGCCAGTGGAAGTTCCTACAGTACCAACTTAATTCTAAAACATGTGGTATGCAGAGAAAAAATAAGGAAACTTATTTATTGGATGACCTTCGTAGATCATGAAAGAGCTTCTGTAACTGCAGATGTACACTCCAACACTGGTGGTGTTCTCATCCCCACAGTTCTTCACAGACACTGCATAACATCCTTGTAGTAGTAAAACATTTCATTTGTAGTTGCTTTATGTTGGACCTGCATCACATCTTTCCCTGGTCTATGACTGTGATAAGCCTGCTTTTTTCATGTTCGTTTTTTATTTTTACACTTGGATGAACAGAACTGTCTAAATGCAGTGTTTATCCCCTGTGAGCTTGGCAAAAACCAGATTATAGAAAATGATTAAAATGTTTCAAGGGATTTTGATCCGTCTGTCTAAACAAAATGTATGTTAAGAGCATAGTATTAATATTTCTCACTGTATGGCAAAAGATTTAGGACAGTTTTAATACTTGGATGTGATTCAAACAACCTCAATGATTTGATAGACGTAATTGGATACATAAAATCAATTAATATAATTTAGTGTTTATATCTGTGGCAGATTGCTTCCAAAATTTTGTGCGAGATGGTCCCAATTCCATCTCTGGTAGAATATCTTCTGATATGGCTAGAAAATGCTTCTCACTTTATATTTGGTTCTCAGTCTCATGCTTTCTCTGACATTAGGTTTGAACAAGGATGATAACACCATTCTCAGTGCAGCCTTTGGTTTTGAAATCCTCTGCTGGTAGAAATCTCTCTTAAACAGTAGTAAAATTTTGAAAGTAACTGTAATACTTGGAAGTAGTAAATTATCACGCTCATTTGTTGGTGACAGTATTTGTAAATGTGTGTTACGTGCATAACTTATGTATCTTATTTTCCACAGGAAAATATTGAAAATGTATCAGAAATGATACCACTGAAAAAAGAAGCCTAATCAGAGTTAACAGAGCCAGGACCAATGCAGGAAAACTCACTTGAAGTAATGTGCATAATTTGATAAATCATTGTTAGGTACTGAAAATAGAAAATTGCTGAACAGATATCAGTGGTTGACCCTTCATTTCAATACATATGATTGATACACTTTTTTATGAGATTGACTGTTTACTTACCTAATTTTCACCTTTCCTTCATGTTCTTTAAGATCGTGCATTATGTATCACGCAGCAGTTGGGATAGATCCAAAGACCTCTACTGTATATCATTTGGGAGGTGGTATCATTACTACTAATATTTTTGACTTAGTGAATATTTTCAAACACGGAGTTGCTATAAGGGGCACTTTATTGTCACTGTTCCTGGGTATTTTACTAGTTGTTCCAAATGAAACACCATTGTAATCTTGTTGATTATATTAATTATTGACTTCTAGATAATACAATTATTTGTAGATACAAGTTACAGGTGATTGCTTGCTTACTGTCAGAATTCACTTACAAGTAGAAAACATTCTTATCCTTCCTAATGTGGTCTGTGATGATACTAGTCTGTGGTGACTTATAATATTACATAAACTTTCAATGAATAAATGAGCCCTTCAAGAGTGATCTTGCCTTTCTGTTTCATGTGTGGTAAAGGACAGGCTTTGTATGTTCCCCATTACTCACCTGATCACTGCCATCGTCCACTGTGTTGTTATGGGCTATTTATTGGGATATTTAATTGACAATCTCTTTCAGGAATTCTGGGTTGGCTGCTCAATATACAGCCATCTGGATAATGAGAGAGGAAGTATAATCATGATCAGGGAGTGTAGTATTTTTCTCTCCTACAAGGAAATTGGATGTAGTTAGGTAAGAAGTGTCAAAAGGGTCGTCATTTAACTTTAGTGAGGAGATGTGAGTATGTGTTGTAAGAGTGGTCCATTCTTTGTTGGCCAAGAAATAAGAATTCATCACTCTTCTAAGGTGATATATCAGACTGTTGACAGCTGCTTCTCGTTTTCTATCAAAGTGTAGTGCTGCAGGAGGGATGGAATGCTGTATCAGTCCCATGCCTGCAGTTGCAGGGAAGAGCTGGTTTTTCTCAGGATTGTTTTTCAGAAAGGCCTTGATCTCCTTAGCTGCTCTGAAGAAGCTTGTGCCATTATCACTGTAAATGTTCAGGGGGTGACCTCTGTGAACATAAGTGAACAAAGAGAGGCGAGCAATGTAGTTGTTGTGAGATCAGGTATCATGTCTATGTAGAGAGACTTGGTAGCTAGGCAGTCTGGTCTTGTTCCATCTCACGCGAATGTTTATGAGAATTGAGCCAGCAAATTGTCTATTCTAGTGTTAAGAAATGGGTACACGCACACTTTGTGTATTTCGCGTTAATTGTTCGGAAGTATCTGCATTCAACTTACGACCCTTGAGACGTGCATAAATGTTGCTTCTTTACCGCCCCCCTTGCTGATGGGATCCGAAACTTGCCTCTCAGAGATGTGATTAAGGGTTGAGTGCCATGAAGAAGTAGTCGAAGTTGTTCCACAATGATAATTAGATTAGTGAGATGATGATATATATACAGAATGATCTAATATTTCCCCCCACTAGAATTAAGATATTGTGCAGTCTTCTGCTGACAAGGAGATGGCTTCTTGATCTATGATTATGGTTATAATCAATATGATTTAATATTTTCTGTGACAATAATTTACGATACCCTCATTTGTTGAACAAATGTATTTGTGTGTGGGGACCTTATCTGCAATTCTCGGCCATTGTTGCATTGCCGTTAATTTATATGCTGGTACTGTGGCTATTTAAAATGGAATTAAAATCCATTATTACGTCAATAATTTTGATTTTCCTTATTCGCCCAATAAGCTAATCCTTGACTTGAGCATGCGTATTGTCTGTCTTGAACGGAGCGCTCTGCAGTTGTTTTTCTGTCTCGTCAAGAGTTCCCTCTTAGCAGTGCTAGTGTGCAGTTGAGTGGACAGTCGCTGTGAAGAGGTAGCGTGGACGGTATTGCGTAGTGATTCTACGAGTGTAATTCGTACGTTATGGGGGAGCAAAGTGGTGGTGAGGAGTCTCCTGATCCTTCAACCCTCACAGTTGCTCGGGAAGAGACAGTTCAAATGGACCAGGATGAGATTGATAGTCCAAGTGAGAATAGTGGCACAGTGAGTAAATCGAATACACCAAATGCGGTGGTGAATAAAGACGCTGGTGCTTCGATTTCGAAGACTGAGTCGCAGGAACTTTATCCTATTACTCATTATGGACCTTTCATTATTTTTGTGGAGTCCACAGAAACAGGCAGTGTCGGTAACATGCATCCTATGACCCTGGGTAGAATTTTCTATGAGAAAAATATTCCAGGCATAAAATCAGTGGCCCGCAAGGGACGAAATAGGGTACAAATGGAATTTGTATATGCCGTACAGGCAAATTCATTTCTGAAGCACCCTTTATTTGTTGAGCTTAAAGTTACGGGCATACTTACCTAGCTCTAATGTACTGCGGGTAGGAGTTATCAGGGGTGTAGAGAAGACCTTGAAAGAGGATGCTATATTAAAGCACTTAAAGTCTCCTGCTGTTATAAAATCTGTAAAGCGTTTGAACCGTGGAATTGTAAACGAAGAAGGAACACAGTATGTCCCTACTGGATCTATAAAAGTGGTTTTTCGTGCGCAGAAACTTACACAGTTTGTGTCATTATATCAGGTGCATTTTGAGGTGGAGCCATATGTTTTTGCTCCCATCATCTGTAAAAAATGCCAGCGGTACGGTCACGTTGATAAGCATTGCAGAGCGACCAGTCCCAGGTGGGGGAAATGTGCATTGCACCATACTACTGCGAACTGTACGGAAACTTTCCTGCAATGCGTGCATTGTCGCGGCACCCATTCAACTGGAGATGTTGACTGTCCAACTCACCAACAGCAAGTCCACATTAAAAAGATCATGAGCCATCAGAACTTATCGTTCAAGGACGCTGTACAAAAAGTCCAACCTAGTGAATATAATGTAGTAGACAATTCCCAAAATTTTCCCCCTGTAACTGGGGAGGAGCAGACTCCTACTCAGTCGAATCCCCATAAGAGAAAATTCACACAAGTAATTTTAAAATCATCGAGACCGGTACCAGCCCCAGGATATGCTAAGGAAGGTTATCAAAATTTGGTTCGAGAGATTCCCCGCATGGAGATGGCAGCTTCAAAAGTTACACCTGTTTCCAATGGCGCAAGCCGGCGGATGGAGGCACCTTTGGACGAACCTGTTGCCACGAGTAGCGCCTCAATGGCGCAACCGCTTTCGTCATTTCATAGGCAAAGAGAATATCTTCAAAGTGGTCTTTATCAATCTATTCAGCAATTAGTACAATTATTGGGTGATCACCCCGCGTTAGCTCATAATGTATTCCAGTTAAGGGACAGGGTTTGCAGTTTTATTCAATTCTATGATCAGAATTACTCAATGGAACGCTAGAAGTCTCATGAACAAACGTCATGAGCTATTTAAATTAATTCAGGAAACAGTACCTCACTTTTTAGCTATACAAGGAACTTGGTTTAATCTTGAGACTCGCATTAAGTATCCTAATTACAAAGTTGTACGTAATGATGGACCCGGTTACGGTGGGGTTGCCTTTTTGGTCCACTCGTCCGTGACATATCGCATTCATTCGAATATTCAGGCCATAACCCCTACATATGTTATAGGATTATATTATATGCATATTTTACTTGTGAATATATACTGTCCTCCTGAATTTTCCATTACTGACAGACAATGGAACCAATTCTTTCAACAATTTACTACCGAACCATATGTTTTTATCTTTTGGGGACTTTAATCTTCATCACACACTGTGGGGAGGAAATTTGGATACACTTCAAGGTACACAGTTCCTTAATGCAGTAAATAACCATGCTCTTGCTATTTTGAATGATGGCTCTCCTACGCGTTTGACTGCGCCTTCTGCCCCTCCTAGCGCAGTAGATTTAACATTGTGTAAGCGAAATATGGTGTCTATCACTACATGGCATACTTTGAGTGATACTTATTCCAGTGATCATTTCCCTATTGTTACTTATGGTGTAGGCAGACCCTTTTCTCCACCGCAACACACATCTCAAAATAACATGATTCGATCTTTGAGGAGATTTAAACCGCAAATATATACCGCTTACATTGATGATGCGTTACAAAAAATACCGGATTTTTTCATATCAAACTTTGCTGCAGATTTTAACAGATTATATTAATCTACACCACCCCATCATCGTTTCACCCCCTTTATCTTCTAGGAAACCTGCGCATGTTAAGTGGTGGGACGAGGAATGTCATTTGCTGATCCAAACCCGCAAAGTACTTTTTCGACAATATAGGCAGCACGCAACACCTGAAAATTACTTCCGGCGCAAACGACACATAGCACAAACTCGCCGAATTTTCCATCAAAAACGTCGTGTCGCTTGGAGGGAGTTTATATCGTCCTTCACGCGTCAGGTTCCAATTGCAGACTTGTGGAATGCCATCAGGGCAATCACACGAGTTACGCAGCACTCCCCTGCCAAGACCATCCCAGGTCAGGTATTATCTGATTTTCTTGTTAGAGAGACGCCAGATTTTGTTGTACCGCAGTATGTTTATTCCCAAGACCCACTAGACGCACGTTTTTCCGTATTGCTACAACCCTGCGATTATCAGGAATTAGAGGCAGTACTCCAAACGTGCTCAAATTCCTCCCCAGGTCCAGATAATGTATCATATCAAATGCTCAAATTATTACCTATTAGAGCAAAGAAGGCATTATTAAACAGGTATAATGATATTTTTCGTAATCATAGTACACCTGTTAGTTGGAATGACTTTTTTCTAATTCCCATTCTTAAAAATAAGCAATTACCCACTGAGGTTAGTAATTATCGTGGTATAGTACTCGGTTCGTGCCTCCGTAAAGTCTTTCTAAAGATCTTACTTCGAAGACTCATATGGGTATTAGAATACTATAACTTGACGCCTCGATATCAATATGCCTTTTTTAAGGGACGCAGTACATCTGATGCATTTAATAGTTTTGTTATCGATTTACTATTAGCTCGTCATAGAAAACAGTACCATAGCGGTTTTTCCTTGATATTCAACGGGCTTATGACTCCGTACCTTTGAACATATTATGGGAAAAACTTGCAACTCTTAAGATTCCTGAGGGATTTATTATCATTCTCAGACAACTTCTGACTTATCGCACACTCAGATTTAAATCGACACCTTATACAATCCAGCCCCGGCAGGTAAGTGATGGGTTGCCACAGGGTGATATTCTAAGTGGTATTCTTTTCGCTCTTTTCATGAAAGATTTCGAAACGGTCATTTTACGTCATGCTCGACTACAGGCGTATGCTGACGATTTTTTGCTTTATTATACACATGAAGACTTACAGCTCTGTAGACAACATATTAGTTTCACGCTTCATGAAGCTAGAACATGGTTAGAGGCCCATGGGTTAAATCCTTCCATAGCGAAATGTCGAGCGATGATATTTACACATCACCGAACCTATGACCGATCGCCACTTGCTTTTGATCGGTATGAAATACCAGTGGTTAGTCACCATAAATATCTTGGGTTATTTATCGATCAAAAACTTACATGGAAACATCATTTTTTATATTTGCGTTCTAAGAGTGAACGGTATATTCAGGTCATACAAGCTGTAACACGTAGGCAATGGGGGGCAGATCCCGTTGTGGTGCTATCTTTGTACAAAACCACTATTAGATCGATATTGGACTACGGATCACATATTTTTGACTTGGCATCGTATACTAACTTGAATATTCTTAACACTTGTCAATATAAAGCAATACGCTCCTGTATTGGAGCTTTAAAGTACACCTACCAATACACTTTTAGTCGAATCCTGCGAAGCTCCCTGACAAGTACGTAGAAAAATACTTGCGACGAAATATTTACTTAAAAAGTTTTCTTTAATTCCGAAGTTACAGTTACTCTCGGAGTATTACTCCGTACGGCGTCAGGGTTTACGCAGATTTCCAGTACTGTTTCATGCTTTTACTACATTGAAGTCGAAACAGTATACCTTATTACACTGTGTTAATTTAATACCCTATACTTTACCCTATCAGGTTTCTTATTATAAGCCTCAAATAATATGGCCTATACGTAATGGCTCTACTAACGTTACTTGTCTGCAGGGGACCGAGATTTGTCCTGTTAAACGAGTGAAATTTTCTAATATTCCCCGAAGCATAAACATTTTTACAGATGGGGCAAAGAACATTAATGGAGTTGAGTCCGCTTATTATATACCTTCTCTAAATGTTAAAGAACAATATGGTTTGCCTAGTGACTGTTCGATTTTTTGGCGGAGTTATTTGCCATTCAGCAAGCTTTACTTTTTGTTCAACGACAGGGATATACGCGAGCTACAATCTATACGGATTCGCTGAGTGCATTACAATCTTTGGTTTCGTATGAGTTATCCTATAATTGGTATATATACAATGTCAAGAGTCTCCTTTATAAGCTTGACAATGTCGGTATTTACATAACTTTAGTATGGGTACTAGGTCATGTGGGTATCGAGGGCAATGAAAAAGCAGATTGTCTTGCAAAACAAGCTTCTCGTCTTCCTGTTCCGAATACTAACAATATTGTTCCAGCTTCTGATTATGTAGTTGTTATCCGACAGGAGGGGCGTCAAGAATGGCAGAATTTCTTTAGACAGACTGCACAAGTCAAAGGTCACTTCTATTATCATTTACAACCAAAACTTTGAGTTAAACCTTGGTTTATACGAGGATCTTATACTAGACGACATATTATTAACATCATTCGGTTACGGTTTAATCATGCCCTTACACCACAATATCGATCACGTTTCCATTTAACGCAGGATACAACCTGTTTGTGTGGTACAAATATCCGTGATGGCGACTCCAACTACATTTTATTTGAATGTTCTTTATATGCTAACCCCCGTAAAAAACTTATGACTAATCTCAAGAGACTCAAGCAGGTTTTTCCAACCAGTGTTTCTTGTTTGCTCTGTAATCCTACAGTCGAGATTATTCGAGTGCTAAATTTGTTTCTAGATGAAGCCAATATCGTGTTATAATTCTGTCTGTAATATAGGGTGAGAATTGCTCATGCTTTTGAAGGTTCCATTGAGTGATTCCTCATATCATTAGTGTATTACTTGCGAGTGCTATTTTGGATTCTTCGTGTGGGTGAAGCTTTAGACGCAGTGTGATTGCAAGATTGGAAGTTTCCCGTATGACAACAGTCTGCTCTAGCAAACTAGGGTTGTTATGTGATATAGTGAAGTTCAGTGTTTTGTGTTTTTCTACTTGCAAGCTCAAGCATCAATTATTGAACTGAAGTTTTTCATTTATACTAGTGTGTTTACATGAGTAAGCGAGTATTGACTGGGTGAAATGTCGTAGACACAGCCCATAAGCATCAGCAAGCAAGCAAGCTGTCTCCTCAACTAGCGAGCGAGGAGTCTTGTTCTGAGCGAGCTGTGAAATGGACGCATTTAGCCTTGTTCCTTAGAAGACTTTGAAAAGTAACGAAATGGAGCTGGATACTCCCGGTTAGGCGGGAGATACAGTAGGCAATATGCCTAAATACGTTTTCAATCTTATGTTCCTCTAGTGATAGTGATTTGGTATTTTACTGATTCTTTTAATTCTACTATGTGAGTGTTGACTGTGGGCCTGCGTGCCAAGGCAGGCAGATTACCTCTTAAAACATGTTTCTGGTGTAAGTTTGTGATAAAGGATTACGCTAATTTGGATACAAAACCACCAGCATGTAAGTAATATTTATTCAAAAATTATTTTGGAGCAACGCCAACTTCAGTGGATTACTTGGAGGTGACATTGTTTACAACCGTCTTGGAATTTTCAACAACATTATCTTGTCCGTTTACGAAACAACGTTGTCACTGTTATTTAATTTTAGGCCTACCTCGAGTTATCGCCTATGTAGTGTGAATTGAATCTGAACTCTATACCCGGTATTTGGAAATTTAATAGCAGACTGAAAAATTTAAATCACTATTGATAAAATTCTCATGTAAAAGTGATATGTAAATTTAATTACGAGGCGAATCGGAAACCCGCGGTGAGCATATATGCATTATGTCATTCCTACCTTGCTATTATTGAGATTGTTGTACGTTTTTGGTTTTTTGCACCATATACGGTGTGCGTATGGTTTTGGTTGTTCGTATTGTTATTATTATTATTATTAGTATAGTTATTTTTATTACTATTATTATTTTTGCACGGTGTGTTTCTCTTACTGCCTGTTTTTCTGATTTTGAAATGCGTGCTCTGATTGTATCTGATTTCGTGTGATTTTCCAAATTGTGTCTTGTTGTTATGTAATCCCTTTTTTGCCGATGTCTCCCGTGTTCGGTCTTATCTCATGTCCTCATTGTCGTGGTTCCAAGGCCACCTCGTAGTTAATTTAATAACGAGCATCTTGGTCTTTTGTAAAATTATTCCTTATAGGAAATGCCACTTTCTATGGATTTAATCTCATGATACATGTAATTATAATTTTATTATTATTATTATTATTATTATTATTATTATTATTATTATTATTATTATTATTATTAGTCATGTCAGTACTCCTCGGTTGTAGAAATCTGAAATTTCTTTGCCCGGTTCATGAACTTCGAGGTGATTAACGCTCACATTCCTTCTCCTTACGTAGTTTTGTTTTCTTCTTGCTTTGTTACGTCACTAGCCTAAATATTTATTATCTGGTGAACGCTAAAGATTTTGGCAGGCTTTGCCTATTATGAAAAAAATTTAATAGCTTGGGTCGTGAGTTGCTATTGGACCTTTAGCGTGTGTTGTTGTTCTGTTTACACTGTGGAACATAATTTTTTTTTCCTCCCTTTGTAATATTGTATGAATTTGGGGAATATTTTTCTGGTTCCTAGTTATTAACTTTTGGTTCGGTTCTTTAATTTATTTTGTAATTTTGGTTCTGCTGCCACATATTTCGGGTTCGTGTGTATTGCCTAGTGAGTGACAAAAGGAAGATTGAATCCTTGTTGCAACAAGTTAATTATCTATGGCCAGCAATTAATTTACAAAGGTATACCTTAAAGTTTAAAGTCTAATATTAAAATTAAAAATAATATTTTTACAAAAGGGATTTGTTAATAAGATTGTAATCCTCTTCTGTATTATAATTCTGCTACTGGTCTGAGTTAGTACAATTTAATAATATAATATTCATTTATTTATCTTATTGCTTCTTTAATTATTAAATTTTTGAAAGTAGGAATCTCTTACTGTAAGTTTTAATGAATTCTGTTCATTTATTTAAATGTTAAGTGTTTTCAAAGAACGTTAGTTACCCTTTATTTTTTTAAAGAAAGAAAGTATTTATTTAACTATAAATGCTATGAATTGTTTTTTTCTTTAAGTAAACATCGTATTTACAATTTTATTTCGTCTGTCATTTAGTAGTTAACAATGTTGACCTGCCAACCTGTCAAATGTTAACGTAAGATCCAGCCCTTTTCACTCCCTATTTTGCCCTCCACGCGTCGTATTTGGTGCTGCTGCCCTTATGGTAAGTATTGTGTTTTGTTTTCGTTGTTGTTTGGTGCATTTCTTGGTAAGTGTTAAGAAATGGGTACATGCACACTTTGTGTATTTTGCGTTAATTGTTCAGAAGTATCTGCGTTCAACTTACGACCCTTGAGACGTGCATAAATGTTGCTTCTTTACCGCCCCCCTTGCTGATGGGATCCGAAACTTGCCTCTCAGAGATGTGATCAAGGGTTGAGTGCGATGATGAAGTAGTCGAAGTTGTTCCGCAATAATAATTAGATTAGTGAGATGATGATATATATATACAGAATGATCTAATATTTCCTCCCCACTAGAATTAAGATATTGTTCAGTCTTCTGCCAAGAAGGAGATGGCTTCTTGATCTATGATTATGGTTATAATCAATATGATTTAATATTTTCTACAGAACATTAATGCAACATTTGAGTGGAGGGTTCAACTCCGATATGAACAGTGGACTTGAATTTCACTCTTGTTTATAACAATCTGAGATAAATCAAAAACAATATGCAGCTACTCTCTGTACTTTTTTAATATTGAAACTTTTGTTATGAATAAGTCATCATCAAGTCTCTAAGAAGCATTTGTAGCATTTTTTGAACTGGGAGATCAATACGAACATCACATTTTCATTTATTCCTACTCATAGGATCTTGATTCAACCATCCAGAACTATGCTGACAAACTGTATTGTTGACAATTGTGTTCATTTGTGGTCGTCTGGACACTAAGTCAGCGGGTTTCTCTTTGGACGGCACATGGTGCCACTCATTTGTATCTTTAGCAACTTCAAACTGGGAGCCTTTAATGTTTTCTTTAAATAGTCTTGTCAACAGAAAGGCTCCGCAAATCTCAGACTTTGAATGGAGAGTTATGAAAAACCAATTTTTTTAAAGCTTTGCTGCCTTGCATTTTACACAGAGCAGCATTTTATTGCTAAACAATCTGACATACACACGTAAATGCTATTTGTTGAGCCCGCAGTCAGATGATTATAGAGAAGAGATGTTCTTGAGTGGATGACCCTTCATGGTGTATGTAGTTGAGACTAATGTCAGTCTTGACTGAAGCGTTGATTTTAACAAGTGTTTTTGCTGTTTTACTTGAATGATTTATGACAGGGTAATAGGCTTCAATTAATGAAATACATTTACAAAAATTAAAAGTCTCTTCATAACATCTTGCCCCCCTTGAAAGGAGTTTTTTCAACTAACTATTGTAATCTTATACGTATTATAAAAATACTTATACTTAACATATGCGTTAATACAAAACTCTATACATCATATTTTTATGATTAAAAAAATAATATTCAAATTATATCTTGGATGAAAAATAACACAAAGTTAGAAATATCACAGGAAATCTTGAATTCAGTTCTCCTTGTCATCCCCTTCAATGGGAAGAGGGCATATTTTCTTGATGCTTCGTGTGAAAGTTCCACCAGCCGTCCAGACGGTTAGAACCGTCACCTCGCCATCTCGTCCAGGGTGAACTTGAACTACCCTACCTCTGGGCCACTCTAGAGGAGGGATGTTGTCCTCAATTAATAGCACCAAAGAATCAACACCAATACGTCGATTGGTATCATGCCACTTGACGCGTTTTTGCAATTCCTGCAGGTATTCTCGCTGCCATCTCTGCCACAACCGCTGCCGAATTTCCTGCAAGTGCTGCCAACGTGACAAGTGGTTATCGGGTTCTCTCAACAAATCCCTTTGCACAGGTTGCACGATCGAGTCACTTAGAAGAAAATGTGCTGGTGTTAAGACTTCTAAATCATTTGGATCATTTGGCAAGGGAGTAAGGGGACGTGAATTTAATACAGCCTCTATATCACAAAGAATAGTGTAGGTTTCTTCGAAAGTTAGCACGCGTCCCTGTGTTTCAGTCAGCAAATATCTTTTCATCATCTTTACAGCTGCTTCCCACAATCCCCCAAAGTGGGGTGACCGGGGAGGAATAAAACTCCACTGTATCTGCTGCTGAGCGAGTGAGGAGGTAATGGTCGTTGACCCCTTTTCCAAAAAGGACTGGATATCTTGTAGTGCGTTGGCTGCTCCAACGAAATTCTTCCCGTTATCACAGAAAAGCTGCTTGCACAAACCTCTTCTCGCCGTAAATCATTGCAGTGCAGCTAAGAAAGCTTCGGTCGTTAGCTCTGACACCAACTCCAAATGCACTGCCTTGGTACTGAAGCATGTAAATACAGCTACGTAACTCTTGCAAGTATGAATGAGGCCCCTTCTGTGGCCTTTTCTTACAGATATTGGACCTGCATAGTCCACTCCTGTGGTAACAAAGGGTCGAACAACTAACGTAACCCTTTTTGGTAAATCTGCCTTGCGTACCTCTGGAACTGTAGGATGGTAACAAAAGCACTTCAGACACCTCTTGACAATCCTTTTCGCTTCTCTTCTGCCGCTGATAGGCCAACATCGTTGTCGAGTTGCATGTAGCAGTTGCTCTGGGGGACAATGCTTCAGACGACGATGTTTATCTTCCATGATCATTCTGGTGATGTGATGATTTGCTGGTAGAAGCACAGGATGTCTCTGTTCTGATGTTAGCTCCGAAAAACGATGCCTTCCTCCAACCCTAATCAATCCATCACTATCCATAAACGGACTGAGTGACTTTAGAGAACTCTTCTTTGGGAGGTCTTGATTATTAATTAAGCAATGTAGTACTTGAGGGAATGCTTCTAATTGTGTCCATTTGACTACCTGTTTCTCTGCTTTACAAGTTTCTTGTATTTCTAGTGAACCCTTTTTCCTTTCTGGCGGTTTGAGTTTGCAATTATAAATGAATCTTTGACAATATGCTACTATACGGCATAATTTCGGAAATGACGAGAATTTATTCAGTAGAATGCCGGTTGATGTTGCTGTCAACGTAACTGGTGTGACCTTCAGCTCTGGTAGTTCTGTTTCAAATTCTTCTGAATTCTCTGGTTGTTGACGTTGTGTGCGAAGCCAAGAAGGTCCACTTCACCACAGCTTTTTATCTTCGAGTTCTGCTGAAGTAATTCCCCTTGAGAGAAGATCAGCTGGATTTTCAGTCGAAGGAACATGCTTCCAGTTGGTTGCATCAGTGACTTCTTGAATCTTTGCAATCCTGTTTGCCACAAATGTCTTTAGCAGCCTTGGCTCAGTGTTGTTCCATCCCAAAACAATAGTACTGTCACTCCATAATCTCATCTGACCAATTTTTTCTTTCAGAGCACTCACTGTTGTTCTGACAAGTTGTGCAAGAAGAAGGGCTGCCTCCAATTCGAGTCTTGGCAACGAAATGGTTTGTAAGGAGATACTTTCGTCTTCGCACAAAGTAAATTGGAAATGTAGAGACCACTTTGCGTTTGACAAACTGCATAAATGCATGCTCCAAAAGCCTTCTCAAAAGCATCACTAAATCCAAACAAATCAAAAGAACCAGAGCAATTCCCAGGATTTATGTTTCTCATAATTCTGATGTTGTTCAGTCTTTCTAATGACGTATAGTACTCATTCCAAATCTGAAGGTGCTCTCGAGACAATGGCTGATCCCATTCAAATCCATCTACCCATAAGTGTTGCATCAACATCTTCCCTTTGATCAGTACTGGACCCACGAGTCCTAGTGGATCAAAAATCTGTGCGATTTTGGAGGCGACTTCTCTTTTGGATCTTGGTGACTGCTTTTCCAGCTCAACTCGAAACTGAAGGCAATCTTGTGCTGAGTCCCAGAGGAGTCCAAGAGTCTTACTAGCTTCACCTTTGTCTAAAACCAGTAAGGTCCCTTCGTCGCGTTTGCTCTCCAAATCCTGCAAGATCTCTTTGCTGTTGGACCTCCATTTCCTCAAATGCATTCCACCACTCTTGAGTATATTTTGTATTTGCCGCCGTAGCCAGATCACGTCTTCTAGAATGTCTCCTCCACTTAAGCTGTCATCTATATAAAAATCATCGTGAATAGCCTTTGCTGCTGCTGGAAATTCATTTTCATGAAGATTAGCCAATTCAGTTAGGCATCTCATGGCATGGTAAGGTGCCGATGCTGCTCCGTATGTTACTGTATTCAACTGATAAATCCTCACAGGGGCTGAAGATTCCTCTTTCCACAAAATCTGCTGGAATGCTCGATCTTCAGGATGGATGAGTATTTGCCGAAACATCTTTTCCACATCTGCCGTCATGACGTACTTACGGCTGCTAAATCTAAGTACACTGTGAAAAAGAACTCGCTGTAAATTAGGTCCTGTCATGAGCTTGTCATTGAGTGATGTCCCGAGTGATGTTTTTGCCGAGGCATCAAATACCACTCTGACCTTTGTGGTGTCACTATCTGGTCGTACCACTGGTTGATGGGGTATGAAGTATGAATTTGGTACATCTTGATTTTGGTTTCTTTCAATCAAGCTCATATGTCCTAGTTTTTCATATTCATTCATGAAATCTGCATAAGCTGTCTTGAGTTCGGGGTGTCTGCTTAACATCTTGACTAATGATTCTAGTCTGTTTAGTGCTCGTTTTCTTGATTCTCCGAGGATGACATCTGGCTTGATAGGGAGCCTTACGATGAATCTTCCTGTTGTATCTCTCGAAGCAGTGTCCGTGAACTGTCTTTCACATATTCTTTCTTCTGATGTGTAATGTTGAATCTCCGGAATTGCTTCTTGTTTCCAAATTTTTTCCATCTGATCTGACAATTGTTGATTGCTAATTTTCATGCATGTTGTTGTTGATCCTTGTTTGTTCTCAAAAACTTCACCGCCTATAATCCAGCCTAATCGGGTGTTTTGCAGAGCTGGTTGTCCTTCAGCTTCATTCTTGGGTGGACCTATGACTATTTTCCAATAAAGTCCTGCACCAATTAACATGTCCATGTCTCCAGGCTTGTTGAATGTGGGATCTGCTAAGCGAATGTCCTTAGGAATAATAATCTTGTCCTTCTTGATCTCCAACTGTGGCAATCGTCCCGTTATATTTGGCAAAACTAGAAATTTTGCTTCCACCTCAAATCCGTCATTCCTTGAAGCGAGGTGTACTCTCGTTATCCTTTTTGTTTCCACTTTGGAACAATCTACTCAATGATCTGAGTGTTTGTCTTGACATTCGGTAAACCAAGTTTCTTATACAGACCTTCCTTTATTAGATTCGACTGAGATCCCAGATCCAATAAGGCTCGGCATGTCATTCTTCTTCCGTGAACATCTTTCACATCAATTAAAGCTGTTGACAAAAGTATTTGTGATGTTATTCCTTTCGCCAAGCTCACATTGACTGAAGCAGGTGAATGCTGAGATTCGACACACAGGTTTATGGGCACTTGATTTTCTTTAACATTTTGTTTCTGTTTGTCATCTTCCTCAGCATGTAAAAGTGTGTTGTGAAGAAGTCCACATTTCTTGCATTTTGATCCTCTGCAATTTCTTGCAATATGTCCTGGCTTCAAACAGTTATGATACTGCCCTTCTTCTCGAAGCAGTTTTCTTCTGTCTTCAACTGATCGTTTAATTAATTCTTCACATAAAAAACTGGGGTGACTTCCACCACACAGATTACAGCTTGCCTGAGACGTCGTCATAACAACTTTCTTGCTAGGTTGTTTGTCCTTCGGATTTGCCTTCGTGTTCAATGCCTTGGTTTTGTTATGATTTAAAGGCATATATGATTGGGAACGCTCAGTTAATAATTTCAAGAAATCATCCAATGTTGGCATCTTGTGTGGAGTGTTGCTTTTCACCCTTCCCTGCCAGTCTCTTTGCTCAATGAAATCCAGCTGCTTCTTTGCTAGATGAATAACCAATGTGTCCCAAAATTGTACCGGTTGCTTCATTGCTTTTAATGAAGCCATGTGAGTTTGAATATGAAATTGCAATTGCCTGAGTGATTCAGATTTGTTCTCTTTAAAAACTGTAGGAAACTTGAAAAGTTCATCTAGATGTGTCTCGATTATCATCACTTGATTATCATATGTATCTACAAGCAAGTTTCACGCATTTGTGTAGTTTTCTTCTGAAATGGTAAAACCTTGAATGACTTTGTGTGCCTCGCCCTGCAGAAGACCGATCAGATACTGATATTTTTGGATATTTGTTAGTTGAGTATCATTATGAATGGTTGACTCAAAACTGTTCTTAAAAAGCAACCATTTTGTGAATTCGCCGTTGAATTCCGGTAATTTAATTTCTGGTAATATATGTATTCTTCTGTTATGATGTTGTGGAACTTCCTGTTGATGAACAGCGTTGTTTACTGCCGTGTTCATTTCAGCTAGTAAATTATTTTGAACATCCTCTGCTTCATCTATTATCGTTTGCAGTTGCGTAACTGTGCGGAAATAAATAGATTCAAATAGCTCTCGCTCTCCCTCACATTCTTCTTCAAACTGTAATGCAGCTGTTTCATCAATGATCTCAGTTTCCTCTATTTTAATTTGTACTTCTTCAAAAGAATTCCATAGCTCTTCACTTTTTTTAATTTTAACCTTCGCCTCTTATTTTGACATGTCAGCTGTAATAGACTTTATTATTCTTGTTAACGTGCCTTTTACTCGACCACGCGATTGTTTTAATTTAGTTAGTTGCGACATATTGAAATTAAGGTTATGCTGTGAAAGTTCGAAGGGATTGCGTGAAGGTTATGTATAAATTCAAAGGAATCGTGTTTTGAATTGAGGTTTCGTTACTTTGTGGTATACACACACAACTGAACAACTTCCTAAATGTTCACTGGTAGAATAATAAACCTCCTTAGATTTAAATGCACGCGATTATAAACCCGAATTGAGATTATCACATGTTAGACATTCATTTTAGTATTGTTTATCGGACTTGCGTAAGTTAAGAAACGCCTTCATTTGGTTTCCATTTTATTATTATTGCCAGGGTGGCATAAACCAATTTAACAAATGAAAACCGCCCAGAAGGGCAAGGAAAAGAAAAGAACAAAAATAGGAGAACAAAATTGGTGAGCATGTAAGAAGATCACAAGATCCAACAGGTAAATCCTTTACATAATCTTAAACTGGATTAACTTGACGTAAGACTACAGTATGGCATTGGATAAAACTACTAGTAAAAGCAAAAGGAGAATAGGATTACAATAGAATACAATAATTACCTAAACAGCCCTTGACCAGGTACTAGGAAATATATAACCATAAATATATCATACTAAAATTAAATATATCGGCAGAAATTTTATGCACAACATATAAGGAAAAGAATTAACTTAAAAATTAAAAATAGTCATCTCCTCAAATTAGTTTTCTGTGCACGTCAGCAACCCTATGGGAATGCCACATAATAAAGACACCACCAGCAACAATGAAAACGAGAAGCTACCGTTGCATAGACATACAACTTCAAACATTCACAATACACAGAAATAAGTTAAGCTTAGGAAAGAAGATACTGACAGAATACAACAAACCGCAAACATGGTAAGTTCAAGAAGTCCAGGCATCAGTCAAGTAAGAACACGCTACAGATCATAACAGCTGATCCAGCAATGCATGATAACAACACAGCAAAAAACTCATCAAATTATCGAACATACCCACACCGACAGAACTCTTCATATAGATGACCTACGCAGAGATGTCATATCATTTCCAGAATTGAAATACTAAGAGAACAGCAATCCACACATAATTTCAAAATAACCAGACGTTGACCAAGGGAGAACATGTTGCGAAGCAATAACACATTACACAGTAATCCAAGTTAATTAAAATTACAATTAATTTTTTAAATCAGTGGAGTAGAACCACTAATCAGTGAGCCAATAAATAAATTTTTAAACCCATTAAATACACGACCAAAATCTAGAAATTATATTTTGCAATTAATCATTTGTAATGCTACGTATACACTCCATGCATAACCCGTCTAAAGAAGAGATAAGATCAGATATAGTTATACTCACAAATAAGAGAAACACTGAGAAACTGGATATGAGAAAAAGATCAATATCCATGGGTTACGGTAAATAATTACTCAAGGCAAGCTGAATATAGTTAGCTGCAGTTCGAGACTTAAAGATCTTTCAGCAACGAGCTATCAGCAACACCAAGTCAAGAATAGTATTAGGATATAGGAACTCATAATAACGTGATTTTTTTGACAGCTGTCTTCTTGACGGACCCTAACCTCACATTGAAGGACAATAGAGCGTCGCTAACCTCACTGCTGCCATCTTTACGGCGGTAAACCTCAAGGCTGCCACCTTATGCATGTTATAGCGAAAAATTTAAAATCCAACAACAGAACGTCGCTAACCTCACTCTTGCCATCTTGATGGGCTTAAACCTTACTGTTGCTACCTTGTTTATACGCTTTTGTGTTAGTTTACTGTTAATCGCTAAGCTGTTCGCATCATCGAAGTAGAGAGAAACAAATGTCAAGTAGATTTAAAGAAGAATCTGTTAGTAGAAGATAAAAGTCCGTCATGGAAAAACCCACTTCTAGGTATATTTGCGAAGAGTGTGGAAAAGCATTTTCCCGAAGCTATCACAGGAGACGTCATGAGATATCATGTAGGACAATTTTTCAATGCAAACATTGTAGAAGAGAGTTCAAGAACGCATACAACGCTCAACGTCATGAAGCCGCGTGTGATGTAGCTTCATCGGGAACAAAATACAAAGAGCTCAACCATATTCAAGGGAACACTGATTTATGTACACCTCTGCGAGAGATTTTTAATTCTCCCTTGTTGTCTAGACCTGCTGCGAGTTCTGTTACTAAGCACAAACTTCAAGATAAAGAGAGGCAAGATCATGATTATGATAATAAGGATAATGATGTTGATCAAAACAGTAGTAAAGGGAAAGTAGAAGAAGAAGAAAATTCATTGCCATTAGAGCTTGATGATTTTACTTCATTTCCTAAGCCTACTACACGTTCTGTCGCAGTGCAAACATCTCAAGAAGAGATGCAAGGTAAAGAAGAAGGAAATTTCAACGCTTCATCGCTATCGAAACAAGTTAAGTTTGTACCTAGAAACGCTACTGCTGAAGCACGTATTACATCAAAACAAGTCCCTACACATCAACTGTCTGCATATAGACTCCAAGTTTACAACAATCCTCTGTTACCCTATGTAGATATAAGGTGCTGTAAAGACGTTTACAACTGCCAAGAGCCTATCATGATGCTGGTTACACACAGTACAAAGAAGATATTTTTGAAATAGAGCATGAATTACGTCGTGGAGGTATTATTAAGTAAGCGCTTACCCTCACCTAAGTCATCCATCTGTAGTATATAGTCGATCGAGTAGCTATATTCGTATAGATTATTTCCCAACATTCTTCCTTCCTTAGGGTGTTAACTCCGCCTCTAGTTGTAGAGCTGGTCTCAAGCCCGGATAAAGAGAGGAGAGGCACCCTAGCCCTTTAGCCCTTTAGCCCATTAGCCCTTTTGCCCATTAGCCCTTTTGCCCATTAGCCCTTTAGCCTATTAGCCCTACAAGGAATGTGCAGTAACCTAATCTTCTTAGAACAAAGGTATCCCCTGACATATTCTAAACACATGCTGTATCGAGTACAGTGTTCGGTTCCACTTATTTAGCGTTCTAAATACTTCAGTCAATGTTCCGATCACATGATAAAGTTAACGGCATAGAGTGCAGTGTTCGATTCTAGTCTTGTTATGTTTCTTTAGTGATTTGCAAGTCTAAACATGCATAATGACGTCATCACTGCAGCACGTGCTTACTCTAGCTATCCCGATGCAGGTTTAAACTTGTTCGATAAAGCTATGCCTTGACATAAGAGGAGGCCTTAACAGCTTATGTATAGCTGCTATTGTTTAAAGATAGCTGCTGTTAAGAAAAAGCACGTAGAATTTTTCAAATTACCCGCCACCACATTTCAAAGATATGAGGTTTAGTGCTGTAAAGATACCTGCACGATGCAAAGCTAGCTTTCTTCATCAGAGCAGCCACCATCTTGTGTGAGCACCCCTAGGCCGTATCATAAGGAGCTGTGTATAGTCACCGCCTTGTCGCTGCTACTTTGCGCAAGCACCCCTAGGGCGTCTCATACGAGCAGCAGCCATCTTGTGCAAGCGCTCTTAAGCTGTCACATAAGAAGCTATGTATAGCCGCCATCTTGTAGAATTAGATAGCTGCAAATGCCAAAGGGCCTAAGTAGGGATCGAACCGTCGATCTCATCATTAGACTATGTTTTTCTTGTTCCTGATACTGCAAACCTAAGTATCAGGTTTTGCTCTACGATGCACCGTTTTCGAGATATTTAACATTTTGCATTTAAGCCCTAAATTTAATGAATCGAACCTGCACGGCACGTTATACTCTCTACCATAGCTAAACCTGATCATGTTACGAAGACTTGCTTCAATACAAACTAAAACAGAGCGAATGCCAAAGGGCCTAAGTAGGAACCGAACCGTTGATCTCATCATTAGACTATGTTTTTCTTGTTCCTCGTACTGCGAACTCAGGTACTGGGCAGAAAAATTTATGTCCGTTTTGCTCTACGATGCACCGCTTTCGAGATATTTAACATTTTGCATTTAAGCCCCAAATTTAATGAATCGAACTAGCACGACGCGTTAGCCTCTAAGCTAGCTTTCTTCATAAGAGCAGCAGCCATCTTGCGCAAGCACCCTTAAGGCGTCTCATAAGGAGTCGTGAATAGCCACCATCTTGCGTCCGCCATCTAGCGCAAGCATCCTTTGGACGTCTCTAGCCATCTTGTGCAAGGACCCTTAAGCAGCCTCATAAGAGCAACCGCCATCTTGCGCAAGCATCCGTAAGGCATCTCATAAGGAGCCATGTATAACCGCCATCTTGCGCAAGCATCCCAAGGGCGTTTCATAAGAACCTATGTATAGCGGCCATCTTGCATAAGCACCTTTAAAGAGTCATGTATAGCCACCATCTTGTGCAATTAGCACCGAGAGATTGCTGCTGTAGAATTTTTCTTTTTAAATTATCCGCCACCATATTTCAAAGGTATGTACCTAAAGAGTGTAGCACTGAGGTTTGCGATGTAAGATGGGTGATGCTAGCTGACAAAAAAGCGCGTGAGTTTGTTTACTAAACAAGAGCACGTGGAATTTTTCAATTTGCCGCCACCACATTTCAAAGGTATCTAGCGAAAGATGGCAGCACGGTGCTCTGTTGATTAAAGATGGCGGATGATAGCTAACAGAACTTTTCAAATTACCCGCTACTACATGTCATAAAGAGGGCAGCACGGTGCACTGTAGATTAAAGATGGCGGATGACAGCTGACGAAATTGTCCGCATGATAGCAGCACAGTGCTCTATTGATTAAAGATGGTGGATGACAGCTGTCAAAAAAGCACGTGGCTTTGTTTACTAAACAAGAGCACATAGAATTTTTCAAATTGCCGCCACCACATTTCAAAGGTATCTAGCTAAAGATGGCAGCACGGTGCTCTCTTGATTAAAGATGGCGGATGATAGCTAACATAACTTTTCAAATTACCCGCTACAACATGTCATAAATAGGGCAGCACGGTGCTCTGTGGATTAAAGATGGCGGATGACAGCTGACGAAATTGCCCGCATGATAGCAGCACAGTACTCTATTGATTAAACATGGTGGATGACAGCTGTCAAAAAGCACGTGGCTTTGTTTCCAAACAAGAGCACATAGAATTTTTCAAATTGCTGCCACCACATTTCAAAGGCATCTAGCTAAAGAGTGTAGCACTGAGGTTTGTGATGCAAGATGGCGGATGACGGCTGTCAGAAAAAAGCACGTGAGTTTGTTTCCAAACAAGAGCACGTGGAATTTCCCGCCACCACAAAGAGGGCAGCACTGTGCTCAAAGATGGCTGCTGTCAAAAAGCATTTTTCAAATTATCCGCCACCACATTTCAAAGGTAAGTAGCTAAAGAGGGCAGCACTGTGCTCTATAGATTAAAGATGGCGGATGACAGCTGTCAAAACAGCACGTGGATTTGTTTATCTCGCGCTAGTGAGGTTAAGTTGGTAGCACTAAGGTTTAGGCCCGCCAAGATGGCAGCACTGCGGATGACAGGTGACGAATTTTACATCTACTACGATAAAGAGGGCAGCACAGTGCTCTGTGGTTTAAAGATGGCGGATGACAGCTGTCAAAAAAGCACGTAGCTGTCAAAAAACACGTGGATTTGTTTATCTCGCGCTAGTTAGGTTAAGTTGGCACTACTGAGGTTTAGGCACGTCAAGATGGCAGTACTGAGGTTAGCGGTGCGTTGTTGTCTGTCAAAAAGCACGCGGCTGTCAAAAGCACGTGGCTTTGTTTATCTCGCGCTAGTTAGGTTAAGTTGGCACTACTGAGGTTTAGGTCCGTCAAGATGGCAGTACTGAGGTTAGCGATGCGTTGTTGTCTGTCAAAAAGCACGTGGCTGTCAAAAAACACGTGGCTTTGTTTACCTCGCGGTAGTTAGGTTAAGTTGGCACTAGTGAGGTTTAGGCCCGTCGAGATGGCAGCAGTGAGGTTAGCGATGCGTTGTTGTCTGTCAAAAAGCACGTGGCTTTGTCTACAAATTCAAATCTCGCGCCAAAATTCAAATTTCACGCCAAAATTCAAATTTCCCGCCAGAATTCAAATTTCCCGCGGGAGGAGGCGCCAGGACCCGCTTATTATACTACTCGTGATGAAGGCGGTTCAGGGAAATATAAGTTTTAGAGAGCGGAATCTGATAATAGGATTGATTTAGATCTAACACGGTAAAGAACATGGGCGGAGAACCGCCAAAAACATGTAAATCTGGCAAAGGAATAGATTGAAGGATGATTGTGCGATTAAGAGATCTGTAATCGATAACGGCACGGTATCCTCCAGAGGGTTTAGGTACCAGGCAAACCAGAGAGGCATAAGGAGAAATGGACGGTCTGATGACACCATTGGCAAGCATTTGGTCGATAATCCTTTCGAGTTCTAGCATGCGAGGAGGTGAAAGAGGTAAGGAGGAGTTCTAACAAGTTGGTTGTCAGACAGTTCAGTATCGTACTCCAATACATCCGTCAGTCCTAACTTGTTGGTAAATACCTCAGGAAATTGATGGCACAAGTTACGGACTTTATTAGCTTGTTGATAATCCAAATGATCAAGATCCAACTGATCGATTTCATTGTTCTTCCCTGGTAGCGGCCTACCTACACAAGAAATTCTGAAGGTACCCAAAGGAGCATCAATAATATCGACGTTACAATTTGAGGAAAATTTAAAGTAGAATTGTCTAGCCTGGAGGTCCTTGACAAGAAGTCAGTGCCTAAAATAATACTACAAGCTAGCTTCGGAGATACCAAGCAATGAACCTTCCAAGTAAAATTACCAATACGCAATATCACGTCAACAGATCCAAAAATTTCCATATTATCCTTATTAGCCGTGACACATGCAATTTTGACTTTCTGCAACTGAGGCAGTTTACAAGAGGACCTTATTTCATCATACCAACTGGCATCAATTAATGTGGGCCATTGACCTTCGATGTGCGGAGGTGAAAGACGGTAAGCACCGAGCTCGATAGCTGCAGTCGCTTAAGTGCGGCCAGTATCCAGTAATCGGGAGATAGTGGGTTCGAGCCCCACTGTCGCCAGCCCTGAAGATGGTTTTCCGTGGTTTCCCATTTTTACACCAGGCAAATGCTGGAGCTGCACCACAATTAAGGCCACTTTCACTTCCTAGACCTTTCCTATCCCATCGTCGCCATAAGACATATCTCTGTCGGTGCGACGTTAAGCAAATAGAAAAAACAACAACGTCATGTATTAAAGTGACAACGTTTCCCGAGTCATTTAAAGCAACAAACAGTTCATTATTCAGCTCTGCCTTCGCGAAGGTACTTTTAGACTCAACCAAATCGGAGATTTTATTACATTCCTGCCGACAAATAACTCTCTCTGAATCCACAGAAAATTCAGGGGCAAGATTCACAAGTATTACTATTAACCTTTAGTCTTGTTTTGCGTTTTTTAAAAGAGGTTGGGCAATTATTCTTAATATGCTGCCTCGACCCACACAAATAAGAACAAGGACCAGTACTACGCTTTATTGACGGGCGAGCATTCCGAAGGTGGTCACGTAATCCACAATTATACCATTTTTAAGATTTCCACTATCCCTAGATTGAGGCGAGGCCGGGTTAAAAGGAGGAGGGTGGCAGATGGGTCTGTCCGCGTCCCCGTGCTTGACATATTCAGCAAAGGTACAAGCAGCCTCTAATTCCACAAAATTAGTCGGGCTCTTCCTGAGGAAGAGGTAGGATCGGTTGTAGGGAGGAAAACCTTTCAGAATATGTGCTACCATTTCTTCTTCTGGCACCGAAATTCGAAATACCATGCAATAAAACCTCGAGTCTAAGATATAGTTGAGTCCTAAAACAATATTGAGGAAACAAATTTTGCAGTGCTAAAGAAGGAAAAAATTTTGATAGTACAAGCTCATGAAATTCCGTAATCTTTATATTCTTCGAAATAGCTTCAGAAATTTCACGTTTCAGGATTCCCTCACAATGGCGGAACAAGGCATTTAGAAATATTCAGTTCACCAGTTGGAACAAGTTGAGTTGAAAAAAAACACTTACAGTGTAGTATCTTGCCGTAGTCGTCAGTACGCTTCAGTATCATGTACTTACTTACGTATGGTAAAGGTAACCCTTAGAGTGCACTCAAAAATTCCAGGCGAGGTGCATGAAATGATAACCAAATTTGAAATTAAATTGCAAAGATCACGAGGGCGTAAGCCCTATCAAACCAACTTCACCCTGGGTCTATCCACCCCGCCAAGCGGAGAAGCACGCCGTCCTTCCATCACAGAACCTTATTGGCGACAACCCAGAAGCCAGAAGTCAGACCACAGTCGCAATGTTTACGTGCGCATACTCGCTCGGTGGAGGGGGAGAGTGGCGAGATACTTTATACCGACGACACTAGAATGCAGAAGAATACTGGAAAAAGCACTGTCTGGCCATACACCACAGATGGGCTCAATAATAACTTTAAACCCGGTGGAAGTTAATGTTTATAAATATTGAAAACCATAGTATCTGTGACCATGAATCACTTGATGAATAACGCAGCGGCAAGCCACATTAAAGACACGAATTTCAATGGCCATGCCGCCAGCACTGAAGTATTCACAGAGAGGATATACATTATTACTCCGGTAATAAGAGGATAAATAAAATAGCTAGTCATTGTTGAAATAGGGATCAGCAGAAAGGAAAAAGGAAGCAAGGAATAGTATTGGGTAATATTTTGGAGATAGTATTTATTATTAATACTATTATTTATTTATTTTCCTAAAATTGTACATGTACAAATACACGGAAGTGCCTCCATCCCCGTATGTATGTGTGCATATTCTCCGCTGAATATTCACAAATATATAGGTAATTTTAAATTTACATATTTACAAATGTTCCGCTTTTTCTACGCTAAGTTGTCTACTGCTATCCTACAGTGTGTCCCTTTTCGCATTCCTATCTCTTATCAGTTGTCTAAAAAGCACTGGTGAAAGGACTTGGGTTAAGACGCAGCAGGTCACTATGCAAGTTAGGTTCCAAAAAGTATAAGAAAATAAAATATATAAATGCAACGTAAATGTTAATCTAATAGCAGTTGTATATTATTGTTTGAAATAACTCCACATGTTGTATATGAGTTGATAATGTTTTTAAATACAGAGGATATTATGAGTAAAATTTCCACGAACCTACTACGCTGGCGTAGCAGGGGGAGAAGTGATACTCCCACGTGGCGCGTCCCAGGTGGCGGATAGGGGGTCCTAAGCGGCTTGCTGGCGGACTTGAGGGAAATAAAATACCTCTCGCGGACCAAACACACAACCCCCCTGTGGGTTGGGGGACGCAGACCAAGAATACACACACGTTATTCCGTGCCTGTCGTAAGGGGCGACCAAGGAACCACGAAACTACTTGTGATTAGTACCACCATGCGGAGAACATCATGGTTCGCTTTTACTTGCGCATAGTACCACTATATTAGGTACCAAATAGGTTTGTGATTAGTATCATAGGAGCACCGTGCGATCGGCTTCTGCAGTACCTGTGATTAGTACCACCATGTGAGCGGGACCATGAGATGATAGCTACCATGGTCCTGCCTTGTCTGTGATTAGTACCCACTCTATGAGGAACACCGCAGGATAGTGCAGGTCCCTGTGGCTAGTACTCTTATGTGATGAACACCATAGGTTTGCGTAGCCTGTAAATGGCGCCGCTTGGTCTGTATTGCATGTCGAATTTCATAACCTGTGTGTAGTACCATAATGTGTGGAATACCGCGAGTCTCTGCTACTTTTGATTAGTACCGCAACATGACAAATACCATGTTCTACCTTCCTAGAGGTAAGTAGCGTTATGCGGGGCCGATAACTTGGATTTTCGACCCCCTTTAGACTGCAAGCATCATCCATTCAGTGTTACGCTATAGCAACAGTCCCTTGGTCAGTAATCCTATTGTTTTACGCCAGTTTCTGTGAAGGTAAGGCATTGCGGGTCGCATCCACTGATTGCCTTAAATTCATGTCCATTCATTCATTCTTCGTCCTCACGTATTGAGTTCAGGTCAGTGGAGAATTTTGGACTTTTAATTTGTCATACCATTTCGTACCATTAGGGGCCGATGACCTCGATGTTAGGCCCCATTAAACAACAAGCATCATCACCATCAGGAGTTAAATTTTGTAAATATTGTAAATGTATTAATGATGAGCTGTGTGTTTAAAAGGAAAAAGTTAGTGTAAATTGTATAATACTGTATTTTAGGAAATTGTCTTCCTGTCTGTTCATTGACAATTTAATGCTTGATAGTAAGGTATTTTTGTGCGCCATTTGCCACCAAGGTTGACACCTCCATTGCATTTGAAGTGATTTGATTGTTCATTTCCGCTCTCATATTTTTTTAAATGTGAGATAAATTATTTATACTCTCCTTGTGCCACTGTGAAATTTATTTTCTCAGCTGTTTCTTGTTTAGGCCTATATATTTTATTCCCTTACTTCTTTATTCTACTTTTCTTATTTCTTACTTACAGCCTTCTGAAGATATTAAGGAGGAAATATTCATAGAAGAACATACTGATGATCAGCTGTTGCCGTACATCAAAGAAGAAACAAAGTACGTACACTACGAATCCTATATGGAATATATTGTACCTATTCACACTTGTGTTCAGTAGTGGTTGGTTTATGTCCAAAAGCTGGCCATTTTCATCAGTTTAATCGTTTCTTTACAAAGTTTCATTTAAACGCTAATATCTTAAAATCCTGTTGGTTATATTTATCTAAAATATTCAGGAAATGTAAGATCATATTTTTGTTCCGTCATGTAGTTATACTGAATATATATTAATATATATTAAATGATATATATATATATATATATATATATGTATACAAAAATAATCTCTGGGAAAGCTAGATATTTTTGTAGTGTATTTCTTTACAATACCTTTAAGCAACCATGTAAAATGTGTTCTTTCCTTCACTGTCAATGCATCATTTGTTCATCACATTCTTATTATCTGAAATGCCGTCTGCAACTATTACCTCCAGATAGTCTCAGTAATTTTGTACGTTCGTACTCTGCCAGGAACCATGTGTGGCCTGGAACTTAATTTTATTTAATGGAAGTCAGCGCAGCGGGGGGACCCTAGCATGCGATGTAGCGCAACAGAACGGTTCGAGCATGCATACAGCAAGCAAGATACGTCACGCAGAGAACACCCCCTGATATTGTCGAACATACTACAAGAAATTGTACTAACTTTGGAACCAACTGATATATCAATTAATGAGATACGCCATCGTATAGCCCATTATTTACATTCAAACATACTGCAATTTCATTAATGTCGTCCTACGGACTTAAAAAGTAATTCAGGTATAAAAAAACTTGATTTTTACACGAGAGGAGGAAGCTGAGCTCGGCAGATTGGTATAAAAGAACGGGGTTTTGCTAGGTCAAGTCAGTTCAATTCTCAAATCGCTGCCGTCGTGTAGTCATGCTGTCTCACATGAACGGGTTCGCGAGGTTCGAACTTAAAACATCACATCGTACGAACTCAACGGTAAAGTTTTCGCCAAGACTTATAAAACAATAACTCGTGTTGGAACTTAGAAACTTTTCTAGTGATATGATACTAACATAATAATTTCAAAGTGTTATCAAAGATTTATGATATTTAATCACTGTTCAGACGTAGTACTTTCCACTGCAAATCGAACAAATTTAATTGATTTAAACTTCTATTCATATTCAAATGAAACTGACTTTAAACATTCAAGAGAAATGAGCGTATGAATATTAAGACGATTTTCAAGTGAAATAATTAAACATTTAATCTGTCAAACTAATCTATTTCATAAAGTTACCTTAAGTACGTGTGTAAAAATTACTGGTTGAAGTTTTAATACGGTTAAACCTTCATCACAAGTGAACAGTATTTGACATTGTATGACATTGCCGTCATAGGAACTTGTAAATATCCGCGAATTAAGTATTTCGTTATGGTGGATAAGACTGATTTTCGTGTGTAAATATGTTATAACTGTGCTTCAACATAAACAGTGAATCCAATCTAATGAGCAATAACAATCATCTACCAGTGATTAAATATTAGAGGAAATTCACGTAGTAAAATACAGTGCCAATTGTACGACTTACAAGCATAGAACACTCACAAGTTAATCTTGTCAGTTGAACGTTTTCTTGTTTATAAATTTTATAAGTGACATCTGAAACCCTGACTTCGCCTATTTTGTCATATAAAGCTGCTGTCATTTTGACTACGTGGGAGTTGGAAAGTGGTGACTTCATAGAATTTAAACGTGGTTACTACGCGGGACATGGAACGCGGTTTGAGGTTCGATTCGGAACGTGGTTACTACGCGGGAATCAGACGTGGTACCGTGGGGATAGCATCACAACACCAGCTGTCGAGGATTTCATATGATGTTCGTTGAACCGCATTTCTCTACATTTTCAGTTTGATATTTGGATGTTTCTGGTGACATAAGGGCCACTGTAAACAAACTTGAGATTTAAACAGACTATATTACAAGTTGAACTGTAGAATCAGTGATTTCATTCATAATTCAACAAACTATTATGCTCATTGGATTTCACATTAAATTTTATAAATGTTGAGTGGCAGTTATAAAATAGACTATAGCACCGAACTTTAGAAGAAGATAACATTTGTCAAATTTTGAAGTGTTAAAATATTGAAAGTGGTGTAGGGAAATTCATTTTACACGTGTATGGGTGTTACATTCATTTTCATTTTTTGTCATTTGAACCAATACTTGAAGAACTTTATGAACTTTATCAGGAAATAACTTATTGATTTTCAACGAAAGTTAATCGTTTCATTTTAAAATATGGACAATCATAAATATTTATTTTGTTTCAATTAGCCAGGCGACATGAACTTGCTCAGACAATATTTTAATTTGGTTTAATGCTACGAGTCAGAAATAATAGGGAACTTATTCATAAAATTCTCCAGGTGAATAAATTAAGTTTAAAAATATATCCATTATTTCGCTCTGCATCTAAATCTCCCTGTATCTGCTCCCTAAGGACCGTTCCCCCCCTTCACAAGATTCTCATGCCCATATCCTTAATTTTTCCTGGTACAGTACTAACAGTGACTAGCCATTTTTGTGGATTATAAACTAAATATACAAATTTGAAGCTGTTAAGTTTTATGTACATTGTAAACAGTACAACAATTTTAAACCAACATATTTAGGTTCATTAATCAATATAATGATGCCTGAGTTCATTAGTGTGATAACTCAAAAATGCCATTTTCAGGTATTTATTTGGATAGATTCCTATGTAATGATCTTTTCTGTTCTCTTGTGTGTTAATTAAGATTCCTCCATTTGTAGATCCCAAACAGATAAGTTGTAGTAGAAATGAAACGTTGAGGTCAGTTGTGCTACATCTTAGGTATCATAGTTTTCAAATAAAACGTCCACATTTTTGTAAGCAAAGGAAATTTGTGGCATTTAATTTATGTTTTTTCCAGTGTTGTGGTCACACTAGGTGATTGTTGCCAATTCCCACTTTTCATTTTAGTGCTCATTGTCAGTCAATTGCTTGTAGCTTGTTGATTGCAAACACATTTACACAATTAGTATAAACTAATAAAATGGACAGCTACAAGTGAACTATAAATTTGTGCAGGTTGCCAAAAAAATTTAGAATACTTCAAGTAAGTGAATTTATTATCTCCTAAAAGTAGGTAAATAATAATGCAATGATATCATATTATTTCAATTTATCACTGAGGTTAAAAAGTAGCACAAGTGTACATCCTGTTTTCAAACATTTAATGCAGTAGTTTGTTTCAACTGTAGGTGTGCCTTTGGACTATATGCTAATTAATTTTGTGCTGTCACACCTTTGTTCGTTACTGTGCGCAAGGATCTTTGATAATACCTGGGAGATGATGGTATAATCTCGGATTGGTAATCTTAACTGAGCCCCTGTATCGGCAGGTCATGCACTGGCTTGTCATAGCCTATGATTTGACTTCAGACCAGATTAGTGATGGAAACTATGAATTCTGAAAGGTTTATTTTATTTTGTGGGTGGTTAGAGTCTTCTTGACTGTTATATGACGCATTGATTTCTTCTTACTGTACATTTGCAACCAGTAGCAAAAAATATTCATTTCAGTCCTCAGAACTACGCAGTACCAGCTTACATGCTTTCATTAGTCAGAGTAGAACCATGCACACAACTGAAGATCGCCCAAATACAACTCTTTGAGGAGGAACTTCTGCTGTTTCTTTGTAATTTTTATGTGACTGGACACAGTAGGCTGTTAGAGAACAATCATATATTATGGCCACCAATAAAAATGTTCCTTATGAATACTTTTCACATGCAAAATGCACATTTCTGTTTTTGGATGGAGTTTAAATAGCTTTCTTCTTCCTAAACATATCTTGTGCAGATGCAGTCTCGAACCAGCAAAGCGACAAGCATTTTGTGTGTATGCTTTTTCCTTGGTATGTAAGGCTCTGAATGATTCAGTTGACCGGATCTTATGTACTGCATACCACTTTGTTTTATATCTCACCTCATGTGCTATGTTATTCTGACTCATTTCAGCATTCTACAAATATCAAGCAGCAACTTTAATGACTTCTTGCCTTGTCAGTTTGGTACTGAATTACATATGAACAGGTTTTAACGTTCATAAAATTTCCTAATTCCTGACATGTGGAAAGGCACATGTTTATGAGCTTACCAATTACTGATGAGATTTCCTTCCATTTTAGGAACAACACATCACCCTGAAATAAATAATTAGTGATGAGGCTAACTTAAGTTTGTGTAGACACATAGTCCTGAACTAAACATGTAGTGATGCGGTGTCCTTTCACTTGTAGATGTCGAGTGTCACAAGGCCCTGAGCCGACCTCTTTTTGTCTCTCCTCCATAGTCTTCATATTTATAGACGTGATTACGGTGAAATTAAATTATTATGATTGTCTGCTATCTATGACGGATGTCAGCAGAAATATGAATTGCAAAATTCCAATCAGGCTAGAATACACTGAAGGTCTCCCCTACTGTTGTTACTCGTACAATTTCACCGGATATTCAAACTGTCACTCCCGATAAAAACAGATACTCCTGATTTTTTATTTTGTTGAGTTATATATTATTCTTTATAATGCGTTTATAGGAGTCATTTAAACACGTAATCCAGAGGTGTTCTGCCATTCAAACACTGTTTTGTGGAAATAAGGCATAGATATTAGACATAGGCTTTAAGGGAGAAAATTTGAACATAGTAAGTTATATGTTAGGAAGTGCAAAATATCCATTGTATCCCATTTCTATAACAGATTATTCATCAACCTGCTTCTTGTTATTCTGCTCTTTTAACATTAGTCCTGCCTGGTGTTGTGATTCATTGTTTCCAGTTAGTTCAGTCATGGGCCATGTTTCTCTGTAGTCTCACAGCTTTCAATTCATTTGTTCTATGCTGTCTTGTTTGTCCCCGGTATTCATGTTCGTTTCATTACAAAATCCATAATTTTACACAAAAATTTTAAAATTGTGTTAGTAGTTAACAGGAAGGTAAATGAAGACTGTTATACTATAGGATTGCCCACTTTATCATTTAAGGGCTGTCCAAGAATTTTTTGTTAACAAAAATGACACTTTTTGACACTATCTAGCAACTACAAAAATGCATTTATTTTAATGTTTCTCTCGCCGAACAATCATCGTTAGTGTTCTTGATGTCTCCTACTAAATGTATTAGTTTATCACCATTTTACAAAGAATTATAACACCTTATTTCAAAAATTCAAAATTTCTAAAATAATTCTTCATTTCTTCGTTCTCAGTTTTTGAACGGGGATATATTTTTTTCTCAGTTCTAGTACAAGATATTCTTAAATTAATTATCATCAATGTGAGACCTTTTCGAGGTAGATATCCGATTTAGAACTCGACTCATTGTTGTTCGAACCTGAAAAGAAAACATAGTTTTTAGTTTTGAGTAAATTTAAAGGGTTGTATTATGATTAGACCTCTTTCTTTTTACCTGAAAGTATTAGAATTCTCTCGCTGCATAGGTGCGACCTTCCCCTTCAAGTTTCTTGTCCTATTTCAGTTTTCTTCTTCCCCTGAGGTACCTTCCTCGCTGTCTTTGTTCAGAAGTGCTCTGAGGCTGACTTATGCGTACACATGCCTCATCAGCTTGTGACACTGCTGATGCTGATTACATATCAGGCACAACCTTAATTCTTCCTAAAACCTCTATTTGAACCTTGTTTCCACAATTAAAGTGTAAAACTGCATCCATGACACCCAGTTTGAGAGTGGATATCCCCACATATTTATCTTTTCTACACCTCTTCCATACCGTACCGTTGCATGACTCATTGGTATTTTGAGTCAAACCATGAAAACATTTGAATAACATTTTTGGATTACAGAGCCTTTCATACACAGGCTTCATTGCATGTGCCAACGGCCGTAGCCGTTTTGAAGCACCGGATCCTGTGAGATTTCCGAAGTTATGCAACATTGGGCGTGGTCAGGAGTTGGATGGGGTGTCACACGCTGTTGGTGGGGTAAGAGAATGGAGGAGCATAAAGGAACTGGCCACCCTTCTGCATGTAAACTCCAGCTCAGGAACACCTCTGCGGAGGTTCGAACCTGCCTTTAGGCAGAATAACCCTTACCTTACCATTGCATTAGGACTTCCAGTGGTATTCCTGCTTTATGCTTATAATTTTCAAGTAGTTTGCCAGCTGTGGCTCGTTGGTGTAAACACCAGCTGTCTGTTCCTATAGGGCACCTGTGGTGGGGAGGCACTTTATGGGCAGTCAAATGATACAATGTTGCCCATAGAGCATTTGTCATATCTTTTATGAAACTGTAGTTGGAACGCAAAGCAATTCCAAAATAATTCTGACACTTGTCTCTCAGTGTTCCAGTTGATTTGCCTCTACCACCCATGGTTTGTTATGTTGTACAATTTTTCTAAGAGCTGTTCCTAAATGCTTTTTATAGTGGCCCACACATTCCAGTTTATTGACTTCCTTACCATTGTATGGATTGGAATCACACACTACCTTGTAACTTTTGGAATCCCCATCCCCATAGAAATCTACATACTCCAGACCTCTACTCTCACCTGAGCGAGAAAATATTTTTACTGTTCCATATTAGGCGAAGACTCACTGTAATTGTTGGCAAAGACTGTAGCATGATCCAGCTTTCCAACCTAAATAGAATGGGGAATGCATATAATCATTTGAATGCTTCTTACATCCAATGCAGTTTCTGAACATTATCTCAACTACGAATATACATCCAAAGGCACACAGGCAAACAGGCAACATGACAATATTTTCACTAAAAACACCCAGTTATGGAAACCATGGAAGCTCTCAATACCAAATAGTATTACTGCTGCATACAAAGAATACGCATGTGGAGCCATCTATGGAAAGCTATTCTGTAACAACGAGCGCCAAACTTGAATTAAATCGAAAGGAACCATGAAATTCTCCGTGCAGCGAAGCCACGCCCATCTTAGACCGAGACACAGGTGCACTGTTCCCCTTATATCAATTTTCTGAGCATATTTATGCATGAAAGATGTAAGTACTATACATTTTCTTAAAGTACAAGAATAAATCTTTCATCAGGAAACAAAAATGAAAAAGTGAAAATTCTGTCTAAATACGCCATTTCAAACGTTTATGAATACCTTAAACACGTAATCCAGAGGTGCTCTGTCATTCAAACACTATTTAATGGAAATAAGAACATAGGTATTAGACATAGGCTTTAAGGGAGAAAATTTGAACATAGTAAGTTAAATGTTAGGATGTGCAAAATATCCATTGTATCCCATTTCTATAACAGATCATTCATCAAACTGCTTCTTGTTATTCTGCTCTTTTAAAATTAGTCCTGCCTGGTGTGAGTCACCAGTTAGTTCGGTCACGGCCCATGTTTCTATGTAGTCTCACAGCTTTCAGGTCATTCGTCTTATGCTGTCTTGTTTGTCCCTTGCGCCTCTTTTCACCTACTTTCTTTGTATACGCAAAATTTCTCAATATATCGTCCTCTGCACGCAAATATACCCAAACCAGCGCACACGCCTTTCCTAAATTTTCTACTTTATCGGTGCAATGCTGGAACGTTTTCTAATAACATCATTTGAAATGTGATCTAGTCTAGTTATGTCAGCCGTTCACCTAAGCGTCTTCGTATCCATGATGCTTAGTTGGCGTTTACCTCCTCTTTAGCTAGCCAGCAATCGTTGCCATAGAAAACGACAGGACGGATAACAGTTCAGTAGATATTAGATTTCACGTGGTCCTACATCCGACGGTCGCAAGGGCGCCCGTTGTCATTCTCAACTTCAGCCAGGGTTTGCTTATCCCTAAGTTGACTTCATCAGTAAGTCGGCCATCATCAGAGATTTTGGAACCAAGATACTTAAATCTCTCTTCTTGTACTATATTTTCACCGTCATCATGCATGCTTCCAACTTCTCGGCGATGTAATGTCATGTATTCTCTATCCTTTTTGTTGAGGCGCGGGACGTATTGCGCTAGTGGATTGTTCCAATCTTCCGTTTGGCGCTTATTCTCTGCACCATTTGCATACACATGTGTCCATGGTAGTGGAATGTGCAGGTCTTATGTAATGGTGTCCGTCAAAAGAATGAACTGCAGTTTTGATACGGAAGGGCCTTGTTGGAATTGTACAGTTTCGCGGACGTCACCAGACGCTCTTGCGACAAGGTGCTCTGTAATTCCATGCTCTTGTAGCGCTGACTGATTAGGTTATTATGTACCGGATGAAAGTCCTTATCAGGGTCCAGAAAGTCATGATGAAGCCTCTTATTCTTTTCGAAATACCTCTCACGTAACAGCCTTGCAGCGTGTGTTGCTCCTGTTGCGCCACAATTTTACACAAAACCAGCTTGGCTTGTTGTGTGTTCGTTTAAATCGCTAATTCTTTTGTCGATGATTTGTTCGAAATGTGTCACTGCGTGGCTGAGAAGTATGATCGGATGGTAATTAGAAAAATCGGCAGGACTTCTCCTATTTTTGGATGGATACTCCGTCGTCAGTTTGTTGGTTCTTGACCTTTTTTGATGATCTGGTTGAAAAGCTTGCTTTAGCCACACTGCTGCATCCACCCATTGAGAGAAACAAAACTCTGCCGGAAGATAGTCAGGACAGCCGGCTTTCCCTGGTGTCACTTCTTTCAACATAGCCTGGACTTGGGTGACGTCAATTTCCTATATTGGACCTTCAACAGCGGCGGTGATTGGGATTGGTAGGTACGGAAATTCCAAGATGAAATTTTGTCAAAGTACTTAAGCCAGTGTACTCGCGCTTCCCGGCAGTCGAGTAGAAAACCGTCTGTTTCCTAATTGATGATGTAGAACGTTCCGTGTTTTGATGCCCCGATTTGACTAGCCGTTAAATATTCCGCTCGTTTTAGCGCATGTCAAGTTTCATATATAGACCTGCTTACCGCTTTGCTTTTGTTACAGCGACAACCTCCTTCACTTTACTACTGGCTGCTTTGGAGGCATTCCAACGAGCAGGAAACTCGTTTTACAGTTGTTTCTTCAATCGTATTGCATACATAACATCGTCATTCCGAAACCACGTGTCATTGTTAATCCTTCATTGTCGTCGCCCTGACTTAGTTGTTCAAGGAATGGAGCGTGCGGCGCCTTTCAGTTTAGTCCAGCTCGCTTCTAATATGGTGACTTGTGGCACTGTAACGTTTGCAACAATGTTGGCCTCCTTCTTCAGGCGTCACCGTTTGATCCAATTTGGTCCATTTCCTGCGAAGTATTGAGCTCTTGGTGACTATCCGCATCTTACAGATAACTGGTCAAGGTTGCATCGCAAAGGTTTCGTAAGGAAGAACTGTTGTCTCTAGAATATCTTTCAGATTCCTTCGTCTGACAAGGATGTAGTCAATGTGCGTTGGATGGGAGCGATTGTAGAACGTGACTAGGTGAATATCACGCTCTTTGTACCGTGTGTTCGCGATGATCAGTTTCTGCATAATCGGGAAATTGTTGGCAATCGTCTTTATTCTGAACATATCCATGAAGGCCATGGACTGTGTGTGCTTCTTTTCTCCGTCCGACACGTGCATTCAGAGAAACCGGCCACGATAAGATAGTAAGCAGTAGTCAGGTAGTGCTCAGAAGGGATTTTGGTTTCCTTGCCAAAACCATTAGTTGTTCTTCGGCTTCCATTGTACATCAGTTAGTAATCGCACCCCGCTTCGCATGACTTTTCTCTCATCAATCATTTTTTTTTTGCACCTCACAGATGCCTATATGCCTTCTCTCATGTGCTGTGGCTAATTTGCTAATTCATCCAGACATAGTTCGGTGATGGGTTACAGAATGGTGGTACTCGCTTGCCTAGCCGTCACTGCCCGCGCGACGGTAACCCTTGCATACGTTTCATGCTGATTGGGCCCTGCCAAAGCGCGTACCTTCCAGAGGACGCCCGAACCTTGGTTCCGATTCCATGAGACATATTTCTGTAAACATGTGACGGTATTATTTTACGGCCGGCGCCGGCGTGTCTTGAAGCATTTTAGAGCTCATGACAGCAGGTAGTTAAGCCGTTCCCGACATGGGGAACAGACACCTTGTGCAGCCCCTCCTCTAGAGTTGAAACGCTATGCTCCTTTCTGCAATAACTTCCAGAAAGGTAGAGTAACTCTTCTGCCAACTGCTCCGTACCGAACGTCTCCATCTCCTCCAAAATCGCCATTAGAGACTTTATGCGTGTTTCGTCCGCGAGAGCTATCATATTTTGCTCAATTCTGTCGGCTGGCAAGTAGGCAACCCGTGTCCATCTCCTGGGGTCGTGCCACATGTTCCAGCAATATAGCTGATTCGTGGAGAAAATTTATTAATGCAAAATGAAATACCATTTTACTGAAAACTAATTGTTAACCTTATAAATCACATGTCACAAAAATGCATTATCACGTAAAGAAGAATGGCCTTTCTTTTGCACCTTTTACTTGGCGTGATATGCCACTGAACGTATGACATAAAATCCGGTGTCATATTGTTTGTGCCTTGTTGCCTAGTGGTATCAACATCAATATCCTGGGCGATAATCATGAGGTCTAGCAATATCGTATCTGGAATCAATGTCCCAATTTTATTTGTCCACTTATTTTCTCCTAAGAGTGCAGTAACAACACGTGGTCTAGCATCCCATTACTTTGCTTGTGAAGAAGTTATGAATTCGACTGGGCCATGAGAATTCAGTGCATCCACCATGAGTTGAGAAGTACCAGTTCTTTTTACGATATGCTTTGGCATGCGTGATCGACTTTTCCCATGTGCATGTTGTAAACGGATCTGAACTTTAACCAAGATATTGTTATTTCTCGCTCTTCTTTCATAGAATATGCGGTGGGAAGACAGGCTTAGACTTAGATGCTATCCAACTATGTCATCAAGATACTAAAATATTCACGTTGTCCGCGATCTTTTGAAATAAAAAAATCCCATTCCTTTACATATGAGCAATATCCACTATGGTGCAATTCAACGTCTTGTCTTCACGAGTTTTGACTCAAGCCTTGATTTTCATGTTCCTTCTAGCCGTAGTGTTAAAGGAACTCTTGTAAGAATATTCAGACACGATAGCTTGAATTTGGTTTCAAATTCAGGATATCAGAACATAGTAATGAAACACTACCAAAGCCATATTCATTGTTGACTGCATAATGTCTATGACAAAAGTATCTGGAGGAGAAAAGAAAGCGTCAGTGTTAGAGAAAGAGCTGTCATGTGCTTGTTATGTTTCATCTTTCACAGCATTTCATCAGGATGAGTGGTTTCCATTTTGTATATGGCCTCTGTTAAAGACATGGTAGTAAGTATGAACTTCCTTGTACATACCTACCGTCCTATATGTGGGTTGGCTCTGTTTGATTGCACATCAGAGCTACGTAATTAGAAATAACCGGACTCTGAAGTATAGACTGCTACATTGATGTGATAACAATGTACAAATTTAATAAGTATGTTTTGCGTGACAGTAAGTGACATTCATAGAAGATTAGCCCTGCTTCAGCAGATCTTGCTGACTGTCGGCAAAAAATGTTCTCAATTTTATTAATATCTACAACAGAGAGATTCTCCCAAACACCCTCAACAACAAGGGCTTTTACAAAAATTATTACTTGACTGCCACAGAGTGCAGAGCACTTGAACAACATCAAAACTTCTAAGCTAATGCCGTCATTATGTAGGAGAACGGACAGACACGGATTTCAGTTTCTAAACATGTGCCGGATTAAAGAGCTTGTCATCCTCTTTTTAGAGTATACCTCTTCTTATCATTGATTTATTAAGTGAGGTTGTCTATGAATTTGTACATTCCCACATCGTCACAAGTTACTTGTGCGTGATATCGTAATTCGAGAGAAAAAAACGCAACACATCTTCGTAACAATTGAGAGAAATGTGATGTTCATGTGTAATGATATTCTCTGCGTGGGATAGTAGTGAGTGGCATGTACAGTAGCATTCCCTTTGTTTGAGAGTTCTGGTTGAGTTGGCTGTTAAACTATTCGTCACATGGTTTTAATTTGTCTATATATATATCAAGAGCCGAGATGAGCTATGCAGATCATCAACCTCCGGATGGTGGAGCAACCGGGTTTAGATGCAAATTGTGTGGCAAGACATTCAGCAATAGATGACACTTTTCACGACAAATTCAGACTCACATAGCCCAAAGGCCACATGGGTGGTATGTGGTAAGTCGTTCATCACGAAATCCGTCCTAGACTCTCACATGCAGACACACATAGGCGGAAAGCAATTCTAATGCAATATATGCTACAAGTCATTCGGTAAAAAAATCCCACTTAACACTTCACCTATAAACTCACATGGACGACGAACCAAACCGCTGCCATCTATGTTGCAAATCCTTCACGCGAAGAGAAAGCGTAGTCGATCACATGTGATCTCACACGGGTGACGAGCCATACCGATGTGATATCTGTTACAAATCCTTCCGCAGTAATTCTCGCCTAGGTTAACACGTTTGGATTCACACGGCTGAAAAGCTAAACTGGTGCACTATGTGTGAGAAGCAATTCATCCACAAAAGTGGACTTATGGTACATATATGTACTCATACTGGCGAAAGGTCATATTTTGGTAATATTTGTGGCAAATCTTTTAGCCAGGAAGTTGGGCTAAGATATCACATACAGACTTATACGGGAGACAAGACACTGCAATGTAATGCGTGTGGCATGTTATTCAGTAGAAAATGCAATTTAGCACGTCACATCAAAACACACGCAGACCACAGGCCGCACGAAAGCAATATGTGTGTGGAAAATCCTTCGTACAAAAACAACAGCTAACACGTCACACGGTGAGTCATACGGGAAAAAAAGCCACACTGGTGCAAGGTCTGCGGCGAATCCTCCAGCACGAAATCCTGCGTTGCTCGTCATATTCGGATTCACACCGGCGATAAGCCATTCTGCTGCAATATGTGTGGTAAGCTCTTCACGAACGAGGTGCACTCACGCAACATATGCGGTCTCACAGGAAGAGAGGCCATACTGCTGTAATGTCTGCGGCAAATCCTTCAGCGAGCAAGTCCTACTAAGATATCATCTGCGGGCTCACGTGGGCAAAAGCCACATTCCTGTAATGTGAGTGGGAAATTATTCACCACAAAATCCCGAGTAACGGGTCACATCAGATCTTATACGTGCGAGAAGCCTTTTTGATGCACTGTATGTCGTAAGGCTTTCGGCAGTAGATCACACTTGGCACGTCACAGACACACACCAGCGAGTCGCCGTACAAATGCAGTATATATGGCACGCCATTCATCACTAAATCCTGCCTGGTTTGTCTTATGCGAACTCACACTGGTGAGATGCCATAAAATTGCAATATCTGTAGCAAGTCATTCCGTGTGCAATCCGCCTTGGCACGTCCAGGTGGACTCATACTGGCGAGGTGTCCTTCGCTTGCAATTTCTGTGGCAAATCATTGAGTAGAAAATCCCAACTGGTACGTCACATACTAACTCACACGAGAGAATAGCTACGCCAAAGCAGTATCTGTAGTAAGCATTTCAACGGAAGAATCGCACTTCCAAAACGCTTACTGGCGAGAAGCCATACCGTGAATTATCTGTCGCATATCTTCAGCCAGAAAGTCAATCTAGCAGTTCAGATCCGAACACACACTGGTGTAAAAGCACACATGTTCTCAGTAATATGATAAAATGTTTAGAGATTCATGTAACTTAACGCTGCACATCTGAACCACACTCGAGAGATGCCGACCTGTGCCGTGTTTTGTGGCAAATCTTCGCTCGCCGCACCACGCTGTCGGTGCACCAGCGTCACGTCTCGCCGGGATGACGCCGCACGTGATTTAATACTGTGGTTTTGTTTCAAGTCACACTAACTACTGAACGAATAGGACCATCTCAAATTCTGGAGGTGTAGCCAGGCACATCCGGTCGCACACAGTAGAAAAGTAATAAGTTCTTCAGCCACAACGGCGTCTCCTCGACACACCTCATGGTGTATACCGGAGAGCGGTCCATCCCTTTGTTTTCATCCTGGCTTTTTATCATAATGCTTCGCTTTGTCCCATGTACCTTAATCTGGAATGCTGATTTCTCGAAGTCCTTTTCTTGTAGATAATCCAGTTATTCTTGCATTTTAGCGAGGAGACATACTTAAATATCTTTTTAGTTTGTCATTCATCACCCATTCTTTGAATATGGTCATCAAATTTCAATCGCCTTTTTCCAATTGTATCCGATATTTTCTCAATATGTTTGTATAATTCCGAAGACCTCCTATTCATCCACACCCTACTATGCATACCTGGCCAAACATGTCCGTCAGGATATTTCCTTTTAGTTTTTCGATAATTTTAGATAGTGATCTTTCTCCAGTCTGATCAATGTTTCTGACATGTGTGATGCTTCAGACCTAATTACGTGTTATATTAATTTAGCGTTCCAGGATATTAATGTTTGTACCTTTTCCATGTGATACTATGACCTACTTGTACTATAGAAAAGTTTTTCTGTTTTCTTCATGATTTAATGTGGATTGCTGGAGAATTTCCCCAAGTATTAGAAATTATTTATGTGAGGAATTTTGCCAAACTGAGTTACACGGTTTTGTTTGTACGAGTAGATACTTCCGTGTATCGGGTTTTCTATTTTGAGATTTGGATTCATTTTAGGTGCAGTTTCATGAAGTTTTTCTAGGGACTAAATTTGTTGCCTATTGTTGGGTAAATCAACTAGACAATATGTGATGGCCAAACATTTGATGTGAACTTTATCATTAACCAGCTTGCCAGGAAATGCCTTGAGACAACCTCTAATGCTAAATACCGTAGTTATACTGCTGAGATAGATTAAAATCTAACTCTCCCCTGTCTTCAACATACTAGCGTGATAGAATCAATTATTGTTGTTATTAGTATGAAATCATTATTGTAAATATTAATTGATTTTAGTTATGTAGCCATACGCCAAATAAATAATTTTATTACCATTATTGACGTTTATAAATTACAAGTTGACCAAAACTTTTCAATTTGTATACATAACTGATTGTACGTATGTGCTCATGAAATCTCGCAAATTAACTTACTTAAAATTCCTCTAAATTTGACTGCTCTAATGCAAACACGTGCTTCATTACGTCTGAAAGAATTCGATGAGAAATGCACTAAATTTAACGTCCCATGCCGAACAAGAATTTGACAAAATTTTCTAACGCACGCAAGCATCGTACTTTTCGCCTCGTGTCCTCTCAACACAGAAATTAATAAAATGTCATAATGTTCCATATTGAACTGTATCACAAATTAAATTGAAACAAGAAATTAAGTGGTTTAACCTATTCAATGCAAGTAAATAAGAAATGTAGTGTTGTATACTTATTTGGTTGAAAAGAGTGCCGGACATTGCGTGTGTTGTGCCACTTTTCAGGGACTTGCGCTTTGACACGAATAAGTGACTGTTCTTCGAGTTCATCTGGATTTTATGATTTAAAATCGTACAGTCCTAACCCCTATTGTCTTATAATGCTTCATGAACTGCTTTTGTGAAAGACATATCCTTTAATTTTTTGTTTCCCTGTTCATTGTTTTTATATTTTTAATTGGCTGATGATGACCCAGATTGGTGGTCGAAACCGGTACCTCTTTTAACCAAATAAGAATGTAACACTACATTTCTTATTTACTTGCATTGAATAGGTTGAACCACTTAATTTCTTGCTTCAATTTCATTTCAGAAATTAATAGTTGAAGCTGTGATAAACTTCTCCTAAAATAATACAAGGTCATATCAGCTCTACACATAGCAAAGTCACCGGACGACATTGTAGAAGTTACTGGAATAAACAGACCGTATTTAACTTTTGTCACCGCTCAATTTCTGCTCTTCGTCGTCCTCTGTATGTATGGATATACTGGTTTATTTTACGCACTTTTGCATAATAATATTTTGCAATTTCATTATTTTATTTCTATTAGTGACTGAATTCCAAGAATCTGAAAAAGAACACAAAATATATACCCTCGCAATTTTCTCCGCACGCTAATGACATGTATTCAAGAAACTCACCGAGACTAGAATCTTCGCCGTTCAAAAATCAAGGGCATGCGTTTAGTGGTTGAAGATCCTCAGTGCTATCCAACATCCAGATCCTCCCCCCGTAGTGACATTGAAACTCCCACAGTAGAGCTCAATTAATAAGCCATCAGATACTGTGTTTAGATTTGTGGAGCCTTCCGGCATCAATATGAGAATTTTGTGTTTGGTTATTTCAACAGTCAGAATACAATATGGGGCTACCCAGGTACCGACAAAAGGGAAGAGGCTGGCGTAGAATGGGCAGATTCGTGCGATCAAATTATACTGCATAACAAACTTCCAGCATCATTCAACAGTGCGAGATGGAGCATGGATATAATCCAGATATTAACTTACAGTATCCGCGTAAGCAAACATATCTCAGTTATCAGCGAAATAAGTGGGGCAAAAATCCCTCATCGTTCTTCATTACAGACTGTTATGCCCTCCAGCATTCAACCGTCTACCCTCTGTGAATTTACTAAACGCCCCCATAATCCTCTATTTGCAACCAGTTCTGTGGCTTCGTCTTAGATTCATACGTCTTACCTTTAAATCTTTAGAATGTGAGTTCCTCTTCGAAGAAGATATCATTTTATGAAGGCTGATTAGGAGAATTGTACCATTTCACTGGACGAGAACATTCTGAACGTAGAGCTTTTTACTGAATCATATGATTATTTTGCAAATATCGTGAAGCATTGTTCTCGTATCTCAATTCCCTGAGGCTGCACACTATATACAGAAACTAGAGGAATATTGTGAAACTATCGTGATCTCTTTGACAACGATCCTTTGAGCTCCGAAACCGTCCAAACCGGGGAAGTTTCCTTAAAAGCGATATCTAATAACAGGAGGAATGGAGGAGACTGATATAAGGAAGAGCAGCCACAATGCCTGGAGGTTTCTTAAGCATCTGAGTTGTAAACCTAACAGCTAGAGAGGGTCATGCGAATGTAACATCTAAAAATATTGTCCGCCACCTCGTTGAGAATGGTAAACCTCACCATCACACTTCAAAACTTTACGGTCAGAAGAGTTAGAGTTTAGTCACCTTATGCGGCTTTTCACCGAGCTCGATAGCTGCAGTCGCTTAAGTGCGGTCAGTATCCAGTATTCGGGAGTTAGTAGGTTCGGGCCCCACTGTCGGCAGCCCTAAAATGGTTTTCCGTGGTTTCCCAATTTCACACCAGACAAATGCTGGGGCTATACCTTCATTAAGGCCACGGCCGCTTCCTTCCCATTCCTAACCTTTTCCTGTCCCATTGTCGCCATAAGACCTATCTGTGTCGGTGCGACGTAAAGCAACTAGAAAAAAAGATATGCGGCTTTTCTAGCGGTGAGCCGGGAGGGATAGACGATATCAGATTAAAGCAGATTAACCTCGAGCATACTACGCTGTCGTGATAACTCCAACATGGCGCGTCCCAGGTGGCAGATAGGGGGAGTCCTACCCGATTTTCCGGTCGACTTGAGCGAAATAAAATTTATCTCGCGGACCAAACACTTAAACCTCTGTGGGTGGGGGACGAGTCCAAGGGATGCTGAATTTTCTGGTTTAGTTATTTCTTTACTCGTGTCAGAATCATACTTAATCATACAGTAAAAGTAAAATAATTTCAAACTATTTACGAAAATTCCAAAAATTGACAAACATAGGAAATTGACCAAATTTACTGTACACCTAGATGGTGTTTTCCAAAACTGAGCCACACCTAGGGCATTGTAATCAGCAAGCATTAAATCATGCTCTGAGCATGAAAATGGGCTGAAAGGACATTGATACATATGGTTCACTTTTTTTTTCTTCACCGCAGTCGCACTTGCTGTACTCTGATGTGAAGCCCGATAACTTAAGTGATTACTTCGCCCTGATGACACCAGTTCTTAACTCTTTCGCTGCGGAAGTCGACTTTTGTCGACTTACTTCCCTATAGCATTCGCTGCGGAATTGACTTTTGTCGACTTGGTACTTTCCTGCTATAGCTTCCACGCGCTTCTTTAATAAAGGCGCATAAATAATACAAACATCTATTGTCATGTATTGACTATGTAATAAGCATTGTTTTAAAACGTTGCCGCGAATACTGGACCTATATTTAATTGTTATTTTTCACCCACCCGCCCGCCAACATTCCTGTCAGCTGTCTGGCCGATAGCAGGCTTCACTCAGCAGCTATGAGCGAGCGGAAAAACATTAGTAATGACAGTGACGAAATCTTCAATCTTTTAGTGGCCGATTCTGATTCAGTCTGTTCAGTAAATTTGGACAAGTGAACAAGTGATGATGTGCATAGTGATTGTTCGGAAGAAAGTGCCAACGAGGAAGATCTTCATTTTGTTTCAGACTAGCAGGATATTAATGATGGCAATGAAACTTCACTAATGAAAAGAAGAATATTGTACAATAAGCTTCAAAAAAGGGCATTTAGTGCTCCTGACATCAGAAGTTCTGTCATAATCGGACTTCTACGTGAGTATCAGTGCAGTCCGCCGGCGAAACGAGGAAGACCTTCTGATTACATACCTCAAGCGCGCCTGACGGAGACGCACTCTCTTGGGGAGCAGCAGGACAAGAGTCACAAACCTAATTGTGTTGTTTGTTCCATATTACCAGCAAAATGTTCAGAGAAAGGAAGGGACTGTACAAGAGTAAATAGACAGTATTTTTTGTTAGAATTACGCAGGGCAGCCTGCAATGTGTCCGGTTCCATGTTCGGAGATGTATCACAGTAATGTGTGTTTCAAGGTCAAATGTCACTGCTAGTTTGCCAAAGTTGAGTTAAAAATTGTGCATTGGTGTTGAATGTCACTAAACTTTAACAAAAATTAAATTTCAGTTCATTTGGAAAATACGAAAAAAATACATTTTTCTATAAGTGTTCTGTTTAAAAATAGCGCAGCGAAAGAGTTCGGTTAAGGGACCTCCAAACACTCCAGTCTTCATTACACCCAGCCGGAAGATATTCACGTGGCCTCATCCATTATTGCTGCTTAGATTTCCATAAGGAATGTCTTGCCTTTTCTGGTGGTCCTTTTAAGGGCTTTGATGTCTGGAGGCAACTTTCCTGGATTTCAGCCTAGATTGAGATTGTTGATGACCAAACACCGGGTGAGCTTCAACATTCTCAATCTTTAGTCGTTCTTGATCAGCAGCGATTTCTCGATGATTACTTGGAGGTGAAACGTCAGCAAGTCAGTGTATCTTCTCAACAGGGGTAGGTTTCAGGCATCCTGTGATTAATCTACAAGCTTCATTCAGGGCAGGTCCACAGTCTTAGCGTGTGTTGATCTATACCGCACTGCGGATGCGTATTACGCAGCAGTGTAACACAGAACCAATGCAGTGGTTCTAAGAACTTGTGGCTTTGCATCCCAGTTTGTACCTCTCAGCTTCCTCAGGATGTTGTTTCTGGCATTGACTTTGTGATTGATGTTTAAACAGTGCTTTCTGAAGTAAGTGAGCGGTCCAGCGTTACGCCTAGGTACTTTGGGGTGAATGAATGTTCCAGGAGGGTTCCATTCGAAGAGACGTGTAATTTCCTTGATGCCTCTCTGTTCTTGAGGTGGAAAGCACAAAGCAGAGATTTTGACGGATTCGGCTTTAGGTGGTTAGCCTTGTATTATGTGAATAATTCCTTCCGAGCGCTGTCAAGTGTGAGTTCTACCTCTTCAGAAGTTGCACACTGGCAGGCTAGTGCAAGGTCGTCTGCATATATGAAACTTCTTGTTTTGTTAGGGAGTGGTTGGGCATTGGTATAACTAATAAATAGCAATGGAGCCAGTACACTTCCTTGGGGCAATCCATTTTTCTGTGATTTCCGTCTGATTCTTTGTCCTTGAAAATAAAAAAAACTGCGGTTCTGCAACAAGGTTGACATCAATCTGGTAAGTTTTGAATCTTTCGTGAGTGTAAAGATCTTCTGAAGCAGTATACGGTGGTTCACTCTTATCATATGCAGCACTGAGGTCAATGAAAGCTACCCCTGTAATTTATCGATTTTCAAAACCGTCCTCAATTTACTGCGTGAGGTTTGAACTTGTGCAACAGCATTCATGCCTGGTCTAAAACCTTCCTGTTGTGGAATGAGGTTTTTGTTGATAGCCTGGATGAGTCTGTTGAGTATCATTCTTTCGAAAATCTTATATCGGTGGCACAGAGGAGATATTGGTCTGTAGTTCCTGGGGTCTCTGTTGTCCTTTCCAGGCTTTAGACCAGCAATTACACGTGATTTGCTCCACAATATTGGAATATTGGACATCTGTAAGCAGTTATTATGAAATTGTAGCAACAATTCTTTCGTGTTTCTTCCAAATTCTTTATTTTCTCAACTCGCAAATCATCCAAACCCGCAGCTTTACCTGATTTGCACTTGATAATTGCATTTTCCAACTCAGTGGAATTGAAATGTTGCATGAGCTCAGATATTTCTTCATCCCTACGCGCAGGTACCTTCAACATAGCTCTCCGGGTTTTGGCTTCTTGTTTTACTGTGCCATTCATGAGAAGTTGGTGGGCAATCTGATTGGCTGTAACAAAAGAATGTGTGTTACTCATGGTTGGATCTCTGGTCAACTTCATTAGGGGTCCCCAGGCCCTTTGGCTGCTCAGCGTCATAACCACCAGCTCTCTCTTTTCGATGAGGCTATTAGAGAAGTTAGGGCGTGTGCTGCTGTAATAGCTTCCTCACCTATTAGTTTCTGTTTGAATAGCTTGTAGTAGTCATTTAGTTGCGAGACTGCATCCAGATTAAGACCTTCGATGTAACTAGTGCGACATCCACGGGGAATAGATTTACGAGAACTTTCCTTAACAGCCTAAGTGACCTGTTCATATGATTCAGGAATTGGTTTGATGTTTTGGACCGTATCATCCAGTAAAGCAGGGAATTTTGACAAATCTCCCTTTTTTTTGAAGTTGTATCTACGACGAAAGGGAACATACTGAGGTCGGATAGCGGAGTAAAACTGACAGGATTGGTCTGTGTTGAGACTTAGGTACTGGGTTGCATCCTCCCTTGCTGCATTGTTCTCCTAAGTTATTAGTGATGAAAATCAAATCTGGATGATATCCTCTTCTCCAATGGCCACTGTTAAAATAAAGTGGCTGTATGCCATCATGAATAAGAGAGAGTTCCGTAGCATCTGCCCATTGTTGTATTAGCTCGCCGTTGTCATAACTGTGTTCATATCCCCATTCGTAACTGTGACAGAATCTACGGGTCTGGTGTTTACCTGTGATTAGTTCTCACTATGTTAGGAACACCACGGGATAGTACGGGTCCCTGTGATTAGTACCTACTATGTTAGGAACGCCATTCTTGCATTGCGTATGATTGGGGCCCTTATGTGACGAACACCATAAGTCTGCATTACCTGTGCGTAGTGAAGAACACCGTGAGTATACTTTAGTACCGCTATATGATAAGGAACATGGTTCTGCTCTACTAGGGATACATACCATTATGAGGGACCGTTGGCTTGTATTTTCAACAAAAATATCATCTATTCAGGGATGTGCTTTGGAGCAGCACCTTGGTCAGTACATACCATTGTTTTAAGTTCATAATCATTGTTCGTCGTCGTGTTTTTTTAAATTGTAGTCGGAGTATTGATTTGAAATTATTTGTAAATTGTAATACTGTGAGCTGCTGATAATTTTACCTTCGAATTCATCCATTCATTATTCATAATCAAGAATTGAATTGTGGTCGGTGTATGAATTTTTGGACTTGAAATTTTTTATTACATTTCGTACCATTAGGGGCCGATAACCTACATTCTAGGCCACTTTAAACAATAAGAATAATAACAATAACCATCACTTCACGAAGAGATGGAATATACTTGACTAATTGTTACACAAGTTCTAGGTCCATCATGAGGAAAGTAATCTATACAGCTCAGGAGATTTCTGCGCGTGGCTGTTGTATGTTGAGTGCCGTTTGAAGGATCTACACTTGGCCAAGTTTTCAACAGTCCCTCCTCTGTTACTCTGTTATACATAACGGACAGGCGAGGTAAGCTGAGCCCAGCTTGTAGGAACACGTCCATTCCACACGTCGGCCTCAAGCGTTGCCAAATCCTCACTTTCATGGCAGTTTCCATCAGCTACGTCTTCGGAGCTACACCAACAATGTGTTTTATGTTTCTTTTCAGATAAATTTCTTGCCACTTCGGGTTACTCTTCCATTTACTGGATACCACACCTTGTGTACACTACTGACGTTCATACAGAGCGGATTCCTGAGAATGCTGCGCTCAGTTTCCGGCGAAACATTGGCAGCTACTAACGCAATTCGAGCGCAGCATACAGTGAAGACACTGGCCGTGAAAGACTATACCGACAATCTCAAAGGGTTCCGGAAGCTTTCGAGCATTAGGAGCGGGCACTAGTGAAGTGATGACCCACATCACCAACGACATCTTAAAATATCTTCCTTGCAACACATATACCCAAACTCTATATTCTCTTGGTCTCTTGCCTGCAGCTCCACATATCTTTTGCTAGTGTTCTCTGTCACTGGACCACCGAAAAGGTGCCTTAAATGATGAGATCCAAGTTCAATACAAATTACAGGCCCATTTCGACCAAGACAGGTGTAAGGTTATTGCTGACCTAAGATCAGGCGGCATGAACGCCTAGTATCATTGCCGCTGAGCTGGCTGTGGGTAGAGTTCCGGCCAAGGAATGTGGGAGTCATTAAATTAAGAAGACATCCTTCTGGTTCGGATTCCACATTAAACTAGAAACACTTGGTCATGATCAAGGTATCTATGTTCAGGAAAGACAGCATGTTTCCTTTCACAAGAGAATGATTCGTCTTGGTGTTGCTTTATTTCCACTTGTCTAGATACTTTCTAGTTACCTCTTAAATTGACTACACTATATGATATTAGTCTGGATAAAAAAGACATACGAACCGTTGCCAACCTGTATTAAAATCAGTCCTCATCTGTTAATGTTGATAACACCAACAACCATGCTATTGAAATAAAGCAAGAGATGAGGCAAGGCTCTGTTTCAACTCAACTCCTCTTCAATATCTACTGTGAAAAGGTGTTTTTCTTAAGCACTGCAAGGAAAACAGGATATCATCATTGTTAATGGAATCGTAATAAATAAACTGCATAATGCATATGATACTTTTCTGTTTCCAATAAATGCTGATGATCCGCAGATATTAGCAAACTGATTGGTCAAACAAAGTTCTGCGTTTAAACACAAAAAATACTAACTTAGTGATCGTAAGAAAATATGTCTTTCAACCTATAAAAGTGACAGTACCTGGCACACCACTGGAGCATGTACAGTACTGTAGGTACTGCACTGCTCAGGACAAACTGATCCATTACCTTCGGTTTATAGCGACAACGAGAGCCGCAGGCACAATTTACCAGTGGGTGGTGGTGCGCAGAGATATCAATGTGGGCCTTGAAACTGAGGGTCGACGAGGTTCAAATGCTAGCCATTTCTTCAGAACATACTATTGCACATGTGCTGTGAGTATGAATTCCCATCTCTAGTCTTTCAAGGTGATCTTGATTTTTTGGATGTGGGTGTATTTCAATCATTCACAAAACTTACCAGCACCAATAAGTAGATGAGAAGCGATAAGAATCTGTCACAACACAAAACAGTAGAAAATATAATTTCAATCATCATCATCATCATCCTTTCAATAAATACTGTAAGTCATTCTGAAAAGGAAAATAATATATAAAAAGGGTACTTAAATGTTTATGATGGAAGCTGATTAGGTCCTGACTTCCAATGTCTCACGATTGGTCCATTTATCACCCTTTAGGGTGTGGTGGGATCTCCCCTTTTAGTTCCATATTCCAGAAAGGAATAGCCCTTGCAAGGTGCATCATGATGAAATTTAGAGATTCTTCTTGCAAACTGCACAATGATTCCTTTGTTCTTTGTCTTGCAGGCTTCTAGTAACAGTAAGCTTTCTGACACGCGCACAGACATCCACCCACACACACAGACACACACATTGAAAATAAATGACATATTAATATGTGCTCCAACCATGCCTATTTAAATGTCTGTTGACACTTAACTTGCGGGTTCAGATGATTTATGCATACCACACGTGTTCCGCAATTAATATTATAGTGGTTATGTCTTATAGAAGACGAAATAAAGTGTTCCCTTTGTAAGACATCATGGCTAATAAACGTCGCTTGGCGTAGAATATCTTGTAGAATTGTAGTGGGAAAGCGAAGTGAAGTTGTGCTCTAAAGTAGAGCAGTACGAAAGCAGTAGAGCAAGAGCTGAGTAAGTTGAGCGTCGATTACACACTGCCTTTATCAGTTCTCGGCCTAGAAGGTGAGAATAATTGGAAACCAATCATAAATTTTCTTCATTTCTTCTTAAATTATTATGGTTCGAAACTGGTCTTGTGAAGAGTTCTGAAAACTTTCCGGGTGGTGTTAGCCTTGAAAATGTTAACTGTAGGAAAATAGGCGCCATCATTGGTGTCCACTTCACATTTGGCCGTTGGGACGCCTGTTTTGTGTCATAATGGTATGCTGTAATGATCAGTTAAGAAAAGAATGATAGTAAAACCAAAAGTTACTTCCGGAACATTCGTCAGTATAGTAATGCACTTGCATTTGCTTCCGTTCAAGTGGATATCATAAATGTAAAAAGAGATTATATTAAGTGGTAAGTACGACTGTCGAATATTGTACTGATTTGTGTACTCCTTAGTTCACCAGGGGCTACTCCACTGCATACTTTTATAAACATGCGATATTTCTCGCACGAGTCCCCTAGTTCTACATTATTAACAATTAACTTTCCTGAGATGACCAGCTATCTTCACGATGTTAATTTTTAAACTATAATTGGTTTCAGAGTAAAATAATGATAATCATTAAATTTACTATTTGTTAATTTATAATTCACCCAAGTGTTATTGAAATGTGTTTGATCCAACCTGATCTCTTCCCTTTGGAGGTAAATTGACCCATGACCGTTTCTCTATGCCCAGATACCTTTGATCCATGATTCCGTTGACAGCATATACCCTGCAATTTACTAGTGTTTTCTTACACTTCTCTTAGTATTAGCTTCTAAATATTCCATGGGGTAATTCTGGACGTCGGTTTATCTTCAAACAAGTGTACACTTTGTTTCTTAATATGTATAGATCTGTGTTGATATAGGACAGTCGAAGTTCATAGAACTATTGTGATAAAACTATTTCTTGATTGCTGTCTCTTTCTCTCTATCTCTCAGTGAGAGAATTTATTTCTTGTCTGGCGTGGCACTGCATGTTCACATTATCAACAAATGTTAGTTGAAGTGAATTTTTTTCGAGTGTTTTACTGTAACTGAAGTTCTGTTAGGATCAGCTTGCATAAGCTTGATAACCTCAAGAATCATGTCTTTCGCAGTTTTTCTGAGTAGGGTTCATTCGCGGGGTTACTTCGGACTGTGCTGCAAGAATATAATCTTAAACTTGGAGGCAGGGTCTGTCGTAATTTGCAATGCCGATAAGCTTGATAAGTCTCTTAAATGGATTCTTGGTGAAGGACATGCGGAGAAGCTGCGAAGAAGTAAGGGCTACCTCGATCCTAGAACCGAAGAGCATAGGTAGGCAGCCCATATTGACTTCAACGGAGGCAAGCATGCTCTGCACAGAATTTTGAAAGATGCATTTGTGATACTATTTTACTCTTTAATTTTCCAAAATAAACTCATGTATGGTCAAATTTAGGACATATATATGAAAACTTATGTCCGAAGTGCATGCAAATCTGGGTAACTCTAACACAGAATTTTAAAATTAAAAACACACTTTTAACGTATTGTTTGAAATTAAATAACAAGATACATTCACAATAAGTATTGTAAGAGAAGGAATTCAAGCAATTGCTTCTTTGTGGTACTATACAACTGGCCGTGTACGTATCGGCCTGCATTTGGGAGATGCAGGGTTCGAACCCATTGTCGACAGCCTTGAAGTGCATGTTGTCCACGGTTTCACATTTCCACAGCGTACAAATGGTACGGCTGTACCTTAACTAAGCCCACAGTTGCTTCCTTCCAACTCCTAGCCATTTTCTAGCTCAGCATCGCCATACGACCTATCTGTGATGGTGTGAAAGAGAAATAGCAGAAATTATTAAAAAACAATATGCCGTATGGTATGTTGAATTAACATTCGTTACTAGGGCTTAAATTTATGATATTGACTGGCCACTATTCTTTGACTGATAATTTCATTCAAACTTTTCACCTTTTATTCCCTTTCATAAACCAAGGAAACTAAATGTTATGTACATAGTAATTGAAAATTTACAGGCTCATAAGCTCCATAGATACATAGTTTAGAATATTTGTTATGCCAGTTAAACTATTGTAAGTAGGATACAACTAAATGTTGCTTAGAATTATTGTAGTGTGATTCTTTTATTAGTAAATATCATTCTTGCTTCATTATTATATAATATTTTCATTGTAGGGGAGATATGTCCCTAGACATTTAGCTCTCACTAGAATTCAACTGTTTCAGACAACCTGTTGTAATTAGGATAATGTAAGTCCGGTTTAGAATTGAAGAGTAGCTATGTTAATTAGATAGTAAGTTGCATGCTTTGGAAAGGCCAGAAATCTCGTGACGTTAGAGATGTCTATGAACTTATCTACCAGGTTACATCCAGCAGGAATGGTGTTGATTTCATTGTGTGCGCAAGCCTATAAGATTGAATTGTTGAGGTTCAGTGCTATCCAGACAGCCTTACGTCAATTACAATCGACATTGCATCTGCTCGAACTTGTGCTTTCTCTGTCACAATCTGGCTGTGATGACCTACATAAGGAACAGCATTGGCAGGAGCTACGACATCATGTTTCAGCGTGTCCTGAAGATGAGTTCCCACTTCTCCGTGGCGAACTTAATGCGCATGTTGGTCACACCAATTATGGTTATAGCTGCCATGGTGTAATACCTTCGGTATCTGAAATTATGATGGAACTCATATTTTGGTTTTCACCGAGGCAATTGATTTGGTTTTAGTGGTTATGCATTCTTCAAAAGTGATATCAATCACCTCATCACCTGTACTTGTGGTGACTCTAGCAACCAAATTGACCTGGTCTTTGATCGGCGCCGTGATATCCGACTAAGAAAAGATGTGAATGTCATGTCATCTGTGTACCAACTCAGCATAACTTGGTCATAGAGGATTTAATGCATCGTACAGGTGGAAGGATCCCCCGAGAAGGTCAAGTGGTGGAAGCTTGAATACTAGAAGGAGACACTTAGCAGAGGGCATAAATTTTACTCTCGTTGACCTGAATGCAATTGGAAACATGTGGACTCATTCTACAGATCTTTCACTGCAACAGTCACAGTAAACTTGGGTACGAAATAACCTAGTTCCTATTGCATTGAAAATCAAACGTTCTTATGGATGATTCCGATCCAAGAAGAGCTGTAGGAAAAGACAGAGGCATACTGTATATAAACTGGGTTTCAAATAGACTCCAGAACACAGGGAAAGTATTGTCTTTGCCGAACGTGTGGCTAAGAAATCTGTCGCCACTCGCTGTAATGACCTGTGTACAAGGTGTATCAGAACTATACTGACAAAGAAATCCGGCGTACTCTTCGTGTGATATTGAGATTGATGATGCAGTTGGATTGCCGATGAAATGTATAATTTTGAGGAAATTAAGTGACCTTGTTACTTCCGGGCGTACAGTTCAAATTGACGAATTTGCTGTTAGTGCTATGCCAGAGAGTCAGCCGCTGCGCGTGAGAAGAGGCAGGGGAGGGGAAGTGAAAGGAACTGGACAGTGTACAGTTTGTTCTAAACAAATTGACTACTATGTGAACCCCATAGAAAGAGAAGACATACTTGTACCAAGAATACAGACAGCTTTCCAAGCCGTTCGCCACACATTACACATCCTGGGCAGAGTCCAAAGGTCACTCACTACTACACCATTGTGAACTATGCACCAACGTAGGAGGGGGCCATATTGAACATCTACTGTAATCAAACCATTCGGCGTGTTGATCCCTCGTTCAGTATTTCATTAAATTTACAATGTTGTGGGTGAAAGAATACACAATCGCGACGCGGCAGCTTTGCATCTTCGAGCATGTTAATTAATATAGAATATTACTGCGACAAACAGGTGAGAGGAGAAACAATCTGGTGCTTTTCTTGTCTTCCCTAAAACACGGCAGCAGCTCGTCAATCTGAATCGCACACCCCGAAGTAACAATTTAACCTATTTTTCTCAAAAATAACAATTTTCCCCGGGAGTCTGATTTAACCATTATTCTGAACATAACACGAAGAGCATCCTTGATTTTTTGTAGGTACAGTTTTGATAAACACTGTACATTACTGAACTCAAAAGAAGGAGAAAGAACTATTTTTCAGCTGACCAAAATAGACACAAGTATTGAGCACTCTGTGTGCATTAGAGGCAAAATTTACCAGTGATTACAGGACAAACAAGAAATCATCGAACATTAGCAACAATATTTGTAGAGATTTCCTGCATTGAATTCCCACATCACCCTATTGCAGATGCTAAGTCCTATCTTATCGATCACATCAAAGGATGTCGACAGTCCCAGTAGGAGTATGAAAAACCAAAAACCGCCAAAACCAGATGACCTTCCAGAAACATCTGGAATTTGTAGCAATTTTAAGATCTCATTATCAACTGGCAGACAAGCGTGTTCAGTGCCATTGTTGACTCTGGCTCTGTTCCCAGTCATTGGGCTACAAATATCCTTGTGCTATTTTTGAGCAAAATGACGATCCAGCAGAATGTGCACATTACCGTCCAAATTGCCCCCAATTGTACACGAGAAAATATTTGAGAGTATCCATCATTATTGACTGCTTGAAATCGTCGACATTATTGCTAACCAGTGCATATTCATTAAGAATGCTAACTGAAAAGCACTGAAAGCTTCAGCAGGCAGTGTACATTACCTTCCGAATTGACTTTCCACCGTGTTCCATATCGTGTGATCTGGTCTGCTCTCGTGACCATGGTGTACCAGAAATGCTTATAAAACCGGAAGTTGTGTATGTTGCGCTGCCAACGTCTCTGAGGGCTTCTTAGTTAAAGTTGGCGTGTACACCAATGTACCAGTCCGTCCCCATTGCTCTTTGTCCTCAGCATGGACACGGCTACACGGGACCTGAAAAGGAATGTTCCTAGGACTCTCTTATATGCAGATGATGTTGCACTTGCTGATAAAACCAGAATGGGACTGGGCATCAAGATGAATATTGGTATACCTGTTTCTCACAATACAACCTTAGAATGAACAAAAAGAAGAGTGAATACGTGGAGTCGTTCGAATAATCTAATGGCTCCATCCAAGTTGATTCACGTATCTAGGATCTTGCCTACAGACTGGTAGTGGGGTAGTTGTTGAAGTGCAAATTATGAAAAGGGCAGCATGGATGAGATGATGGGAAGTCGGAGGCACACACTGTGGCTGGAGTATGCCACTACATCTGAAGTCCAGGATGTACTGCATGGTACTCCGTCTTGTTGCTGTGTACGGTGTTCAATGTCGACAGACTGAGAAAGATATGGAGTAGCAATTATACAACATGTGAAAGTGTATACTCCATTAGTCGATGGGCATCACAGTCCTGCATCCCGTAAAAAAAGACACCGTTCACCAGGAAATGGGCATCGTACCCGTCACTCGTGAGGCATCTGGCGCAGTTGACAATTTCAACCAATCCTTTGAAATTACTTCGCAATGTTCACATGGACGTAAGATAAAAAGACATTGAAAATAAGAAACAAATATTTAAAACAAGAAATGTTGCTGGGATTGGTAACATTTCTAGGCATATACCGAAGTCAATTCGTTGAGATATAGAACCAAATCTCTAGTGCTTAATTGGTTTGTGTATGTATTAAGCAACTACACCAGATGAAAGAAGAATTAATGTAATAGCACCCTGTGAATAAAGAAAATATATTAGATTGAGGAGGTCAAATATATCACGATTGACATATCTTAGGATGTTGATAGGGTATATCTTGGGAGACTATTGAAAAAAATTAGTGCAGGTGGGCTAAATAAAATAGTGGCTGAATCGGTGACTATAAACACGTGGCCACATTATTAGAGTAAACATTAAAACATTGAGAATTTAACATATAAGATGTTACCAGTTTTAAGTTGTTGACTGTTACTTGGTACTTAGCTTTCATGAGTGACTTGATTCGACTGGGCATACCCTCAGTCACTATTTTTCACTGACTCTTTAAATCGTCATCATGAAACCATATCTCAACGAGCTTCTCAATCAAGCCAATTTTTTGTTATATTAGTTTTTCGGATTTTTCTTTGCTATCGCCCAAAGATTTTCCATGGGGTTCATGTCTGGACTTTTTTTAGGCCTATCAAGCACATTCATATTGTTTTCCCTTAAAATTCCATTACTTCTTTCGCTTTATGGCAAGGCATAAGAATAATTTCACTTTGGCCACACCACCCTTGAACCCGAGGTAGCAAACGGGTTCTTAGTACTGTACTGTTCACGTCTCATACTTCCTTTGACAATATATAATCGTCCACCTCCATACTTGAAAGCACATTCCAGACCATCGCTGATATAGGATGCTTCACTCTCTGCTTCACCAATTTGGTTGGAATTATTCTCCTCCTTTCCTTCTGACATACTGACTTGTCTCTTCTTCAAGAGGAATTCCGATTCGTAACTAAAACAAACCGGAAGTAAATAAAACAAATAAGCCTAGCATTTTATGCAATAAGCTGTACCGTTTCAAAGAAAAAAAATAATACTTGTACTGTGCTGTTCGGTTACATCAGTTAAAATGGGTAAAAAATGGAATAATGAATGATAATTTAGGAATTACAGTAATTTTTATGGACTTGCCTGTTTCCAATCACCAGATGATCAATTGTGGAGCGTCTTGGCCCACTTAACCTCTTTGCAGCCATAGCACGAGTAATCCTCGCTTTTCTTTGATGTCGTCTTGCTCTCATTCTAGCATAAATCAACTCTCGCTTCACAGTCCTGGCTGGTATCAGTGACCCATACTCTTCTAGTTTCTTACATAAATCCGAACTAGTAACCTTGCGATTGTTTACTGGCAAATTAATCAGTTTTGCGTACTCCTTGGGGTTAGTATCTTCTTTCGCCCGCAGTTTCCGGTACGACGTTGACATTTTGTCTTCCCCTTGTCTTCACATTTTAAAATTCCACTAACAGACTGCTGTGATGTTTGCTATATAGAAGCTATCTCTTGCGGTGAGTAACGTTTCCATACCTGCCAACATTTACTGTTTACCCGTAGAATTTACGGATATTGCAGCATTTTACGGTTTTACGGATGGACGGTGTCATTTTACGACTTCGAGGACAAAAATTTGAAACGTTAACATTCGATAATCACTCCACTACCGACAATCGATTGTTTGCGTGGGTCGAAGCACGCTCGGTCTTGGTCGAAGGCATATCCATGATTGCCGATAACTCATTCTTTGATATGATTGGTAATTTTAACCATGTGATGTTTGTGTCGGTAATGGAATTGAATTTAAAGCCGTGTTAACAGTTCTCCCGTGTGAATGTTAGGTGTCGACAGACTCTGCTCCGCAAATTCTTTGTTTCGCTCCGTTCGCTTGTTGTGATTTAATATACTTTGACCACGTGATTGTTGTTATTTGTTGGCCTTTTACTGTTATGACGTATTTTAATGAAGTGTTCGAGTTTTTGTGTTATAACTTGGTGCTTCGCAGTTACCTATATTCGTTGACTAATTACATTGGCTCCAGTGATTGGATATACCGCTATTAGCACAGCCCGTTAAATTATAAAGAAGAAGAATAATTACATTTGTTCCACGTGTGTATGTTTTTTTTACCATGTGCATATTCTTCGTTCACGCGGTTGGCGTCGTGTTCATTTAATGGTTTAAGACTTAGTGAGCTTTGCCATGTTTTTATGAAGTGTTTGACTGCCTTGAGTGTTTATGTTATCATTTTATGTGACGTTCAATGATCCAGGTTTCTTTCGATGTTGCAAGAGATATAGAGACATTTTTCTCGGACATTTTCATACGCTATACTTCTATTGTAGATTATCTTGAATAAATCCAACATTAGCTGCCTCTGTGGATCAGTGGTAGAGTGTCCCCTCCGGATCCCAAGATAGCGGGTTCAAACCCGGCAGAGGTAGTCGGATTTTTGAAGGGCGGAGAAAAGTCCATTCGACATCTCTGGTGACTGTGACGTAAGTTGCACATTGAATTATTATGTGTGGGACGGCAATGGTGAAGAAATAGATTGATGACGAACATATAAAAATAAAACCAAGCATCAATACGTCACGTAGTATAGAAAAGTATGTAGTATAGTGTGACATTGGTCTGACCAGTGTGGTAGCGTAAACGAACGCGAGCGAAGCGAGGTATGGCACACAGTGAAAAGGATTACTGTCCTTCACAAAAATAGGCGTGCCCCGCTATAACCAAAGTTCACTTTTCAAATACAAGGTGGAAACAAGTAAGCAGAGTGCGCGAAGAAGCTTTTTGCTGAGACCATTTCCAAAGGTGTGCGTGGTAAGTACAGCTTGGGAAGGAGTATTGGAATAGGCGAAACAGTAATCAGGGAACCAGAACCAACCGTATTTTCATAATAGACATGTATTGTAATGACAACAAAAGTGGTCACACGAAAACAAGGTAAAATAATTAATTGAAATGAATGACTATATTCAGCAGTAAACAATCGAACTATGAACGGTATCACCATAAAATAGGGCAACAAATTGATTATGTAAACCAAACAGATTATCAATATTAAGTAGTTTGACAGAAAATAAGGGATTAGATACCAAAAGATTGACTAGAATTTAACAACAAGAATCGTAGCGATATATTACCACAAATTTTTAAAAGGAATTTAAAGATACCAAGGCCACTGTACAATATCAAAAAGGAAACCTGCAGGATAGGATGAAAGGAAACACAACGGATGAAGGGAGGAGAAAATAGTATCCAACGGCTGGCAAAGGGAAAAGAAAAGTACAGCCTGCAAATAATTTTTTAAAGTAGTGAGCTCGCACCAAAAACTAGGCGTAAATGAGAGATTCGAAAAAGTCACAGATAATACAGTCTATTTCTTGCGTCTGTTCAGAGAAATGTTTAAGCTTTCTGGTTCACTTTTCTTCCTTTCAGTGCTAATTGGGGAATGAAATTTAGAAAATCCAAGTATGATCTTGAGATAGAACACGAAAGTCTACAGCTTTGTCTTGCAACCAGAGCAAGTATAAAGTTACATTTCCAGCCAGAAGGGCATACTGGAAAAGGAAAGTAGTTTCATGTGAAAATACGAAGTAGAAAGCGGAAAGAGATTAAAACTCGCTCACCCAGCCAGCGGTCTTGAGTTCGGATCTTGAGCAGTAGACGAAGTAAACATCGCATACGGGCCAGCCGTAAATGCGAATAAAACGAGTCCTCCCTCCACACAGTTTGTTGCACAAAGTCGGACTCGCTGCTCGAGGCTAGAGCAGGCCTATTTATATCGTAAAGGAAGAGTCCAGAAGGAGCAGAGCGCATGGTGACGACACAAGCAGCGTGCAGAGGGGAGGGGACGGAGGGAGAGCAGTAGTGAAGCACAGAACGGACTGAACACACGCCGAGGTTAGAAGCCGCAGTAGACCAGTTGAAAAGGTAGAATCGTAGAGATAGGGGAGCACGTTGCATGACACATTAAATCTCAGCCATAGAGAGTTTCGGTTTACTAGGTCAGCTATCTAGTGGGCCTACAGTAAAACGGAACGTCGAAATTGACGAGCAGACAGCCAGATGGCGTCAAATGAAATGTCTGCACACGGTAGCTTAGGACATACGATTATTATTATTATTATTATTATTATTATTATTATTATTATTATTATCGAGACATTTCAAGAATCATATTCTGTTGATTTTCCGTGCATACGAAAATCAAGAAAGGGATAAAATTTGCCTTTTGCACTGTATGTGGGTGTGATATTAATATTGCACATACTGGAAGAAACGATTTAAGTAATCAAGTGAAGTGCGGTAAACACCTACGTTACGTTAAATCTAAGGAAGATAACAAGAAAATCAACACATTTTTTGCCAAGTCTGGAGACGTTGACAGTGACGTAATTAGGGTCGAGTGTCTGTTTACTTCCTTTTTGGTGGAATACAATGTTCCTTTAAGTGCGGTTATCATGTGGTGCTTTATTTAAGATGCTTCCCACATCAGAAGTTGAAAGGAAATACAGTTGTGGTCGCACGAAAACGACATGCATTGTAAATAAAATGGCAAAAAGTTTAAGTGCCTTCAGAACGATCCATTTTCTTTGGCAACTGATGGAAGCAATGATACGAATGCCAAGTTGTATCCTATTGTTGTTACATTCTAACAGCTGAATTCTCATAACATACCAACTGAAAACTGTGTGCTCCGATAATGCTCATGTTTGATAGGATAAAAAAATGGGGTTTCAGTAGTACTGTAGGAAGTTCAGCCAGGTATTGCCGTTATAGGTTGCACTTGACACGTGATTAACCTAGCAGCTGAAAAAGTGCTTTAAGATTACCAGTTAAAGTGGGTGAGATCTTTGTTGATATATTTTATTTCTTAGAGAAGAATGGCAAAATGAAAGAACGCCTTCAGAAATTTCAGAACTTGCACAATAAAGAGGCAAAGAAATTTCTGAAGCACGTATGTACTAGGTGGTTATCTTTGGGCAGATGTTTGGAAATACTACTGGACCAGTCGTATCCCCTTCTTTCTGTCTTTTTGTCTTCAAGGAGGAAGTAATATTATGTACCCAAAACATTTCCACAAGCTTGACATCTTTCAGGATACCTAGAGTTGAACAAAGCGGATCCAAGGAATATCAGAAGAAGAGAATTCTTCATTATGCTACTACACATGCCCCTAAAAGAACAGCATATTTTTCCAAACGTGACGAACCCATCCTAAAAAGCAAGACTTCTGCTACAACACGTGTGGAAGAATTGTTTATGTTCATATCCTCCAAATTGAACAAGGCCTTTTGCACTTTCCTTCATGTGACTATTCCTTTATTTGACAAATTCAATGTTGCCCTTCAGACTTAACCCCACAAGTTCACTTTTTATTAGAACTTCTAATGGATTTGCTAAAGCAGTTCTTCACCAAGTTTGTTAAGCCCAAAATTGTCCAAAGCTCCTCATTGCTAGAAGTTGAGTTCAACTTGATTCAAAATCAAAGGAGTGATGATGAGTTAGTTATTGTCATTCAGAATTCGAACATAGTGAATGATCTCCAGTATACAGATAAATCCCTTTTCTTGCCATCACTGAGAAACTACTTTTGTACTGCCTGTGACTACATCATCAACGAGTTTCCACTCAAGGATGATGTGTTAAGGCATGCTCAAGTTCCTAGGTTAGACAAAATTGAAGATGCACAGTTTCCTTCCATTCGTTTTTTTTCTTGGAAAAGAAAGGAAGAAAGTGAAACTACAGATGAAATGGTGAATGAGCTTCAGAGGCAGTTCACAGCTCTCCAGGTAGATGACACTATCGTTGCAAATCAAGATGCTGCGAGTGGTTCCAGCTGGGTACAAATATCAAGAATTCGTGGAGCCGATGGACTTCTTAAGTATAACCGAATTTCTAGGGTAATGCTCTCTATTCTCGCCATACCCCATAGCAATGTAGAATGTGAACTGGTTTCAAACTTGTGAAGAAAAATAGAACAGAGTTCAGATCATCCATGTCCAATGAATTTCTGGAGTCTATTTCTATTTTGAAGACCAGGAATTCTGGTCCCTATTATGACAAAATATTTTCTCGAGACTTTTCGCAGGAAGCTAAAAATGCCACAACTATGGCTCTAAAGTCGAATTAGCGTGTGATTTGCAGTGTGTATTATATTATTTCTTGCCTGTGTTACGTTAAACAAGTTTTATTGTGTAAAGCCTTTTTCAGTTATCACATATCTGCTTAATTTTTCAGGGAAGTCCTGGTATGTATGATCCAAACTTATATTCACCACGCCTGCTGCTGTTTAACAGGGATTTCTTCTTGATTGTTATCTTCATCTACAAATCATTGGTCCATGATATAAGTGGATTTGATTTCATTGAAATGTCCTGTTTAAAGAATGAATTATTGTATCTTGTAACCCAGAAGTATTATTGTTTTCGTCAAGCCGTGGTATGTCGAAAATCCTTAGATGTTTTCGTCACGCGTGAGTTTTACTGATAGCCCTTTTCAAAAGTTGGCAGGTATTCGTTTCTCAACAAGCAGCTCTCTGACAAAGCCTTTATTGGCGAAGGGTCCTTTCATCTTCCCATAACCTCGAAATTTGACAGTTCTCTAGAACCACTCTTAAACAAAATATCAACTGAACTCGTGAATAGTATCAGTAATGCATGTAACTTGCAGAATGCACTGTCTTAACAATAGGTCACATTATTTAAATCAATACACCAACAACATGCAGATATAGACGATAAACTACAGAACATGAGCACTAACAAAAATGACACAAAACCATTTGAATAATGAAATTACATTGTGGTTCTCACTGTAGCCACTATATGAGAAAAAACATTAATGAGGACAGGGATATCCCAATGGGTAACTTTACCACCAAACAAGTTCAAGGATGAAGCTATAGAGGTCGATATTTTACATAATGATAGAAATATAACTTTTACCCTAATAATTTGGCCACGTCTGGTGTATTTCTAGAAAATAGAACTCAGAGCTTTAGAGTACGTGAAGCTTTATTTTATCCTGTAACAGTGATGGGATTGGGTCCCACAGTGCAGTATTGTAAGAACATTATTTTCTGATATATATAAATAGTGAACTAAAATAAGGGGTAAGGCTCTTTATAATAAACAAGTTTCAGGATTTTGAGTAACTGGAAAATGACCTTGACAATATTGTAAGATGGATTTCAGGCAATGTTACGTTGGTAAACGGGGTGAAAAGTCAAGTTGTGTGTATCACAAATCGAAAGAGTCCTCTCCGCTTTTTCACCATGGGAATCTCTGTACGTATCTAGGTATTCATAATAATAACAACAGATCTTCATTGTGGTAATCACATAAACAGGACTGAAAATGAAATTTACAGATCTCTTTATATGATTGTGAGGTTATTTATGGGTTGTAGAGGAGAGGGCATATAAATCTCCAGCAAGGCCACAATGAGAGTATGAGACCATAACATTATTTGATCAGAGAAAGGAAATAATCAACAGAAATTGCTCCGTTTCTTCTGGGGGATTTCTGACAAAAGAGTTGTTTTTTACAGAGATGTTGCGAAGTTTAGGCTGGGAAGACTTATTATTATTATTATTATTATTATTATTATTATTATTATTATTATTATTATTATTATTATTATTATTATTATTATTTATTTTCCTTAAATTGTACATGTACAATGTAGGGGTGGTAGATGGAGAAAGGGCAAGCCCCACATACACGGAAGTGCCTCCATCTCCACATGTGTACATAAACTCTACTGAATATTTACATACAAACTTATGTAGACAATTTTAAATTTACATATTTACACTACAAACACTGTACCCTTAGAATAATGATTATCTTGATTTATCCTGAAAATATTAGAGTAAGAACACCCAGCCATTCATACTCTCACTCAGACCCCTGTATACACACTCATTCACAACCACTCACACACACGCACGCATACACATTCGCCCACATACACCTGTACTTGCACACATCCTTCTTGCAATTCTAATTTATACAAGTTATATACATCACATATAGGTTTATATTTACATATACATTTTCTTTACTTCGCGGAGGAAGTGAGGAAGAGGAAGTAGCTTTACCTCAGATGGTATAAGGTTCCACGTACGAGCAGCCCTTGAGTAAAACCCATTTAAATATGAGGTTGTTCTAGCGAAGGGAGGGACAAGAGTAACTCCTTGGCCTCTTTTAACAGAGCGGTAATTGAGCTGCAGGCGGTGGAAAGGGAAGAGGTGTGTGTGATCTGTCAGGGATTTCCTAAGGAAGGATACATCTATTTGTGTACATAACGAGTTCACTGGTGGCAATGACCTGGCTGTGTTTAAGGGGATGTGTTTGTTAATTAAACGTTCTGCTCGTCGCTGGATACCTTCTAGTTTCCTCATATTTTCCGTTGTAGTTGGATGCCAGGAAGGAAGGCCATATAATAGTATGGGCCGCACAAGGGAAATATAAGCCGTTCGTAGAGCTTTAATTCTTCCTCCCGAGAGACATCTACGGACGAAACCTAGCGCCCGGTATGCCTTACACCTCACTTCCTTCACGTGTTTATTCCATTTCAGATTGTCCGTAATGTGAATACCGAGCAGTCTGATGGAGTTAGAAGTCGGCAGTTGGATTCCACATAGAGTAGGTTGGTTCTGGAGTGGTTGTTTAGCTCTGCTTAGTCTTATATATTTACACTTCTTAATATTTATATACAATCTATTTACCTCACACCACAGAGCTATACTATCCAGATCCGATTGGAATTGTACAATATCATCACTGTCTTTCATGGCTCTGTAAATGACTGTGTCATCGGCATACTGCGCCATGGTCGAAATTACACAATCCGGTAAGTCGAGAGCATAAATCGTGTACAGGAGGGGCCCTATCACACTGCCCTGAATTACTCCAGAAGTAATTGTGGTTTGGTCTGATTTGGCTCCTCCGTACACAACACATTGCGTTCGACCCACCAAAAATGACCTCAACCATGACAGCAGTTTACCCTGAATGCCGTAGTTGCTAAGTTTTAACAGAAGTCTTTGATGTGACACCTGGTCAAAAGCTTTGCTCGAGTCCAGAGTCATACAGTCTATTTGTGAGACATCAGTCTGCTCCAAAGAGAACTGCCAGTCATCAATGACTTTTGTTAGAAGTGTTGTGCAGGATTTTCCCGGAATGAAGCCGTGCTGGTTTGAGTTCAGCAGGTTTCTCTCCTTGAGAAAATCCAACATACATTTAGCAACTAGACGTTCCATACATTTACAGACCACTGATGTTATAGAAACTGGGCGGTAATCATCTACGTTTTCCTTATCTCCATCTTTGAAAACTGGCACTACGTTGGCTTCTTTCCACTCCAAAGGTACAGACCCGGTATTAATGGAATAGTTGAAGAGAGAGCACAGAGAGGGCTCCAAGGCGACTGCACAATTCTTGAGAATCCTTGCTGGCACTCGGTCCGGCCCGGTCGCGGCATGAGGTTTTGTTTTCAGAAGGCTCTCCTTTACTTCATTCGTTGAGAAATACAGGTTGGTTAGAGGGAAGAGAGGGGTAGATGTTGTCCTTGAATATAGCATGTTCTCTTCCTCAGTAGGGACGGAGAAGTTACTTTTAAATTTCCTGTTGAAGGTGTCTGCAATTTCTTGTGGTGTGGAGACTGCCGTACCGTTATGTTTAAATACAGATGGAGCTCTGTTGCAACCTTTACTTCTGAAAAGAGCCCAGAGTTCCTTGGAGTTGGTGTTGAGACTGTGGATGTAAGAATCGTAGGAATCTCTGATAGATTGTTTAGCCTTGTTCCTAGCCAGCCTGTATTTCTCCCACTCATAATCGGTTGGATTTCTTTTCCATTTCTGGTACAGGCGGTCCCTTCTTCGAATTTCTCGCACTATCTCCTTGGTAATCCATGGAGATTTCCGTCTGCTGGTTATATTTACTGTTGGTGTGGTTTCTTCTACGCATTGAAAGAAAATTTTCTTCCAGTCGTTCCATATCTTGTTTATGTCAGTACTGCCGCTGAAATCTGAGGTGAGAACGGGGAGGCGGTCGGATAGTAAAGTGGATAGATCGTTCCAGTTTGTTCGGGAAAAATTATAAACTGTTCTGGTATGGAGTTTGGGGGATGGTTTTATATGGGTCAGTGTTGCGAGGATTGCCTGATGGTCACAGAATCCAGGAATAGTATTAAGAGATTGGACGGAGTGTGGTATATTACTTAGGAAAAGATCAAGGGTTGAACGTGTTGTTTGCATAATACGCGTTGCTTCGAACATTAATTGATGAAGGAATAAATCATAGAAAGCGGAAAGTAATTTATTGGCGAGGGGGTTATTTGGAACAGGTGCAGCATTTCTGGACCACTTAATTTCTAAGTTGAAATCACCGACAATATAAATGGCATCGTAATTTTGTTGTACATGTTGCACACGCTCGAGAGAGAGGATTAGTTCATCGTTCATTTCCGGCGACGACTTAGGGGCGCGATAAATTGATCCAATAAGGAATTTGCGTTTGTTGCACGTCACTTCCACCCACAGTGCTTCGGCTGCTGTCTCCAGGTGATGAACTCGAGTAGGATTACATTCTGGCTTGGCTGCAATTAGAACTCCCCCTGCAGAGCGGTGGGTTCGGTCCTTACGGAACAATATCAGCGAGTCAGGGAACACTTCTGGGTCATTAATTTTGCTGGACAACCACGTCTCATTGACACACACGATGGTCGGGTCAAGGCTTTCAAGCGATGCGTGGATATTTTGTAACCGTCCAGGTCGCATAATACTGCGCGCATTGAAGGCAAAAAGTGATATATTTTTATTTACATATGTACATTTAGAATTATTCACTAAGTCACTGGGCGTATCACTGGTAACTGTAAAGAACGAGTCTGATAACACCAGCATTTCACATTTCCAGCATAACCATGTACGGGAACCGTTCTTTATTTTTCTGAATTCAGACACTGAGACTTTTGCGCAGGTTCTATGGCCTTTTTGCGAGCAATTGTTACAGTGGACAAATAACTGATTCCTCCTACCACTATTTCCGCAAATTGTGCACTGTTGTGGACCCGGGTTTAGTTCGATGTCCCCACTTAGGGCAAGTGCCAAGCACAGCAGTGGCTGATTATCTACAGGCAGTCTGACAACACCGCTCCCGTCCCTTCGCCGAGGCCGACCTATGGCTGCCATCCCCAGACTTTCAGCACTGCACCACGTCAAACCGCTAAGACTACATTTTTCACTCACCAATAGTTTTTCCAATAGAATTATGTTTTCCAGGTATCCAGGAGGGTTATCTGAAGCGATTGTAGCACTTTTGGAGTATTGCACTGCACTCTTTACCACCAAAAATATAATAATACTACGCATAACACTCAGCGTCACTTCTGCACACGCCGCCATCTTGCTATCAAGCTGTTCGATTAATGCCACGTTTAAAACATTGATACCAATTACTGTGTACAGTACACCACTGTCATTTACCCGAACGTACCTCCAACAAGTCAAGCTTCTTCGTAGAGAACCTTTCGCACACTACACAGTGGTGATGTCATATCGTTCTGTTCCAGTACAGACCTTCAGAGGCGAGGGGTGTATTGGGTAGCGCAGTGGGTCGGCTTACACTGACCGTTACAGTAACCTTGTTGTACGAATTATGTACATTCTGAAGTAGTACAATACAGAGTACTGCACTGTACTGTGTAGGTAAATGAAACACGCAAGAGAGAAACCGTTATTTACACATCATTTTGCTGTAGCAGGAAACCCTTCTCTTATTTTCATCCATCGTAATAAAAGTGCAAATAGCATTAAGTACAGTGCTTGTCGCATCGTAGTACGGCAATTATATCGCGAGTAAGATAACCGTGAGGTTCACACGGGAATCTCGGGATGTGCAACTGCTGCACGTTTCGTTTATCTCAAGCGTCAACTTCACGTTGCAATATCTCGGGATGTAATTGACCTATTGCGATGAAGCAAACGCCATTACTTATGTGATTTTTAGTGTTAACGACTGCGCAAAAAATAATCCAGAGTGTCTGTTTGATGAAACGTAAGTTTATGTTGAAAATACTATTTTCCTACGTTTTAGACTGGCTCATATTAATTACTTTAATTAGCCCCTTCCCTGCCTTCATGCCCGTGAAAGTCATTTTTCAATATCTCTTATTGTTCCAGATATACATGCGGCGAAAGGTTTTAGTGGGTCACCCTGTACAGTAGTAACCTGAGTAATTCACTCAACAGCGGGGTCCTGGGCTAAGTGTATTTAGTGAGAACCGTTAAGAGGCAGAATTGGTTGCTAGAGGAAAGTCATTAAAAGAACACCAAGCAAGAGAAAACACACTTGAGCAACTTTGATAAGTATATACGTAGATCGTCAGCCATTATATAGAAAGGAAGGGCGACCGATAATCCATACGTAAAAGACGTATGTTCATGCAGAGAGAATCAGAACACACGAGTTTTCTACGTCCAGATTCAGAGCCACGGCGAGCTCGTGCCAAGCCTCCCCAATTTACGAGTATTGTTCTTCCTTGAACGAGAAGGCTTTGAGCACTAACCAGGACAATGCAGCGTGCAGATAAACAAAAGCAGCAATAGGACGATCCCTTGAAACCCCTGAAAGATGCGGGAAGATGTGTGGAATCTTACAGAACTCGTGACAGGGTATCGCAAAAGACACCAGCACTGCCCATTGCAGTGTGCACGAGATCACCGTTATAAGTAAACAAACGATATTGAGTGTTAAGGAACCACGGGCCGCTTCTTGGAGCAATGAAGACATGTTCAGAGGAAGTAAGGGATTCACTATGCATGAGATGAGACCAGCTCTTAGCCAAGAGATATCAGACAAGAAGACTGGAAATATTGTCTGGCCCAGGTCGGGACCCAGTGGTTGCTATCCTGCTCTAGACATAGCTGTATTACGAAGCTCATCCTCTTTAAATGCAGTAAAAAGGGACAGACCGAGCAGAATGACTTTGTGCGCGGTCATAAGAAGGGACTTAAAGGGGCCGCCTAACTCTATGTGTCACCAAGTTATCTGATTAGTGATGCGACATGTTGAACTGGTACGGGACAGCTGTAGAACAAATCGTCCACCTTTGAATCACGTAATCCTAAGTAAGAGAAAGAAGATGTAACCTCTCCTTGACTCGAAACTTGGTGACTACGGAACTCGTAGCTGGGTCTGACACACTATCCAGTTATTTGCGTGAGCCTGCTAACTTTCTATTCACTCTCCGACCTTTCTTGGTCAACTGTTAATCTTTTCCGACTGTGACGCTATTAGTTTTGTATGTTCCCTTAATTTTATCGATAGCTTCACTTCTTCTCTGATTGGTGTTAAGAGAGGAAGGTGTTGATCAGTTCTGTAATAATATGTCCCTGATCCCCTGGTGGTCTGCCATAAGCATAACTGTCTCTTCCTCTCGTTCTATTACTTGACTGATAGCGAAAATCTTGTGCTCCCACCCCACCCACTGCCTGTGACTGATCAACGGAAAACCTTCCCTCCAGCTCCCTTGCTCATGGATTGTTGTTCGCTAGAGAACCTCTCATCAAACGGTCAGTATTAAGTGCATGATCCGAGTGAGTGTTTCCCTTCTTCGTCTCAGAAGTGCTTACAGTCGAGTAATATAACACGAAAATAAACAATGTGGACCATTACAGGAGTTACAAGTAATTCATTATATCCTAAGTGGTTAAAACAAGCAATTGTCGTACCTGCTCAATATCCGCTGTGCTATGAATATCTTGTTATTGTTTTCATTGTGATGTGTGACTGCTGCTTTCAAAAGATGAGCAGCTCGTGCGGTAAAAATGTACCAGAAGTTGCAGTTTGTTTGATGAATATATCTGGAGATACTTGGTAGTTCTTATTCCTCTCACGGACCTACACACATTTCCTATGTACTTTGTTATTACTGGTAGAGACTTTCACACCCGCGGTGTGGAACTGTTTATTACGACCACCCTGAGGATATTCTGTAATGCTCTTGTAACTGCTAAACGTGCAGAGTAAAGTTAAAAATTCGTTCAAGGTCAAATTACGACGAATAAAATGCAGTTTCCGTGTCTATGAACAACCGTGTTGCCCTTTAGTCACGTGTATTAAAGCGCCCAACACGTGGATATATCTCGTTGATCGACCGAGAGAGGTAGAAATATCCTGAATTTATACCAGACCGTCACCTGTCTTCACACAACTCAAACAAGGGCTACATAGCCGAGGTGTTAAAAATGTCCTCGATTCTCCTGGAAGTCCGTGGGTTTGAGAAATGTGAGAAAAGAGATTTCAACTTCTGGAGCGACACATGGCCCAGAGGTACACACAGCCTACTCCATAAATGAGTACCAGGTTAATTCGTCAGCCCAAAGTGATTCCATTCTTCCTCGTAGCTGTATTAAGGAATGAACCCTGTGTTTTGTTCACCTGTAGCCAAATTTCTCTCACTGGTGATGGATGACATTTATACCCGTATCTCAACGAACAGGAATCTTTTGAAAGCACTTGAATTCTCATTGAAAGAGAACTTAGGTGTTATCTCGACTGAAATTAATATACAATTGATTCAACGCATTACCCAAATGCAGAGACTCAACACTGGTGAAGTGTAAATGGCATTGTTCACTTCTTAGCGCGACAATGTTTACCTTTCCATGGAACTTCCGGTAAGTTGTACGTTCCTAGTAACGGCTAGACTTGATAACGTTACTGAGAGTTCCTCGTTCTACTGCTAGTACCGTAGTTACCAGAACGAGCTGAGTTCTCGCATCGCAGGACTCAGTTCTTGAAGTGGACACCAAAGTTCTACTGCTAGTAGTCAGTTCTTGTGGTACACAGCAAAGTTCTACTGTTAGTAGTTATCAGAACGAACTGAGTTCTCTCATCTCTAGAGTCAGTTCCTGTGGTGGACAGCAAAGTTCTCCTGATGTAAGTCAAGCTGAGCAATTGGCACTAACTGAGTCGGTCATCTGGAAAACAGGACACGTCCAAAAAGTTACATTGAACAGACGAGACACAAAATGGAATGAACGTTGAAATTATCGAAGTTGCATATAAATAGTAAAAGCCCATTTACTCCTATAATACGGATTTCAGATTCCATCCCTGAAGGTAAGAAAAATCAAATTTTGTTTTCTTGATGCGTACAGTTTTCCAATTGAACTGAATTTGCATAGAAAATAAAAAAGGAAATTTCCATACCTGTCCTTTAATTTTGTTTTTAACTCGATTTAATTATTACAATGTCTCTTTTCAGTCAACCTATAACATTCCGAAATCAGAGAATTACGAAGTGATCCCAAACAAGGCACATATTGTAATTCTGACAAATAATAATTAGTAATCATGTTCATGTTCATTCCCTCTTACAGGATATTATATGGCTTGTGTGGAGATGATTTTGCTTTTTGCTTCGTAAATACATGTTTATTGTGTTTGTTTATTCATACTCCCTGCTTTGTAATTCAGTGACCATGGAATGGCTCTTCATGTTGTACATTATATTTACTTTATTGCATACGTTCGTTGTAGTAGTTATTATTATTATTATTATTATTATTATTATTATTATTATTATTATTACGCATCTCTTAAAATGTAAATAAACTAATATTCAATATAGTAAATTATGCTTATCTCTTTGAGTTCATGTATTTTATTGCATATATTTATTGCTATGGCAACAAGACTTCTTTATGATGTAGATGCAGAATAAAAGTATTTCTTCCCAAATAGATATGTTATACACCCCCTGTGGGTGAGGGACGCAGATGAAGAATACACCTACGCTATATCCTGCTGTTGTAAGAGGCGACTAAAAGGAGCGACCAAGGTATGTTAGTGTTAGAGCCATGAAACTAATTGTGGTTGGTACCATCATGCGGGGAACTCCATGGGTCACCTCTACTTGCGAGTAGTACCGCTATGTTAGGTACACAACAGGTTTGTGTTTAGTAGCAATATCTGTTGAGTCTATGTATGGGTTTTCTAGTGCCCGTGATTAGTACCATTATGAGAAACACCATGGTTCTGGGAGTTGTCTGTGATTAGTACCACTATATCAGCGACACCGTGGGTCTGCGTTGCCTGTAATTAGTAGCCACTACATGAAGAACACCACGGGAATAACGGCGCCCGTGATTATTACACCTAGGTGAGGGACACCATGGGTTTGCGTTGCATATGAGTAGCGCCATAATGTGAGAAACACCATAGGTCTGCGTTACCTGTGGGAAGTAAAATACTTGTGTGTAGTACCATAATGTGTGGAACACCGTGAGTCTACGCTATTTTTGATTAGTACAGCAAGATGACAAGTACTATGATTCTACTTTACTAGCCATAAGTGTACTTAATAGGGGTCGTCGACCAGATTATTGGTCCCCTTTAGACAACAAGCATCCTCGATTCAGAATTGTACTTTAGAAGCAGTCCCTTGGTCAGTAATACTATCGTTTATAATAGTTTCTGGGTCGGATCCACCGATTGATTTAAATGCATATCCACCCATTTATTCTTCATCATCACGCTTTTTATTCTGGTCAGTGGATGATTTTGAACTTTTGAATTGTCATTACACTTCGTCTAATTTCATAACATTAGGGACTGATGACCTAGATATTAAGCCGCTTAAAACAAAAAGCATCATCAGGTTTATTATACCTGCACCAATCCGACTACAGACTAGGGAAGTATCTTTCATTACAGTACGATATGTTCTTACTTACATGTATAATTGAAGAACTGAAGATCCATATACAGGTATAAATGGTAATTTGGGAGAGAGTAAGCCCATGCGGTATTGCGCGTCACAAGAAACTGAGTGAATTGGCTCTGCAGTTCGAACACATTGATGTGAGATTGCTTTCGGGGGGTGGTTGATTCGAAACCCTCAGTCGGTAGATCTGAAGTTCCTTTTGTTTCTCCGTGGTTCCCTCGCTATCACTATTGGCAAATTCTGTGGCTGTACCTTTATTAAGGCAAAGACCGCTTTCTTTCATTTAAGTCCCAGCCCTCTTTCCTATGCCATTCTTGCCTTACAACCTATCTTCAATCAATGTGATTTAAGACAATATATATAAAAATCTGGTAATTGTGATTGACTCATTAGTGCCCCTGTAGATTTTCTGGGTTTCCCTAATGTGGAAAGCTTGAGATACACCAACTTGCAAGCTAAAAATATGTTTAAAATGATCCCCCGTCCCCTACTGCTTATTGAAGAAAGAAGAAGACTAAAGTAGCATCCAAGCAAAAGGAAGGACAGATAAGTCCTACGTGGTATGCCCTTGAACTTACGGAAATTGCAATAAAATATACAAACTAGATCTCTCTCTCTTTCTCCTTCCTCCGCCCTCCCTTTGAGAATACGGTTATAATAATGCGCACACCAAAATAGAGGCAGAAAAAAATTAAATTTAATATAAGCTGGTGAAGGAGAGAATGTATGACTAGCTCGGGTTGGCGGGTTCGAGTCCGGCGGTATTTGAGGGTGCTCAAATACGCCAGTCTCATGTCCGCAGACCTACCGGTACGTAAAAGAATTCTTGCGGGACGAAATTCTCGCTCCTCGGCGATTATGGAAGCCATAGAAGTAGTTAGTATAAATAATAACATTATTATTCTCAATTCAGCAGTGAGCTTGAAAACGACCTAATTTCTGTTCACATAGCTGAGCACATTAGTTCTTCTCTATGTTTCCTGGATAAGCTTGAAGTTATAACCAGATATAATCAAACTGATAATATGTTCAATAATCTCTCTCCTTTACTTGTATTTGAAGGGAGAAAGAAACTGAAAATGTCGAAAGAAAAGCAGCTTGAATTGTTCTTCGTGATATCCGGCAAAAGGATAGCGTTACAAAAATGTTGCAAAGTTTGGGCTGGGAAGACTTGGGATAAAGGAGACGAGCTGCTCGACTAAGTGGTATGTTCCGAGCTGTCAGTGGGGAGATGGCGTAGAGTGACATCAATAGACAAATACGTTTGAGTGGTGTCTCTAAAAGTAGGAAATATTAAAATATGGAGATAAGGCTGGAATTCAAGAGGACAAATTGGAGCAAATTTTCGCTTATAGATAGGGGAGTCAGGGATTGGAATAATTTACCAAGGGAGATGTTCAATATATTTCCAATTTGTTAATAATCATTTAAGAAAAGCAAGGAGAACAACAGGTAGGGAATTTGCCACATGGGCGACTGCCTTAATGCAGATCAGTAGTGATTGATTGATTGATTGATCGATTCATTGATTGATTGATTGATTGATTGATTGATTGATTGATTGATTGATTGATTGATTGATTGATTGATTGATTGATTGATTGATTGACGTACGCGCAAAAGAAAGCAAAGGTACTGAGTAATTTCTGCAACTTTCGAAAATCACACTGCAAAGATTTATTAAATCATTTAAGATACCCCTCTTTTCAAGGATATGGTTATTGTAATGCGTCTCAAATTAAAGGCAGAAATATGTAACATTAATTTGAGTGAGAAAGTGGGTTTATTTTCTTAATTCCTCACTGAGCATGGGAACGGGCTTAATTATTAATATCTTGATTTATTTCATCATAAATTGTATCATTTACTGCTGTAAGAGAACGTTCATTATGGATGTATATATTGAGGATAGTTTGATATTGTTATGTCTGGTGATTTTAATATGTAACTAGTCATGTTGGCAGGAACGATGCGCCTTAAGAAAAGAGAACAGGGTGGTGATATATACCTTTTAGTGTAGGGCCTAAATTGGCGATTACTATAACTAGTGTGCTTCGCTGCGTCCTCACCCATATCTGCATCTGAAGGCTCATTATCTGAGGGTACTACGTCACATAACCAAGAAGGAAGACCATCTTCGGCCTCAAAGGTGCCTCTTATACTCCAGGCTTCGTGCCCTTCCTCAAAATTGAGATATCGCACTGGTCACGGCCCTTTTAGATTCAGGAAGTATTGTGTCCACCATTTCGGTAGAATGGTATTACAACCTGAAGTACTGATGTAAATATCCTGAATATGTTTCTTCTACTATAAAATGTGTTTCGGCTAACTCTATGTCAGTCATTTCCCGACGTGTTTTCGGAAAATCTACGTGTGACTGACTTAACTGAATACAAAATTGAGGTTACGGATTCGAACTCCGTAATTTCCCCCCCCCCCTACAGGTTATGTCCGCCAAAAATGAAGGCCCTCAATGACATCATCGACCAAATGCTGAGGGATGGTATCATTCGAGCCTCGAAGTCGGCATATTCTTAACCTTTTTTTCTGGTGTCGAAACCTCAAGATGGCTTCAGGTCGGTAACTGATTATTGGGCGTTAAATCGTAAGATTATTCTACAACCAGTACCCCTTCCCGACTTGCATTCATGTTTCTCTTAGTTTCGGGAGTCTAAATTCTTCACCATCTTGAATCTCAACCAAGTCTGTAACGAGATACGTCTGGTGGAAGAATCAAAACATCGGACTACCTTCGTTACAGAATGGAATCTGTATGAATACAACCGCGTGCCTTTCGGCCTCCCCACGGGCTCGGCTATTCTTACTAGGCTGCTATATTAAATTTTAATATCAGTACCATTATGTAGATGATGTTGTTAATTTTATTGAAACCTTTGAAGAACACTTTGCTCATCTAGATGAAGCTCTAAAACGCCTTCGTAAAACTGGATTGACGCTCAAGTTGTAAAAGGTATCTTTTGATTAACCATCTATGTCCTACTTTGGCATATAGTTTCACCTGATGGAGTTTCAGTCGATCATTCCAGAACGCATGCAATCCGTAACTTCAGGCCTGGCAAGGATGCTAAGGGGGTTGCTAGATTTCTTTAGGAATAGCTCTGTGAAACGCCCCGGTCTTGGCTATGCCAGATTTCTCCAAGGAGTTAATTGTACACACAGACGCCTCTCCATCCGCGGTCACTGCGGTTTTTCTTCATTAATCTGAACTGGAATGGCGGCCAATCGCCCATGCGTTCTGAACCTTGTCACCCCAAGATGCCAAGCACTCTACGTACGAGTTAGAAGGGCTGGCCGTCCCATTCCTCTTAGAAATATTCCGTCTTTACCTTGAGGATGTTCAACTTCAATTAGAGACTGACAATCATTCTCTGAGGTGGGTTCTTGCTAGCCGCGTCTTACCGGGAGAATCGGATATAAGCGTTTCAGTTTGACGTGCGAGACATTCGGTGATCTGAAGATATTGTCTCAGATGGATTATTGATGGTTTCCCGGCGATTCTGATGTTTTTGACTCGAAGAAAAGCCCTTTGCGTTCTATTTCAACACCTCCTATTATAGGTGCCATTCTAACTGACGCCCCTTTGATATTTCATGATATAGCGAAATACCAACGTGAAGACCAGTGCTGGCTCCTATTACGTGAACCCTTCTTTCTGGGGAACATGTTGTCTATTATGTTTTGATGAATGGGGTTCTGTGTTGTCCTTCAAGGCACGATCAGAAGATGCAAATTGTTGTTCCAGCTGTTCTAGCGCCTATGATTTTCAAGTATTGCCATGAGGCCCCATTAGATGGACATCTAGGCGTCTTCAAAATTAGAGAAAAAATAAGGGATATGTTTATCTGGAAGAGTATGGATGGCGAGATTAGGGAACTGGTTAAAGGATGTAAGTCTTGTTTAATTAGCGATTGTACATCGATTACATCGGACCCTTCCCTCAGTCTAAAGGGAATGAGAATAAATGCATTCTTGTGTGCGTAGATGGTTTCAGAGGATTCTCATTGCTGTTTGCGACTAGGATTGACATTGATCAGTCCACTGTTCCTTGTCTAAACACTATTTTTCCATCTTTTGGACCCTGTCAATATATTGTTTCTCATAACGCTAATGAGTTCCCCTCAAATTTATTTCGTAAGTTCTGTTTCGATCTTTCTATTCACATGTCACGACGTCTGCGTACCACCCACAGCCATCTCTAGCTCAGCGGGTTATTCATAATCCCCGAACTGTCGTTACTGATTTCCACCACGAATACCATTCTCGTTGGGACACTTCCTTACACTGGTTATCATAAGCCTTTAACTGGGCCGTTCATGAGTCCCACGAGTTTTCTCCACTTTCTCTTATGTCAAGCTTGCCCCAAATATGCCTTTGTCAAATTTTTAGTCGATCAATGAGCTATTGCCAAAGTCAGTAGATCCAGAGAATATGCGGGATTTATTGAGAAAAGCTAGAAATAACCTTAAGGCCTCTCATAAGAGAGTAAAAATTGGATATGACCGTGGAAAAAGACCAACCAATTTAGAAAATTGGAGATCAGGTCATGGTTAAAAATGTAGATCCCGCGGTCAAGCTCGCCCCGAGATTTCATGGAACTTGCATTATACTTGGTTTTCCTTACTCCTGTCACCCTTTTGGTGAGTAACCCGAAAAACGAAAGAATTATAGGGGTCCACCTGTCTCAAGTAAAACCTGTGTGAAGGCCTTCGCTTTCTCATTAGAGTATATGCCTCCAAGTGATGATGTTACTGATTTAATTATATTTCTTCCCTTAGTATCTTATTAGTTTAAGTTTTATACAAACAAGTTACAATTAGGAGGCCTTCTGCCCCTGAGGGTTGTGAAATATTCTATGTATTTATGTTATATCCTAAGTTAACTTTTATTATGTTTTGTTTAAATACTTTTTTTGAAAATCTTCCCTTCAATATTATTTCATTACCATTCTGCCCTTAAGGACCGTGCCTCCAAACGTGTGTCAGAAAATTCGTACACTCGTCGTCCAAAGTCGCCAACCTTACCTGCACAACGCGTTACAATGTCTGTGAGTTACTGTTGCCCCAAAGTTCAGTGTTACTGTGCCCAACATTCACCTGAGGCCACATCGTGTCAACCTGCGAGAGATGCCGGCGCGGGGTATGGGCCCACCTTGTTCCGAGACCCCGTCTAAACTGCCTTATTTGGGACTATCATCCTTGGGAAATCTTTTTAAGCTGGATTCCAAAAGCCCACTCTATCCTTGGCCCCAACAATGCTATTTGGTACTTTGTGACCATCGCCTTGGTTGATCTCCACGGTATACGGGAAAATGTTACCTCAAGATACCTTGGGAGTCCGGGCGGCCCCATCCAGTCATCGTCAGTGGCAGCCGCTCTTGCCATCGACTCTGGGCGCAACAGTCCGAAGTTCTATTACCTCGCAAACACTATCTGAACTACCCTACTTCAACAAACATCCAAGAAAGGACTCTCTATCAAGTGATTTTTCTCAAAAATTATGCATGGCAAGATTCAAGAATTCAAAGCTCTTCATACCGTGGTAAGAGCTTAGGGGGTGGCGGTCTGTACTGAGAGTGCACCTGCCCCGTCCGGTCGAACAGCGTGCCTTCTATAAGGCCGTCTATGAAATTGTACTTGACATAATATTATGCAAGGCACTAGGATTTTCAACTGTCAGATGCCTCTACCATCGGCCAAATTTCCCCCTCTGGCGGGATTAAGGACAATTAATTCTTAAGAGAAAGCTAGATTGTAGAGGTGGCTTTTTTAGTTTTGAAAATTATTTTGTTCTTGTGGCAAGGTTGTCAACACATCTGCCTCCCCCCTCAATCTCTTGCATCTATCAAACAATCCGAAATTTTGTGAATATTTTCTCCAGCCAAGTAACATTTGGCGTGTGTACAAGCATCCAGCCTATCTGTAAAGAGTTCACTAACTTCCGCTCGAGATACTATAAAGGCTGGTATTGTCATTGTCATTGCTCCAGTTTATTGTGTGCGGCGCAAACTAAAGTGGCAGAGGTCGCAGGCCCAGCAACTCAAGGTAATGACACATATTTCTTAACATGTGATAGCTCTCGGAGATAGCATGAGGGGAATATTTCAAAACGCTTTTATTTCGTGTTCATTTCTAAACCCTGTGGTTTAAATGTAAAATTTTCTTCAGTCCAAGGGCTCTGTTTTATTCCCTACTCGGAAATATGTAATGTAAGGGGACAAGAGTGATTACCCTCTGTTGACTACCATTCCACTCGGTACGGGATGACTAAAGTTTCTTAGCCTCCAAAATTATCAACAGTTTTTGGTATTTAATGTTTATCATTTAGTCGCTCTAGCGTGGAATACCTTAGCCTCTGTACCTTGGAGACATGAGCCCACTTAATGTTTTAAGAGTTTTCTAGAAGGTGTGCAGGATTTTCGCCTACCTGCGTTCTTTTTGCCGATGATTATCAAACTTTTCCATTTTACATTATGGCCATTTAATACGGGCACTCATTACCCCTCTTTATGTTTCCGGAAAGTAATATGAAAATAACTGACAAGAAGTGACTGTAAATTCCTCATTTTGAAGATTAGCATTTTATAACCTTCTGCGCTATAAGAAATGTATGGCTCTGGAAACTGGACTCTATTAGAGTTTGGAGCTCAGACACCTAGGCTATGGAAGTTAATGGACCAAACCTGCTCTTATAAAATAGTATACTTGTTTCAGACCTAAAAATACTCATCCCTCGTATATTATCATGCTGATAATTCTCTCTACTTTTTACCTGATTTCGGACTTTATGTCGTTGTTGTTGGAGCTAACGAGCTCATTATTATATTGTTATTGTTTATTCTGTTTACCAAATTTTAAATAAGAGAAACAAGGAGGAAGGAATATTATTTCAAAATTTAGTGCTCTTGTCAAATTTTTGTCCATCCATTCAGCCCAGCACCTTCTTACACCTCTGTGATACACGATATTTCCGGAATAATAATAATAATAATAATAATAATAATAATAATAATAATAATAATAATAATTGATGGTTCATGGTGTGGGTTACTGTAGTCACGTTCTAGTTCGTGACCATGGGCAACGGCTGAGTGGCCTAGTAAGTGGTCCTGAGAGTCGGGATACCAATTGCTATGGAACGGGATTGGGTTCTCGGACATAATTTGTGCAATGACCTTTCTTGTGCTCAGGAGGCTAGGACTAAAATTCCACCGGTTGTCCCTAACCCGTTAAAGAAGAGATCCTCACTGTGACTATGTGTAAGTAGGATAGCATCCTGCTTCATGAATTTACCGAGTTCATAATGTTTTAAGGAAAGTCCCACTCTCATTTGACAGGGGAAGGACTCCTTTGAAACAACTGTCGAACGAAATGGAATTCGATCGGGAACTATCAGTATTAATGGGGCTACTGGAAGAAAGAATGTAAAACTGGCTGATTCAGCAAACGGGACGAACCCGGATGTACTGGAGGTACCGTAAGTGGTATTCGGGTAAGAAGAGATAACGGCGAAGGGACAGGAGATGATAAAAGGTACTTGATGGGTGTTAGAAAGGGAAGGGCAGAGTATGTGGAATGACTCTTTATGTGGAAAACTACTGTACGCAGCATAGCTTCTTTTAGGCACGTACATGAGTGAACGCAGTGGGTATATATGGCAGTTGGAGGATGGTCTATATATTCACCATGTGAGGGTTGCAGATGAGGATGAAGTTGACAAGTTTTATGAAACATCGAGTGACACCGTAGTCAGCGTCAACAGCAAGGATGAGGAGGGTGCTAATGGGCGATATCAATGCGAGAGTTGGAAATAGAGCTGAAGTGATTGGTAAATGTGGGGTATACATGTAAGCTAAGGGGAATGGGAAGCGTTTGTTGGACTTCTGTGCTGGTTTGTGTTTCGCAGTTACGAATACATTCTATTCACATGGGGGGCTAGGGGTACCAGATCCATAAATAGACTATGACTTAACCGACTTTAAAGTCACAAAGTCTGCTAGGAATGTATGAGTTTTTCGGGGATTTTTTCGGAGATCCAAACGACTATCTTATCTGTAGTGAACAAAGTATCTCTAGGACTAGGATAAGGAAAGTGAAATATGTCTGAAAACGAATAAGAGTAGAAAATATCCAGGACGATGAAATTAGACAGAAGTACATGGATATGATTAGTGAGAAGTTTTGACAGTGGGCAGTAAGCAGGTTCAGGATATAGAAAGAGAATAGGTGGCATACAGGGATACTCTAGTATAAAGCGCAAGGGAAGGCCTAGGAACGGCTACGGTGTGTGTAAAGGTGGGGAAAAGCGAACATCTTGGTGGAATGATTAAGTGGCAGCAGCTTGTTAACGTAAAAAGGAGGCTTATCAGAAATGGCTCTAAACAAGGGCCGATGCGGACAGGGAATTTTACGTAGTTGATGGAACAAACCATGGGAAGATTTTGGTAATAACCTGGAAAGGCTATGTCAAACAGCAGCCAAAACCTTTACGGACAGTAAAAAAAGAATCTTAGGAAGTAAAGGAAAAAGGAAATGGGCTGTGTTTAGGATAATTCTGGTGAACTCGTAATAGATCCCAGGGTATCACTGGAGAGGTGCAGGGAATATTTTGAAAACCTTCTCACCGTAAAAGGAAATCTTCCTGGTGGTGTCGCGCCCAAGTGATGTTGGTGACATTATGCTTGAGGAAGTTGAAAGGATGGTAAATAAACTCCATTGAAATAAAGCAGCAGGAATAGATGAAATTAGACCCGAAGTGGTGAAGTATAGTGGGAAGGCAGGGATGAAATGGCTTCATAGAGTATAGTAAGATTACAATGGCGTGTTGGTAAGGTACCTTCAGAGTGAACAAAAGCAGTAATTGCACCTATCTATAAGCAAGGGAACATGAAGGATCGCAACAACTATCGAGGTATCTCATTCACTAGCATAGCAAGAAAAATCTTGGCATCTTGGAAGGGAGGGTGCGATCAGTGGTTGAGAGGAAGTTGGGAAGTTGGATGAAAAACAGTGTGATTACAGAGCCCGGAGGGGCTGTCAAGATCCGATGTTCAGTACGCAGCAGGTAAATGTAAAATGTTACGATATGAATAGATAGTTGTGTTTATGTTTCGTAGATCTAGAGAAATCATATGAGAGAGTACCGAGGGAAATGATGTTCACCATACTGGGTTAGATTATTAAAATCAATCAAAGGCATTCATGATGACAATTTGGCTGCAGTGAGAATTAATGGTAGAATTAGTTCTTGGTTCAGGATACTTAACATGGATTAGACAAGGCTGTAATCTTTCACCTATTCTCTTCGTCGTTTACGTGGATCATCTGATGAAAGGTATAATTTGGCAGGGAGTGATTCAGTGAGGTGGAAATGTAGTAAGCAGTCTGGCCTCTGCTGACGACTTCATCTTAATGGCAGATTGTGCCGAAAGCATGCAGTCTAATGTCTTGGAACTTCAAAATAGGTGCAATGAGTATGGAATAACAATTAGCCTATCCAAGATTAAATTGATGTCAGTAGGTAAGAAAGTCAACAGAATTGAATGACAGATTGGTGATACAAAGCTAGAACAGGTAGATAAGTTTAAGTATTTTTGTTATGTGTTCTCCCAGGATTACATGTCAATGTATATCAACAAAGACAAGACTTATTGTATTGATTATGTGGTCAAATTAATAAATTAACTTATTGTTATTATTATTTCCCCAGGATGGTAATATAGTAAGTGAGATTGAATCAAGCAGTAGTCAAATACAGCAGAGGCAATATGCGACACTTCCGGATTTAGCCTTGTTTAAATGGGAGACAAGTCACAAGTGGCGCTCCTAGTGGCGTGACCTGAAAATTCGCGCTAAATTCAAATATCAATGGAAATGTATATACGGAAATGGACAAATAAATTACGTCCTGAAAGAAAGTGTTACTAAGATATTAACTTCAAAGTTGCTAAAGCAATTCTGGATAAATGAATGAAGAATTATTTAATAAGTTATTATCTAAAGACTGAAATTAGACATATAATCAAGATGTGAAATGGACTGCTATGAAAGGGCTTGATATTTCATTTATGCATTACTTTTTTAGCTTTAGCATTCTTGCCTGAAGGTTCATGGCTAGATTTGTGCTTTTTCCTCATTTAAAAGCATAGTATGTTCACATTAAAACGCTTGTCAACAAAAATATCGGCACATTCCTTACACATGATTCATTGAATTTACATTTCAGAGCTGGACAATTTTTCTTTTAACTTGAAGCCTTCTAACAGAAAGAAAATCTATAAATTTAGCCTCAAAAACATTCAAATTTTCCCTATAAGCAATATTTTTCACAATGCCATTTCATTAAGGTAAAGCAAATTTGCGTCATCATTGTTTCAACAAAATATGTACATTTCTTAAATCACCCATATTTTCTTCAGTGCTTGACAACGCATTACGGCATCCAAATGGGGTAACTTGGAACACAACTAGCCACACACATATGCATATGTATTTTCCTGAATTAAATCAAACCCACAGATCACACCTACAACAACACATCGGTATTGAAGGTTAACTGCTACACTATACAATAAAATAAGCTTATTATAATTTTTTAGCCCGTTCAAATGTGGGCCGCGCAGGTCACAAGTTTAGGAAGTACTATAAAAATATCTTTGTAACTGGAAGAACATACATATCCAAACACAATATTTACTTACATTTTCTTGTCACGAGGGAAACGGAAGAAAGGCCGCGAATCCTTCTGCACTTCATAGCTATTGCAGCAAAACACTGCAGATACTGTATCTTTCCACTCATATTGAGAGGAGATATAAAGGAATGACACACGCTACTATTTACGTATCCCATATATGCCCACGGCCCCATTTTTGGGGCAGCTAGAATTTTATTTTTATATTTCAAGGAATTTCTTCTTGAGGTAAGTTTGATGTTATATTTCAAGAGGCTTGGCATTGGTGGATAAGACCTGGGTCCCTGCCAACACACAACTGCTTCAACAGAACAGTTATTCGTTGTTGACTACGGCTCATTGTGAACATGCAACATGACCTCTCAGAGCAAGTAAGTATTTTAATTATTATTGATAATTATTAATATGTTTGTGTGATTCCTTATGGTATATAACCTGCATAATGTTGCTGTAATAGAATATCGCTGGTGATTTGTAATTTGAGTACTGTTTTTAGTCATTTCTTTCAATGCCCCAAAAATGGGGCAATGGCCATGGGCGGGTACACCATATTTTATGATACAATCTTTACGGCAGCATATGTTCTACTGACTAAAATACCTTGTGGTATGATATGTAGATATACACGAGTTACAGATTCCCTATCCTACGCCTTAACTGGTTATAAAACACAATATGCATCGAGTAATCCAGCAAAAATGGTGTAAAAATAACGGAACAAATGATTGTAGGCTACCATCTGCATTATATCAGTATTGTTACCTACTGTAGATATATCGTTAAAATATTTTCACGTGTTTCTTATAATATTTTAGCTCGACCATCGATGAAGTCTTGGCGATTTTTGAGAGTGACGACCAAAAATTTGCAAGTGCTACAAGACACTCTTGTCCCCCGTAAAATCATCTTCATAGTGATGAAGAAAGTGGTGACGAAGATGGAAACATCAATAATCTATCTGGGAACAAACTTTGAGCTGAGGGAAAGCTGCGGGCTACTCTCGTTACTGAAAATGGATTTGAAGAAGTGGTATTGGGAGTACCTGAGGTTCGGGATGATACAACTAGCCGTGCTGACCAAGTAGCATCATCAGGTAGTCACAATGAACAGACTGCATCCTGAGCTATTTCTAGTGATAACTACATGTTATCACCTCCCCGAAAAAAGAAAACATTGCCACCAACACGTAGGTGGGAACATGTTGATATACCCACTAAACCTGAACACTAGAAACCTAGGAAAATACACCAATCGTCCTGCAATTGGTAGACCTCTGAAACCTGTGAAACGGCGCGTGCAGGATGAAGTGCGGTTGGATGGTGTTGGACATATAATAATATCAAACCCAACCCAGAATGCCATAAGAACACTACTAAGAAATGTAGAAAATGTGGTGTGGGCTGCCATGCTAATTGCTTTGAGAAGTTCCATTGTAAAGTGACATAAAGCAAGTGACATCTATCAAACGTTCTTCTGTGTCTACGTTTATAATGGTGACAAATGGAAAGAATTTAACAATCTCTCTAACTTGGAACACTATTGTTTGTTTATTTGACGAGTTTTATATTTTGTATTTGTATTTCTTGTGATATAATTGAATGTGTGAACGTAGTAAACTTCTAGTCGAAAGGGAAAGTAATTTGATTAACATGTACCCTCCCATGTCCACAGCCCCATTTACGGAGCGGCACTTTCCTCACGACTGGAATAGGAAAAACTTATTTTTCATTTTTTACAACATCATTGCATCCATTTGACCATTTGATGTGAAGATGGAAGATATTCAAAACGGAAAAAAAAGGTGGGCATATATGGGTTGTCAACTTAATGCAAACGCATAAATAACGCAAAAAAAACTTCGGAAACATATACACGTGCTCTAATGACAGAATCAGTAACGCCCAGGTCACCCTGGTAGAGGAAGCTAAAATCGCTATCCCTCGATATCTCGCAGAGTGTTGCGTATCGTCTCCACTATATTTTGTGTATTAATGCTAATGCAGTGAGCTGGCAGTAGCGATAAAGAGTGTTCTGGAAGAAGGAAGTCAGCTCCCGGACGAAACTGCCTTTACATCGGTGTGTTTCCAGACCATATTTTCTTCACGAGAGCGGGAGCCGGGTGGACTCAGGATATCTTATTCATGAGTTAGAAGTAACAGACATGAAAATAGCGAGAAATATTGCTTTTACAAATAGGTGGGAACAGTGGCAGGAGGGTACTCGGAACAAGCAGATAAAGTCTAAGTTAAGAATGAACTCGATGGATGAAGCTGTACGCGTAAACCATCTTCGGTGGTGGGTACATATGCGACGAATGGAGGAGGATAGGTTACCTAGGAGAATAATAGTCTATATTATGGAGGGTAAGAGCAGTAGAAGGAGACCAAGATGACAGTGGGTTGACTGAGTTTCTAATGATTTAAAGATAAGAGGTATAGAACTAAATGAGGCCACGGCACTAGTTGCAAATAGAGGATTGTCGCGACGGGCCGTTTTGGTAAACTCACAGAGGCTTGCAGATTGAACGCTGAAAGGCATAGCGGACTATAATGATAATGCATATATATATGTATAAAAACCGTAAGGTTTTATTTCCGTTAGTGTACGAAGAATTGGATCGTAAAGTTCAAACAGTTGACCCCTCCTTCCATGGCTGTCCACGGTACGTTAAGACTAATAGACTTGCTTTCGAGTTTTTTTTTTTTTTTTTCACCCCTGCAGACTCCTCTCTTATAGAACCTCTTCGAGCCAGACATAGCGTAACATTGCACCCAGTGTTGCCAGTGCTCTTTCCAGTAAGTGTCCCATCCTACAGTTGTAGACATTAGGGAATGTTAAACTACAACTCTCCCCACAGTTGTGTATTTTAGTGTATATTTGCTTGTTACAGTGTGATTTATTACAATTATTGGAACTGGGTGATATAACAAGCCCATTCACATTTCAATAGAAGAAGTGTCGCATACTGTGCAGTTATCACTAGTAATACATCCTTTCCTAAATTCAGCCTGTTTTACTGACTGTTACAAATCAAATTTGTTCTTCAAGAGTTTGTTTTAAGTGATTAAACAACATTCAAATACCTGGTTTTGTTTCGAAGTGGCTGGTATGTCGTTATATAAGGCACGTATTAGCCAATTCTACAGCTTATTAAGTGAGTTACGGATTTTCTTCATTGAGGAATTGTGATTTCTATCATTTTACACTGTGTCCACAACCTCTAACATATACTGTCGGTAATGTTCAAATTCAGTAATTCAATTTTGCTAAATGTATAGATTTCAATTGGGAAAATTAGAAGTTAATACTAATCTTTCTCAGTTTCAGCATTCTACATATTTTAAATATTTAATGTTATCAATTTTCTTTAATTTTATTTCTAATTAAGCATGAAAAATGAATACGCATATAACTAGCTTGCTTTTTAGAAAACTCCCAGCCTTTGCGTTGCAAGTGCCTGCAAGTTGTGTGTAGGCTATTAGCCAGGGTGCGAAATCCGCGGGGGGGGGGAAGGATGTCTCCCCCACCGATGATTTTATCTTAGAGGTTCACCCCCCCCCCCAGTAAAATTGTCCGGGGGTTCCTTTCATTATAAAATAAACAGGCAAATGTAGAACTGATAATTTATTACCAGTACTGAAATTAATGATTTTCACTGGGCATATATTCATGAAAACATCAGAAATAATTCAAATGACTGCCAGACCTTGAGCAATTATACAACGCAGCAGTGACAACTCCGCACCTGCAGCCTATTGTTGATGTTTCACGCTGGCAAGTCCATCCTCCCTTGTCATTGCTATAAGTAGCTCGAGTTTACACCACTCCTGTACTTCATGGATTGGGTGTGTTTCCTATAGGTATCAATAGGCCAATATTCACTTGAGCAGGGTACAAACTGACAAACTTGTTCAGTCAACACATAGCCCTGGTAGAGGAAAGTTCCATTAAAAAAAGCAATAAACCATGGAAACTCGCACCTCGTCTGGCCTTTCCTAAGATAGCGACAGTCTCTCTTAAACTTCTCAGCTGATTGGAATAACATTCTAATGTTTATCATTCCCGTTATAACAGCAAAATTCAAACAAAAAGATATCAAATTTACATTTTTCTGGGTGGAGAGGGTAATTAAAATACAGGGGAATTGTAACCCCCCTCCCCACCAGGTACTGCCTGAAAAAATTAGTAGTTAAGCCCTATGTTCCTTCTCCCCCCACACCACTTCTTTCAGATTTCGCACTCTGGTAGTGGCAATATATCGTACATCTAAATTTTGTGGAATGAGGAATTTTTTCTGGAGAGCAACGCAGATGAAGAAATGCAGATGGTAATTTCAGAAAGAAATTGCAATATGTAGGGTGTAATTTTAATTATTATTTTGCTCTGTTATTTACCTTTGTGTGCAATTTTATTGTGATGCTATGAATGCTGAGTTGTTCTTTACTTTGTATGCCACAACATATGGTAGTAGGGTTCAAAATCGTGAAAGGTTTCCATTTAGGTTATCTGTATCTTGTTATATCAGTGTTGTTATGGAGATTCTTCTGTATCACATCGTTACCCCACTGCAGCTATATCCGGTATTTATTCGTGATGATTCAGGTAACAGTTGGCTTCCTCTCTGATTTATTGGTGTGCAAAGGATTTTCAGGGGTGAGTGACGGTGAGTTTGCATGGGGTCGAGTCCTAGGATCGGCAGTCGTGAAATACGTTTCCGTGGTTTCCCCATTTTATAATTAATTAACCTTAATTAACACTGCTGTATACCTAATCTTATCCCTTTCCCTTGGAGTTGTTAGTGCAACATGAGACTGCTAGCAGGAATGGAAGAACAATCTTCAGGAATAAATTCTGGCTGTGGAAACTGTAAAAGGTAGTTGCTTGAAAGTAAATTCAGTAACATATTATTAGAATAACCTGTGATGGCCAGAACAAGTAAACATGGCACTCTTCAGTATTGTCCCCTCCGATGAAATATACAAAATACAATTGATCATAGTTTTGTGAATAGATATGTGTTTACATAGAAATCTGTTCCCTGGCAAAGCATAAGAATCAACTCAATTAGCTACAGGAACAAAGCTTGTATTACCTGTAGGAGAAATTTTAGTACTGTATTCATTGTTAGCGCAGTATGTTTACATTTACAGTAAAATATAACAAAGTGACTAGCGAACACTGCTATAGGCACTACTCGAGGTATTCAACATAGATAATTTTTGTGCCACCTGGGGAACAATAAAAACTGCTAAACATTTAAACCACTCATTTGACATGGAACTCCCTACAAGGGGCACTCTGGTAAACATCACTCGGTTGTGTCATTAGACAAGACATGCATAGAAAATTATAGAAAAGGCACATAAGTAAAGGTCGGTGGCATTGTTCAATGAAATGAGCTGATAGCAGTATTGTATACATTTTTGTCTTTATTTCAAGAGAATTTTCTTTGTTTTCCATTTCCAGTCTTCTGGGTAGAAATGTAAATCAAGAACCTCCTCAGTTTTACTCTCTCCACCACTTCTTTCCTTCCTCAATTTTTTTTTTTCCACCTTTACTCCACTCTTCTCTGTACTCTCCTTACCGTAGCCATTCACCCCTTTCTGGGCATTCCCCGATGTCTTTCTCCTATGACTTCCTCTGTAAATACTTACTTACTGTGGAACTCTATCCTCTTCCATTCTCATCATTTGTGCATACCATTTCAGCTTATGTGTCTCTATCTTGCCTTTCAGTTCAGGGAATGAAATTCACTCCCTCATTTCTATGTTTCTGACTTTATCCCTTTATGCCCTCCCTATTATTTCTCTAAGGAATTTCATCTTGGCATTCTTGCATTCTGTGTTCATCATGCTTTTTTGTTGTCCATGTGCCTGGTTCATATGTCAAAATTGGTGTGTAATACATTGGTTGCAAAATTTTCTTGCATTCTGTTGGACATCCCAGTTACAGACTATACATCTCACACATTGTTAAAACTCATTGGCTTGTTCAAATCTCTATCCAATTTCTTATTTTATTTACCCATCTTCTTCAATTATTCTCCCCGAATACTTGAAGCTTTCCACAACTTCTAATGGTCTTCCAATTACTTCAATATTCCCACTTCCTTCTCTATTATCTCTTGTCACCACTATTATCATACCCTTTTCCACACGTATTTTCATTCCATGTTCCTCCATCTCCTGATTCCTTGCATTATCTTGTTCTTCTGCTTCCATTTCATCTTCTCCACATATTACTGTCTTATCTGCAAAGAGTGAGGCCTTTGCCTCCTTGGTTCCCATTTTTGTAGTATACTCTTATGGATTTCATCCACGATTGTAATGAAGATTGGAGGGGATAAAACACATCCTTTTTGAAGTCCTGTTTCTACTTTGAACCAGTTTGTTTGTCCTTTCATAGTATTCATACTACTTACTCACTATTTGTTCATGGCTTTTATAATTGGTTCTTCACCTCTCCCTGCCTTCTTTTTTATCAATGCATCTGAGACCACTTGCCATGGTACACTGACATATGCCTTCTCAATATCGATAAATATCATCACTGAATCCAGCTTAAATTCCCATCTGTTCTCCATCATGTTCTTTAGGTTCAACAGATTGAAAACTTTTAAAATTATTTACACTGAGTAAGGAGTATGACACCGTATGGAAGTGAAACACAGATAATAACTGGTGCCAAGAGAAACAGAGTTGAAGCTTTTGAAATGCCATGTTATGAAAAGTTCTTGAAGATCAGATTGATAGAAAATGTCTTAAATAAAGAGATAGTGAATAAGCTTCATGAGAGAAGAATGATTTGAGAGAATTTGATCCTGGGAAGGAAAATTTTGATAGAACATATCTCAAAGAACTGTGAACTTGTTCAGTTAGTTTTGAAGCTGATTGCAAAGGATAAAAGTGGTAGGAAGATTCCGGTATATGGAACCGGGTGATCAGAGTGATATGCAAACCGTACAGTCACTGAAGTTTCAAGAAAGGTCATCTTGTGGTTTCAGTTCCATATAAAACTGTATAGCTAATAATATGGGATAAGGTGTCATGTAATACTAGGGGTCCTATGACTATGATCTTGATATCGACAGATAAGTTAAATTATATTATGGAAGTGATCACTGTTTTAGAAATAATGCAAAACTGCAGGTCCTTCGCTTTGATTGAATTATTAGTCATAGAAAATGTGATACCGGGCGAGCTGGCCGTGCGTGTAGAGGCGCGCGGCTGTGAGCTTGCATCCGGGAGATAGTAGGTTCGAATCCCACTATCGGCAGCCCTGAAGATGGTTTTCCGTGGTTTCCCATTTTCACACCAGGCAAATGCTGGGGCTGTACCTTAATTAAGGCCACGGCCGCTTCCTTCCAACTCCTAGGGCTTTCCTATCCCATCGTCGCCATAAGACCTATCTGTGTCGGTGCGACGTAAAGCCCCTAGCAGAAAAAAAAAAAGAAAACTTGAGGTCCTATAGGTATGATCACAATATCAACAGTCGTGTAAAATTTTGGTTTTTTTGGTATTATCATAATATTGATGGTCTTGTAAAATTACAAGCTTGTTGCTTAGTCTGTTAACAAACCCCATAAGTATCAATGACATAGGTAATATATTTTTCTGGCTTATGTTTCAGTGTAAGGTCATTGGAAGTAATCAACCTTCCCAGTACCTTCTAACTACTTCAGTTTGCAGTGCAAAATGGACCTCGAAGCAAAGATCAAAGAGGAACCAGCCTGGTTTGAAGGAACAACAACTGCATCACTTGTAAGTCTCATTCCAGATAACTTTATAGAGGTCAGAAATTAACCCTTAAAAACTGAATAAGTTTGGCAGGGGCATAATTTTTTATGTGCTTCCTCAGTATTATCACCAACGGTCACCACTTGCTGCATGAGCATCTATGCATAGTACGCATCTGTTTTGTTTCTTTGTCTCCGATTACACCACAAACAAAGTGCTACACAAAGCTGCCAACTCTTAGGAAGTTAAGGTTGGGGTTGGATTAGTCTGTACCTTTTACTGTCAGTATCAAAATTATTTTGGTTTAGGTGTTGCACCTTCCTTATTTTTCCCCTTTGATTAGAATAGATGATGGTTGGCTGATCTTACCTCTTAAAAAACTTATATCCCCCTACTACTGCACCATCATTAGCTCCACATGTTGAAAATTATTACTCCTACCATAATTAGTGTAGAAGTTAAAACACAAATTTTCATTACTGTTTTTGAGCCCGGATACACCAGTCTGCTAAACGAAATGTTAACACCGGTGTGTTTATTCTGGTTTACCCTCACATCCACAATGTGCTGGAAGATATTATGTGTTTTAAGGAATGAGCAGATTTGCCTATGACATACGAGGGATGAAATAGCTCAAAATCTGAATGTACGTTCTCCCAAAATGAGTAATATGCTCAGATGTTGAATTATTCTAGAAAGACAGAATAGTGATTAGCTCATTTTATTCCTCAAATACAGGTCAGATTCTATGATATATACAGTAGAGAACCATGTCTAAGGGCTCTAGAATGTATGAATTCTGAGAATAATTTCTTTTCTGTGCCCCTTCTTAGTGGGCTCTGACACTTTAAGGACTTAAGGCACATTAAACAGAATTTTTTCTTTCCTCTTACACATTAATTCCTTGTCCTTTTTGTGCATCCTTTTCATCCATTCCTTAGTTCAGCTACTGTTCTCTTCTGTATTGAATGTAATAAGTTGGTATATTCAGAACTTGATACTTTAATTCACTTTTATTAGTTACTTAACTTACATTAGAATATAAGCTTTTAATCACAGTCCCTCCCCCCTTTAATGCTGACAAGGTTTTATGAATCAAAGAGTGAAATTTAAATGTCTCGTAGTAGATCATAATAGATCTTCTGAAACTGCAGATATACACTCCAACACTGCTGATTCTCCACTGACGGTGTCCTCATCCCCTCAGCTCCTCACAGAACACTACATAACATGCTTATAGTAGTAAAATATTTCATTTCTAGCTGCTTTGACCTTGGGCTACATCACATCTTTCACTGTTATATGACTGTGATAAGTCTGCTTCTTTCATGTTTGTTTTTTATTTTACACTTGGAAGCATTGAAATATGCTGTTTGAAACAGAACTGTATTAATGTTTTATGTAACCCCTGTGATCTCAGCAAAACCATAGTAGAGAATTTGATTCCATTATTTCAAGTAATTTTGATCTGTCTATAAACAAACTCTATGCCGAGAACAAAAAATCATTTCGAAATGTAACACTTGTAATTGGTTCATACAACTTTTATGATTTGATTGATATGATTGAAAATATGAAAACAGTTCATACAATTTAGTGTTTATGCCTATGTCTGCTTCCTTCCAAAATTCTGTGTGAGATAGCCCCAATTCCATCTCTGGTATTATATCTTCTGGTATGGCTAGAAAATGTTTGGCATTTTATATTTTGTTCTCAGTCTCATCCTTCCTCTGACATAAGGAGTGAGCAAGAATAGTAACACCATTCTCAGTATAGCCTTTGGTTATAACAGTCCTCTGCTGGTAGAAATCTTCCTTAAACATAAGTGAAATTCTGAAAGTAACTGTAACACTGGAAATTAATGAATTAAGATGCTCATTTGTTAGTGACTGTATTTGTAGATGTGTGTTATGAGCATACCTAATATATCTTATTTTCCACAGGAAAATTTTGAACATGTATCAGAAGTGATAGCTCTGAAAGAAGAAGTTAAATCAGAGTTAACCGAGCCAGAGTCATCGCAGGAAAACTCTCTTGAGGTAATGTACATAATTTGATAAGCCATCATCTGATAATGGAAATGGGTAGAAAATGGCTCAACAGATACCGGCTTTGATCCATCTTTTTAGTGCACATGATTGATAGTCGTACTGATAATATACTTTTTTATGAGATGACTGTTTACATACCTAGTTTTCACTTTTCTTTCAAGTTTTTCCACTATCTTGCGTTATGAATTGTGCAGCAGTTAGGATTATTCCAAAGACCTCTACTCTATGTCATTTGGTAGCTGGTATCATTCCTACTAATACTTTTCAATTCGTTAATTAGTTTTGAACAAAAAGTAGCTGAAAGAATCATTCTTTTGTTACTGTTACAGGATATTTTACTAGTTGTTTCCAAATGAAACACCTTTGTTATGTTATTGATTATATTAATTATTGTTTTCTAAATTATACAGTAATTTATTGATACAAGTTGCAGGTGACATGCTTGTTTACTGTGATTGTTTGCTTGTATACTACACACATTGTAGCCATCTCTTGGCAAGTGAAAAATATTCCTTTTCTCCCTAATGTGGTCTGTGGTGGTACTAGTACATTGTGACTTATAATATTTGTACTGGGAGGTGCACCTCAACCCGCGCATTGAAAAGAAGCGCCTTAGGGAACACTATCTGTCCAACAAAACTTGAAACTGCTAATGCATAAAGTTGGGACATTGATCAGAAGATGTTACTACTGAATAACTGAGTATGTTATTTTAACGTTTCCTAAACTGACTGGATTTGTTTGTTTTGTTTTGGTGTACATCAAAAAGTTTGAATTTTTCTCCATAGATGTCCCCACAAAAAGCTACGGTCATGCATTCTGGTGCAAGGTGGAATAATTACTGATTTAAAGAAGTTTTGGGTTTATAAGTTTCCTCAACTAAATTTACTTTCATTTATTTTGATACTTCAGTGTTTTGCAACACTTCCTTCTCATCTTGCCAGCTTTGAAGTCTGGCCAATCACAAATTTTCTGTATTTATTTTTCAGCCAATCATAAGCTTCTTGTAACTTTTTGAGTATCAAATAAAATGGTAGGGTGTGGTCAGATTTTGCCCAGAGCCTTCTCGAACCCTCCCCTCGGGTATAAAAGCCGCGACTTTTTCTAGTTACCTTGTCTTATTCTCGTCAAATTTCTGAGTGTGTGTTAAGACAGGAGGCCTAATTCTTTGGCAGGCAGAATGTCAGCCCAGGTAATGGCCACCAGTTTTCTATATCTGTAGCTATCTCCTTAAACTCACAGGAGAGGAAGCTTCTAATGTTTAACTATGTAATCATCTATTTTCAAAAATGTAAGCTTTCATTCTGCTAATGTAAAATTTCATACAGACTTAAACTGTAAATTGGGGATAGAGAGTGTGTTACCCACTCAAATTCCCCTTCAGTTTATCTTGAGGTGACTACGATTTTGTAACCTTTTTCTTCTGTAAATCACTCATTAACTTCTCTTTTGAGTCACCTCAGTTGTGTAGAATTAGTCTCTGCATCATCGGGCCACAAGCCCAAGTAGGGTTTCAAAAGTTGGTTTTCAAGGAGTGCAAGTTTACGACTGCATACATTTTGAGTTTGGACCAGTAATATAACCTGTTGTTCTCTTCCATGAAGGTCCAGAAGTATGGGTACTAGATACCGCTGTGTAAAGGAATTGTAGGTTGTGCCTAGAGATGCCAGAAATTGTATAGTTTTGTGTAATGTTTCCTTGAGTAGGCTGTAATGAATTGGGAGCACAGCATCCTTGGTTGAATTTAAAGAGCATGTAAACTCTTGTCTGATATTGGTGCAATTTTCAGTCGGGCCTTTGGAAGGCCGTATGTGTAACGTTTGGAGCAAGGTGCTCTGGAACTGTATCTTGGGAGATATCTCTCATTATCTAACCAAACGCAACATTTGTGACGTTGTAAACTTGTAAATTGGAGCTGAATTGGAGCTGGAAGCTCAAAACTTGTAATTTCCAACCTTGGATTTCTATTCTTGTTTGCTATTTTGTACCTGATATTTTGTTCTTTGACCTAGTGAAGAATTTTGTTAAATTTGAGATCTGAAAAGAAATTTAACCTTTGTTTTAAAGTTTATCTTTGATATCGTAGATAGACTCATTAATGCTGACACCTTCTTTCACCTCTCTGCGTTCCACAGATAATCTCGGAACAATATGACTTAAACATGCAATGAATAAATAAGCCATTGAAGTGTTATCTTGCCTTTCTGTTTCATACTTCGTAAGGGATAGTGTTTGTGAATAGACCTTGTAAGTTCACCATTACTCACCTGAACATTCGTTACCTGAATAATTCATCATTACCAGGTTGCACATTTGATCACTGTCATCGTCCACTTCATAGCATGCGTGTCATCTTCTTTTACTATGACTATGTTGTTATGGGGTATTTCATTGCCCATTTATTAAGATATTCATTTCACCATCTCATCCAGGAGTTCTGGGTTAGCTGCTGAAAATATAACCATGTGGGCAAGGTTGTGATGATAGAGGAAGTATAATCATGACCAGAGAGTGTAGTAATTAGCTCTCCTATAAGGAAATTGGTTGTAGTTAGGTAAGAAGTGTCAAAAGGTTCATCATTTAGCTTTGGTGAGAGGATGTGTATGTTTCAAGAATGGTACATTCTTTGTTGGTGAATCGATAAGAATCCATCACTTGTCTGGGGTGTTAAATCAGACTCATGACAGCTACTTTCTAGATTCCACCAAAGTGTGGTGTTGCAGGAGGGATGAAATGCCACATCAGTCCCATGCCTGCAGTTGTGCAAAGAGTTGGTTTTCTGAGGGTTATTTTGCAGGAAGGCCTTGATTTCTGTAGCTGCTCCGTTGAAGTTTGTGCCATTATTGCTGTAAATGTTTAGGGGTTGACCTCTATGAGAACTAAGTTGATAAAGTGCAGAGAGAAATGTTGTTGTGGTGAGATCGGGTATCATGTCTAAGTAGAGAGCCTTATTAGCTAGCAGTCTGGTCTTGTTCGATCTCACACAATTTTTTTTATTAGATTTGGGCCAGCATAGTCTGTTCTAGTTTTAAGGAATGGGTATGTCAGGGTTAAAGGCACCATTTGTGTATTTCTCATTAATTATTCCTCTATGTAACACTTTGCATAGAGTAATCAGGATCCTGATTTTTATTCCCCCAGGCGTGAGATCACGGCTGATGATGCATATGCAATGGGCGAAACATAAATTAGTATCACACGATGTAACACCTGAGATGTGTATGAGTGTGGCTTCTTTCTGTTCCCCTTTCTGAAGAGATCCTAAACTTGTATCTCAGAGTGTTGAGTGCCAGGATGAAGTGGTCCAAGGTGTTCTGCCATCATAATTATATTTGTGAGGTGATACAGAATTTCTAATGTTTCCAGTCCGCTAGTATTGGAGTATTGTGCAGTCATCCACTGACAAGAAGATGGCCTCTTGATCTATGATTGGATTAATAGTCTTTATATGAGTTGTTAGTTTCCTGCACAACATTAATATAATATTTGTGTAAAGGGTTCAACTCCGATACAAACAGTGAACTTTAATTTCACTCCATGGGTTGTTTACAACAATCTCGGATAATTATATGTTACAAATCTCATGACTGGTCCATATTGAAATGTACATTAATTCAACGAGGTTACAAAAGTTTATTGAAATCCTCGTATTCAATACACATTGGGTTCTTAAAATTAAGAATTTCATCTTGTCATACTAATTTAAGGGGACATGTTTCGCCCATTGCATGTGCATCATCAGCCGTGATCTCATGCCTAAGGGATTAATATCATGATCCTGATTACTCTAGCCAAAGTGTTACATAGAGGACCGTGTGTTATAAAAAGGAGGAAACTTAGTCCCATGCCTGCAGTTGTGTGAAGAGTTGGTTTTCTGGAGGTTGTTTTACTGAAAGGTCTTGATTTCTTTAGCTACTCTGAAGAAGTTTGTGCCATTATCGCTGTAAATGTTCAGCCTATAGCGAACAGCGCATAAGCTCAATGCTCTGCCCATCTCCTCTCCTCCGCCACACCCCCTTCCCTCAATACCACACAGATACAATACAGGAAGTGCAAGTGTCATTTGTTCTGACGCTACAAAGGCAACTAGTTCATACCAGAAAGGTTGACGGTGTAGGTAAATGTATACACAGTGTTTTTCACAAAATTTAACCCTTTTTTCTCAGATCTTAAATATCGTTCTACCCTCCTCTCGTTACTGATTCTTCATTACACATCCCTCAGTAGTCGATTTCAACATTGAAGCTGTTGCCAACTTCAAGCATGTGCGTCTCCACTTGACTAATTCGACAAAAGGAGGTTACCACATCAGCTAGTAAAAACATACACAGCAGCACACGGTCATGAACCTTTTTTCACTTCAACAAAAATAAAAAGTGAGTGGCCTCCCCATACAAATATGGGTGTGATGCTGCTTGTTGTTTTAAGGGGCCTAACATCGAAGGCCATCGGCCCAAATAAGGGTTTAACAGGGTGTCCACCTGCATGGAAAGCCGCAACTCGGGAATGTCAGAGAATTCGATTAATAGCGGGAAAACCAGGAAATGTCAGGGAATTCAGAAAAGAATCTGGAAATTCATTCTTTGGCCAGATAAAATGGACATACCTTATTTATCCCTTAATAGAAGCACATTTTTAAATTTTTATAACACTAATCTTGGGTAGGTTTATGTCTTTTATGCCAGCAATAAATTGTAAAGGAAACTGAATAAACATTCAAACAAAACCAAGTGTGATATTGAATGTGACGTAACCAATAGCTTCAGTAGCTCTATGGGTAGCCTATAGCGCTCTGATCGGTTGATCCAATTTTCAATGTCTTTATTTGCTTACTATTGTATATTCTATGTTGTTGCTGAATGGAGAGGCCTATATTGCGTTTTCAGCTTTCTAATAGCTTAAATATATGGCTTCCACAGCAAAATATGCACATAGACAACAGATGACTCTGTTTGTTTACTATGTAATGACGTGTGCAATAGTCACTACCTCGTAAAATGTAAAACGAGACAAAAAATCACTGACTGAATGCAGGTAAGTGTGAAAATCACTTGAACTTAATACTCATTCAAGTGCTTATTGCTATTGCGATTATTATTATTATTATTATTATTATTATTATTATTATTATTATTATTATTATTATTATTATTACATGTGCTGTTGTAGGTAAACCTTGTGTAAATGAGTAATGCATCGTGACACCATTCGGGCCGCACCATGTTGAGTTTCTAACCTATCTGATGAAATGGTTCGTCACGGACGTGGGTGAGTGAGGCTCCTCAGTAATCAAGTGATCTGAAGGTGTTATACAGCAGTGGAAGTGAAAAAACTTGCGGCAGTGTTACGTTTGTATTTATGAATCGTACCAACACATTTTGTCGGTATTGTTCTTTTTCTTCCAAATTTGCATTGTAAACAAAATGGGCCGCCAAAACAACAGACTTAGAAGCCCAGCCACTACCAATGATGCCAACATAGACCACCTCATGAAGTGCACGCTGGACGACTTTATTAACTCGGATAGCTTCCTTAAAAAAATTGTGCAGGCCATTTTGACCTGCATAACAGAAATGGTTATAAGAGAACTTGAAAAAAGTTTAATATTTAATGTTGAAGCATTTTCAGAGTTAACTGAAAATCTTGATAAAAAAGAGGTGGAAATCCACAAAATGAAGGAGGATATGGACTCCAAATGTTATTCATTGGAGCAATACAGCAGGAGGAATAATGTAAGATTTTCGGCATCCCCGAATGTTTGAACGAAAACTGAGATGAACTAGTGCTCAGCGTGTGCAAAGCAGTAGGTGCATATGTTACACTGAATGTTGTTGATAGGTGTCACAGACTAGGTCCTTGATCACCATGGAAAACAAGACCTATCCTATTCAAATTTGTGTCATATCACTCATGGCAGAATGTCTTCACTAGGAAAAGGAAACTGAAAGGCTCACCCACAACAATCTGTGAAGATCTTACAGCTACCAGAATGTCCATCATGACGACAGCAATCCAGTGTTTTGGTTTTAAAAAACACTTGGACTGACTCAGGAGACATCATAATCAAGAAGGCTGACGGGATGAAATTAAAAGTGTGCCAGTTAAAGGAACTTTCTATGGCATAAGCTTCTCTTGCAGTGCTATTTGATCACTTGACTATGTGAGTCCAAACCCATCGTTTACCGTAAGTCACAGCTGAGGAGCTAGCTTTTTTATTTTTTCAAGTAAATTTGTCTATCTATCTACTATCCATTTACTGTATATATCTATCTGTCTAAATATCTATTCACTTAATGTGTCTTCTTATCCTACCGCCTGTCGATCTACATACTCTTTAATAAAATTTTCGGTTCGTATCCCACTATCGGCAGCCCTGAAGATGGTTTTCCGTGGTTTCCCATTTTCACACCAGGCAAATGCTGGGGCTGTACCTTAATTAAGGCCACGGCCGCTTCCTTCCAACTCCTAGGCCTTTCCCATCCCATCGTCGCCATAAGACCTATCTGTGTCGGTGCGACGTAAAGCCCCTAGCAAGAAAAAATAATAAAATTTTCCTAACTCGTTCTCTTTTAAGTCAGGCCTCCATATTACGTGTACATAGCTCTAACATCAACACTACATAGAAAAAGCTCCTACTTGAGTATTCTGTATGCCTAATCTGCTGTTGCACATTATCACTATTATTATTACCTATAATTTAATTACCTAAAATATGTTAATTGCTGACCATTAATAGGGTGTAGTCACATGCTGTGTTTTAGTTTCATTTCAGCAATTGGCAATGCATACCACAAACAGCCATAATCCCTCTGATCATAGCAATATTTTCCCTTGCCACACTTCCCCTTCCCCAGCTATCCCATCAACCTGTCTACCTGCTAGTCCATTCACCCTAATCTCCCCCTCCTTGAAGTTACAACTCACATTGTCCAGTCAGCCCTAAATAGACATAAAAGCACACTTCACTTATGTCACCTTAGTGCCAAGAGTTTAGTTTCTCAACTCATATAGATGAACTAAATATGTCATAGAAAGAAAGAGATCCACCTAATCAATACTAATTTATTAAAATTTTCTTCTTAATAACAGGACCTGTTTCGACTATTCACAAGTCATCCTCAGCTGTCGTGTACATTCACATTAGAATACATTTTTTTAATAGTTGTACCTTGCCCATAAACATTTCATATTTGACTGTCATTAGGTAATATGTTTCAGAGTGAATAATACTGTGTTTTATATCTAAGTTTAGAAAACTATTATATATTAAAAAGATACCACTTTTTGAACACATTAAAAGGATCACAACATATGATAAAACTTTGCTATATACATATGACCTTGAATTATATCATTAACGTTCAAGTTCTACGAGTAAAACAAGTTCCTAGAATGACTTTGTCATATTGCGTTGTTTTTAGTCTTAAGGTCTATATTACTTAATTTGACAAGGTATAAGCCTAATATAAAGTATATTATAAAAGCATACACAGCTACATTTAAGCACATTTTATAGACCTTAAGACTAAAAATACAGCAGGGACAATTTACCAGTCGGTGTTGCACAGAGATATCGATGTGGACCTGTCTTCAGAACATACTAATGCACATGTCCTATGAATATAGATTTCCTATCTCTAGTCTTTCAAGGTGTTCTGGACTTTATGGACATGAGTGTATTTCAATCATTCACAAAATTTACCAACATCAATAAGTAGATCAGAAGCGATAAGAATCTGCAACAGCAGAAAGTAATAGAAAATATTATTTCAAGAATGAAGTCCCTCTGGAAATGAAATTAATATTTAAAAAATTACCTAAAAGTTGATTTATTCCTGGCTGGCAACGTCTCACGATTGGTCCCTTTACCACCCTTTAGGGTTTGGTGGGATCTCCCCTTTAAGTTAGACATTCCAGAAGGAATATCCCTTGCAAGGTGCACCATGATGAAGCTAAAGATTCCTCTTGCAAGCAGCGTGATGATTCCCCTTGTAGGCTTCCCCCCCCCCCCTCTCTCTCTCTCTCTCTCTCTCTCTCTCTCTCTCTCTCTCTCTCTCTGAAGCGGCACATTGATATGTGTTCCAACCATGCCTATTTGAATGTCAGTCGACACTTAACTTGCGGGTTCAGATGATTTATGCATACCACACGTGTTCTGGAATTAATATAGCCGTGGTTTTGTCTTGTAGAAGACGAAATAAAGTGTTCCCTTTATGAGACATCATGACTAATAAACGTCTCTTGGTGAAGAATATCTTGTAGAATTGTAGTGGGAAAGCGAAGTGAAGTTGTGCTCTAAAGTAGAGCAGTATGAAATCAGTAGTTTAGGAGCTGAGTAAGTTGAGCATCGATTACACACTGCTTTTATCAGTTCTCGGCCTAGAAAGTGTGATTAGTTGGAAACCAATCATAATTTTTTTCACGTCTTCTTAAAGTATCATGGTTCAAAACTGTTCTTGTGAAGAGTTCTGAAAACTTGCCGGGTGGTGTTAGCCTTGAAAATGTTCACTGTTCATATCTGTCGCATTCTAACCTCCTAACCAATAAGAGAAAAGGAGTGGATCGCCACGCGGCCATGCAGCAATGAGCCTAAAGGCGAATTTCTCCAATGTTATCAGATCCTAGCCTTCACCACAGCTGTTGTAAATGACCCACTGACCGAATTAAATTAGGCTTTTGCGGCAATCTCAATTTTAACTCCAGTTATGCCATTTTCGGTTACAATATGTTGTAGGTGAAAGATTTCTTTCCACAGTATACACTGCTGTATAAATAATGCAGAAGTATTAAAAGTGTATTATTTCGATATATTGATGCGGAATTAGTAAAATTGGTTTGTAGAAATCCTGTGTGTGGTGTGAAAACTGCATTTGCACTATAAAGTGTTGTGTAGAACTTTAAGGTGAAACTATCTGTAGACTTGTACAGTGCTTATGTAATGTCATTCTACATTGTTAACAGTTAACTTCTCTGAGAGGCCCAGCTATCTTTTAGCTGTTAATGTTAATACTATAATTGGTTTTACAGTAAAATAATGATAATCATTACATTTACTATTTCTTAATTGATATTTCACCCAAGTGTCATTGAAATGTGTTTGATCCAACCCTGTCTCCTCACTTTTGAAGATAAATTGACCTGTGAGTATTTCTCTATGCCCAGATACCTTTGATCTATGATTCCCGTTTGCAGCATATACCCTGCAATTTATTAATATTTTCGTAGACTTCTCTTCCAAATATTCCATGTGATAATTCTGGACGTCGGTTTATCTTCACATATATGTGTACTTTGTTTCTTAATATGGATAGATCTGTGTTGATGTAGGACAGTCAAAGATCATAGAACTATTGAGATAAACCTTTTTCTTGATTGTTATCACTTTTTCTTTGTCCCTCAGTGAGAGACGTTGCTTGTTGTATCATGTGGTACCAAATGTTCACATTGTCAAGAAATGTTAGTTGAAGTGAATTGTTTTACTCTAACTGAAGTGCTGTTAGGTTCAACTTGCATTAGCTTGATCACCTCAAGAATCATGTCTTTGGCTGTTCTTCTGAGTAAGGTTCTTTCATGGGGTTACTTCCGAATGTGTTGCAAGAATATAAGCATAAATTTGGAAGCATTGTCTAACGTAATTACAATGTCGATAAGCTTGATAAGTCTCTTAAAGGTATTCTTGGTGAAGGGCATACAGAGAAGCTGCGAAGAAGTAAGGGCCACCTCGATCCTAAATCCGAAGAGCGTACGTAGGCAGTCCATCTTGACTTCAAGGGAGGAAGGCATGCTATGCATAGAATTTTCGGAATCTACTTTACTATTTACTTTTCCAAAGTACCCCATGTATCGTAAAATTTTGGACATGTATATGAAAACTTGTGTCCAAATGTGCATGTACATCTGGGGAACTGTGAAAGCTAAATTTCTAAAATAAAAACTTACTTTTTAACGTATTGTTTGAAATTACATATTAATATACTCTCACAGTAAGTATTGGAAGAGAAGGAATTCAAGCAATTGCTTCCTTGTTGTACTGAATAACTGGCCATGTAGCTCTTGGCCTGCATTTATAAGATCCTGGGCTCGAACCCACTGTCGACATCCCTGAAGAGCATGTTTCACATTTTCACAGCAAACAAATGGTGCGAATGTACCTTAATTAAGGCCACAATTGCTTCCTTCTCATTCCTAGCCATTTTAGGCTCATCATCGGCATATGACCTATCTGTGTCGGTGTGAAAGAGAAATGGTAGAAACCATCAAATAAACAATATGCCGTAGGTTATGTTCAATTAACTTTCATTAATATGGCTTAAATTTATGATTATAACTGGCCACTGTTCTTTGACTGATAATTACATTCAAACTATTCACCTTTTTGGATCTTTGATGAATCAAGGAAATTAAATTTTATGTACGTAGTCAATGAATATTTACATTCTCACAAGTTCCATAAATTCATACTTTAGGAATATTTGTTGCTTCAGTTAAACTATTGTAGGTAGGATACATCTAAATGTGGCTTAGAATTATTGTAGAATAATTATTTTATTAGTAAATATCATTCTTGCTTTATTATTACTTAATCTTTTCTTTCTATTGTTCCTGTTAACCTGTTGCAATTTGGATAATGTAAGTCCGGTTTAGAATTGAAGTGTAGCTATGTAATTAGATTTTAAGTTGCTCGCTTTGGAAAGGCCAGAAATCTAATGACATCAAAGATGTCTGTGAACTTATCTGCCAGGTTACATCCAGCAGGAATGGTGTTGATTTCATTGTGTGCGCAAGCATGCAAGATTGAGTTGCTGAGGTTCAGTGCTATTCCGACAGCCTTATGTGAATTACATTCAAAGTTGCATCCTTTCGAACTTGTGTTTTCTATGTCACAATCTGGCTGTGATGACCTGGATAAGGAAGAGCATTGGCAGGAACTACGAGGTCATGTTGCAGCGTATCCTGAAGATGAGTTTCCACTTCTCTGTGATGACCTTAATGCGCATGATGGTCACTAAGAATTTTTATAGCTGCTATGGTGGTAATACTTTCGGTACCTGATATGATGATGGAGCTCATATTTGAGGTTTCACTTGTGGTGACTGCAGCAAGCAAATTGACCTGATCGTCGTTCAGCACCGTGATCTACGACGAAGAAAGGATGTGAATGTCATATCATCTGACTGTATTCCACATCTGCATAAGGTAGGCTTAGCGAATTTAAGGACCTCTATGCCCCTGAGAACATCAAGTGGTGGAAGCTTAAAGACTAGAAGGAGACCCTAGCAACAACATACATTTTCCTCTTGTTGATCTTAATGCATTTGACAACATGTAGACACATTCTACAGATCTTTCACTGCAACCGTCACAGTAAACTTGGGTACGATATAACCTAGTTCCTCTTGTATTGAATATCTAACGTTCCTCTGGATGATTGCAGTCCAAGAAGAGTTGTAGGATAAGATGAAGGCATAGTGTATAAAAATCTCAATCGAGACGCACTCACTGTAATGACCTGTGTACAAGGTGTATCAGAACTATACTGACAGAGAAATCAGGGATGCTCTTCGTGGAATGTTGAGAATGATGGTGCAGTCAGATTCTCGGGGAAATGTTTCCTTTTGAGGAAATTAAAGTGACCTTTTTACTTCCGGTCATGCAGTTCAGATTGAGATTTCTTAGCCACAGGTTCCTCAAAGACAATTCTTTCCCTGTGTTCTGTGGAGTCTTTTGTGAAGGCCAATTTCTATACAGGGAAAGAATTGTCTTTGAGGAACCTGTGACTTAGAAATCTGTCACTCAATCGAGACGCACTCACTGTAATGACCTGTGTACAAAGTGTATCAGAACTATACTGACAGAGAAATCAGGGATGCTCTTCGTGTAATGTTGAGAATGATGGTGCAGTCAGATTCTCGGGGAAATGTTTCCTTTTGAGGAAATTAAAGTGACCCTGTTACTTCCGGTCATGCAGTTCAGGTTGATGAACATGCTCTATTTGCTATGTCAGAGAGTCAGCCGCAGTGCGTCAGAAAAGAGAAGGGGGGGGAAGTGAAATTTGGAGAAATAGGTAATTCTCGATGCGAATGCACAAGTTTCTCGTTCTTTTCGCATAGTCGCTTCCACACTCCGGTAGGCACTGTACAGTTTGTTCTACACGAATTGACTACTATGTGAACCCTATAGAAAGAGAAGACATCTTGTAACAAGAATACAGGCAGCTTTCCAAACCGTTCGCCACACACTACACATCCCGGACATAGTCCATAGTCACTCACTACTACGCCATAGTGAACTATACACCAAAGTAGGAGGGGGCCTTATTGAACATACACTGTAATCAAATCACTCGGCGTGTTGATTCCTTCATTCAGTATTTCATTGAGTTTACAATATTATGAGGGAAGGAATACACAATCATCGAGCATGTTAATTAATATAGAATATTACTGCGACAAACAGACGAGAGGAGAAACAATCTGGAGCTTTCCTTGACTAACATGTGTGTCTTAAATACAGTGTGTTCTTTAACTGTGTGTGCAGTTACAGCTATTACATAAATGGACTGTGGATATTGCCTGTTAGAGACAATAATATTGAAGTCGTATGAGGAAGCAGTATCTCTGTCTGCGCATACACTCCACAACACCTCCTTACCCTTATCTTCCCTGAAAGGCGGCAGCAGCTCTTCAATTTCAATCGCGCACCAGGAAGTAACAATTTAACCTCATTTTCTCAAAAATATTATTTTTCCCGCCAGTTTGATTGAACCATTGTTCTTAACATAATACGAAGAGCATCCTTGAATTTTTGTCGGTGTAGTCCTGATAAACTCTGTACACCTCTGAGCTCAAGGGAAGACGAAGAGAACTGTTTTCCATCTGATGAAAATTGACACAAGTATTGAGCACACTGTCTGCATTAGAGACAAAGATGACCAGTGATTAGAGGACAAACAAGAAATCCTCAATCATTGGCAACAACATTTGTAGATATTTCCTGCATTGAATTACCACATCACCCTATTCCTGATGGTAAGTCCCATCTTATGCATCACATCAAAGGAAGTGGAGAGTGCCATTAGGAGTATGAAGGACCAAAAAGCGCCAGGACCGGATGACCATCCAGCAAACTTCTGGAAGATGAGGCAGTTTAAAGAACTCATTATCAACTGGCTGACAAGCTTATTAAGTGCCAGAGTTGACTCTGGCTCTGTTCCCAGTCATTGGGCTGTAAACATCCTTGTGCCTATTTTTGAGCAAAATGACGATTCAGCAGAATGTGCAAATTACCATCCAAATTGCACCCAATTGTACATGAGAAGATCTTTTAGAGTAGCCTTCATTATTGACTGGGTGAAATCTCCGGCATTATTGCTATCCAATGCATCTTCATTAAGGGTGTTGGAACAACTCATGCAATTTTCACTGCCAGAATGCCAATTGAAAAGCACTGAGAGCACCAGCCGGCAGTGTACATTGTCTTCCTTGATACTGGAATTACTTTCAGCCGTGTTACTACGGCTTGTTGCTGTGTACGGTGTTGAATGTTGACAGATTTAGAAAGGTATGAAGTAGCAATTACACAACATGGGAATGTGTATACTTCATTAGTCGATGGGCATCGCAGCCGTCACTCGTGACGCATAGGATATGTCACCAATGGTTTGGTCATGTCCTTTTGCAGTACCTGACGCAGTTGACAATTTCACCTAATCCTTTGAAATTACTTTACAATATCCACAATAAGGAACATTGAAGGTAATATACAAAAATTTTAAACTAGAAATGCTGCTGGGATGGGTAAAATTTCTGGGCATATACGAAAGTCAGTTCTTTGAGATATTGATTAGAGTATGTATGAAACAGCTATACCAGATGAATGAATACTTAGTATAGTAGCAATCTGTGTATAGAGAAAATGTGCTAAACTTAAAGCTAGTAATTACACAATAGTCGTCTTGACTTGTGTTGTTTGCAAGCTCTTGGAATGCATTCTTTCTGATTATGTTATACACATTAAAGACATTACCAACTGGCTCGATAGAAGGTAGTTCAGGTTTAGGAAATATTATTCCACTGAAGCTCATCTTGTGGATTCCAGCAGGATATAGCAGATATATTAGATTCAGGAAGTCAAAAGTATCACGATTGACATATCCAAGGATTTTCTTAGGGTAGATCTCGGGAAACTACTGACAAAAGATTAGTGCGTTTGGGATAGATAAAACAATGGCTAAATGGGTGACTATAAAGATATGGCCAAATTATTAAACATTAAATATTTGAGAATTGAACACATGAGATGTTACCAATTTTTAAGTTCATGACATTAGTACTTGGTATGCACCCCCTTAGCTTTCATGAGCGACTTGATTAGACTGGGCATAGCCTCAGTATTTTACACTGACTCTTTAAATCGTCATCATGACACCACATCTGACCGAGCTTCTCAATCAAGCCAATTTTTGTCGTTATTTTTCTTTGGACTTTTCTTTGCTATCGGCTAAGGATATTCTATGTATGGACTGTTTCTAGGCTTTGTGGCAAGGAGGCCCATCTTGCATAACAATAAATTCACTTTGGCCAAACTACTCTTGCACCTGAGCTACCAAAGGGTTCTTAATACTACACTGTTCACGTCTGATAGTTCCTTCTACAATATACACTGACTGACGGAGCAAATGCAACACCAAGAAGGAGTGGTCAGAACTTTATGCCAATTGCAGGGTAGACTGACGTCACTGAGGTATGCTCATGATGTGAAATGCGCCGCTGTGCTGCGCACGTAGCGAACGATAAATGGGACACGGCGTTGGCGAATGGCCCAATTCGTACCGTGATTTCTCAGCCGACAGTCATTGTAGAACGTGTTGTCGTGTGCCACAGGACACGTGTATAGCTAAGAATGCCAGGCCGCCGTCAACGGAGGCATTTCCAGCAGACAGACGACTTTACGAGGGGTATGGTGATCGGGCTGAGAAGGGCAGGTTGGTCGCTTCGTCAAATCGCAGCCGATACCCATAGGGATGTGTCCACGGTGCAGCGCCTGTGGCGAAGATGGTTGGCGCAGGGACATGTGGCACGTGCGAGGGGTCCAGGCGCAGCCCGAGTTACGTCAGCACGCGAGGATCGGCGCATCGGCGCATCCGCCGCCAAGCGGTGGCAGCCCCGCACGCCACGTCAACCGCCATTCTTCAGCATGTGCAAGACACCCTGGCTGTTCCAATATCGACCAGAACAATTTCCCGTCGATTGGTTGAAGGAGGCCTGCACTCCCGGGGCCCGCTCAGAAGACTACCATCGACTCCACAGCATAGACGTGCACGCCTGGCATGGTGCCGAGCTAGAGCGACTTGGCTGAGGGAATGGCGGAACGTCGTGTTCTCCGATGAGCCACGCTTCTGTTCTGTCAGTGATAGTCACCGTAGACGAGTGTGGCGTCGGCGTGGAGAAAGGTCAAATCCGGCAGTAACTGTGGAGCGCCCTACCGCTAGACAACGCGGCATCATGGTTTGGGGCGCTATTGCGTATGATTCCACGTCACCTCTAGTGCGTATTCAAGGCACGTTAAATGCCCACCGTTACGTGCAGCATGTGCTGCGGCCGGTGGCATTCCCGTACCTTCAGGGGCTGCCCAATGCTCTGTTTCAGCAGGATAATGCCCGCCCACACACTGCTCGCATCTCCCAACAGGCTCTACGAGGTGTACAGATGCTTCCGTGGCCAGCGTACTCTACGGATCTCTCACCAATCGAACACGTGTGGGATCTCATTGGACGCCGTTTGCAAACTGTGCCCCAGCCTCGTACGGACGACCAACTGTGGTAAATGGTTGACAGAGAATGGAGAACCATCCCTCAGGACACCATACGCACTCTTATTGACTCTGTACCTCGACGTGTTTCTGCGTGCATCGCCGCTCGCGGTGGTCCTACATCCTACTGAGTCGATGCCGTGCGCATTGTGTAACCTGCATATCGGTTTGAAATAAACATCAATTATTCGTCCGTGCCGTCTCTGTTTTTTCCCCAACTTTCATCCCTTTCGAACCACTCCTCCTTGGTGTTGCATTGTCACTGTCAGTCAGTGTATAATCGTCCACGGCAATACCAAGAAAACACACTCCAGACCATCACTGAAGTTGGATGCCTCACTCAATCTGGATGGAATGATTCTCCTTATCTTTTGACATATTGACTTGTCTCTTCTTCGACAGGAAATACCAATTCGTCACTAAAGCAAACCTGAAATAAATAAATAAATAAATAAATAAATAAATAAATAAATAAATAAATAAATAAAAAATAAAAAATGAGCCTAGCATTAAATGCAATAAGCTGTAAGGTTTAAGAGAAGAATTTCATACATTTACTGTGCTGTACGGTTACATCACTTAGATTGGGTTATAATGGAATAATGAATGATAATTTAGGAATTACAGTAATTGTCATGGACTTGCCTGTTTCCATTGATCAGATGACCAATTCTGGAGAGTCTTGGCACACTGGAACCTCTTTGCAGGAGTAAACTTCGCTTTGCCTTGAGGTCATCTTGCTTTCATTCCAGCATTAATCAGCTCTCGCCTCAGAGTCCTGGCTAATACAAATGACCCATACTCTTCTAATTTCTTACGTAAATCCAAACTAGTAACCTTGCGGTTGTTTACTGACAAATTAATCAGTTTTGCGTCCTCCTTGGGGTTGGTTTCTTCTTTTGCGCACAGTTTCCAACACGTTGTTGTCATTTTGTCTTGGGTATTTGCAATCTAGAATCTATTTCTTGTTGTGAATGACGTTTCTCAAGAAGTAGCTCTCTTGGCGAAAGGTATCTTCGTCTTCCCATAACCTCAAAAATTGACAGTTCTCTAGGACCACTCTTAAGAAATACAACTGAACTCCTGAATAGTATCAATAATACATGTAATTTACATAATGCACAGTCTTAAGAATAGGTCACATTATTTACTTCCAAACAGCAACAATATGTATATAATAAAGATAAACAACAGAACATGCTCACTAACAAAAATGACACAAAACCATGTGAATAATGAAATTACATTGTGGTTCTCATTGTAGCCACTGTATGAAAAAATACAATAGTGTGGACCAGGATATCCCAAGTGGAATCTTTGCCTCCAAACAAGTTCAAGGATTAAGCTATAAAGGTCGATAGTTTACATAAAGGTAGAAATATACCTTTTACCATTAAAATTTGGCCACGTCTGGTGTATTTCTACAAAATAGAACTCAGAGCATAAGAGTAACAATGATCCTGTAACAATTATGGGATTGGGTCCCACAGGGCAATATTATGAGACCTTTATTCTCTGATATATATAAACAATATGAATAATGAACTGAAATAAGTGATGAGGCTCTTTGTAATAAATAAGTTTCAGGATTATGAGTAATTGAAAAAGACCTTGACAATATTGTAAGATGGACATCGGGCAATGCTATATTTGTAAACGTGGTGAAAAGTCAGTTTCTTTGTTTCACAAATAGAAAGAGTCCTCGCCGGTTTTATTATTATATTGATGGGTGAAATTTCTTCATGGGGATCTCTGTAAGTACCTAGCTATTCATAATAAGGATATAGCTTCATTATGGTAATCATTTAAACGTATTGAAAATAAAATTTACAGATCTCTTAATATGATTATGAGATTTTTTAGGGGTTGTAAAGGAGAGGGCATATAAATCTCCAGCAAAGCCACAATGAGAGTGTGAGACCATCACCAGTATTACTTGAGTAGAGAACAGGAAATGATCCACAGAAATAGCTCCTTTTCTTGCGGGTGATTTCTAACAAAAGAGTTGTGTTACAGTGATGTTGCAAAGTTTCAGCTGGGGAGACTTGGAGAAAGGAGACAAGTTGTTTGATTAAGCAGTATATTCTGAGATGTCATTGGAGAGATGGCTTGGAATGACATTAGTTGATGAATACATTTAAATCATGTTCTTTAAGTCTAGGAAAGGTCGCAACATGAAGATAAGTTTGAATTCAAGGGGACAAATTTTGGCAAATGTTCACTTATAGGAAGATGATTTAGTGATTGAAATAATTTGTTTCATATATTTCCACAATTTTTTTCTATTTAAACAACCAACAGCCCTAATTGCTGTGGTTTGATTGATTCATTGATTGATTCGTTCATTGATTGGGACATTAACTGATTTATGTTTTTGGTCTTAATGTGATGTACAGAGGGGGATGATGGATATTTCTATGCTTATGATATAAGCATTGTCCACTTGTTCGGACAGTGGTGGGAGTACTGTGGGATTATTTGATATTACAGTGAAGTGTTTTTGGAAAGAGAGTATATAGGAACATGGAAATGAACAAAGAGGTGACAAGTCAAGTCATATGTAGGAAGATGGGAACAGGGCAATATGAATATAAGAGGATGAAGAAAGTGGCTAGTCATTGTGGAATTAGGGATCAACAGAAAGAGTAACAGAAGCAAGGAATGGTATTGGGCAATGATTTGGAGATACTGCTTACTATTATTTAATTTCCTAAAATTGTACATGTTCACATACACGTATGTGTACATATGCTGTGCTGAATATTCACAAATATGTAGGTGATTTTAAATTTACAAATTTGCAATGTTCCTCCCTTTCTATGCTACTGTGTCTACTGCTGTCCAACAGTGTGTTCCTTTTCATGTTCTTATATCTCATCAATTGTTTGAAAAGCAGTGGCAAAAGGGACTCAGGTTAAAACACAGCAGGTCATTGTGCAAGTTAGGTTCCAAAAAGGGTAAAAATTAAAATAAATAAGTAAATGCAATATAAATTTTAACCTAATAGCATTTGTATAGTATTATTTGGAGTAGTTGCACAAGTGGTATGTGTGTTGATTATGTTTGTAAAACAGAAAATATTATGAGTAAGAGTTTGTAAATTCTTTACATTTATTAAGGATGAGCTGTGTGCTTAATAGAAAAAAATAGCAAAAATTTTATAATACTGTTTTTAGGAAATTGTCTCCTTCTCTGTTCTTTTAAAATTTAGTGCTTGATAATAATGTATTTTTGTGTACCATTTGCCACCAAGGTAGACACCTCTCTTGGATTTAATGGGATTTTCATTTGATTGTTCCTTTCCATTATATCTATATATATAAAAGCAAGTCGGGCTGGAGCGATGTATATATAAATATTTAAAAATGAAAAAAGACGTGAATTAATGAGGCACTTCCAGAAATCTCAGAAATTTGAAACTTTGTACGGAGGAAACTGATGACCCCAGGATCCCTAGAAAAATCGGAAATTCTCAAAATTCCCTGAAGGGGGCACGCTGGGGGGGCTCAAATTTTGGGCTCAGCATAAGAACACAGTCGTATAGTATATCCAAAACGATAACCTATAGGTTTCGTGGGCTTAAAAATTTTCGAGAATTTCCTCATTTTTATCCCCTATCCCCCCAAATCAAAATGGCGGCACAACCTGCCAGACGAAGTAGACAATTGAAATTTGGTGAAATTATAGCTTTTGGTCCCTAACCGACGGGAAAATTCCAAGATGTTCAAATTTTTCACTTTTTACCCCCCTAAGATATCGAAATATATAGGCAATTTTAATGACTGTGCAGACATTCCTTTTGAGCTATTTTTTGGCTAAACGGTAAGTTGTATCACAAAACGGATGGCACAATGTCCCTTCAATTCGGAGTGATCTACAACTTTGGTCCTGTGACATTTTGTCGTATCTCTCTCCCTAATACGTTAAATTTGGCCGTATTTCTGGATTGTTCGTAAATTTGGTGATTTTTACAAGTATATTTCATTGTTTGACACACTTATAAGAATGATAGGATAATCACGTTGTGTGCGCACATTGGCACGATTAAGGGACATGGGTGTACCAAATTTCATGATTCTAGCTTATACAGAAGTAGGCAAAACGTAATGTAAAATGTTGAAAATGCACCCAATTTTCACCCTATTCAAAATTTGATCTCAATTTACCCCCTTAATATGGGAGATACGAGGAAATGGTTTAGAAACAAATATGTAGAGCGATAAATGAGACGTCTGATGGCGCAAACCGTTTCTTAATATCATAAACCGTTTAGGAGATATGAATCTCGAAGTGGAAGTCTGCACTTTTCAACGTGCTCATGCTTATCCGTCATCTATATATATAAAAGCAAGTCGGGCTGGAGCGATGTATATATAAATATTTAAAAATGAAAAAAGACGTGAATTAATGAGGCACTTCCAGAAATCTCAGAAATTTGAAACTTTGTACGGAGGAAACTGATGACCCCAGGATCCCTAGAAAAATCGGAAATTCTCAAAATTCCCTGAAGGGGGCACGCTGGGGGGGCTCAAATTTTGGGCTCAGCATAAGAACACAGTCGTATAGTATATCCAAAACGATAACCTATAGGTTTCGTGGGCTTAAAAATTTTCGAGAATTTCCTCATTTTTATCCCCTATCCCCCCAAATCAAAATGGCGGCACAACCTGCCAGACGAAGTAGACAATTGAAATTTGGTGAAATTATAGCTTTTGGTCCCTAACCGACGGGAAAATTCCAAGATGTTCAAATTTTTCACTTTTCACCCCCCAAAGATATCGAAATATGGAGGCAATTTTAATGACTGTGCAGACATTCCTTTTGAGCTATTTTTTGGCTAAACGGTAAGTCGTATCACAAAACGGATGGCACAATGTCCCTTCAATTCGGAGTGATCTACAACTTTGATCCTGTGACATTTTGTCGTATCTCTCTCCCTTATACGTTAAATTTGGCCGTATTTCTGGATTGTTCGTAAATTTGGTGATTTTTACAAGTATATTTCATTGTTTGACACACTTATAAGAATGATAGGATCATCACGTTGTGTGCGCACGTTGGCACGATTAAGGGACATGTGTGTACCAAATTTTATGATTCTAGCTTATACATAACTAGGCAAAACGTAATGTAAAATGTTAAAAATTCACCCAAATTTCGCCCTATTCAAAATTTGATCTCAATTTACCCCCTTAATATGGGAGATACGAGGAAATGGTTTAGAAACAAATATGTAGAGCGATAAATGAGACGTCTGATGGCGCTATCCGTTTCTTAATATCATAAACCGTTTAGGAGATATGAATCTCGAAGTGGAAGTCTGCACTTTTCAACGTGCTCATGCTTATCCGTCATCTATATATATAAAAGCAAGTCGGGCTGGAGCGATGTATATATAAATATTTAAAAATGAAAAAAGACGTGAATTAATGAGGCACTTCCAGAAATCTCAGAAATTTGAAACTTGGTACGGAGGAAACTGATGACCCCAGGATCCCTAGAAAAATCGGAAATTCTCAAAATTCCCTGAAGGGGGCACGCTGGGGGGGGGGCTCAAATTTTGGGCTCAGCATAAGAACACAGTCGTATAGTATATCCAAAACGATAACCTATAGGTTTCGTGGGCTTAAAAATTTTCGAGAATTTCCTCATTTTTATCCCCTATCCCCCCAAATCAAAATGGCGGCACAACCTGCCAGACGAAGTAGACAATTGAAATTTGGTGAAATTATAGCTTTTGGTCCCTAACCGACGGGAAAATTCCAAGATGTTCAAATTTTTCACTTTTTACCCCCCTAAGATATCGAAATATATAGGCAATTTTAATGACTGTGCAGACATTCCTTTTGAGCTATTTTTTGGCTAAACGGTAAGTTGTATCACAAAACGGATGGCACAATGTCCCTTCAATTCGGAGTGATCTACAACTTTGGTCCTGTGACATTTTGTCGTATCTCTCTCCCTTATACGTTAAATTTGGCCGTATTTCTGGATTGTTCGTAAATTTGGTGATTTTTACAAGTATATTTCATTGTTTGACACACTTATAAGAATGATAGGATCATCACGTTGTGTGCGCACATTGGCACGATTAAGGGACATGTGTGTACCAAATTTCATGATTCTAGCTTATACAGAAGTAGGCAAAACGTAATGTAAAATGTTAAAAATGCACCCAAATTTCACCCTATTCAAAATTTGATCTCAATTTACCCCCTTAATATGGGAGATACGAGGAAATGGTTTAGAAACAAATATGTAGAGCGATAAATGAGACGTCTGATGGCGCAAACCGTTTCTTAATATCATAAACCGTTTAGGAGATATGAATCTCGAAGTGGAAGTCTGCACTTTTCAACGTGCTCATGCTTATCCGTCATCTATATATATAAAAGCAAGTCGGGCTGGAGCGATGTATATATAAATATTTAAAAATGAAAAAAGACGTGAATTAATGAGGCACTTCCAGAAATCTCAGAAATTTGAAACTTTGTACGGAGGAAACTGATGACCCCAGGATCCCTAGAAAAATCGGAAATTCTCAAAATTCCCTGAAGGGGGCACGCTGGGGGGGCTCAAATTTTGGGCTCAGCATAAGAACACAGTCGTATAGTATATCCAAAACGATAACCTATAGGTTTCGTGGGCTTAAAAATTTTCGAGAATTTCCTCATTTTTATCCCCTATCCCCCCAAATCAAAATGGCGGCACAACCTGCCAGACGAAGTAGACAATTGAAATTTGGTGAAATTATAGCTTTTGGTCCCTAATCGACGGGAAAATTCCAAGATGTTCAAATTTTTCACTTTTTACCCCCCAAAGATATCGAAATATGGAGGCAATTTTAATGACTGTGCAGACATTCCTTTTGAGCTATTTTTTGGCTAAACGGTAAGTCGTATCACAAAACGGATGGCACAATGTCCCTTCAATTCGGAGTGATCTACAACTTTGGTCCTGTGACATTTTGTCGTATCTCTCTCCCTTATACGTTAAATTTGGCCGTATTTCTGGACTGTTCGTAAATTTGGTGATTTTTACAAGTATATTTCATTGTTTGACACACTTATAAGAATGATAGGATCATCACGTTGTGTGCGCACATTGGCACGATTAAGGGACATATGTGTACGAAATTTTATGATTCTAGCTTATACATAAGTAGGCAAAAAGTAATGTAAAATATTAAAAATGCACCCAAATTTCACCCTATTCAAAATTCGATCTCAATTTACCCCCTTAATATGGGAGATACGAGGAAATGGTTTAGAAACAAACATGTTGAGCGATAAATGGGGCGTCTGATGGCGGAAACCGTTTCTTAATATCATAAACCGTTTAGGAGATATGAATCTCGAAGTGGAAGTCTGCACTTTTCAACGTGCTCATGCTTATCCGTCATCTATATAAATTAAATCGTAACGACCGTGTGTCTGTACATTGATTATTTTGGCGAAATTTCCGTACAGTTATCCGTTTCACCTGTAATTATGACCATCTGCATCATTTTTAGCTTTGGTGTCCGTTTGTCTGTTTGTTTGTCTGTTTGTCTGTTTGTCTGTCCTTCTATAACTTGAAAACTACTGGATATATTTCCACCAAACTTCATATTTAGAATCCACCTGTCCTTGGGTAGGTTTTACCGCAAGAAATAAAAGCGTAACGACCGTGTGTCTGTACATTGATTTTGGCGAAATTTCCGTACAGTTATCCGTTTCAGGTGTAATAATGACCATCTGCATCATTTTTATCTTTGGTGTCTGTTTGTCTGTTTGTCTGTCCTTCTATAACTTGAAAACTACTGGATATGTTTCCACCAAACTTCATATTTAGAATCCACCTCTCCTTGGGTAGGTTTTAGCTCAAATATCGTTTCTAAATCCCTGAACTGAGTGGGGATTTTTACGAAACCGAAACCGTGATTTTGCACTCCCTCAAAGTATACACAACCGAACTTAATGGAAATCAACCTGCCTTAATGAAAATGAATTTCTAAACCTTTTTTTCTCATGTGCATCATTTCGATAACAGGATTTAGTAAGGGATACATCATTAACGGACCGTTTTTCGGTACAAATCCCAGCGGGTGCGTGTAAGGCGTACTTCTTACAACTTGAAAACTAACAAGATATTTGAACCAAATTTTATATATAGCATCCATCTGTCCAGGGGTAGGTTTCCTTGGTGTCTGTTAGTTAGTTAGTTAGTTTGTTTGTTTGTTTCTTTGTTTGTTGGTCTGTTTGTCTTTCTCTAACTTGAAAACTACTGGATATATTTCCACCAAACTTCATATTTAGAATCCACCTGTCCTTTGGGGAGGTTTTAGGGCAAATATTGTTTCTAAATCCCTGAACTAATTGGGGGTTTATACGAAACCGAAACCGTGATTTTGCACTCCCTCTAAATACACACAACCAAACTTTATGGAAATCTACCTGCCTTAATGGAAATTAATTTCTAAACCTTTTCTTCTCATGTGCATAATTTCAATCACTTACAGGAAAGATAGTATGATCAAACTCTACACGAACATTGGCCCACCCAGTACCCATATGTGAGCCAAATGCTATGCCACATAATTATCCGAAAAGTAATGGAAATGTAAGATATTCTTACACAAATTTCAACCTATTCAACGTTTTTGATTCAATCTGACCCATGAATAGATTAGATGCGAGAAAATATCATAGGACCAGCCATTTAGATCGCTAAATACTGCGCCTTACGGTACAATCCTTTGTCGATATGACGTACCGTTTAGCAGCAGTTAATCTGTAAATGAAGGTCTGCAATATTGTAAACATTCATATACTTTCGTATGTCCATCTGTATATATATTCATTGATGTCGATTTGTAGAGATCGAGAAAGGATGTGTCTGCTATTGTAATCAGTACTCCCTACACCGACTTTGACTGCTGGCAGTAGGAATGGGGTCCTTCTCCAACTCCTGTGTAACTGGCATTAGTAAGGAGGGCCTACCATTTTAATGAATAATTCACTTTTCGATTTGTCTTGCAGAAGGCAAGGGATCATGCAGTTTTGTTCGAAAGTCCCCTACTCTATTGTGTTTGGCTCTAGGCCAGGGTGCCCGCCATTATAAACAAATGTTCCAATCTAAAATTTGACTAGCATTAGGCATTGTGGCCTGCTATTTTCATGGAAACTCACTAATTCTGTGTGACTGGCAGTAAGCTGGCTAGCAGCAGTAAAAAGGGACTGTCATTATAATGATAACTGCACAAATCAATTTTGACTGGTGGTAGGGAAGTTGCCTGGTATTATAATAAAAACTCCTCAACTGTAACCTGTCTGAAAGTAGGAAATGGGTCTGCCATTGTAACTAAAACTCCCCAAATCGATTGTGACCGCGCAGTAGGCATTGGGGCCTGCAATTATAATGTAAACTTGCCAAATCGATTGTGAATGGCAGTAGGCAAGTGAGCCTGGCGTTATCATCACAACTCCGCAACCCTCACTTTACATTGGAAACAACGTATGTGGACCTCCCCATGCTATTTCTCGGATAAGGCTAAGAGACATGCAATTTTAAAACAATCTCATTTGCTGCACGCACAGTATTTACGTCGATATCCGTATACAATGTAGAATACCGTAGCGAAGCACGGGTACATTTGCTAGTATTTTTTAAATGGGAGATAGATTAATCATAGTCTTCTTGTGCCACTATGAAATTTATTTTCTCAGCTGTTTCTATTTTAGGCCTATATATTTTTATTCCTTACTTCTTTATTCTACTTTTCTTATTTCTTACTGACAGCCTTCCGAAGATACTAACGAGGAAATATTCATAGAGGAAAAAACTGATGATCAGCTGTTGCCATACATCAAGGAAGAAACAAAGTACGTGTTTGATGACGAATTGAATGCTGTAGCACACATGTTGTATTACTAAACAGCGATGATTACTCTGGTAGTGGACTGTAGTTTGGTTAAGCACGTGATAAGACCATAGGGCCGAGTCATGTATCAATATTACACGTAAATAAAACATTTATTACAATTAAACATGATTAACAAACTGCGTAGAAATTATTTACACATTAACAATAACTGAAATGCCTGGATGGCTATTGATTAAGTTAGAGGCCATGTGGCCGTGAATGCTTCTCTCGCCGACATGTTGTCTTGTACTACTCTGTCTCTTTCTTGCCGGAAACCAGATGCATTCTGGACACTCAATAGAGACGCGGACAAGAGCGCGCTCTGTATAAATTTTCTGAGAGGACGGAACATTCTCCCCTCTGTTGATTGCATTCAATCAAGACAAAATACAGTTTCAATGAAAATAACACTAACATAAAACAAAATATCATCAGAATACAAATACATAATAATAAATGTTGCACTTAAATGAACGTCAATCACTAATTAACATAGATAAAATGAAACAGAACTGTACACTGGTGTGCAGGCTGATGCATTGTTTGTTTTGTTCACAGCTGCACAATGAGAGTTTTTGAATTGTTCATTTTGTTAAATGACTGTACAATATAACTACAAATACAACTTTATACACCAATCAATTAACTGACACTGTAAGGAATCATATTGTCATTTAAAAGAAAACACTACTCGATGGGAAGGGGACACAACTTCACTATTGGTCTCTTGAAAATTCCATGAGCAGTTTTTATGGTGACTGCTCGCACAAGTCCATCGAGACCTGGGTGAAGTTCCTCAACCACACCTAGTCTCCACTGAAGCGGGGGTAAATTGTCCTCCTTGATAACCACCACTGCTCCAAGTTGTATACAAGGTTGCTGGGAGGCCCACTTTGGCCTGTTTTGTAGTTGGGTTAAGTATTCCTTATGCCATCTGGTCCAAAAGTGTTGCACCATTTGCTGCAACCGTTTCCATGCTGAAAGTTTATTGCTGGGTACAAGTGTCAGATTGGATTCAGGAATGGAATTCAAACTGCTTCCAGTAAGAAAATGACCTGGAGTTAAGGGTTGAGGGTCAGTCGGATCTGAGGATAGGACTGTAAGTGGACGTGAATTTAAACAGGCTTCAATTTGTGTGAGCACAGTACTAAGCTCTTCAAATGTTAATGATGAGTTTCCAACAACTCGATGCAAATGATATTTAACTGACTTAATGCCAGCTTCCCATAATCCTCCAAAATGGGGTGAACGAGGTGGAATGTAATGCCAGTTGATACCCTTGTTTGCCAGATTGCTTACAACTTCCTCTTGATGCTGCGGTGATGCTATGAATTGGTGAAGATCTTTTAATTCTCTATCGGCTCCAATAAACGTAGTAGCATTGTCACTGTAGATATCTGCGGGTTTTCCTCTTCTGGCTATGAAACGGCGAAGTGCGGCTAAGAAGGCATCTGTAGTAAGACTGCTGACTACTTCCAAATGTACAGCCTTTGTCGTGAAGCAAACAAATAGTGCGATGTATGCCTTGATACGGACATTGCTCCTCTTGTTAATTGGGCGAAGTAGAATAGGACCTCCATAATCAATGCCACAAACACTGAATGGACGTGCTGGTTGAACTCTATGCTCAGGATAGTCAGCCATGAGTTGATGACTAGTTACGCCTTTCAATTTGTAACATGTTACGCATTTGTGCACTTGCTGTCTGGCTACATTTCTGCCATTCAGAATCCAATAACGTTGACGAAGGGTTGCTAACAACAATTCTGGTCCTGCATGAGCTTGTTGTAAGTGTTCATGTTTGACAATTAGAGTCGTCAGGTGATGTTTTGATGGTAACAGTATTGGATGTTTGGATGAAAACGGAATCGATGCATTCTTCAACCTGCCTCCGACCCTTAGAATATTGTTGTGTAAGAAGGGACATAGGTTCCTTATCTGGCTCTTCTTAGAGACTACGCCTCCGTTTTTCAGGTCTCCAATCTCTTCTGAGAAGGCTGCATTTTGTGCAATACGAATGCAGACTTCTAATGAATGTTCCAATTCTTCAACATTTAAAGGCCCAATTTTTTTGTCCCTGGCATGCTTAGTGTTATGCAAAAATCTGTAACAATAAGCTATTACTCGTTGCAGTCTTATTAATGATGAGAATTTCTCAATAATAGTTTCAGCTTGTGTCACTACTAATAGTGTGGATGATTGTCGCTGCTCTGCTATGGCGAGCGAATCCTCAACATTGTTGTTCTGCGGCCAATTTAACTCAGAAGTGGACAACCAGGCGGGTCCTGACCACCAAATGGTTGAGTTTTGCAAATCTGCTGGTCTGACGCCTCGAGAAATCAAGTCCGCTGGATTATCTTGTGATGGTACATGATGCCAGTCACTAGTGTTCGTTGACTGTTGAATGTGAGCTACCCTATTTGCTACAAAGGTCTTCCAACGTGATGCTGGTGATGCTAACCATGACAGTACGATAGTGGAGTCTGTCCATAAATGTGTTTCATTAATGGCCAAGTTTAAGACTGGCATGGTTTTGTGTACCAACTGAGCTAATAATGCTGCACCGAGAAGTTCTAGACGAGGAAGAGTGACTCGTTTAACCGGAGCTACGCGCGATTTAGAGCATAGCAGTTTGACTGATACTTCACCCTCCTGATTCACTGACCGAAGGTAGATGCATGCGCCATAAGCTCGCTCGGAAGCGTCTGAAAACCCATGAACTTGAATATTTGCCAAGTCACCCTCAATTAATACGTGGCGTTCTACTTGTATATTGTCAATGTGTGCTAGCTGCATTTGTAATTTTGCCCAGTCTGATGCTAATGGATCTGGCAGTGGGTCGTCCCAGTGAAGTTGATGTAACCATAAGTCCTGCAAAAATATCTTGTATAGTATCACTAATGGACTGATCAATCCTAATGGGTCAAATATAGATGCTACAACTGACGTAGTGGTGCGTTTAGTAATGTTACTGTTCCCTGGAATGTGTTTGATTCTGTTTGCCACTAAGAATTTGTCTGACGTAGGATGCCATGATAATCCTAAAGCTTGTATGGTGTCATCATTATCAAACTGGAAAGGTAAGTTAATTTCTCTGTCTTCAGGTGGAACAGCGGCAAGTATAGCTTGATGATTTGAGCACCATTTCCTGATGGGAAAACCACCTTTATTGAGTAAGGCTATGAGTTCACTTTGCAATTTTAATGCTTCAGCGATGTTGGACGCACCACACAGGGCATCATCAACATAAAAATCCCTTTGTAAAACCGTTGATGCTAGTGGAAATGAAGTTGCTTCATCTTCTGCCAATTGTTTGAGGCACTGTGTTGCCAAATATGGAGCTGAAGCTGTACCATACGTGACAGTCAATAGTTCGTAAGTCTTGATAGCTGTTTGTGGCGATTCCCTCCAAATAATTCTTTGCAACTGCGTGTCATTTTCATGAACCCGAATTTGTCTGTACATTTTCGTGATGTCTCCCGTAAATGCAATGTTGTGTGTCCTGAATCTCAATACAATGGAATAAAGGTCTTGTTGTATAGTAGGCCCTACTAACAATGTATCATTAAGCGACACTCCAGTAGTAGTTTTGGCTGATGCGTCAAAAACTACTCTGACTGATGTAGTTGTGCTTTGTTTAAATACTGCGTGGTGTGGCAAGTAATAATGTTCAGAATCATTTGTTGCATGTAGGCCTACCTCCCTCATGTGAGATAACTGTTCATACTCGGACATGAAGTTTGCATACTGTTCATGCAATACTGGATTTTTCTTGAATTTTGCTTCCAGTTGTTGAAATCGCTGTGTTGCCATATCACGAGAATTGCCCAAGGGTAATCGAGTTTCCTTACGAGGTAACCTGACAACGAATCTTCCTTCAGGAGTGCGTGTGGTGTTTTCCTTGAAGTGCTGTAAACACTGTTGTTCATCCTGAGTTTTGGGTTTAGTGTGCAATTCTTCTATTTCCCAAAATTTACGAAGTTGCGTGTCGAGTTGATCTTCCTTTTTGACAAAGAGAGAAGTGACTGTGTTGCATGCAGGATGGCTGTTTGACTGAGGGCATTTACCAGAAATTATCCAACCCAGATGAGTGTCCTGCAATACCGGGTAATCACCTGCACGTTTTTTCCCATCTGTCTTTAAAATGTTAAAGAACATCTCTGCACCAATGATTAAATCTACCTTGCCTGGACTGTAGAATTTAGGATCTGCTAGTGTGATGTCATTAGGTAGGTTCCACGATTTGTAGTCTAACTCCATGGAAGGCATTTCTCCTGTGATGGCAGGAACCACTAAACAATTTATGTTAGTGTTAAAATCTGATGTTGTGGACTGGAGGTGAATATCCACACTGTGTTTCAGAGTTGATGAAGAATTGTTAATGCCTACAATAGAAGTGGTGTCTTCTTTACATTTTAAATTTAGTCTGCTGACAGTGTCTGTAGTAATGAGATGAGTCTGACTGCCGCTGTCCAAGAGTCCTCGAACCTTGCGAAATTTACCACTGTGATCCTTGATTTTGACAATAACTGTGGATAACAACACATATGGTTTGTTTCGAGTACATGGATGTTCATTCTTGGTAGTTGTGTGAACGCTGGCAAATACCACCTTGTTGTTAGAAGTAGTTTCATTAGTTGTACTAGACTTGTGATTTTCAAGATGTAGTAATGTGTTGTGGGCCTTGTTGCATTTGCGACAGTGACTGGATGTACACTCTGATGTTTTATGTGATGCTCTAAGACAATTTAAACAGAGTTTGTTGTCACGAGCATATTGAATGCGATTTGACACTGTTAACTTGAGAAATGCTTCACATGCAAAAAGTCCTGGTGTATGACCTTGTTTACAATAAGAGCACTGATTGTTAATGCATGCAACATGTGTATAGGACGACGGTTTTTTCTTGTGTGAGCTTTCTTTACTACCGCGCACCTTGACTTGACTGACAGATGTTTGCATGCTTTCAAGGACTTGGCAGCGATGTTCAATGTAAGATGTTAATTGTTTGAGGGAGGAATGTTTGTTGGCGTTTGTTTCTAGTTCCCAGCCCCTCCTGGTTTCATAATCAAGATGATCAACAATATGTTGTGATAATATTACTTCTTCGAGAGGAGTATCTAATTTCAATGCTTTAAGTGCTTGTAAGTTGCTTGAGAATGTGCCGATGAACTGCCTGAGGTCTTCAGCGGTTTCATTCTCCACTGTTGCAATGTTTAAGATTTCTCTAACATGCTTTGCTGCTATTAATCTCTTGTTTTGAAACCGATCACATAATAGGTTCCAAGCTACCGTATAGTTTGTTTCAGTAGTTGGAAGGTTCTGAATTAATGCTTTAGCTGAACCTTGAACTGCTCCTAGTAAATAGTGAAATTTCTGAATGGTTGCTAGACTGGAATTTTCATGCACCAATAGTTTGAAATTATCTTCAAACGACATCCAATCTTCATAGTTACCACTAAACATGGGTAGTTTAATCGCGGGTAATTTGATGTTGATATTTTCATGCGACGAATTGGAAGTGTTACTTCTGATACTACCGGCATTTTCGTGTTGGTCTGGCGACAATAATACCTGCATTTTTGCCTTCAAACTGTACACAATGTCATCTACTTCATCTCTATCTACCCCATGATCTCGTTTACTATCCTCCACCTCAAGCTGCGATTGAACTAAATCGTATTTGCTTTCTAAATCAATAAGTGCATCATATCTAACCCTAATGTCTGCTAGGTTTTGAGTAGTGTCGTACTTTTCGACGAAAGTTTTGATTTTTGTGATTCTACCTTTCAGATAACCCCGTTGCTTGATCAGCTTTGCGATTTCGTTCTCGTCCATCGTAAAGCACTGGCTCACACAAATGTAAATAATGCAAGGAAAAGGTAATTAAAGGGAATCTGACCTTGTAAACTGAAGAGTCCCACGTTGCATTGTATGTTTCCAATCCTGCGGATATTTCACACGCGTTTCACTTTTGCCGTGTAATATCGGGCCCGGAAATGGACCAAAATGTTTGATGACGAATTGAATGCTGTAGCACACATGTTGTATTACTAAACAGCGATGATTACTCTGGTAGTGGACTGTAGTTTGGTTAAGCACGTGATAAGACCATAGGGCCGAGTCATGTATCAATATTACACGTAAATAAAACATTTATTACAATTAAACATGATTAACAAACTGCGTAGAAATTATTTACACATTAACAATAACTGAAATGCCTGGATGGCTATTGATTAAGTTAGAGGCCATGTGGCCGTGAATGCTTCTCTCGCCGACATGTTGTCTTGTACTACTCTGTCTCTTTCTTGCCGGAAACCAGATGCATTCTGGACACTCAATAGAGACGCGGACAAGAGCGCGCTCTGTATAAATTTTCTGAGAGGACGGAACATTCTCCCCTCTGTTGATTGCATTCAATCAAGACAAAATACAGTTTCAATGAAAATAACACTAACATAAAACAAAATATCATCAGAATACAAATACATAATAATAAATGTTGCACTTAAATGAACGTCAATCACTAATTAACATAGATAAAATGAAACAGAACTGTACACTGGTGTGCAGGCTGATGCATTGTTTGTTTTGTTCACAGCTGCACAATGAGAGTTTTTGAATTGTTCATTTTGTTAAATGACTGTACAATATAACTACAAATACAACTTTATACACCAATCAATTAACTGACACTGTAAGGAATCATATTGTCATTTAAAAGAAAACACTACTCGATGGGAAGGGGACACAACTTCACTATTGGTCTCTTGAAAATTCCATGAGCAGTTTTTATGGTGACTGCTCGCACAAGTCCATCGAGACCTGGGTGAAGTTCCTCAACCACACCTAGTCTCCACTGAAGCGGGGGTAAATTGTCCTCCTTGATAACCACCACTGCTCCAAGTTGTATACAAGGTTGCTGGGAGGCCCACTTTGGCCTGTTTTGTAGTTGGGTTAAGTATTCCTTATGCCATCTGGTCCAAAAGTGTTGCACCATTTGCTGCAACCGTTTCCATGCTGAAAGTTTATTGCTGGGTACAAGTGTCAGATTGGATTCAGGAATGGAATTCAAACTGCTTCCAGTAAGAAAATGACCTGGAGTTAAGGGTTGAGGGTCAGTCGGATCTGAGGATAGGACTGTAAGTGGACGTGAATTTAAACAGGCTTCAATTTGTGTGAGCACAGTACTAAGCTCTTCAAATGTTAATGATGAGTTTCCAACAACTCGATGCAAATGATATTTAACTGACTTAATGCCAGCTTCCCATAATCCTCCAAAATGGGGTGAACGAGGTGGAATGTAATGCCAGTTGATACCCTTGTTTGCCAGATTGCTTACAACTTCCTCTTGATGCTGCGGTGATGCTATGAATTGGTGAAGATCTTTTAATTCTCTATCGGCTCCAATAAACGTAGTAGCATTGTCACTGTAGATATCTGCGGGTTTTCCTCTTCTGGCTATGAAACGGCGAAGTGCGGCTAAGAAGGCATCTGTAGTAAGACTGCTGACTACTTCCAAATGTACAGCCTTTGTCGTGAAGCAAACAAATAGTGCGATGTATGCCTTGATACGGACATTGCTCCTCTTGTTAATTGGGCGAAGTAGAATAGGACCTCCATAATCAATGCCACAAACACTGAATGGACGTGCTGGTTGAACTCTATGCTCAGGATAGTCAGCCATGAGTTGATGACTAGTTACGCCTTTCAATTTGTAACATGTTACGCATTTGTGCACTTGCTGTCTGGCTACATTTCTGCCATTCAGAATCCAATAACGTTGACGAAGGGTTGCTAACAACAATTCTGGTCCTGCATGAGCTTGTTGTAAGTGTTCATGTTTGACAATTAGAGTCGTCAGGTGATGTTTTGATGGTAACAGTATTGGATGTTTGGATGAAAACGGAATCGATGCATTCTTCAACCTGCCTCCGACCCTTAGAATATTGTTGTGTAAGAAGGGACATAGGTTCCTTATCTGGCTCTTCTTAGAGACTACGCCTCCGTTTTTCAGGTCTCCAATCTCTTCTGAGAAGGCTGCATTTTGTGCAATACGAATGCAGACTTCTAATGAATGTTCCAATTCTTCAACATTTAAAGGCCCAATTTTTTTGTCCCTGGCATGCTTAGTGTTATGCAAAAATCTGTAACAATAAGCTATTACTCGTTGCAGTCTTATTAATGATGAGAATTTCTCAATAATAGTTTCAGCTTGTGTCACTACTAATAGTGTGGATGATTGTCGCTGCTCTGCTATGGCGAGCGAATCCTCAACATTGTTGTTCTGCGGCCAATTTAACTCAGAAGTGGACAACCAGGCGGGTCCTGACCACCAAATGGTTGAGTTTTGCAAATCTGCTGGTCTGACGCCTCGAGAAATCAAGTCCGCTGGATTATCTTGTGATGGTACGTGATGCCAGTCACTAGTGTTCGTTGACTGTTGAATGTGAGCTACCCTATTTGCTACAAAGGTCTTCCAACGTGATGCTGGTGATGCTAACCATGACAGTACGATAGTGGAGTCTGTCCATAAATGTGTTTCATTAATGGCCAAGTTTAAGACTGGCATGGTTTTGTGTACCAACTGAGCTAATAATGCTGCACCGAGAAGTTCTAGACGAGGAAGAGTGACTCGTTTAACCGGAGCTACGCGCGATTTAGAGCATAGCAGTTTGACTGATACTTCACCCTCCTGATTCACTGACCGAAGGTAGATGCATGCGCCATAAGCTCGCTCGGAAGCGTCTGAAAACCCATGAACTTGAATATTTGCCAAGTCACCCTCAATTAATACGTGGCGTTCTACTTGTATATTGTCAATGTGTGCTAGCTGCATTTGTAATTTTGCCCAGTCTGATGCTAATGGATCTGGCAGTGGGTCGTCCCAGTGAAGTTGATGTAACCATAAGTCCTGCAAAAATATCTTGTATAGTATCACTAATGGACTGATCAATCCTAATGGGTCAAATATAGATGCTACAACTGACGTAGTGGTGCGTTTAGTAATGTTACTGTTCCCTGGAATGTGTTTGATTCTGTTTGCCACTAAGAATTTGTCTGACGTAGGATGCCATGATAATCCTAAAGCTTGTATGGTGTCATCATTATCAAACTGGAAAGGTAAGTTAATTTCTCTGTCTTCAGGTGGAACAGCGGCAAGTATAGCTTGATGATTTGAGCACCATTTCCTGATGGGAAAACCACCTTTATTGAGTAAGGCTATGAGTTCACTTTGCAATTTTAATGCTTCAGCGATGTTGGACGCACCACACAGGGCATCATCAACATAAAAATCCCTTTGTAAAACCGTTGATGCTAGTGGAAATGAAGTTGCTTCATCTTCTGCCAATTGTTTGAGGCACTGTGTTGCCAAATATGGAGCTGAAGCTGTACCATACGTGACAGTCAATAGTTCGTAAGTCTTGATAGCTGTTTGTGGCGATTCCCTCCAAATAATTCTTTGCAACTGCGTGTCATTTTCATGAACCCGAATTTGTCTGTACATTTTCGTGATGTCTCCCGTAAATGCAATGTTGTGTGTCCTGAATCTCAATACAATGGAATAAAGGTCTTGTTGTATAGTAGGCCCTACTAACAATGTATCATTAAGCGACACTCCAGTAGTAGTTTTGGCTGATGCGTCAAAAACTACTCTGACTGATGTAGTTGTGCTTTGTTTAAATACTGCGTGGTGTGGCAAGTAATAATGTTCAGAATCATTTGTTGCATGTAGGCCTACCTCCCTCATGTGAGATAACTGTTCATACTCGGACATGAAGTTTGCATACTGTTCATGCAATACTGGATTTTTCTTGAATTTTGCTTCCAGTTGTTGAAATCGCTGTGTTGCCATATCACGAGAATTGCCCAAGGGTAATCGAGTTTCCTTACGAGGTAACCTGACAACGAATCTTCCTTCAGGAGTGCGTGTGGTGTTTTCCTTGAAGTGCTGTAAACACTGTTGTTCATCCTGAGTTTTGGGTTTAGTGTGCAATTCTTCTATTTCCCAAAATTTACGAAGTTGCGTGTCGAGTTGATCTTCCTTTTTGACAAAGAGAGAAGTGACTGTGTTGCATGCAGGATGGCTGTTTGACTGAGGGCATTTACCAGAAATTATCCAACCCAGATGAGTGTCCTGCAATACCGGGTAATCACCTGCACGTTTTTTCCCATCTGTCTTTAAAATGTTAAAGAACATCTCTGCACCAATGATTAAATCTACCTTGCCTGGACTGTAGAATTTAGGATCTGCTAGTGTGATGTCATTAGGTAGGTTCCACGATTTGTAGTCTAACTCCATGGAAGGCATTTCTCCTGTGATGGCAGGAACCACTAAACAATTTATGTTAGTGTTAAAATCTGATGTTGTGGACTGGAGGTGAATATCCACACTGTGTTTCAGAGTTGATGAAGAATTGTTAATGCCTACAATAGAAGTGGTGTCTTCTTTACATTTTAAATTTAGTCTGCTGACAGTGTCTGTAGTAATGAGATGAGTCTGACTGCCGCTGTCCAAGAGTCCTCGAACCTTGCGAAATTTACCACTGTGATCCTTGATTTTGACAATAACTGTGGATAACAACACATATGGTTTGTTTCGAGTACATGGATGTTCATTCTTGGTAGTTGTGTGAACGCTGGCAAATACCACCTTGTTGTTAGAAGTAGTTTCATTAGTTGTACTAGACTTGTGATTTTCAAGATGTAGTAATGTGTTGTGGGCCTTGTTGCATTTGCGACAGTGACTGGATGTACACTCTGATGTTTTATGTGATGCTCTAAGACAATTTAAACAGAGTTTGTTGTCACGAGCATATTGAATGCGATTTGACACTGTTAACTTGAGAAATGCTTCACATGCAAAAAGTCCTGGTGTATGACCTTGTTTACAATAAGAGCACTGATTGTTAATGCATGCAACATGTGTATAGGACGACGGTTTTTTCTTGTGTGAGCTTTCTTTACTACCGCGCACCTTGACTTGACTGACAGATGTTTGCATGCTTTCAAGGACTTGGCAGCGATGTTCAATGTAAGATGTTAATTGTTTGAGGGAGGAATGTTTGTTGGCGTTTGTTTCTAGTTCCCAGCCCCTCCTGGTTTCATAATCAAGATGATCAACAATATGTTGTGATAATATTACTTCTTCGAGAGGAGTATCTAATTTCAATGCTTTAAGTGCTTGTAAGTTGCTTGAGAATGTGCCGATGAACTGCCTGAGGTCTTCAGCGGTTTCATTCTCCACTGTTGCAATGTTTAAGATTTCTCTAACATGCTTTGCTGCTATTAATCTCTTGTTTTGAAACCGATCACATAATAGGTTCCAAGCTACCGTATAGTTTGTTTCAGTAGTTGGAAGGTTCTGAATTAATGCTTTAGCTGAACCTTGAACTGCTCCTAGTAAATAGTGAAATTTCTGAATGGTTGCTAGACTGGAATTTTCATGCACCAATAGTTTGAAATTATCTTCAAACGACATCCAATCTTCATAGTTACCACTAAACATGGGTAGTTTAATCGCGGGTAATTTGATGTTGATATTTTCATGCGACGAATTGGAAGTGTTACTTCTGATACTACCGGCATTTTCGTGTTGGTCTGGCGACAATAATACCTGCATTTTTGCCTTCAAACTGTACACAATGTCATCTACTTCATCTCTATCTACCCCATGATCTCGTTTACTATCCTCCACCTCAAGCTGCGATTGAACTAAATCGTATTTGCTTTCTAAATCAATAAGTGCATCATATCTAACCCTAATGTCTGCTAGGTTTTGAGTAGTGTCGTACTTTTCGACGAAAGTTTTGATTTTTGTGATTCTACCTTTCAGATAACCCCGTTGCTTGATCAGCTTTGCGATTTCGTTCTCGTCCATCGTAAAGCACTGGCTCACACAAATGTAAATAATGCAAGGAAAAGGTAATTAAAGGGAATCTGACCTTGTAAACTGAAGAGTCCCACGTTGCATTGTATGTTTCCAATCCTGCGGATATTTCACACGCGTTTCACTTTTGCCGTGTAATATCGGGCCCGGAAATGGACCAAAATGTTTGATGACGAATTGAATGCTGTAGCACACATGTTGTATTACTAAACAGCGATGATTACTCTGGTAGTGGACTGTAGTTTGGTTAAGCACGTGATAAGACCATAGGGCCGAGTCATGTATCAATATTACACGTAAATAAAACATTTATTACAATTAAACATGATTAACAAACTGCGTAGAAATTATTTACACATTAACAATAACTGAAATGCCTGGATGGCTATTGATTAAGTTAGAGGCCATGTGGCCGTGAATGCTTCTCTCGCCGACATGTTGTCTTGTACTACTCTGTCTCTTTCTTGCCGGAAACCAGATGCATTCTGGACACTCAATAGAGACGCGGACAAGAGCGCGCTCTGTATAAATTTTCTGAGAGGACGGAACAGTACGTATACTACAAGTCCTATACAATATGGAATATGTTGTACCTATTCACAGTTGTGTTCAGTTGTGGTTGGTTTATCTCCAAAAGTGGCCGTTTTCATCAGTTCAATCCTGTCTCTACAAGGTTACATTTAAACACTAATATGTGAAAATTCTATTGGTTAAAATTATCTAAAATATTCAGGAACTTTAAGATCATCTTTAATGTTCCATCATGTACTCGTAGTTTTATTCAATATATATCTACAAAAACAATCTCTGGTAAAGTTAGATATTTTTGAAGTGTATTTGTTTACAATACCTTTAAGCAACCATGAAAAAGTGTTCTTTCTTTCACTTTCTCTGCATCATTTGTTCATCACATTCATATCATCTGAAATGCTATCTGAAGCTATTGCTTCAAGATATTCTGAGTAATATTTTTATACGTTCATGCCAACAGTGACACACAGAAAAAGCAATATTTGTAGATTAAAAATTAAATCTGCAAATTCGAAATTGTTAAGTTTTATGTACATTGTAAACAATAAATATTTAAAACTAACATAATCAGTTTCATTAATCAATATAATGATGGCTGAGTTCAATAATGTGATGACTCAAAGAATGTCATTTTGAAATTATTTGGTTAGATTCCTTTTTTCTGATCATTTCTGTTCTCTTGTGTGTTAAGTCAGATTCCTCCAGTTCTGGATGCCAAAGCAGATAATGTGTTGTAGAAATGAAACTTTGAGTTCAGTTATGCTACATCTTCGGTATCATAGTTTTCAAATAAAACTTGTGCATTGTTGTAAGCATAAAAAAATTGTGCTATTGAATTTATGTTCATTCCAGTGATGTGGTCACACTTTCTGATTCATTTTAGTGTTCATTGTCAGTCAGGTGCTTCTAGTGTGTTGATTGCAAACATACTTACACAATTAGTATTAACTAATAAAATGGACAGTTACAAGTGGCGTTTTAAATTTGTGCAGGTTGCCTAAAAAAATTCAGAATTCTTCAAGTAAGTGAATTGATTATCTCATAAAAGTTGATAAATAGGCGGTACATTATTGCTTCACGTCCATAGGTTTACCCTCAAAGTGCCCTACACGTGACCCCCGGGTGGTGCTAAGAAAGCAATAACTGTGGCTGCTGGACCTATCTTTTTAAAGATCCTCCAGCAATGGCAGAAGTATTTCATGGAAATGGCTCTTCTCAGAGCTACCAGACAAGAAACATCGGACCTTCCATCCATGTTTTCGAGCTTAACGTAGAAAGCATCAGCAGAGCAAAATGTGACTATCTATCCAAAGTTATCCTGAATAATAATATAGATGTTGTGGGTATACATGAAATCCATACAGCCAATGAAGAAGAGTTTCGGAAAAGGGGCCTCATTGATGGTTTCACAGCTCTTGGTGCAACATATCACAGTGCACATGGTATAGCTACTTATGTTCGTAATAATATCCAAGATGCCTCACTGCTCTTTCAAAACGAAGACGAAGACATCCATTGTGTTGCTGTGCATGTGGCACATATTACTATTTTTAACATTTATAAACCCCCAAACGCACAGTGGTCAGGTACCGTACTCCCGACTGCTCAACACCCTGCAGTTTATATAGGCGACTTCAACAGCCATCACGAACTATGGAAGTACTCGAATGACAATGAATGTGTAAAGAAAGTCGTAGAATAGACAGAAATGAACAATCTCCACCTGATTTTTGACCCAAAAGATCTTGGTACTTTCCAGTCAGCTGCATGAAATAGGGATTTCAATCCTGACTTAGGATTTGTTAGCTGCAATGATGCAGGACAGCCCTTATATACCAGTCGTAAAGTGTTAAGACATTTTCCCCACAGTCAACATGGCCCCATTGTAGTGGACATTGGCATCAAAATTCCTGTTGTACGGTCAATACCTCATACTCGGAGGAACTTCAGAAAAGCAAATTGGTCAACATTCACCACTGAACTGGATAAATGTGTTCGGTGGATTGCTCCCAAGCACAATTACAAGCGTTTCGTAGATGCAGTTATGATGGCGGGTAAGAAGAGTATGCCATAGAAAAGAATACATCCCTGGTTGGAATGTAGAGACTGAATCACTCTGTAATGAATATCTGCATACTGGTGATGAAGACATAGCTGATGAACTTCTTTCCAGCATGGATACTACCCGGAGAGAACGGTGGATTGAGACAGTGGAGAATATCGACCTAACTCATTCCAGTAGAAGATCTTGGGGGCACCGCAGAAAACTTGGAGGAAGGACACCTTTGGTGAAGCAACAGCCTGGAGTTACTCCGGATGAAGTAGCATCTCACATCGTCACAACTTCCCAAACTCCATCAGATAAGAAACATACCAAATACATACGGCGCCAGCTCCAAACTCTGGAATCAAGAACACCACGCACATCAAGGTATTCACAACCGCTTACGGTGCAAGACATCAATGCTGCTCTCAAAGACGTTAAACCAAGTACATCTCCAGATTTTGACGACATTCATCCAGAATTTCGCATTTATTTAGGGAAGAATGCAAGAAGTTGGCTGTTAAGTTTTTTTACCGACCTTCTACAAAACAGGCAACTCCCGGCAGAATTCAAACGAACGAAAGTGATTTCCATTTTGAAACCAGGTAAGCCTGCTAATGACCCAAGCAGTTATAGACCAGTTGCCCTTCGTTTTGAGAGGCTATTCCACAACAGAATCAGCGCAACTATTTTTCAGCGTATTACAGTTGATCAAGCTGGATTCAGGCCAAATCGCAGCTGCTGCGATCAAGTGCTTTCACTGACATTCCACATGGAAGTAGGTTTCCAGAAACAACTCAAGACCTCAGCTGTATTCATTGATCTTACAGCAGCATTTGACGCAGTCTGGAGGGGAGGATTAATTTACAAGCTTCTCCGAATTGCACCCCGTAGGACCATCGTGCAGGTTATAAGCAATATGCCCAATGACAGAAGATTTCGAGTGTGTATGGGAAATAGTATGAGTAGAGAAAGGAATCTCAAAAATGGATTACCTCAAGGATCGGTACTGTCTCCCCTACTGTTCAATTTGTATATTTCCGATCTCCCAGAAACATCATCGCAAACATTTTGTTCTTCTGATATCATGACACTAGCGACTCAAAATCGATACCTTAGTGTGACAGAAGAAGTGCTACAAAGAGACCTGTTTTCACTTGAAACGTACTTCAAGAAATGGCAACTGTGTCCTAAATCTAACAAAACAGAAGTGCCATGTTTTCACCTGAATAATCGCCAAGCTGGCATTAAACTTCACATACGTTTTTGTCACCAAGAACTTCGGCATAGCAGCTATCCCAAATATTTGTGGATTACACTTGATCGCACACTATCTTACAAACAACATCTTATGAATCTGTCAAAAAAGCTCAAAACACGTAATATTATCCTTCAGAAATTGTATTTCTCAAGTTGGGGTTCATCAGCAAAGACTTTATGATCTGCTTTGGGACTGGTATTCTCGTGTGGTGAGTACTGTGCACCAGTTTGGCTGGATAGCCCATATACAAGACTAATTGATACTCAACTGAATGTTAGCTTGCGGTTAATATCTGGTACTATCCAGTCCACATCCCTTTATTGGCTCCCAATTCTGTCAGGTATAATGCCACCTGTTTTTAAAAGATAAGATGCTCCCATCCGAGAGTTCAAGAAGATAGAAATGAACCCTCAACTCCCTGTTTTGGATGATATTCCTGTTCTCAAGGTAACGAGGTTGGAGTCACGACATCCATCTTAGCATGATGCTGTCGCATTGGCTGATGGGAATTTTCACCCTTTAGAAGAATGGAGAAGTCGCTGGAAAGTTGCCACAGACAGTTCCTTACACAACATCTTTTCTGGTGAACGTCATCTTCCGCGTAAGATTTGGACCACTGAATTGGGTGAGAACAAATCATGGACGACGCAGGGATGCCCTTTATAAGTGGAAATATATCTCATCACCAGAGTGCGACTGTGGTGCATCTCGACAGATGATCCCCATATTGTAAGTGAATGTGCACGACGTTCCTACACAGGTAGCCCGAGTGACTTTTTGGAACCAACAGAGGAAGCCATACAGAGGATCACTCAACTGGACATTCTGCTATAAAACATGTTTCTTGTCTGTGTACATTTGTAAATACTATATATTTGTATATATGTATCTAACTTGTTGCTCTATGCTAATAATAATAATAATAATAATAATAATGATAATAGGTAAATAACGTAGTGATATAATATTCTTTCAAAATTGTAATTATTGTCACTGACCTTACAAAGTACCACAAGTGTATGTCCTGTTTTAAAACATTTAATGCAGTAGTGTTTTTGAACTGTAGTTGTGACATTGCTAATTAACTTTTTGCTGTCACACCTTTGTTGGTTACTGTGTGAAATGATCTTTGATAATCCCTGGGAAATGATTCTATAGTCTCGGATTGGTGCTCTTAACCAAGCCCTTGTATCAGCAGGTCATGCGATGGCTAGTCGTAGCCTAAGGTTTGACTTCAAACAAGATTTGTGATGGAAACTACGAATTCTGTATGGTTTATTTGATTTTGTGAGTGGTTAGGGTCTTCTCGTCTCTTATGTGATGCACTGACTTGTTCCTACTGTACTTTCACAACTAGTGGCAAGAAATATTCATGTCGGTCCTCAGAACTACCCAGTACCAGCTCACACTCTCTGTTTCTTTGTAATTCATATGTAACAGGACACAATAGGCTACGTTAGAGAACAATCTTGTATTATGACCACCAGTAAAAAGGTTGCTTATGAATCCTTTTCACACACGAAATCATATTTCTATTTTTGATGGAGTCTTAATTAGCTTTCTACTTTCTAAACTTATTTTGTGCAGAGACCAGCAAAGCGACATACATTTTATGTGTCTTCTTTTTTCTTGGCATATATGTCAGAAGACAGTCCATTGTCTACGTAGCTTAGTCCATTTTACATCATAGATTTTAGATGCTTCTGAAGGATTCAGTCGACCGGATCTTATCTGCTACTTCCCACTTTTTTTTTATACCTCACCTCAGGCGCTATTGTTTCCTCACTCTCATTTTAGCAGTCTACAAATATCATGCCGCAACTTAAATGACTTCCTTTAAAATGTCTAAAATATTTGCCATGCCAGTTGGGTATTGAATTACATAAGAAAAGATTTTAAGATTCATAAAATTTCCTAATTGCTTACTTGTGGAAATACACGTATTTCTGAGGTTACCAATTAGTGTTGAGATTACCTTCCATTTGTGGAGAGACACATCATCCTGAGCTAACTAGTGATGAGGCTTACTTCCGTTTGTAATTCATATGTAACAGGCTACGTTAGAGAACAATCTTGTATTATGACCACCAGTAAAAACGCTTTAGAGCGTTGAGTGTCACATGGCCCTGAGCTGGCCACTTTGTGCCACTCCTCCATGGTCTTCATATTTATAGGTGTGATCGGAGTGAAAATAACAAACTGATTAATATGATCGTCTGCTGTCTATGACGTATGTAAGCAGAAATATGAATGGCAAAATTCTATTCAGGCTAGAATACACTGACGGACTCCCCTCTTGTAGGTACTGAGACAGTATTACGGATTTGAAACTGCTTTCCCAAGGAACGGTTTTGATTTGGCCAATTAGCCGTAGAAAACAGTGTCACGTTTATATTCTCAACTTGGATTTCTCCTACTTGTAAACCATCATATTTCTTAAGTAATTAATTTATTCTCTGGGACTTGCTCTCGATAGTTAACTCTCATTCTGCTGTGTACTGCCATCTGTTATGGTGTGGTCGAAACGTGACCTCGCTTCCGACCAATCAGGGAGCTCCTCGCCATCTTGTTGAACTGCTCTCTTCCAGCGGGAGTAATCGGCCATTATGAAATGAGAAGAAGCTTGACCATGATGGAGGAAGGACATGCTACTCACTCGCTCCGGCTTTTGGCCTTAGCGTACATTATGGATCCGACATAATATATTAGTGCGATGGCTTTCAGCCATTCTAAAGCTTTCATTTTTAAATTTTGAAGACCGTCCTCCTTTCTGCAGTAAATGCAATATTTTGTGATATCATTACGTGAGTATGGAGCAACTGACGCTTTGATGTTACTACAAGCCTGATTCTGCAACTGTAAGTTTCTTCTTAACTTCTTAATTTAAATTGAACTTAGTCGCCGGAGACCGGAATGATGTTTTGGAAAACATGCCCTCTTCTAGAACTTTCGTGTGTTTAAGACCTTTGAAAAAGCCATAATGCTAGTTGTTGGTTCAAAAATTTAAAAGGCAGTAACTGTTCAAGTTTTTCGGGTTTTCTCTGTAAAAATTTATATATATATATATATATATATATATATATATATATAAATTTTATATATATATATATATATATATATATTTAACTTCTTAATTTAAATTGAACTTAGTCGCCGGAGACCGGAATGATGTTTTGGAAAACATGCCCTCTTCTAGAACTTTCGTGTGTTTAAGACCTTTGAAAAAGCCATAATGCTAGTTGTTGGTTCAAAAATTTAAAAGGCAGTAACTGTTCAAGTTTCTCGGGTTTCCTCTGTAAAAATTTATATATATATATATATAGGATACATATCCTAATGCTCTGGATATGTGTGGTATGAAGGTGTATTACGTTTCATCTAGTTTGGGAAATTATGAAAAGTTATGATTATTATTAATGTGGAGTTTTGGGAGATACGGTGTATCTCCTCTATATTTTCTTCAAAGGAACTCTACCTCTTGGAAAGGTTTTAGGACCATGTGAGTTTTCTCCAGGGTATCAGAAATTTAGTTTGGGTCTCTCTTAATTTTATTCCTGCTTTTCCTTTTATTTTTTCTTGTAAAATGTAAATGAATGAGTTTTCGAACTTCCGGGTTCCTTATGTTTCGACCATTGTTATGCTTATGCTTTGTGATTGGTCATTGCCAACTCTTGATGGCGAATGTTGGTTACTATGGCTACTCTGTAGTGATGGTAGTGGTTGTTTTTGGGATTCTGTCGCTTTTGTAAATATTTTATTTTGGTGTCTGTGTGACTTTAACACTTTATCCAAACTTTCTTGACTTGATATTTTCCCGGTTTGTGTTTGTTCGGCTGTCTTAACGTCTGTTTATTCTACTTGTGTTTATGTCACTCGAGACGTAATTACCCTGATCCCCTTGCGAAAGCTCCATGATCACACTATCCGGACGAATATAATAAGTTAAATGAAAGTAAGAGTAAATGAAGAGAAAACTTGTACTTTATGGTCACCCTTTGTAAAGCACCCCAAAGGCACTACTCACTTAAAGTAATTATCATGTAGTCATGTATCTTTTACACTTATTTCTGGTTGGCCGACCTCAGTTTTTCAGGAGTTTTCCTCAGTTGTTAATTACCTTATATTATTGTTTGTTTTTCTCTTCTATGGACGGTTTTATTTAATTTTATTTTTATATTTAAGAAAAAGGTTCTACTTTGGGTATCAAGATTATATTATTTTACCTTCTTAAAGGTATGTTGTTGTTCTTTCTTTCACTTTCTGGTGTTCTGATGTCCAGTACAGGGGTTAATTGAAATTATCCACGGTTTGTTGTGGCACTTCTCAACTTGTTAAGGTAAGTTTTTCTTGTTCTCTTGTTGTTGGAAGGAGTGTATAGTGTCTGATTAAGCTTCCACTTATTTCTTACGAACTGGTGCAGTTGTGTAACTGCTAGTTCATACCTTGGGCTGGCCGTTATGGTTGTTGTTGTGGTGTTTGGCAATGTAACGGCACAGTACTCATAGAATTTCACCGGATATTCAAACTGTCCTTCCCATTTTACACAGATATACCCATTTTTTATTTTGTTGAGTTATAAAATTTTCTTCACAATGCATTTATAGGAGTCAATTAACACGAAATCGAGAAGCGTTCAGCCATTCAAACACTATTTTGTGAAAATAAGTTTTTATAGATATCGGACATAGGCTTTAGGGGAGAAAATGTGAACATACAATAAACTAATTTGAATGTTAGGATGTGTAAAATATCCTTTGCACTTCATTTTTGTAACAGAATATTCATCAGTCTGCATCTGGTGGCAGGGTCCGGTGTTTTGGTTCATTGACTCCAGTTAGTTCGGTCTCGGGCCATGTCTGCGTGTAGTCTTCCAACTGTCAGGCCGTTGTGCACTTTATCAGTCTATGCTGTTTGGTTCGTCCCTAGCGCCTCTTTTCACCGACTTTCTGTGTAATACTCTGACTTTCCCAATGTATCGTCCTCTACACGCAACACTTGCCCAAACGAGCGCACACGCCTTTCCCCAATTTTCTTCTGGATCGCTGCAATGCCAAAACGTTTTCTAATAACATCATTTGAAATGTGATCTAGTCTAGTTATGCCAGCCTTCCACCTAAGCAACTTTGTATCCATGATGCTTATTTGGCGTTCTACCTCTAGAGCTGGGCAGCATTCGTTGCCGTAGAAAACGACAGGATGGATATCGATAGGACAGATATCAGTTCGGTAGAACTTAGTTTAGAGATGGCCCTTCGTCCAAAGTGCGGAAGGGCGCCTGTTGTCATTCTCCACTTCAGTCAGGCTTTGTATATCCTTAAGTTGACTTCATCAGTAAGTTGGCCATAATCATAGATTGTGGAGCCAATATACTTAAATATCTCTACTCGTGCTATATCTTCAACGTCAACATGAATGGTTCCAACTTCTCGACGATTTAATGCAATGTATTCTGTCTTGTTCTTGTTGAGGCGCGGGGCTTATTGCGCTAGTCGATTGTTCCAGTCTTCTGTTTGACGCTGCAGGTCTAGCTTATTCTCTTCAGCCAAATGATATCATTTGCTTAGATAAGTGTCCATGGTATTGAACTGCACAGGTTTGTGGTAATTGTGTCCATCACATGAATGAGCTGCAGTGGTGATAAGCCGGAGCCTTGATGGACTCCTACAGTTATGCGGAAGTCATCAGACGCTCCTGCGGCAGCTTGAACACAACTCATTTGTTCTTTGTAGACCAATTATACCCTCTCAGCAAGGTGCTCTGGAATGCCATGCACTTGTAGGGCTGACTGATTAGGTCATGAAGTACCCGATGGAAGGGCTTCGAAGGGTCCAGAAATTTGTCATGAAGCCTCTTATTTTTTTCACAGTTTTTCTCAAGTAATAGTCCGGCAGCATGGGTTTCTCCTATTGCGCAACAATTTTACACAAATCCAGCTTGGCTTGTTGTATGTTTGGCTAAATCGCTAATCCTTTTGTCGAAGATTTGTTCTAAGTCTCTCGTTGCGAGGCTCAGAAGTATGTTCGGGCCGTGATTAGAAAAATCGCCAGGGCTTCCCTTATTTCTGAATTGATACTCCGTCGCTAGTCTGTTTGTTTTTGACCTTCTTTGATGATATGGTTGAAAAGCTTGCTTTAGCCACACTGCTGCATCCCCCCATTGAGAGAAACAAAACTCTGCTGGAAGATAATCGGGGCAGATGGCTTTCCCTGGTTTCATTTCCTTCAGCATAGTCTGGACTTTAGTGACGTCATTTTCCTACGTTGGAACTTCAACAGCGGAGGTGATTAGGATTGGTAGATACGGAAATTCCATGATTGAAATGTTGTCAAAATAGTTCTGCCAGTGTACTCGCGCTTCCCGCCTGTCCAGTAGCAAATCGTCTGTTTCCTCATTGATGCCGTAAAAACGTTGGACTTCTGACGTTTTGCGTTGGCTCGATTGGACTAGCCGTTAAAAAATCCGCTCGAATTCGCGCAAGTCATGTTTCACATATAGACCTGCCTACCGGTTTGATTTTGTTACGGCAAATACCTCCTTCATTTTACGAGTGGCAGCCTCGTTGGCATTCCAACGAGCAAGAAACTTGTGGTACAGCTGCTTCTTCAACCGTACTGCATATTTAACATCTTCATTCCTTAGCCATATGTCATGTTTAATCCTTCGTTGTCGTCGCCCTGACTTAATTGTTCCAGGAATAGAGCGAAAGGCGTCTTTCAGTTTAGTCCGGCTCACTTCAACTATGGTGATTTGTGACTCTGTAACTTTTGCAACGACGTTAGTCTCCTTCTTCAGGGGCAACCATTTGATCCCAATTTGTCTATTTCCTGCGAAGTATTGGGCTCTTGGTGACTTTATCCACAGCTTAGATGACTGGTCGTTGTTGCATCGCAAGGATTTAATAAGGGACAACTGTTATCTCTCGAACATCTTCGAGATTTCACTCTCTCACAAGGATGTAGTCAATGCGAATTGGATGGGAGCCACTGTAGTACTGAGTAGATTAATATCACTCTTTTTGAACCGTGTGTTTGCGATGATCAGTTTCTGCATAATCGCGAATTTGTTGGGCATCGTCGTTCTTTTCACTAGTCCATGAACGGCATGGACTGTTTGTTCTTCTTTCCTCGGTCCGACACGTCCATTCAGAACAGCGGCAGCGGTAAGATAGTCAGCGGTCTTCTTGTCAGGCGGTGCCCAGAACGCATCTTTGGTTTCCATGAGCTCGTCAGTTTGTGGAGCGTTGCTGTGAAAAATTGGAATTTCCCTCTTTCCCCAGTGCGGACGAGTTACATCAAGCGATTGTCAAACTTTTGCACTTTGGAGACTGAACCGTCAAATTTAGCTGATATGACAATGTCAACACCAAGAACTGTCCTTCGGTTTCTGTTGTACACCAGTTAGTAACCACACCTCTTTTCCCATGACTTTTCTCCATTCCATCTTTTTTTCCGCACCTCTCAGATGCCTACAAGCCTTCTCTCAAGTGCAGAGGCTTATTCGCTACTTCATCCAGGCATAATTCAATGATGGGATACTAAATGGGGGTACTAGCATGGTTAGCCGTCACAGCCCGTGCGACGGTAACCCTAGCATACTTTTCATGCTGACTGGGCCCTGCCAATGCGCGTCCCTTCCAGGGGCTGCACTAACCTTGGCTCCGATACCATGAGAAATATTTCTGTAATGATATAACGGTATTACTTTACGGCCGGGTTGTCTTGAGCATTTTAGAGCTCATGACAGAAGGGAGTAACGCAGCTCCGGACATGGAGAACAGATGCCTTTTGCAGCCACTCCTCTAGAGAAGAAACGCTACCCTCTTTTCTGCATTAACTTCCAGAAATTTAGTGTACCTCTTCCGCCACCTGGTCCCTACTGAACGTCTCCATCTCCGCCAAAGTTGCCATTAAAGACTTTATACATGTTTGGTACGCGAGAGCTTCTATATTTTGCTCATGTTCATCGGCAGGCCAGCGGGGAACCCGTATCCGTCACCTGGGACGCGCCACGAGTTACAGCAATATAGCTGGATCGTATAGAATATTTATCAATGCAAAATGAAACATTTTACTGAAAACTAATTGTGAACCTGATAAATTACTTGTCACAAGAATCACGTATTCACGTAAAGAAGAAGGGTTACAGACGTTTGCACCTTTGCTTGGCGTGATATGCCACAGAACGCATGACATACAATCCAGTGTCGTATTTTCTGCCCCCTGTTGTCTAGTGGTGTCAACATCAATATCTTGTTTGATGATCAAGAGGTTTAGTCTGTCATATCTGGAATCAATGTCCCTCTTTCATTTGTCCACTTATTTTCTCCGAAGAGTGCAGTAACAATACATGGTCGAGCGTCCCATTACTTTGCTTGTGAGCCAGTCATGCATTCGACTGGGCCATGTGAATTCATTTCATACAGCATGAATTGGAAAGTACCTGTTCATGTTACGATATATTTTAGCCTGCGTGATCGATTTTCCCATGTGGCAGTTGTAAGCGTATCTCACCTTTAACCCTTCTTCCGTTGAATATTTTGAACTACTCTGTGGTTGGGAGACAGGCACATAATTGGATGCTATCCAACTATGTTATCAATCCACTAAAAATAATCACGTTGCCCGTGATCTTTTGAAATAAATAGAATAACATTCCTTCCTTTACATAGCAGCAATATCCACTACAGTGCAATTCAACGCCTTGTCATCTCGAATTTTGGCTCAAGCCTTGATTTTCATGCTCCTTCTATCCGTATTGTTAAAGTAATACTTGTAAGGATATTCAAGGGCATGATAGGTTGCGTTTGGATTCAAAATCAGGATATTAGAACATTGTAATAAAACGCTACCACCAAAGCCATATTCTGTGTTGCCTTCATAATGTCTATAACAGCAGTGTCTTGAGGAGAAAAGACAGTATCAATGCTAGGGAGAGAGCCGTCGTATACTTGTTATATTTCAGCTTTTCCAGGATTTCATCAGTAATAGTGGTTTCCGTGTTAAATACAGCAATTAAGACGTAGAGTGATGTAGTACATGGTAGTAATAATGAACGTCCTTGAATAAACCTACCGTTCTATATATAGGTCGGCTATGTTTGATTGCACATCAAAGATACATATTTCGGAAAAGCGACAGAGTGACATAATAAAATGCTATAGTGATATGATAACAATGTTCAAATACAATATGTATATTTGTGTGACAAAATAACATTCATAAAAGATTCAACATAAGTTGCTGAATGTCGGCAAACTGTCTCAACTTTATTAATATCTACAACACAGACATTCTCTCAAACATCCTCAAGAACAAGGTCCTTTACAAAAATTACTTTCTTGCGACAAAGCACCGAGTGGTTCAACAAGATTAAAACTCCAAAGCATATGCCGTTCTTTAAGTAGGAGAACAGACTACGGATTTCGGTAGAATAATATGTGCTGGATTAAAGAGCTTGTATGAGTATTTACCCTTTTAGGCTGGACCACTTCTCATGCTTTCTTCAAATGAAGTCTATTAAGTCGTACATTTCTAAACCGTGACAAGTTTCTTGCGCGAGATATCGTGATTAAGAAAGGACGCAACACATTCTCGTTACAAGTGAGAGGTTTTGAATTTTAACCTCAGATAATGTTTACTCTCAGGAATGTAATGTTTATGAATAACGGGCTCTCTGCACTGGATATCAGTGATTGGAATGTCCAGTAGCAAATCCCCTGTGTGAGAGTTGTAGTGGAGTTGGCTGTTGAACTATTGGTCACATGGTTTTAATTTGTCACTGTAGATCGAGACCCGAGGTGAGCTATAGAGATCATCAACCTCCGGACGGCGGATCAGCTAGTTTTAGGTGTAGTGTGTGCAGTGACATCCTGGCTGGGAAGTTGGACCTCTTGCGACATCTGAAGAGACACAAGGAAGATCGACCTTTCAAGTGCGATCACTGCGAAAAGGTGTTATGTAGCCGAAGCAGCTTGTCGGAACACCTCAGGATCCACCCGCTCCATGTGTGCGTATTTTCTGATAAATGCTTTACAAAGAGGAAAATGCTGACAGAGGACACTCGATTGCATACAGGTGCGATTATAAACGAATGCTCAGTATCTCATAAAAATTTCAGGAAAAGGCGGGACGTTATGCGGTCTCACACAGGAGAGAAGCCATACCGCTGCAATGTCTGTAGCAAATCATTCATACAGAAAGGCAATCTAACCGAACATATGCGGACCCATACACGTGAGAGGCCATACAGTTGCGGTGTCTGTTTCAAATCCTTCATACGCAAAGGCAAACTAACCGATCATATGCGGACCCATACAGGCGAGAAGCCATACAGTTGCAACGTCTGTAGCAAATCATTCATACAGAAAGGCAATCTAACCAAACATATGCGGGTCCATACAGGTGAGAAGCCATACAATTGTGATGTCTGTGGCAAATCATTCATACAAAAAGACAACCTAACCGAACATATGCGGACCCATACAGGTGAGAGGCCATACAGGTGTGGTGTCTGTTTCAAATCCTTCATACACAAACGCAAACTAACCCTTCATATGCGGACTCATACAGGCGGGAAGCCATTCAGTTGCAATGTCTGTGGCAAATCATTCAGAATGAAAAGCAGTCTGACCGATCATATGCGGTCCCATACAGGGGGAGAACCATACATCTGCAATGTCTGTGCCAAATCATTCATAATGAGAGGGAAACTAACCGATCATATGCGGACCCATAGAGGTGTTAAGCCATTCGGTTGCAATGTCTGTGGCAAATCATTCATGAGCAAAGGCAGTCTGACCGATCATATGTGTACCCATACAGGCGAAAAGCCTTAGAGCTGCAATATCTGTGGCAAATCATACATATAGAAAGGCGGTCTGACCGACCATATGCGGACCCATAGAGGCGTGAAGCCAAACAGCTGCAATGTTTGTGACAAATCATTCATCCTGAACAGCACACTCACTGTTCATATGCGGACACACACAGAAAGGAAGTCATACTGTTGCATAGTCTGTGGCAAATGGATACAGACGAGACTTTCTGTGGCTAATCCATTAGCAGGGAATACAACCATGCTTTCACACGGACGATAAGCCTTACTCTGGCAATGTCTGTGGCAATTATTCGGCACTAAATCCCTCCATGCTATTCACGTGCGGACACACATGGATGAGAAGCAATAATGCTTCAATGTCTGTGGCATGTAATTCAGCAGTAAATCCGTCCAAGCAAGGTAAGACGGACACACAGAATTGAGAGGCCATACTCCCGCAACGTCTGTGGGAATTCGTTCAGCCAGAAAGTCCATCTAGACAGGTCAGATGCGTACCCTCACAGGCGATATACCACACTGTTGCAATGTGTTCGGCAAATCATTCATCCAGAAACGCGAGTTAGGAGATGACATGCGGACACACTTAGGCGAGAAGCCATATTGCTGCAATATCTGTGGCATATTCTTCATATGCTGACTGGCACAGGCAAGAAGCCAATCTCATGCAATGTTTGAATCAGGGTATTCAGCAGGAGATCCCACCTAGCACGTCGTATGCGGACTCACACGGGTGTAAGGCGCACTGCCGCAATATCTGTTGCAAATCCCTCATCCAGAAAACCGACCTACCAGTTCACGTGCGGACTCACACAGGTCAGAAGATATACTGTTGTTATGTCTGTGACAAATATACAGCCAAGAAGGTCCCTTTAACATTTCAGATCAGAACACACACGAGTGCTCTGTTTTGCGATAAAATGTTAAGAGAATCATTTAAGTTAACCACGCACATGTAAACCACACTGGTTAGATGCCGCACTCCACGCTGTCGGTTCACACAGGCGACACGGCGCACGAGCGTCACGTCACGTCGTGATTAAGCCGCACGTGATTTAATAACAATGTTATTTTGCTTAACGTCCCACTAACTACTACACAAGTGTCCGGAGTTCCACAAGACCTCCAATTCCGGAGATGTAGCTAGGCGCATGCGATCGCACACAGCAGAGAAGTAAAAAGCTATTCAGCTAGAACAGCACCTTTTCTGCGACCTCATAACATACATCGGGGAGGGGTCCATCCTTTTGTACCATTTTCTCTGAGAGAAAATCTTCAGGTAACATAATACTAGGTCCGTGTACGAACAGAGCAAAGGTCATCTCATGAATTATCTCCTCATCAACCACAGATATATACAACCGCTTGTTCTCAACCATGGACGACCCGTTTTATGTTTTCGGACCAAAGTAGAAGTGTGCTCATCAACAGTCGTTTGGGAGCCGTCCAGGACGAGGATAAGAATTAATTCGGATGAACACAGAAGGATCCTATGACAAAGAAAACTGTAAAAGACTAGAAGCGCATGAAAGAAGTATTCAGACTTATAAATAAATAAACAATTCAAGGGAATTAGCAAGTGCCGAATCAAGTCATAATACGACGCAATTTAAGAAATTGTATCTGAAACCTCAGCATATCTGTGCTCCCGTTTCCTACATGTCGTGTTTTCTTTTAATTATGAGTAGACCAGTAGCTCAAAACTGTACATGCTCCCTCGGCACTTGTACGATAATATTGTGTCTGTTAGCCGGTTCTGAATGCAAATTGAAAGTTCTACTTCAGTGCCCATAGCTATTCATGAATGTCACGTAATTCTCGAGGGGCGTCTTTAAGTAGGGACTCGTATGTTGACAGCTGCAGTATACTTTTCTCCATTTTAGTTTACCTGGGGGCAGTTAATTGGCCTCTCTCTTTTCTCTAACGGGGCCACAAGGAAGTTACTAAATATCTCTTATATCTCAACGTTGCAAGTGTTGAAGAGACATAGTGAGTAATGAACCCTTTTCGTCATGTCAAACTGGTGTTTGCCTGTTCCAGGTCTTCAGCTTGAATTGTTAACTCTTGTATCTCAGGGGGTGTTTATGGCTCTTCGTCACTTCCAGACATGACTATTGGGGTATCAAGGAAGGCCTACATAAATTAAAAGCCTACATAATCTAACTATTTTATTCAATAAAATACAATGAAAAATGATGCCGGGTTTGTTAACAAATATGGCCATAAACAGTGTCCTGCGGTCAGTGATATTAATATAACGCTGCGGCTGGACGATTTCGAGTTGAAATTAATATCCACCACAAAAAGGCTGAAGGGCTTTTCACAGAAAACCAGTTTATGGTTAACTAGAAAACAACATGAGATTCAATCTGCTCAGCTCCATAAAGAACTGTGCGTTATGCATCCGATTTCTCGATCGTCTAAATATCAGGAAGTGTTTTCGATACCTTTTTAATTTAGGCCATCCACTGACTGTCCATCAGCATAGGACGAGATACCTGGACCCTCAATGGAATCTGAGAAACGTCGAAATGTACATCACTGAGCTATCATGGTCACCCACTATATTAATGTTTAAGGTTGAGGACCAAAGTGACCTATCGTTGAAGTTAATTGAATGTGCGTGATGACCAGAGTGACCCTCCTAAACAAGTGGACTTCAAGTGCCTGTGAATAATAGCGTAAAATTATACAACATAACATAGCGTTATTTGTATTGACTGAATGATGATTCATGAACCGAAATAACAGGTTGAAGTCAGTGATTGGAATAAATTCATGAAAACCTGTGAAAAGAAATTCTGTTAACATTTAGTTATAACCTTCAGTCAAACCCCAAAATAAACTCGACTCATGTGTAACCCTTACATATTTTAGGTCACGGAGCTCAACTGCATCCACTTATAGTCCTGCTAAAATATAAACACACAAAATATTACAACTCCTTTATGAACAACATGGCAAAAATCATGGGTATCCCATGGACTAATGGCAGGGTGCTACTACACCCTAAGGAATACTATGTGGTACTGACTCATTGTGTCAAACAAGAATACTCACCTGTCATCTAGGAGCAGTTGGCTAGCTACGTAATTTCACGATCCTAGCATGGGCGAGCAATCCCAAGAATCCCTTCCATGCACTTCAACCACCATCCTGCTTTCCACTGAAGGACACGCCATCGGCAGTCCTTAACACCTAGCTGCACTATGAATATATCAAGAAATGGAAATCTTAATATCTAAGGACAACCTTCTGACACCAAAGTAATTATTTAAACGCTCAGTGGCAATACGAATTATGACTGTGTTATGGAAACATCGAAACTAGAATACATAGTCAAGTGTTCGGGAATGTTACTGAGAATCCACTCTTGTCATTTGCCTATCAAATTACTCCCCATTTATTGTAACATCAATAATGTTGTAACACGGGCCTCTATTTCCTAAGAGGTTCCGCCGCATATAAATGTGAACACCTGTTATCTCGTCAAACAGGTTTATGCCTGCCGCTCTCCACTGGCTTACACAAGTGAGCAAACCGATCTCGCCACGGATGGACTTTTACTACAGCACAAATCTTCGTCCAAATCCTTGTATTATCACAAAATATCGGTCAACATTATTGCCATCACGAATAATTTCAAGTCTAATGGGATCTGTAGAATTTGATATGCATTTCACTGGTACTAATGGAGTAATTGGATGAACAAAGAATCCCTCTGGATATACGAACCTGTTCTTTGTTCAAACCATGGACCTTACCTTATTTCAAAACACTCTGTCCTGATTTTTCCCTCGAGCATTTTTACAAAGAAACCTCGGCATTATCTACACCATTACCTCTGGAGTATCTACTAGGAGCATGTCTCACAAACTGAGTCGCATGGTTTCATAACTACATGGACAAATAGAACTTATCTACCACCGACAGTTATGGACAGTTACGAAGTTTCTCACTTCACTTGGAAATTCAATAGTCCAGACGCATATGACACTGACTTCAACATAGACCCCAAACCTCAATACACCGAACCCCGAGCTATCACCTCCTGACAAATGTATCGCAGACTGACCCTTCACAAAAAAGCATATCACATGGATGGTAACTATTACTCATTCCATTACTTATCATTATTATTATTTCAAAATGTTTTGCCCCACTAAGGAGCGCGATTGTAGTTATTTTGCAGATGGTTGTGCTTTCTTCTCCTGCCAGAGTTTCTTCCCTCTTTGTGTTTATCATCTGTTCTTCCTTCTGTGTAACTGTGTAATCATCTTGGGTTCTCAGTAAAATGATGTTTGTTCACCAACGTTCTAAAGCTAGGCGTGTCCCGTATAATTTCATCTGGTATGTTGATTTCTTGAAGGTCCTTGTCAATTTCGATTATCCAGTTATTCTGACTTTAAGCGAGGAGGCATTATTCATTTTTTTAGTGAGTCTTTCATCATCTATTCTTTGAATATGGCAATCAAACTTCAATCACCTTTTCCAAAGATTGTATCTAATATTTCCTCAATATGTTGATATAATTCCGGAGACCTCCTATTCATCCACACTCCTATGCATACTGGGCCATGGTTTCCCTGAGGACTTCCCTATCTTGTTTTTCGATCATTTTAGATAATGATCTTTCTCGACTGATCAAGGCTTCTGACGTGTGTAATGTTTGAGGCTTAATTACGGTGTTTTAATGCTTTAATATAGCGTTGCTTGATACTGATATTTTGTCGTACTTTTCCATGTGGCTCTATGGCCTACTTGTAATATAGAAATCTCTCTCTGTTTTCCTCATGATTTAATGCAGATTGTTGGATGATTTTCCCAAGTATTTGAAATTATTTACCTGAGTAATTTTGCGAAAATGAGTTACCAGATTTTGTTTGTGTAATTATCGAGTAGATCCTCCCATGTATTGGGTTTTCTTATATGAGTTTTAGATTCGTTTTAGATGCAATTGCACGAAGATTTCCAGGGACTGAATTCGTTCCTGCCTATTGTTGGATAAAATAACGAGACTTTTGTGAAGGCCGAACATTTGATATGAATTTTATGATTAACTAGCTTCACAGAAAATGTCTTGAGGCAACCTCAGATGCTAAATATCTTAGTTATACTGCTGAGATAGATTAAAATCGAACTCTCCCCTGTCTTCAACTTATTAGCGTTATGAAATCAATTATTGTTATTAGTATGAGATAATATTTGTAAATATTATTTGTTTTAGTGATGTAGCCACACGCCAAATAAATAAATAAATAAATAAAGAAATAAATATTGGAATTACTGACATGTACAAATTAGAAGTTGACGAGACCTTTCCAATTTGCATACTCAACTGATCCTCTAAATTTCACTGCTATACTGCAAACATGTTCCTCATTACGTCTGAACAAATTTTATAAGAAATGCACTCAATCTAACGTCCCACCCTTAAAAAAATATGAATAAATGTCGGTTATAACACAGTGACACTTCTACCATACGCAAGCATCGTAAATTTCTACTTGTGTCTTTTCAGAACAAAAATTAATAGCTGAAACTGTGATAAACTTCCACTAAAATATTACAAGGTCAAATCAGACCTACAGATAGCAAAATGCACCATGCTACGTTGTAGAAGTTACTATAAAAATAATTTCGTGTGGCTATTTCTAGCCGAGTGCAGCCCTTGTAAGGCAGACCCTCCGATGAGGGTGGGCGGCATCTGCCACGTGTAGGGAACTGCGTGTTATTGTGTTATGTGTGGTGTGTGAGATGCAGGGATATTGGGGACAGCACAGACACCCAGCCCCCGGGCCATTGGAATTAACTAATGAAGGTTAAAATCCCCGACCCGGCCGGGAATCGAACCCGGGGCCCTCTGAACCGAAGGCCAGTACGCTGACCATTCAGGCAACGAGTCGGACTGTAGAATTTACTGAAATACACAGACTATATTTAACACTTATCAGCTCCCATTTTCTGCTCAACTTCGTCCTCTGTATGTACAGGTTTACTGGTTTATGTTACGCAAGTTTTCATAATAATATTTTGCACTTTGATTATTTTATTTCTATTATTCACTTAATTTTAAGAATCTGAAAGACAAAACAAAATATATAGCCTTGCAATTTACTGGACACTCTAATAATATGCATTCAGGTAAGTCGCCGAGACTAGAATCTTCGCCGTCCAAAAATCAAGGTCATGTGTTTAGTGGTTGAACACCCTCAGTGCTATCCAACATCCAGATCATCTCCCGTGATGACATTGAGACTCTCACAGTAGAGCTCAATCAATAAGCCACTAGGTACTGTATTTAGATTTGCGGAGCCTTCCAGCATCAACATGTGAATTTTTTGGTTGGTGACATCAAGAGTCATAATACAACATGGGGCTACCCAGGTACCGAAGAAAGAGGAGAAGCTTGCGTAGAATGGACAGATTCGTGCAATCTATTTCTACAGCATGATAACAAACTTCCAGTATCATTCAACAGTGCGAGATGGAGGATGGATATTATCCAGATATTAAATTACAGTATCTGCGTAAGCAAACACATATCTCGGTTTTCAGCGAAATCAGTGGGGCAAACAATCCCTCATCGTCCTGTTATATGCCAGATATATGCTGCAATCTGACCGCAGACAGTTCCTTTTCGTACATACATCTTCATTACATACTTTTATGCCTTTCATCGTTCAGTCTGCGACTCTCTGTGAATTTACAAAACGCCACCACAAAATTCTGTTTGCAACTAGTTCTGTGGCCTCGTCTTAGTTCAATACATCTTACCTTTAAATCGTTAGAATCTGAGTGCCTTTTCGAAGATGATGTCATTTTAAGAAGGCTGATTGGGGGAAATGTATTATTTCACTGCACGAGAACATTCTGAACATGGAGCATTTTCCTTAATGTGATGATTATGTAAATATCGTGAAATTTTTCTCGTATCTCAATTCGCTGACGGTGAACACTATATACAAAAACTATTGAAATATTGAGAAACTATCGTGATCTCTTTGACTACGATCATTTGAGATCCGATACCGTCCAAGCTGGGGAAGATTTCTTAAAAGCGATATCTAATAACAGGAGCGATGGGGACACTGATCTAAGGAAGGATAGCCAGAAAGGCTGGAGGTTTCTTAAACGTCTGAGTTGTAACCAACCAGTTACAGAGGGTCATGCGAATGTTACAGCTAAACAGATTGCCCACCAGCTCGTGGAAAATGGTAAACCTCACCAACATACTTCAAAATGTTACGGTCAGAAGAATTAGAGTCTAGTCATCTTATGCGGCTTTTCTGTATGGCAGCCATTGGCAGTTGTAAGAGCGGTAAGGGAGTGGGGACACACGACATCAAGTAACAGCAGATTATTCACGAACCTACTACGCTGCCGTAGCATGGGGAGAGGTGTTACTCCCACGTGCTGCGTCCCAGGTGGCGTGTAGGGGGTTCTTACCTGGCTTTCCAGTCGACGTGAGCGAAATAATATAGCTCTCGCGGACCAAACACACAGATCTCTGTGCGTGGAAGACGAGACCAAGGGATGCTGAATTTTGAACCAAATTACTTGTGCTTAGTTCCACTATCCTTGTGATTAGTACCACAAACTGAGGAATACCATGGGTCTGTTAGAGGATCACTGTGTATTTATAGTACCCATGTATAGTACCCATCACTATGACGGAGGCTAACCCTTTGCCTAGATTCGGTTAGAGGATCCCAGGGAGATAAAAGAAGCTAACGTCGCTCGGGTGTTTCAGCATCTGGTTGTGGAAACATGGCTGTGCGTTCCGAGGAACTCCACCGGATAGTACGAGTCCCAGAGATTTGTACAACTATATGACGAACACCATGGGTTGCGTTCCAAGGAACATCTGAAGTCTAGGTTTTATCTGTCATTAGTACCACTATGTGAGGAAAACAACGGGAATGTACGGGTCCCTCAGATTTGCACAACTATGTGACGAACACCATGGGATTGCGTTCCGAGGAACAGCACGGGTCTGGGATTTTCCTGACATTCTTACCCACTATGTGGGGAAGACCACGGGATAGAACGGGTCCCTGAGACTTCTGAAACTATGTGACGAACACCATGGGATTGCGTTCCGAGGAACAGCACGGGTCTGGGATTTTCCTGACATTCTTACCCACTATGTGGGGAAGACCACGGGATAGAACGCGTCCCTGAGACTTCTGAAACTATGTGACGAATAAAATGGGTCTGGGATGTACCTGTGATAAGTACGCACTCTCAGGAACACCACAGTATAGTACGGCTCCCTGTGATTAGTTCTCACTCTGTGAGGAACACCATGGGGTAGGACGGGTCCCTGTAATTAGTTCCCACTCTGTGAGGAACACCACGGGATAGTACGGGTCCCTGACACTTGTACAACTATGTGACGAACACCATGGGCTCGCGTTCTCAGGATCACCACTCGTCTGTGTTTTACTTGTCATTAGTACGCACTATATGAGGAACACCAGTACAGGTCCCTGTGATTAGTACCAATATGTGATGAACACCATGGGATAGTACGGGTCCCCCTGATTAGTAACACAATGTGAGGAATACCATGGGATGGTACGGGTCCCCGTAATTAGTTCGCACTCTGTGATGAACATTACGGGATACTATGGATCCCTCTGAATAGTACAAATGTGTGAGGAGCACCACGGTATAATACGGCTCCCTATTATTAGTACCGCTATATGAGGAACACCAGGGTATAGTACGGGTCCCTGTGATTAGTACCACTATGAGAGTAACACCACGGGATAGTACGGGTCCCTGAGATTTGAACAACTATGTGAGGAAGACCATGTGCTTCGTTCCGAAGAGCACCACGGTATAGTACGGGTTCCTGTGATTAGTTACGCTATGTGATGAACATCATGGGTTCGCGTTGCATGGAACACCACTGGTCTAGGATTCACCTGAAATTAGTACCCACTATGTGATGAATTCCAGGGGTTTGCGTTTTGAGGAAAACCACAGGTCTGCCGTTTACCTGTCATTAGTACCACAATATGAGGAACAACATGGGTCCGCGTTGCATGTAACACCACTGGTCTAGGATTTACCTGAAATTAGTACCCACTTTGTGAGGAACACCATGGAAAATCACGGGTCTGGGATTTACCTGGCATTAGTACCCACTATGTGACGAACACTACGCGATAGTACGAGTCCCTGAGATTTGTACAACTATGTGACGATAACCGTGGGTTCGCGTTCCCAGGAACACCATGGGTCTGGGGGTCACCTGTCATTAGTACCCACTATATGAGGAACACCATGGGTCCGCGTTGCATGTAACACCACTGGTCTAGGATTTACCTGTGATTAGTACCCACTTTGTGAGGAACACCCCTGTATAGTTCGTGTCACTGAGATTTGTACAACTATGTGAGGAACACCATGTGTTTTCATTCCGAGGAAAACCCCGGGATAGAACGGTTCCCTGTGATTAGTATCCACTTTGTGAGGAACACCCCTGTATAGTTCGTCTCACTGAGATTTGTACAACTATGTGATGAATACCATGGGTTTGCGTTCCTAGGAAAACCACGGGTCTCGTGTTCACCTGTCATTAGTACCACAATGTGAGGAACACCATGGAAAATCACGGGTCTGGGATTTACCTGGCATTAGTACCCACTATGTGACGAACACTACGCGATAGTACGAGTCCCTGAGATTTGTACAACTATGTGACGATAACCGTGGGTTCGCGTTCCCAGGAACACCATGGGTCTGGGGGTCACCTGTCATTAGTGCCCACTATGTAAGGAACACCGCGGGATTGTACGGGGTCCTGTGATTAGTACCACTATGTGATGAACACAATGGGTTTGCGTTCCGAGGAACACCACGGGTCTGGGGTTTACCTGTCATTCGTACAACTATGTGAACAACACGACGGATAGTACTGTTCCCTGAGATTTGTACAACTGTGTGAGGTACATTTTGGGTTTGCCTCCGAGGAACACTACGGGTCTGGGTTTTACTTCTCATTAATGCCCATTATGTGAGGAACACCACGTGTGTGGGTTTTACCTCTCATTAGTACCACAGTGTGAGGAACACCGCGGGATAATACGGGTCCCGGTGATTAGTACCAACTACGTGGGTAACACCACGGTATAGTACGGGTCACTGTGATTACTATTCAATATGTCAAGGAATACCGCGGGGTAGAACGGGTCCCTGTGAATAGTACCCACTATGTGGGGAACACTATGGGTTTGAGTTGCCTATAAGTTGCGCCCTTTTGTGTGGAACACCGAATGTTTACGTTATTTTCTAGAAATACCGTTCTCACAACATAAGGTAAATGTCAAGAGTGTTAGCACGACCAGGGATAAAATAAGCAAAAGGACGACTTACGAATTATCCCAACAGAAGGCCGTCGCTGATTGAGGAAGCTCTGGACACAAGAGGCCTAGCGAATCAACTAAAATAAGCTTAATTAACTAATTGGTTGAAATAATAACTCAAATGAAATTGATCAAACAAAATTTAATTAGGTAAATAATTTAAGAATTTTCGACCTCAAAACTAATTTAAAAAAATCAATTACCACTGCACAATGAACGTGAACACCTTTCAGAATAATTAATCAAGGATATCAATTGAAAATAAATTATTTTAACACTAACTCAAATTGCCAGGAGGCAGAAAATCTTTTGAACAATAAACAAACGTAGATCAATAGAAGATTAAAATCTTAAGACAACTATTACTGAAAGAAAGCTGAAATTTCCCTAATGAATTTCTCGGTTACTCCAGGGCTGCATTAAACTTAAATTAAATCCACCAAAAAGCATAACTTCAGTTAACACCATGAAATCATTCGAAACATGGACATAAATCCATAAATAGGATAAATAACCCTAATATTCTCCAAGGTACGGTAGCTTAAACCAAATGAGTTAATCAAACTCACCAGAAAAACCTTCCATATGCACGAAGATCCACACCAAAAATCAGCTGAAAATCAAGTTACCAACAATAATTCGATACTCAAATGTCAAATTCAACGCAGCATGGCCACGGTATGTTTTCATTCTGTTACACAGAGTGTAACAGATGACGAGCATCGAAATCAAAACGAGCACTTGAAGTGCCGAGGAAGTCATTAGAAGCCCTACATTAAAGGCACAATGTTTCTCTATTAGTAGCCCGACATTTGATTGAAGATATTATAATAATAAACATAACTTGTTTTGTGCACAAAAGCTTAATTAACTAAAGTCAAGAAGATAAACAAATGCCATAATGACCATTACAACTTGAAGCTCGAAAATATTACCATATTACAAGATTATTATGAGGACCTGTTTTAGGAAGTCAATTTCTTTTAAAACCACATGCAGAATTTCAGTTTTGAGGTTAAATATCTCCGCGTATTAACACTATTAACTAATCCATTCCTTGGTAGCTTAGTTCAGTACAGAAGATGGATGCAACTTACTTACGAGGTCGAAGGAAACAAGATATATTAAATATTCTAAAAGGATAACCAAATGTTCAGACCTATCGCCTAGATGGACAATCCATCATCCAGGGTCTAATTTCGCGACCATCTCCTCTTCTTGCATCATGATTTTCTACTCTTCTTAAGGCACAATCAGCAGAGAATAGGTTCCAGCGTCTTCAGGTTAAGAAGCAAAAATCAGAACAACTGCTATCTGCATTGTCGACTGACTACGACTGAGAAAGCTTCACTTCTAGCGCTCAGATAGCAGCACAACTTAGCTACCTCGCTGCTTAAATTCCAAGTTGACCGCTAGATAGCACACCATCACCAATTAGAGAAAGTCCATGGAATCCTGAAGTTTGAATACACGGTGGGCCAGACAAGAAAATGGACACATAATCAATATGCATCGTATCATCGCGAAGATTAATTTTAAATCCATTACACCGTGGTTCTTCTTTACTAGTGATAGGTACCTTTATGAGGGGCCATTCATCTAGATTTTCGAGCTCTTTAGACACAAAGCATAATCGATTCAAGGATGTGCTCTGGAAGCAGCTCCTTGGTCAGTATATACCATTGTTATAAGTTAGCTTCTGGATAGGTGCGCCATTTCGGAGCGGATCCGCTGATTGTTTTAAGTTCATAATAATTGTTCATCGTCGTGTTTATATTTGTATTCGTAGGATTGATTATTGGAATTCTTCTTAATGTTTAATATTCGAGTTGGATCCGCTGATTATCTTGCTTTCGTATTAGTCCATTCATTATTCACAATCAAGATATGAATTCCGGTCAGAGGTTGAATTTTTGGACTTTTAAATTGTTTTTACATTTCGTATCATTAGGGGCCAAGGAGCTAGATGCTAGGCCACTTTAAACAATAATCATCATCACATCACGAAGATATGGAGTATACTTGGCTAATTGTTACACACGTTGCAGTTCCGTCATGAAGAAGGTAATCACTATACAGCTCAGGAGATTTCTGGGTGTGGCCGTTGTATGTTCAGTGCAGATTGAAGTATGTACTCATGGCCGACTAGTAAACAGTCCTCCCTCTGTTATACATAACGGAAAGGCGAGGTAAGCTGAGCCACAGCTTGTAAGAACACGTCATTCCACTCGACGGCCACAAGCGTTGCCAGATTCCCACTTTCACGGCAGTTTCATTTTGCTACATCTTCAGAGTTACACCAACAAAGTGTTTTATGTTTCCTTTCAGAGAAATTTCTTGCCGCTTCGGATTGCTCTTCCGTTTACTGGATGCCACACCTTCAGTACTCTACTGACCTTCACACGGACCGGATTCCTGGGAATGCCCCGCTCAGTTTCTGGTGGGACATAGGCAACTACTATCGCAATTCGACCACGGCATACAGCCAGGACACCGGCCGTGAAAAGCTAAACCGAGAGTCTCAGAGAGTTCAGGAAGCTCTCGAGCCTAAGGAGCAGGCAGTGGTGAAGTGACTGCCCGCTACATCAAGGACATCTTAAAATATCTTCCTTCCAACATATTTACACATAACTCTAAATTCTCTTGGTTTCTTGCCTGTAGCTCCACATCTCCCTTGCTAGTGTCCTGGCCAGGCATGGTTCGCCATCTTTCGGGTCCCAACGTGTACGCTCTGGCTGCGCCTCAACTCGCAATGAGAACGAGACGCCCCGGGAATGCGGAGCCGCACAGCAGCGCGGCCCATCTTCCCTCGGTCCGCACGAGGCGGGACCTTCACTTTCATTGCGCCTTTAGGTTTAGTGTCAACCCAATGACTCGCGCACATGTTAGACTCCTTGGTCCGTGTTTCAAGACGGGTCGTGAAATTACTCGAAGCTTTTGCGCCGCTGACGGGAGTCTACAAGATTCTTCTGTCCGAGGCATCCCCAAACCAACAGCTGAGCGGGGCCGGAGCCGGGCCGGAGGTCCGTCGTCCATGCCACGCGCCCTCGCTTGTCAGGGGCCGGACGCCTGCCCCGAAGGGCGGCGAATCAACTCCGCGCACACATACCGTCGAGCCGTCGGCCGGAACACCGGGGGTCTGTCCGACGAACACGCCTTGCGACGCGGACGAACAGGCTACACACCCAGGCCTTAGATCGACACCCAACGGGTCGCGACGTCCAACGAGGGGAGAAGTGCGGCCCACCGACCTCCCCACCACTACCCGGCTGAGTAGAAACCTGTTACCACCCTGACTCCGGATTACACCGTGCAGGGGGACAGACCCATCTGGCCAAAGCAGGGGAAGAGGCGCGGATAAGGCTTGAATCTCCCCGGTTGAGGTATTTTCGGGTTTCTCACGTTTACCCCCGAACGGTTTCACGTACTCTTGAACTCTCTCTTCAATGTTCTTTTCAGCTTTCCCTCACGGTACTTGTTCGCTATCGGTCTCGTGGTCATATTTAGCCTTAGATGGAGTTTACCACCCACTTAGGGCTGCATTCTCAAGCAACTCCACTCTAAGGAGAGATCCTCCCGGAAGCCGCAGCGGTCTCTACGGGCCTGGAACCCTCTGCGGAGCGTGGCCCCATTCAAGAAGGACTTGAACTCGCCGCAGGTTCCCGGTTAAGTGGACCCTCCCAAACACCACATTTCCCGGCAGGGTGAACCTGCGAGATTCGGCGCTGGGCTCTTCCCTGTTCGCTCTCCGCTACTAAGGGGATCCTTGTTAGTTTCTTTTCCTCCGCTTAATAATATCCTTAAATTCAGCGGGTAGTCTCGCCTGCTCTGAGGTCGTGTTTGGTTTGTGCGTGTCGCACAATATGTTCGGTCGCTGCACACACAGCACACACTTTCGAGCTTGGTCGCGGGGCAAGGGCGGCGAACCGGCGCCAGTAGACACAAAGACGCTGCGCGGACCAACCCTCCCGTCTCACACACTCTCAGTGGTGGTGTCGACCGGTCCAGCTCCACCGGGGTGAAGCTCTTTTCAGGAGACGCGGCGGCGGCCGTGTCCGCACGAACCGCGACACTCCCACCCTTCGAACGCAATGTCGCGATCAGTTTTAGCAACCGACTCTCAGCCAGGCGTGGTCCGGGAACGGAATCCATCGAAATGGTGCCTTAAATGAAGACTTTCAATTTTGACACAAAGTAGAGGCCCATTTCAACCAGGACCGATGTTCCTCTCATAACGGCATTGCTGACTTAATTTGACGATAAAGATCAGGGGGCTTGATAGCCTATTATCATTGTCGCTGAGCTGGCTGCGGTTGGAGTTCTGGCCACGGAATTCGGGAGTTATACGAAGTACGTCCAGAAAGAAAGTTCCGTTTGGTAATAAAACTAAATTGTGTACAGATACAGAAAAATTATTTATTGCACATAATTCCACAACTCTTAAACTACTTTTCCACTTAAGTGCCGAAATTTTGCAGGCATTTGCCATAGCGGGGCACACGTTTTTGTATACCTTATTCATAGAAGTTTGCCGCCTGTGTCTTCAACCAGTTGGAAACATTTTCTTTCAGCACTAATTGTAAACCTGCGGTTTTCCCGGATCTTGTCATCAATCGCGTGAACCAGTTCTTCTGTAACCAAAGATGGACGCCCACTTCGTTCTTCATCGTGCACGTCACTATGTCCTTCATTGAACTGTCGGACCCACCTTCTCACCATTGAATCACTCATCGCATTTTGTCCGTAAACGTCGCAAATTTGCCGATTAATTTCAATTGCTTTCACTTTCCTAGCATTCAGAAAACGAATCACAGATCTGATTTCACAAGTGCCGGGATGTTCAATCAACACCGACATTGTAAACAAGCACAACAAAGCGTACGTAGCTCCCAGCGATCTCAAAATGGCACACGCTTCTTCTCCTTGATACAGAGCGTCTACCGTGCATGCGCGGACCTGCGATCGCAGCGCTGCAGCGGAGATAAATTAAAACGGAACTTACTTTCTGGACGTGCCTCGTAAAATGAAGACATCCTCCGGTTCGGATTCCACATTACACTAGAAACCCTTGGTCATGATCAAGGTATATATGTCCATGAAAGACAGGAAGTTTCCTCGCAGAAGAGACTAATTCATCTTGGTGTTGCTTTATTCCCAGTTGTCCAGAGACTTCTTTGGTTACATGGTAAATTGACTATACTATATGATGTTGGTCTGGATGGAAAAGATATACGAAACGTTGCCAACCTGTATTAGCATCAGTTCGCATCTCTTAAGGTTGATAACACCAACGTCTGTGCTATTGAAATAAAGCAAGGGATGAGGCAAGGCTCTGTTATAACTCCACTCCTCTTCAATAACTTCTATGAAAGGGTGCTTTTCTGATATCAGTATTGTTAAAGGAATCGTAATAAATAATCTGCCATATGCGGATGATACCCTTCGGTTTGCAATAAGTGCTGAAGGTCCAGAGATATTAGCGAACTGTGTGGTCAAACAGAGTTGTGCGTTTAAACACGAAAAATACTAACTTAATGATCGTCATTCAACCTATAAACTTGAGAGTAGCGGGCACATCACTAAAGCAAGTCCGGTACTTTAGGTCTCTCACCTGCGTACTTGATCACAGCTTGAGCAGTCCTGTTGAAACTGGGTCCAAAGGACTGCCTTCAAGAGATTTATTTAAATCCTCTGTAACAGGGACTTCATTTTCTCCGTCCATGTTTACTTCGGTGTTGTGTATCTCCTGTCTTACTTAATTTTGTTGAGGCCTGAACACCATCCTTTGAGATGTGAGGCTACAGTACTCCCAGCTGGAGGTCACGTACAATATCATTCGAAATTATGAGGTAGTGCAGTTGTTTATACGTTTAGAGAATTATAAGTTAAAACCAAATCCATCAAAAACCCAGATCCATGCTTTTCACGTGAGGAATGAAGAAGCATCTTGAAACTTGCAGGTCAAGTAGATGGGATAGCTACTGGAACACAGTGATACACCTATGTACCTGTGGCCACACTTTGCAGGTATCACTGCGCCAACTCCCAGGCAAAATTCCTCTCTCACGATGCTTTGACATGATCAGGCAGGGCTGCTCATCCAGCTCGCCTGAAACTTGCGAAACTTGAACAGAAGTTGCTCCGTAACTACGGAGAGCCCTGGACGACGTGGAAGTCTTCAAAGAGAGTGCGAATTGCGACAACGTAAAGAATAACATCCACCAGATACTAGTGCTCATATCTGGCACTATGCAGCACCACTGTAATATGTATAATCTCTCTTGTAATTTTTACTGTATTATGCGACTGACACAAATAAATAAATGACCTCGTTCAGTTTATCTCAAAGATATACTTTAAGGAAAGAGGTGTAGGAGAAGAAGGAGAAAATCTTGGTTACGGACTGTACGAGAATGGTATGGACTCGGTACCCCAACTTGCTGAGGACAAGGGTCAGATCGCCCCGATGACAGCCGGCATATGATAAGGATATTGTAGAAGAAGAACAAGAAGATGAATCATTGCTAGATTTATATTGTGAATATATCTGTACAACGTAGAATGGAATAAGCCTGAATTATTCCGCCTCGTGTGGCTTAAATACTGTTTTAATAATAGACATGGCCTAACTGTCACTGCTGAATGTTTCATACGGCACAGCGACACACGGCGCACTTCCGTCTCGGAATCCAAGAGAAACTGCTTCACGATGGCGTGGTGGAACATGAACCACGTTTCATAGCTAAGTCTAATTCACGGACTAAATTGTTCGACGTTCTAATACAGATAAAATATGACGATCATAAAATATTTAATGAGCAAATGTACAACGTACAGTATGATAAATATATGATGCACAGTATTGTAGTACCAGTATAGAGTACCGGTAATATACAGCGTTTCCTTCCTCATTACGCGCTTACAATGGTACTAAAAGCAATCAATTTTTCCGTTAAATGCACATTAAACAGCAACTAATGTGAATAATTATAAAATGATTAACGAAATTTAAAAACAGTTCAAAATAGTTATTCTATGTATACGTAATCCAGTTGCAAAAGTAGTCTAAGTAAGTGGACCAACTTGGATAATTATAAAATGAGTAATTAAATCTCAGAAGAGCCCAAGATCGGTATTATGTGTATAGTAACAGACTTAGTTTATTCCAGTTTAAAATTTTACTTCAAGTTGAAGTTTTAAAAAATAATTTTAGAAACATTTGCACTTGGAAGCGACTTTCTCTTATAATATGACCCTGCTTTGAGAACAATAATATAATGTTTCCGTGTGAAAGACCTTACATTGTGGAGTGCACTTGACTCGCGATTCGGAATATAAAGGGTCTCGGTTTATCTTCAGGGCAATGCCACGCGGAGTGTTTCTATTGTGGCGAGGAGATGAACAAAGCACCGTCACTGTTTCAAAGCTGTGCTGTTCCGAAGCATCGATGTAGCTGACGTGTGTGGGTTCCTGTTCACTCGACACGACACACGAAGTGATCTCAATGCTTCGAAACAGTGAAGCCTTGATGTGTTGATGGCGCCGGCACAGTGTTTCGAAGCCTACTGGGTCTACGGTATAAATGCAAGGTAATCTAGAGGCACCTCCTCTGAAATATAAATGGAAATTTTTCGCTTATGAACATTCAGAGTGGATGGCAGATGTTCATACATCCCTGTAGCTTGTACCGTCACGCAGGAGTGTTGGCAGATATCCACCTCGTTTATAGCTCGGAACACGAGGCGAATGACTGTACCTCGAAGTGTTTCGTCGTAGATAAGTACAGAAATAATACGGCAATCACCTCACAACACGATGGGTCCCGAGGAGGGATGACAGCTGCTTTAAAATTGGAGAGATATTTCTTTCTATTGTTTCTTTTCAAATATTAAATTTTACACTTTGTTAAACAGATAACGATTCAGGTACAGATCTGGCTTGTTAGCTTGGGTACAATGTTGGAAAAATTAGATAACAATAAATTAACAATATGAGCATGAAGCTCCCTGATTACAATTTTTAAATCAGCGCTACTGATCCTTTCAATCAATTGTAAAGGAGACGGATCTTCCAATTTCTACATCAGGGGAAGAGCTTTTTGTTCTACAAATTCACATTTTTATAGACTATTCTCGAAATTTACAAGTTCCTGGCCTATCCAGGCAAACCTACAATTAACAAAATTTAACAGTAGTCAGTGCCCTAACTGCTCAACAGTACAATTGCCTAAAAATGAAATGAATGATGTTAAATGTAACAGAGCTAACAAGTACCCATTCTACCTTGCCTTTGGTAAAAGCGATAGGTTAAAGTTACTGGCCGAAAATCAAAGTGGTAAGGAGGCGAACACATTCACTACTTGATATTTACATGAAATTCTTAAAACCCTATTTGGGCTTATGGCCCGACGTTAGAGAGGTGACTACATGGAGAAAATATTTAAGTTACAGAAATGCTAGATGGATTTTAACGGTTACAAAATCATGGTCACCTCAATGTCAACTTGAGAGGGAATACATGAGAGTTACTCACTCTCTATTCTCTGATTATAGTTAAGTTCTTTTGACTTGTTTTAATTTTATATTTAAAGTTTGAAATATACATTTGACAAAATAAAAGTTACATTACTAACGGTTTGAAATTTCCTCTCATTCTAGCTCTCAAAACTATCACATAGTTAAGACAAAACTGCCATTATCTCGAGCTTGTGGACCTCCAGAAGATGGACGAGGGAGCCTCCGTTACGTACACGCTCTAGACTGGAGCGGTCACAAAGGACATCATGGCTCATCAGCCCTCGGCTTTTATAGCGGAGAGGAAAAGCCAGGCCCTGACACACTCCGAATTCTTATTGGTTAATTTAATAAATATCAGAACATTTTTGATTGGTCGATAAATAAATATACAACATTTATCAGTGGCCAACGCTTTTAAGCGTGTGGGAAGAGATAGCAGTGTTGATAACACTTGAACATCAAAAACAAACACTAAATATTCCAGTTTAGGAAACCTTAACGCACAAAATTTATCCTGAATTTTAATAGTTCATCTACACCCCAGAGGGCACAATATAAGTCGATAGTAGTGACATATGTCGAGAAAAGTTCACACTATTTCCAAAATGGGTTTCAGATTTCATGATCTTCATGGACTTCTACAAGTCGCTACTTTCAAATGCACGGGTCGGTATACCTCTGGTACGGTAACTATGGCGTGGATCTGTTACGTTGTTGCGAGTTTTGTCGCACATGTGTATTTGACTTTTTTTTGCGATCTGATGCTTTTCCCGGCGCAAAACCTAGGTGATGGAATGTAATCCCTATTGCATGTTGGTAGTATTGCGTAAATGTCTGTCTGTTAGGTCATCAGCCCAGAGACTGGTTGGATCCTCCAATTGAACCACCAAAGGTTATGCGGTTATACGGAAACCACAAAAACCAATGGCAGCACCAAAATGAGGCGTACTAGGCAAGATAAGGAGTGAGGTAGTTTGCCATTGCTTTCCTCACTGGGTCAGGAAATACTATTGCAGCACGACTGACCCTATAAGCAGCACCTTTCATAACACTCAGATGCACTAGTCATGCTCTGAATGTCATTACTCAGCACTACCCATACCCCAGCAACTTCCATATTGTCACAGCCATGGATGTTGACTGGGACTTCGGTGGAAGCTATACTTTACTCTGGCCTGTGCCAAGAGATGGATGCAAAAGTACTGTATCAATCAAGAAATGACAGCAGGCAGAATTGCGTAAACATGAAGGAGAGAATTCCGGGACAAACACAAACACCTAGTCCCCGAGCGTGAACCAAGACCAATTACAATATTATCAGACCTGAATGCATACAGTGGTGGCTGGTGATCAATTCCGCTAGTGGGGCCCGATATAGAGTTTCTGGCCATGGCAATGGGATTGATGCAGGTATTTTTGAAACATGGTACCGGTATCTATACTCTACCACATAGACTCCAAAGACACATTACTTATACAGCGGTTGAGCACGCCTGTTCTTCTGACTGCCAAACATGTCAATGACTCTGTTGAAGTTGGGCATTTCACCAGTTTCCTCCTTATGAGTTGAAGAAACAGTGAGTGAATTCAGTCTGTTTTGACCCATATTATTCGAAGATAATTATTGACTAATTTTAATGTGCTGTAACTTCGCTCTGCTTTCGCTGTTAAAACTGGCATAGTTAGTGCAACTGTAGAATTTTGTGTTCCTCAGAGAACGATTCTTCCGATCAATGCTTCATGAAGAATGTGAACAAATCACAGGCAGAAGGAAATATCCTTAGAGTATCATTGCGATAAATCACCGAAAGTTCATTTCTCAATTTATCTTGGTAGATAAATGGACTGAAACTTAATGAAAAAGTATTGATGAAATTCGTTGGGAAAATTTATCTAACCGTAGCAAACTTTTCGGAACAAAATTTCGAAACTACTTAATATATGAAACTCTTGGAATTCTTCTTTCATTTGGTTGATCACTATATCCCACACTTCTTTGGCATCTACAATGAGATTTAAACTAGAACTCTATTTAGAGCTTTTTCTGGAGTAGAACATTTATCCTCTCCTACCTGATACCTTTCATTATTCTCTCTTATTTCAGAAACAGCTCATTCAAAACGGTGTAATGCATTGGATATGGCAACTGCATTGGAATTGTGTTATACTAATTATCAATATGTTTCATCGTCTCATAGAAGAATTCCAGAAGAAAACAAAAATTCTGAATTGTTAAGTAATTTTTAAAACCCTAATACTCCCTTATTGTTACATCATCCTAACCATCTTCGATCTCAATCTTCTCAAAACATTCCAATAAATGTGATTTCTTTTAAGCCCATACGGCATGTAGTTGAACTGAAATAGTCCAAAAGGGGTGATTAGGGCTGAGTTTTCTTTATCTTCATCTGCTGAGCATATCTGGCAGAAGGCTTGTCACGTGTCTAATTCAAGAAACACTGGTTTACCTTGAAGAAAGTAACTGAAGTCATCAGTGTGAGGTATAGTACACTCGTTGAGTCTGCGATAGTTACCACACACACACACACACACACACACACACACACACCATGTTAAACCGTCAAAGCCCAAATACAATGTACGAAATTGATCTATGCATTTCATTTAGATTATTTTAGCTACATTACGAAAACAAAGCAAAACTAAAAAACTAGAGGGAAAGTGTTCCACAAAAAAAAAAATACAGGGGTTACATTGGTCAGTATAGTTACAGTTTGCAGCCTGCTGGTAGCCTACTTTCAATTGCGAAGACAACTATTGCTCCTAACGCATATTGGACTGTCGCGGATGCTGGGCTGGTTTAGATCCTTGTTAAGGCTCAAAGGCTACGAGGTAAGCAAATCGCGTAGGAATTGATCACAGTTTAAGGCCGAAGCTTAGAGGTTTCCCCTTGCTTGGCGCTGTGACGGCTGTAATAGGAAACCATTGCTTCATCCACTACAAGGTCACGTGAACCGATTCCCTCAAATTACTGCCCAAAGTTTTGATTAAGAAATTTGAAGTATTTTTGTACCTTGCTAACTTCGTTATTGAGGGGAAGATTCATATTTTCTGAAGGATACAAATACTGATTAATTTTTGGAAGTGTATTTCTTCTCATGCTTTGGAAAGTAAGTTATTGTAAACATCTGAATTTATTTCCAAAAAAATTCTTATGTTTTCCAGATGCGTTTTGCCAGTCAAAAATAGTACAGTGATATAAACCCTTATGTCATCTTAATTTATGTCTGACATATGGTTCCTGTGCACAACGTATAATTTTGACATTTTCACAATGATATTCTTCTGCAATGAACAGTAACTCAAAACACTGAACTGGAGACAGTTGCGGTCCGTCAGTTTCTGAAGGTTCCTCATGCCCGTCCCTCACACAATCGGAAAATAAAATTCTCCTCCGTAGCTGCCCACAACTTGTATTTTTCCTTAGAAGGTGCTCGTTTATTTGCCCCAGAAAAACCAGGCGCCTGCTTCATTTCATTAGAAGGTACCGGCGTACCATCATCTGCTGATATCATATTTATTTCCATTGTCAATCTCAACATTCTACCGGGAAGGGGATTGAGGTCGACAGAATTAGTTGCCTCATCGCCACTTCCGTCATCTGTAAAATACCTGTAATTTTGTAGAAACATAGTAATATCATCTATAGATCTATAGATCTTCTAACATTTCTAGTACCTCATTCAATGTCAGACTGAAAAGGGAGAGAAAACATGAAATGAATATCAGATACTCTCCATAACTGAAACTGGACAAAAAGCCTACTTTATGTGACCAATGACACATACAGGTAACATCATGCCTTTCATGTCAATAACACATGTTTAAATTGTAATATTATGCTTAAGAATGTATCACATTCATTTCTGATCCTTTAAGCGATATACATGCATAAACTGCAAATTATAATTACCTTTTATCACACGCTTTCCGTGACATAATAACGCGCAGTTACTTCTCCATTTCAATCCAGTCAGTTTCCTCTTGTACTTGAGCGTGAGCTGACTGACCAGTGCAGGCTGCGAATTAAAAATGGTCCATTTCAAATTCCAAGACCTTTCTTCGAGTACTTCCAACTGTCAGAGAAGTTTAAGCAATAAATTAGATTAATATTAGGTGCCACCTGTAGGTGACATTGGGTTTTGACAAGTTAAGAAATGATTTCAGCTTTGTCTTTCCACAAAGAGAAATGACTCTTCCTGAATGATTCCTTTTTGATCACTTGAGAACTTGCTTCACAATTTGTTACTCCAAATGCAATGCAGAGTAATAAAGAGCCTCAATCTTGATTCGCTTTGTAGCTTTTTTCTTCACTTTTGAAGGGAAATTGACGATGCACACTTTCTAGGTCAGCGGGATGGGTTTTAGAGGTCGATACAGTCATTGGGTTCTTAACCAAAATTGCCGAGCTAATAATCTCTGTGGTGTATGATAAGAATTATTAAATGAAAAATCGTGTACGTGTTGTTTGAAACCGAAATAAATAAGTAGCTCTCAAGGTTATCACTCCCTTCACCAAAAGCAATGAGATGCGTAAGAGACTAACATCATCACCCTAAATCGAATTGGTGAGAGTTGATCTATTTGGCTAAATTTGATGAGAGGGGGAGATAAAATGATAGCACCCAGCACTTGTTCAGCGTGTGTAGCCAGTAAAAACGGTAGGGGTAGGCCAAGGTGTGAATATGACAGGCAGAATAGAGCAGAAGTAGGGTGAAGCAGATATGTACAATTAAAAGTTTGGTACAGAATAGGATGACACGGAGCGCTGCATCAAACCAGTCAATGGGCTGATGACTCAAACAAAAACAACAACAACAAATGTAGAAGGACATCGCAGAATTGTCGGCACATGTGTTGAAATATACAGGTGACAATTTTCAGAAATTATGGAGGACTCCATCCCAATGGTTTGGTGAGTGCCCGGACCATACCCATCCAGACCAGTGGTCTTGTCATTAGCCAGACCAGTGGTCTTGTCATTAGCCAGACTAGTGGTTTCGTCACTATCCAGACCAGTGGTCTTGTCACTATCCAGACCAGTGGTCTTGTCACTATCCAGACCAGTGGTCTTGTCACTATCCAGACCAGTGGTCTTTTCACTAGCCATACCAGTGGTGATGTAACGTAAGGTACTAGAATCCTGGGGGCAGCTTCCCGGCTTTAAACTAGTGCTATGCCCCCCACCCCCACCCCAGATCGCCTTGGTGAGTAGTCATCCCTAAGCTTTTCTCACCAGCCTGACCTAACCCATCCAGCCAAATGGTCTTGTAAAGATTCCTAAGTTGGCAGCCTTGTGTTGCCACTGTTCGAGCCACGCCATATTGTACCTGTTCGTGAATGGTGGAGATGGAGATGTGTTTAAACATATCCATCTTAATATATTCATTGGGCTGTATAAAATAAACCCATTCATCTTGTTGCCTGTAAATTATCCTGTGCCTTTCGTCGGAAGGAAGATGATTGGGATCTCCTTAAGTGTTCTTCACACAACATTGATCGAGGATGCCATTCAGCCTACCAGTTAATATTGGCTGTATTGAGTTTTGCACAAGTTGCTTCATAAATTGTGTTTCTCCAGAGGGCATATCATCTCAGTTCTTGTATGAATGAATGTAGTTGGAGCAGAATGAGTGTTGTCCTTTAGTAAGTTTGCAACACAGTAAGAAGCTGAATCACAGCTTATAACTTACGTTTGTTATACTGAGTAGCGCTGCTTTAAGGGCTCATTTGTTCGTAGGCTGTCTGAGCTTGGCTCCTTACTCTTTGTATTTCCCCCATATTATTCTCTTGGAATCCTGAAAGTTAACTGTGAATTATCCTGTTTCAGAAAACAAGACGGCAGGAAGTGGGTACTTTAGTTGTGATTCAAATTTTGCTGTAATTTTCAAAATGAATTGATTATAATTTTTACGTTAACTTAGTTTAATTAATGAATATAACCTTTCCCGCAGTATCAAAAATGTGTTTGGAATAATGAAATGTGTATAAACAAATCAACTTAAATTAATATGACATGCATTGTGAGATTTTAGAAATCTACTCAATAATCTCGTATGGTAAAATGCGATCAATCATGAAGTTTATTGTCTTAACTTACATTTCCATATCCTCGTCCAGGGATTCAGTGCCACAAACAAGACAAATCATGAAGGTGTGTAATATATATGTAACATGTATCACTCATATGTCTTCCTTTTCCATATCATACCAATATTACGTCTTATTTACCTGTAAAAATACTTAACATGTTTATAAGTAAAAACTCTCCCTTCGGCAAACTCGTGTCTATATATATGCTTCATAGAGATTTAGAGAAGAGGTGAAGCTCGTTGTTTAATGAAACTGGTCTCCGCTGGAAATAGTTCCCCCTACACGTGACAGCTTACACTGATAAAGAGAAGGATCATGGAGGATGAGAGCTTTCCACGGGTTTTTGTCTCTCTGTGTCTCTGCTCGTCTGATAGCGATCGCATGATTTCATTGGTACAAATTGAAACATTCAAAGCTCGGAGTTTCAATGGCATGATGTAGCTGGTCTGAGCGCAGTTGCTGTTGCTGTATCAAAATGGACAGCAATGCTGAGGGACATGTTAATTAGCAAAGTAGGGATGAGACACTGGTTATGGCAGCTTTCCAATAAAGGCATGTAGAGAAGTGTAAAAGCACCCTTAACTCTTCGTTAGACAACTCGCTGATGTATCCGGAAAAGTCTCCTTCGCTTATTCCACCTCCTCATATGTTTGGATAGGCACTGAACAGCTGTTACTTCATTTTGGAACACTGGCACGGACTGATATACACTTCGCTGTGCAACTCCGTCAAAATGTGCGGCTCAATGCAACACGCCTTGTTCATAAGATTGCTGTGGATTGTGGAACATGTGTATGAACACTGGATGCTGCAGACAGTCTTCTCTCGTAATTCATGTGTATTCCTAGACTGAGTCGTCTGACTGGTAAACAAATTCTTTCAGCACGTCCTATAAGTAGGTGTCTACAGGTGTGAGATCTGGAGTGCCGAACAAAGGACCGTTGAGAGGTAACACGTGCTGTACCAAATAACGTAGACATGTGACTCCCTGGACACCTTTCATGTTACAAAGACAAACCTGATGTTCGTAGCTTGTTTGTAATTTCAGCATTGTTTCTTTTACCTCAAAATGTATTTGTTAGTTCTTTTACGTCTGAAGTTGTCTACCAAGTGATTGAGACTGATCCACACGTTCATCTTATAAGGTTTTTTTTACACAACTCTACGTACTTGTGAATGTAACAGTTATTGCGAGAGAAGCAATTAGCTCTGTAACACGTGACCTAGCTGTGTACCGGCCATCACTTCCTGCAGCTTGTCACACTCTCTCTTCTCCGTATAACTTGGAAGGAGTGATAAGGTAAGTCTGTAAGGCTTCGTGGCTTCATTAAATTTCATACCTTAAATGTTTACCTCATTAGAAACTGAGTCTAACCATCGTTGTCTTAGTCTGCTACTTCACTTACCCTCTATGGCTGAGTTCATTATTCCCCTCAATAACACAGTATCCTCCATTCGCATTACATGATCCCAAAAATAGTCAGGTTTACACATTTATCGAATGAGTTCATTCATAACTTGGCCTTTATCTCCCTTCATTCTGAATAATCTCCTGCCATTGTCTCCACCTGTTTGAACCAGCAATCATTCTAACTCATTTCATGTCTGTTACTTAAAACTCATGAATAAGATATCCCACTTCCACCAATTTTACTCCCTTGCAGCAAAGTTCCTCGGAAAACAGACCATTGTAGAGATGCAGTCTCACAACTGCGAGCTACTTGCAGTAACTTTTCACAAGCAGGGCCGTGACTCTCAATTTTCTCGAGATGTCCACTCCTATTCTGTAGCAAATGGTATCCAGAGTCTCAGTTCCATTTACCAGGTCATTCAGCTGTTGTTCCTGATTCTAAAACTGACTACAGTAACCTTCACCACGAACTATTAATATTAATATAAATTTTATACCATGATAACCGGTTTAAGACTTAGTAGGATAACTGCAAGGACTCTGTAGAAAGTAGGCCTAATTTTCACAAGCCCACAATTCAGTAAATGTGGTTGTTAACATACTGAGTATAAGTTCCCATTAAAAATATTAAAATCGTATGATCATCATGCCAATATTTATATTAAATTGTTGTGTATTCTCAGAGTAAATTCAGTTTGTTGAGAAAGGTTGTTTGAGGAGAAGTATTCTGTTCTCTTGAGTGTATACTTTATTTTATTGATAAACAAATTATTGAGTGCCTGTGGATAATTGATGATGCTCGTTCTGAAGGTTTATTTATTTATTTAATCGTATGGTGGTTATAACTACAAATTTATAAGTCCAGGTCCAAGTGTTTCAGCCACTCTACAGCACTTTCTGAAAGATGAAACAGGTCGCTGGGGCTTCCGGAGTAGGCATGAAGAGGGCAGCGCGGGATGACATAGTCCATGGTCTGCTCCTCTTCATTGCATTCACATATTGAAGAAACCATCCAATCCCACTTACGGCGTAAGAAATTGCAACATCCATGCCCAGTCCTCAGTCTGTTGAGGCGACACCATAGTTTTCTTGGGAGGTCGAATCGCTTCATTTTCAGGGTTGGATTTAGGTCATGAGCATTTGTTCCAGATGTAGAAATTGACCACTCATCCCGCCAGCTCTCGTTTAGATTAAAATTATCCCTCAAGAGTCGGCCAGCGAGTATAATTGCTGGTCTCCTAGATCGAAGTCTTCGTGGCGATGTGTAACAAAAGTTCTGGTGAACTGGTAATGAGGGAGATGACCAGATCTTCTTTGCTTCTCTCAGCAGAGCTTCCTTTCTCCTCAGGTGGGATATGATTAAGTACGGGTAACCAGTGGCGAGGTGTTGACTTTACAATACCAGTTATGCAGAGCATGGTATCATTCAACTTAGTATCCACTTTATGCACATGTACACTTTCCAGCCACACTGGGGCACAGTATTCCGCTGAAGAGTAGACAAGACTGATACCCGTTAATCGTAATCAGTCAGCCCAGGCTCCCCAGGAACTGCCACAAAGCTTGTGTAGGATGTTATTCCTTGTAGCGATTTTGTGAGAGAGCTTGGCGAGATGTTCTTTGTAGCTCAGAGTTCTGTCCAGTGTGATTCCTAGATATTTTGGGAACGGGTTGTACTTTAGGTTTTCTCCAAGGAATAAGACAGATGGCTCATAGTTTGCGAGTCGGTTGCTGAGATGAAAACATGAAACCTCGGTCTTAGAAGCACTTGGGATCAAATGCCAAGACTTGAACAAAGTTGCCATTTTGACCAAGTCTGCTGAAATAATGCCTTCTCCATCCTCGAAATTTCTGCTTTGAGCTACCAATGCAATATCGTCTGCATAGATGAACTTAGTAGCTGTGGTTGGTGGTAAGTCAAGGATGTATAGGTTGAAGAGAACTGCGGCCAATACTGATCCCTGTGGCAGACCGTTATTTAATTTTCTTTTGCGACTTTTAGAATCACCTAGGAATACTACAAACTCTCTCTCTCACAGAGCATGTTGGAAATTAGGTTTGCAATTTCCAAGCAGGGAATTACTCCCAGCACTTTAAGAATTAGTCCATGTCGCCTGACATTATCATATGCACTTGTCATATCAATAAAGACAGCTGTTGATTTTAACTTCTTTTGGAAGCCTGCCTCGATGTGAGTGGTAAGAGACAAAACTTGATCAGTGCAGCTACGATTTCCTCTGAAACCAGCTTGCTCTGGGGGAATTACAGCGTCAATGAGTGGTGCTATCCTAGTGAGGAGGACTCGCTCCGAGAGTTTATAAGTGCAACTGAGAAGTGCTATTGGGCGGTAGTTTTCAGGTCTCTGCTCCGACTTTCCAGGTTAAAGAAGGGCGATCACCTTTGACCGTTTGAACTGCTTCAGTAGTATAATATGACAGTTCTACGGCCTCCTCCTCCTCCCGCGGGAAATTAGAATTTTGGCGGGATATTTGAATTTTGGCGGGAGATTTGAATTTTGGCGCGAGATTTCAATTTGTAAACAAAGCCACGTGCTTTTTGACAGCTGTCATCGAAAACAACGCATCGCTAACCTCACTGCTGCCATCTTGACGGGCCTAAACCTCTGTGGTACCAACTTAACCTAACTAGCGCGAGATTTGAATTGGTAAACAAATCCATTTGTTTTTTGACAGCCACGTGCTTTTTGACAGACAACAACGTATCGCAAACCTCAGTGCAGCCATCTTGACGGACCTAAACCTCAGTGCTACCAACTTAACCGCACTAGCGCGAGATTTGAATCGGTAAACATATCCACGTGCTTTTTGACAGCTGTCATCCACCATCTTTAAACTACAGAGCACCGTGCTGCCCTCTTTATCGCAGTAGCTGTAAATTCGTCACCTGTCATCGGCAGTGCTGCCATCTTGGCGGGTCTAAACCTTAGTGCTACTAACGTAACCTCACTAGCGCGAGATTTGAATCGGTAAACTAATCCAGGTGGTTTTTGACAGCCACGTGCTTTTTGACAGCTATCATCGACAACAACGTATCGCAAACCGCAGTACTACCATCTTGACGGGCGTAAACCTTAGTGGTACCAACTTAACCTAACTAGCGCGAGATTTGAATCGGTAAACAAATCCACATGCTTTTTTGACAGCTGTCATCCGCCATCTTTAATCAAGAGAGCAACGTGCTGCCCTCTTTTCGGTGGCGGTAAATTCCACGTGCTTTACAAACTCACGTGCTTTTTTATGGCAGCTGTCATCCGCCATCTTTAAACTACAGAATACCGTGCTACCCTCTTGCGTCAGCTGTCATCCGCCATCTTTAATCCAGAGAGCACCGTGCTAAGCTCTTTAGTTGAAATGTGGTGGCAGACAATTTGAGAAGCCGCACTCTTGCGGGCAATTTCGTCAGCTGTCATCCGCCATCTTTAATCCAGAGAGCACCGTGCTAAACTCTTTATTTGAAATGTGGTGGCAGACAATTTGAGAAGCCGCACTCTTGCGGGCAATTTCGTCAGCTCTCATCCGCCATCTTTAATCAAGAGAGCGCAGTGCCGCACTCTTTAGTTGAAATGTGGTGGCAGCAAATTCTACATTCTCTATCTTTAATCTACAGAGCGCCGCGCTGCACTCTGTGGTGACGGACAATTTGAAAAGCTGCCACGAGAGCATCGTGTTGGCATCTTTATTCTTTGACATGTGGTGGCGGCAAAAACCACATCCGCCATCTGAGAGCACCGTGCTGCGCTCGTGATCGTAGTAGCCGACCTCCATACGTGGTATAGACACCTGCAGGCCCAACATCATTTTGTTGCTCTTAAAGTAATAAATGTTGTAGAGATGGAAGTGGTATACCTTTGACCTTGCTTGTATGTATGAATCATCCCAAATCAGTGTCTCTGTCTTTCTCTCTGAAGTGTTTGAAATAGTCTGATCCCTATCCGCTTGAGAGCACGAAGTCGAATCTAGCAGATGTACGTTTCATTACGGGATGTTTCCTCACGTAGATTGATAGTAGAAATTGCAATCTCTTCAGTGATATGAATGTTGACATCATCTGGTGAATTCATATACCGTAATTATTTCAGTGCATTGAAATCTCCTATGACACCTTATTAGTTGAGAAAAAGGATGTACAGATAACCACACAAAAAATTACAAAGTCAATACGGCCAATATGAACTGATTATCATAATTAATTGACCCGCTGTCAATTTGAAATGACATTGCGTGGAGCAGAAGGACGGTACGGTGCAGTTTGAATGAGAGGGAAGTAATACAGGTTTAATAAATCAGACGATATCGGCAGCCTGTGTGGAAAAGGAGTCGTATATGATATATGGATGTCGGTGTCAAAGGGTTAAAGTGGGGCTGTTGTCAGTTGCCTCAATGAAGGAGATTAAGATACAGTAATTAAGGTACAAGACTGCAGGAAAAAAACTTACCTTTTGTTCTAATTCATGTAATGAATTGATTACAGTTTTCACTTCATTTACTGTAACTATTAAATATCACCCTTCCTGAAGTATCACAAATACAATTAAAATAAGGAAATAGGTATAAATAAATTTACAGTAAATTTTTGTGACGTACATGGTCAGTTTTTAGAATTCAACTCAATAAACTCGAATAAAATTAAAATAATTCATTATGTTTATTAACTAACTCTTGTCACCCTCTCGTCTGTAAATTCACGGCCACAACCAAGACAAATCACGAAATTATTTAATGTTTATGTTACATATATCACTCAAATAATCTCCTTGTCCATATCGTACAAAGGTTATGTATTATTTACTTGTAATCATAGTTAGTATTTTAAGGGAACATGTACGCGAATTTTTAAAAATCAAAAACATTACTCTCATACTATATCCCAGTCTTTCCTTAATCCCACCATATACAATAAGTACTGGTTATTAATATTTTAGGACCTTTTACAGCCCTAATCTTAAATATCTGCAGAACTCTGCCACGCCCCTTTACATTTCAAATGCATTTAAACATAATATTTCCTGAACAAGTCACTTTGGGTCATTAAATGTAATATCTGTGCAAAAATAGTAAATTTCACTTTCAAAAGTTGGCTAACCTACACGATGTTCATCTTACTTCACATCAGTAATAAATAAACTATAGTGTTGATCACAATTTTTTCTTAAAATATAAGTAGCAAATATTTCCACAGATATGCCGAGGACACTGAAATTTGGTGCAGGCAGGCGCAAGTTCTATGGAAATAGATTTACATCTAAGGAGCAAGAAACACAAATCAATACCAGTAATGGTTCTGGTGAGAGTGAGGTTAAGGTGCAATCAAGTGCTCCAAAAAATAAACTGAAATATTTGGACGATTCATACAGCGGTAACTTTAGTGAAGAAAAGATTCCTAACATAAATCCTGGGTATGTGATAATTGAACTGAGTGTTGTGTGCAGTTTACTGAACAAATGTTAGAGTGTAAATATTGTGAAAGTGAAAGTAGTATGGAACTGCTTGAAGATGTAGATAGTAGTAAAGAGTTTAGTCTCAAAACTTATCATTATGTGCAGTGTCTGTGGTCATGAGGAATCTGTATATACCTCAGGGGTAAATAACAAGAGGCTTTATAATATGAACACAAGTCTAGCCTGTGGTATGCGCTGTATAGGCGAAGGGTATAAAGCAACACAAACTTTCTGTGCAATTATGGATCTTTCTCTACCTCCTCACTGCTATTGACAGAAGAGTTGCCGAGGCAGAGAGAATGTTCAAGGTGACTTCCAAGGAGTCAAGAACCAGAAAAAGGAATATAAGGAGGAAGAAAGAGGATGAAGAACTTCTGAACCAAGATGATTATGGAGCTGTAATGCATTAAACACATCAGGTTACGCCACAACTTTCATTAAAAGCAAAGTTAAACTTTAAGTCCAATTTCCCGAAAGTTTATTTTTCTGACATATTTAATTTAATAAACCAAAAACTACTCAAGCTAGAAGGCTGAAACTTCGTGCATAGAATCAGTACGATAATTGAAGAATAGTAGACTACAATCATGGACCTATCTTAAAAAGTTAGGACTTGACTTCAGCTACACCCAACAAAAAATTGCTGTACTTTTATGTACCAAGTTTTAATTAATGCTGCTAATTCATGCTGCTAATTCATTTCTTTCTGTATGTTTTCCGTAGTGGTCTACTTTATGCACACACATTCTCTGTATACAGTTAAAAATGGTGGATTTTATTGATAAGTTTCAGAGATAAAGGTACCTAAAAACTGTCTACACTCCCAAAAAGTAAATTATATACAAAGTATAAAGTAAGCTAATTATTAAAATACTTGACTAACTAATTTTTCTTTGTTGTTTTATGGTTCTAAAAGGTTAATTACACTTGTATGGTGAATGTCGGGTGTATATGAATCAAACTACTGGCGATATCTTGTGTGTGATTTGTAGTTAAAATTATGGTACTTCACAGACATGTACCCTTAAGTTCAGGTTTATATGCAAATACTCTCCCTTAAGCATAACAGGTACCAGTGTTCATCCTTCATAATGATAATTGTAGAGATTTTAATAAGGAATTAGGCTTGTTGTGAATTGAAGTGAGTCTCCCCAATACCTGGAAATATTTGTCATATACAAGACAGCTTACATGACAAAGGGAGCACATTGGATCACAGATATCCATGAGCAATTGTCTCTACATGCCTCAAATTCTCCCGTAGGAATCACATAATTTCATTGGTACAAACTGAAGCTTACAATGCTCAGTCTTTCCCTGGCATAAGGTAGCCGGTCTGAGTGCAATCGCTGTTGATGTATGAAGATTAACAGCAACACTGAGAAGCATAATAATTAGCAAAATGGAGTTGAGATCCTGGTTATGGGAGCTTCCCATTAAAGACATGTAGAGAATTGTAATAATGCCCGTAAATGTTCGTTGGATAAATGGCCGATGTCTCGTTCGCTTATTCTGTTTCCTCATATGTTTGCGTAGGCCGTGCGCAGTGTGTTAATTTTGAAGCACTAGCACGAACTGGTATGCACTTTGCTGTGCAAGTCTGTCAAAAGTGTGGCCTAATGCGTCATGCATTGATCATAAGATTCCTGTAGATCGTCGAACATATTTGAAAATACTGGTTGCAGCAGAGAGTTTTCTCTTGTAATTCATGTTCATTCATGTTCATTTCTAGATAGAGTCGTCTTGACTGGAAAAAAAATTCTTTCAGTATGCCCATATGTGGCCATCTACAGGTGTCACATCCGGGGAACTGAACAAACTCCAAAGGACCGTTGTGAAGTGAGAACATGTGCTGTACCAGAGCACGCAGATATGTGTTCTGGTTGTTATGCGTTAGATTAGGTATCAAATGTTTAATAGACTTTAACTCAAGCGAGTTGGCTATAATGATAATAATACTCACGAACATCAATACAGAAACTAATGTCCAACCGGCAAAGAGCAATGATAATAGGAATTAACTAGGTTCGTGGAAGCATTTCGCCAACCAGAGATTTTCGCAGGAAAGTACATTATTGACAAAAGAGAGTAAAAAAATATTTCAAACAACTCAACGTGTAGCACGTATTAATGCTAAGAATTAAATACACAATTCAGAGGACCAAGTTAAGAGAGCAACACGGAATAACATTCATAAAACGAATCACTGACCAAGACGCAGTGTACAAGCCGCATATTACTTGAATGGTCGCAAAGATAACAACAGTGAAAGTTACCTTAAGAAAATAATCCGGACACCAAATCTCAGATAAACAATAACATGAAGTGGCGAACATTAAAAAGGAAGAACCCCCATCATTGGAAAAAGGAAAAGGGGAACTCGGGGAAGGTACATATATCGAAGCAACCGTTCCGCGTAGTTGAAAATGGCATAAGTAAAGAAAAATAGTCCACATGGCCACGCGCAGTTACGTAACCAAAATAATGCAAAGGATCGTTAACCACCTGTAATCACTGTGCTTCTCAGGGAACTCCATAAATTTCGAGATAGCATTATAAACACTCGTAGATGATTGGATAACGGAGCTGATGAAATGAATGTAAATAAGCCGTACTCTGAGGAATTAATGCTCACAACAAAATATAAATGTCAAGCCTTTTCTCACCCATGCCGTGCTGAACAAGAGTCCAGATAGCAAAGATGTTAAGGCAACTTAAATACACCGAAAGCAGAACCACACCGCTGTCAGAATTGAACTGATTTGTAGAAGCGGAGGGCTGATCTGTTATAGGGCGAGTGTAGAAAGTTCAAAAACACATTTATCATAGGATTATTCCAGACGGCTGATGTTGTAGTGACATAGAGGTTCCCAGGTTGCAGAAGTGAGGAGAATCAGCGAAGGTAGCAGCTGTACGGCGAGGCAGTATAAAGTCAGTAGCGTAGCAGCAAGCGAAGTGACGTTAGCAGCAATGCAGCCAGCGAAATAAAGGTAATTTTTTGAAATCTTGAGAGTTACGTGTTATAATGAATAGTTTTGACGTTAACAAGTTGTTTGTAATTTCAGTGTTGTTGGTTTTACCCCTAAGCATATTTGTTAGTTCTTTTCTCCTGAAGTTGTTATTTTCCGCATGTTTCAATTCATCAGGTATCGCTGAGAGAAGCGATAAGCTGTGACACGTGATCAGGCTTTGTGTCGGCCATCTTTTCCTGCAACTAGTGGCATCTGGCGTCATTTCATCCCTGCGCATCTTGGAAGGAGGAATATTCGGAATAAGGACAGGCTTGATACAAACACAAATTACTGTCAAAGACTCGGGAAGTGTGTCTTATAAGTACTTCTTAATTTCCAACTGTCACGTATGTTGCGTTCAGTCTGCAACCCTATGTGGTTCATTTATTTTCATAGCTTCAATCTTTATCTCGTTAAGAACTGAGTCTAACCATCGTCGTATTGGTCCTCTCTGTACTTCTCTTACACTCTATTGCAGTATACATTATTTTTCGCCATTCGCCAAACATGACCCCACCACCAAAGCCAAATTAAATCAGCAGCTGTACTGTACGAATTGGGATTGAACTACCCTCATTTCGAATATCCTCCTTGCCATTGTTTCCACCTGATTGTACCAGCAATCATTCTCACTACTCTCAGGTCTGTTACTTATATCTCATAAACAGTGTACCCCCAGATCCACCCAGCTTTCACTCCCATGCAGCAAAGTTGATGTGAAAACGGATTGATGAAAATATAGTGTGGTCTGGGAATTCTTTCTCACAGAATGCCGTTAATCAAACTCTGAACTCACTGCAGTGGCCTTTCACAGGGAGGGCTACAACTCAGAATGTTCTTGAGGTGGCCACACCTATTCTGTAGCAACTTGTATCCCGAACTCATCTGTTGAAGTACGTGACTACAGTAACCTGCACCATGAAATATTAAAATTGAACTTATAATGTGGTAATAAGTTTAAGACTTATCGGGGTAACCGCGAGGACTCTGTAGAATATATGCCTAATTGTCACAAATCCACAATTCAGTACAAGTGTTTGCTACCACATTGAAGCACATTGCCTGTGATATATTTCCAGCTGAAAGTAGGAGTTTTTATACCAAGGTTTAGCTCGTCCCTTGGATACAATACTACAGCTGTAAAAGGGATTTCTGGAGATTATGATACTTGACACGCGTTACGTCCTCTGACACCCTCAGACAATACGATGCCGTTATCTTATGGAATACTGTCGAAAGAGGCTACTAAAAGAGATGCCTGATTTGAGAAAGCATGGGTTAGCGAACTGGGGGCTTTAGCTGAGTCTAGGCATGATGTATTCTAAGTTGTTGTGTATCTAACCCCCCTTGGCCAACTCTTGTAGGGCACTTTATTCTGATGCTGAGGGGTTCTAAAAGAGTAAAGCTACTCCAGGGGCACCCTTGCCTTTAATAAGAGCCGAGCAACCTGTGCCGTTGTTGTATCTGTATTGGTGAACTAGGGGTATTTAGTTGAGTCTAGACATGTTGTGTGGTAAGCTGTTGTCTATCTAACCTCCTGGGCCAACTCTTGTAGGACACTTCATTCTGATATGGTGGGGTTCTATAAGAGTAAAGCTCCTCCAGGGGCACCCTTGCCTTAGGTAGGAGCCGAACAACCTGTGCTGTTGTTGTGTCTGCATTGGCGAAATCGCGGGGGTCTGTATCTGAGTCTAGGCATGTTGTGTGCTAAGCTGTCGTCTATCTAACCTCCTTGGCTAACACTTGTAGGGGGCACTTAAGCCCTAGGTGAGCAGAGTAAATGCCACTCCTAAGGATTCGAACGTGGAGTTGACATAAACTCAGACACCAAAAGAGCTTAATTGCATTTCAAATATCCTCACCCTGATTGAAATATGTGTACGATGAAGATGTACTGACTACAGTAAATGTGGAGACGTGTACATGTCAGCAGAATAAAGAAAAGAATGACTTAGCGAGCTAAGTTGTATTTTTCCTATCTGGCGTTGTAAAGGAATGCGACAGTGTGTTATGACCCAAGACACCTGACTTGAGAGAACTTGGAGTCTTCAGCTACAGGTCAAAGCTTGTTCCCGGTGACGTCACTACAGCTCTTGCTTCTATGATGACGTCACTGCACACAGATCCTCATTTTTATGAGGTGAGGTGGAGGGGTAGAATTGCATCAATGGTGTACTGCCAGTCGTAAGGGTGACTAATAGGGAGGGCTAACTCAGGGGAGAGCTCTGCTAGGACACAGGGGTAAATAGACAAACACAGAGCCTTATAGAGGCAATTCCTTAATCATTCCTTCTTCTTCTTCTTCTTCTGCTTCTTTATCCGTTTACTCTCCGGGGTCGGTTTTTCCATTGGACTTACCGAGGGATCCTACCTCTTACGCCTCAAGGGCAGTGTCCTGGAGTTACATACTCTGGGGGTCGGGAGATACAACTGAGGAGGATGACCATTACATCAGTTCGCCTCACCCACACGTTAACATCTCAAGATCTAATTGCTGACGTGATTATGGTCAAAAGTGCTAGGTTAACGCATGCGTTTGACGCCAGGCTTAACTTTACAAGGGCGTTACAGTCTCAAGTTTGAGATTCGACTTTGATGTTGAGATTTGTGGGAGCTTATGGCTACACATAGGACTAGGGATATGGTGTAATACAAATGTTTTATTCATACGGGGCGTAATATTGGGAAGCATCTTGGAAACTGTAGAAACGGTGAACCTAGGATACACATATCAGCAAAAAAATAACTGCTCGTGCAATTTGACTAGTTTCGATGTATTTGTTGACACATGGATTACAAAGTTCATTTTTTCTACAAGTTCGCAACTTAGGTAGAATCACGCAGGAAGACCTAAACTATATTTGTACTGAATACCCAATATAATAGGTAAAAATTAATGTAGTGCCGGAATTTAGCTCTGCAGGATTTCGCGTATTATCAGAATTCCCGAATATGGAATGAAATCCCTACCTACACTACACATTCGATGCTCCTGCAGGCCTAACGTCGCGTTGACCACGCCAACCTTCTAGGACTTGACACTGTACCAGGGAGATGGTGTAAGTCTTAATACACAATGTGCATTATTCATTGAGGCTTAACGCTGAAAAGCGACATTAGGTCTTGGAGAGTGGAGCGACCGCGCAAGGTATCAGCCAAAGAAAGACAAGAGCTACGAAAGGCGTGGAAATTAAAGACTCTTTAGCCCTCGTAAACGTAATAGCGTGGGAGTCGGAAAAGAACAAGTGTCAACCGAGGAAGGTCGGATAGGAGAGATAAAAGTGAGTGGCCTAACACAAGTAAGTAGAAGCACGCGCATACTGCACCCATGGAATTGAGCTTAGTTGCATTATATTAATAAATTGTAGTCAATATCATAGGTGGAATATTTCCACACAGTGGAAACTCTGTTTCTCACAATACTACAGGAAGCAAGACCACACACAATAGAAGCTTAAGCTGCTGAAGCCTCTCTAAGTCCCGTTTTGTTGAAACCCCAATAAAGTAATTACCTCCGAACATTACAGCAATAGGACGCGTAGCTACCTAGGAATTTAGGTCATCCCGATGTACTTTTCCGCTGTTTGTAAGACAGAAAACACCTACCAGACACACCTCAAAATTCAAATGGGAACAGTCCAACGTCCCCCGCTTAAACCCTCTTAACCAATCAGAAACCTGTATTTGAAATATTTCGAATGGGGCGCTCTTGAATATTCAGTCGTTTGACAGAAACGGAAAGTAATTTATAACTTTTCGACGGCAGTAATACTCCAATTTGTGCATCGTAAAGAGTGAGTGAGGTATGTCGTGTTAATATGCAGCAATATTCAATTAAGTGAAAACGTGTCTGTGAACGAGAGTGAAGAAATATTCGCGCCATTACCGTCTTACATGCAGTAGTACGACAGAAAAAATATTCCCACCGAAGCCATCTAAATTATTTGAATTTGTGTGATAAATTCCGTGATCACAGTGTATTAATGGAACCACCGGGAGTTTATTTATAAATTAAGACAATAATGAAATTACAGATAGGGATGCATGAATTAAAAGTCGCTCCCGAAATCAGTTAGTATTACTCCGCAGACGCACCGAAGGAGGCACAAGCCGTCAGACAAGAAGATCACTCGTTCGTCAACAGTTGTGAAGTTTAGACGTGTAATCTAAATTCTCTGACTTGAACAATGTTAGATATCTGCTAACAGTTAAACTCCTGAGGAACTTATAGGTTTACTGAAAGACATTACAGTACACTTTACTACATTATTACATCGAGAACCTTATACTAAAATTTGGTGAAAATAAGCTATTCACACTTGATATTTGCGATCCAGAACACTTAGTAACATTTTAACATTACATGGGTGACCGGATGGACTTCCTTCAATGAAAGACAGGCTGTCCTGGAAGTACTTCTATTTTGATTCATTCATAAATACCAGGTAAAGGGAGAGACTATGGATGAGTAATTCCACTGCAAACAGGTCATTAACACCACTACAAGGGCAAGAAACTCGTAAGGGGATTTAAGCAGCTCGGAGATGTCAGTCCAGGTGCGGGGAAGTACTTTCACTGAGAAGAAGCGAGCCCAGCGCGCACATAATTAGCTCGTAGAAAGCTCAGAGCCCGCGTGTGCCGTGAGAAGAGAAATAGTGTATAATAATTGTCTTCATTTTGTGTATATATATTTAAGTGTCATTGCGTTAGAATTAAGGCAGCAAGAATATTAAATGCGTGTGCATAGTGTAACAAATACCATGGAGGGATACATCGACGGGCGCCCGATGGCGGGCGAAGCTTCATTGCAACATGTGAGTAAATTCCAATCAGATATATGACTCTAACATGGAATGTACTACCTAATTAGTTAGTTACGTGAGCTGTTTAAGTATTGTATTTTCATCCCAGGGTGTAGCACATAGGAGATTTAATAACGATGATTTATTCACGCATGATGTGTTCAATTTCATTTATTTTCTTCTTCTTATTATTATTATTATTAATATTTCTTTCATTGTTGTTTTCAATTTCGATTGATTTGTTTAAATGAATAGGCCTACATTTAAACGATATCAGGGATCATTATTATTTGTTTTTGTAAGATTGCACATTATGACGGTTCGATTCGCTTAGTCACATGACAGAATTTTAATGGAGTGTAAATTTATTTTATTCATGGTTATTTTGAAATAGTTTATATTAGTTTCAAATACAGTTCGCCTGAATAACGATTATATGGACAGGTGAAAATCGATTTTATTTGTCAACTGATCATAATGGATTTTGGTGAAATAATTTAATATTGTTGTGATATGATAGAGGCATTAAATTGGGAGATAATAATTGAATATTTCGATAATGGGGAATTTGTACCCCAGTAAGAAAGGATGTTATGTCATTATGCTCACACGACAATAGAGGTTAATATTATGTGATGATTGAATATGCACTACTGGCAATTATCTCAAAGTAGGGGAAGTTATTGATATATTATCAGCCGGGGAGCTGAGGATGAATGAACAAGCCGTTGGGGCTAAATAAATGAGATGATATTCAAGCTGTGAAAGCTCGTATCGCGATGTTGGAAATATGTCCTGGCAATGAGGAGCCGAGGAATGAAAGTGAGCGGGAGGACCAGTCTCGCAATGAAATTGAAGTGCATTAAAAATGGCGATTATCACGATGAATGCATGAGAAGGCAACATGACATACCATCTTATACTAAAAATTATATGTAAGCATAGCAGATTGACCCATTGTGAATGACTCATGAGAAGAGCCAAAAATCCCACTTAACATGCCAAGATCGTATTACAATGGGTATTCTGGTAATTTTTTTGATGTGAGTCAGTGTTTTATCACATTTTACTTAATTTTATCGCCACCTGATTTTGAATTATTTTACTCTAAATTCTTCCTCGGTATATACTGTATATTAATGAATAAAATTAGGGAAGCCATGAGAAGCTAATATGGTCATGGTAGAACGATATCCTTAATCAGAGATTTGGATTTACTGGACTCTGAGTAGGAAAATATATTATCCATAATGTTGCAATCTAAATAATATTATGTTTGATTTATATACGGCTAATTGCGTGAATGAATAATTGTTATATAAATAGTGTAAATATGACATCAGTTCGTGCGTTAGAGAGCATTCAACCCTGACGGGTATATTTTAATCATGTTATGAGTAGAATTAGGTAATTCCTCTGTGACTACGATGTAATATAGCTATTTTCCGTAGTTCTAAGCCTATTTGTGTGATAATTAATGTGTTCATTTAACTGTAAATAGAACAGTAGCTCACGTAAAATAAGTACATGAAGTGGTAGATTTGATTATACGCTCACATAACATCGCACAACCAAAATTTGTAGAAATTACTGAACGATTAATTTGGTTACTAAATTGTATTTCAACAGTAAATAATACGATGATATTGATGTTTAATAGTCATGAGAATGTTATGAAAGAAATAATTTTGTCAAATGAGAGTTTACGTATTTTGAGTGTTGTTTAAAAGTAGAACTTGGTTTAATTGAAGTTCAGTAATATCCAGAGTCAACAATTATATTTGCAGACTTATTGAGTCGAATTACATCACGTTACACAGTGATTTATGTTGAAGATTGCATCGATCCTCAGTATTTAAATGAGGAGATTTTAATGTCAAATAATTTATATAGAATGTGGAGATTATGCTCCCAAAAAGAAAGAAAATGATGGAATGTTCTAAATGTTATAAAAGGTTGGTTTAAATTGATAATAACATCGTAAGTTCTTTGTTTGCTATAGTGTGATTTTCTAATTCAGACACACACAACTTAATTGGTTTTATAATAAAACAGGTGATTGTACTGGAGATCATTGTGGTATAAATACTTAATTCAACCAATTTGAGTACTTGACGATGACATATGATCAGACAATTATACTAAGATTTATAATGGATAAATTTATCATAATTATTTTGTTAGTTATTTAATTAGTCAATTAATCAATTAATCTTTTTTAAGTTAATTACAATTAATTGTGGTTATCTACGATGGTGAATTTGCAGATATATATAAATTTGGACATTCAACTGTTGGTCAAAACCTGATCCAGGATTATTGATTTTACGCATTTGGTAATCAAATTTATTTTATTTAAATTCAGTCTGTGTCATGACGGTTATTTAGTGAGTAGTCATATAGCAACCTATAGCTAGGCAATACCTCAGCGGCACCCTCCAGGCGACCAATGACTGAGCACACCTGAGACAAAATCTCAAAAATGCGGTGAGTATTTTATTTACAGCAGTCGAGGCAAGATAGAAGAAGATGTTCAGCAACTCTACCGAATAAAGGGTGCAATACATTGACTCTTATGACACTATCCCGGTGGAGGCTGTGCTAGGGCTTTTTTCACGTATTACCCCAATTCGAGGTTCTATCCTTCTAACCGGATGCCCTTCCTAACTTGCGACTCTCGGTGGAGTGTTGTAACATAGGTAGGAGGGTGGTGGAATATTCTGTAAAAAACTACTAAAAAGGGGTGTTATGAGCTCTTAGCTTCCGAGCGTGGTATTAGCGGCTAGAGGACCTCAAGCTGAGTCTGGCATTAATTGTAGTTGTTTACATTTCTTTGAATAGGGAATCGAGGTTGCTATTACTTTGAAAGTATGAACTATTCCGTAGACAAACTGAGCTGCCAAGAAACCTAAGACAGAATAATATAATTTTTAATTAAATATACCGGTATATTAACTTTAAAACTAAAATTAAAAAGTGAAGAATATAAATTTCTCTCACAGCAAAGAAATCTCCAAAAATTCATATCATAGGTAATTGACAGGTCGTAACAATCCTAGAAGTAAACATTCAACCGTGAACATTGAGAAATACAGGTAGTTCAATATAAAACGTGGGGCATTCAAAATGACAGGTGAGGGATCTACATTGCAAATAAATTCAGTGTTTAAATCAACCTTTTAGTGTGCAATTTTTTCTTTCTTTCTTTGTTGGCAACCTGACTATAGTGCCACTCAGCTGACGAAGTAGGTTTCTTGAACATTATAATAGGGTTGCCATGTCTGCCGCACTACGTAATTTAATCAATTTCCTTTCAGGTAATTCTCATGGTGGCCAGTTTCATTAACATGATTCCATGTAAACCGGCTCTAAGGAGGACTATCTGTTAATTTGTGGTGTTATTGTGCCTTGCAGACTCGGTGCGACTGTGTGCGGCACTCCATGGGTCACTGGCGGAACATGTGGGGATGAGGGAATTGCAGCTGGAAGATGACACCAGAGTGGTGGAAGAATTGGTGAGAACCCCTAGGAAGACAGAGAACAGCACGAGTTCATGGGAAGATGTGCTGAAAAAGAGGGAGATGGTGATAGAACAGAGGGAGGAGGCATTTGAGAAGAAAGCAAAGGATGTGGAGAAAGCGCGTAAGGAGAGAGAAGAGGAGTTGGGGAGAGAATGTAAGAGGAGAGAGGAGGAAAAGGAAAGAGCATGTAAGGACAGAGAGAACGTTGTTGCGAAGAGAGAGCTTGCTTGCGAGATGAGAGAGAAACCTCCTCTCCCGAGAGAGAGGATTGGCGGAAAAGAGAGGAAGGTCCACGGTGGCGGGAACTGCTCGTCCAGTACGAACCAGGTCACGAAATCCTTCAGCAAATTCTATATTGGTCCGCTGGTCAGGGATATATCAATGTGGTGAATTTCCTTCTTGAAAAAAATCCCTGTGTGGACTGGAAACGTACCGATTTGAACCATGCTGAAGAAGGGGACAGCTGCATGCTGTGGAGGCACTGGTAGGAAAGGAGAAAATCGAGGTCGAGAGGACTGTCCTTTGGAAGGAGTGACATTGATGTGAACATTGGTACCCACAGACAAGGAGTGCCTGCACTGACTTTGTCAGCCGTACAGGGCCACGTGGAGGTGGTGATGTACCTGGTGGAGGAGGCAGGTGTTACTGGGGAGTTGCTGGGTACTACTCTTGTACAAGCTGCTCAGTGGGGTCACCTAGATATAGTGAGATACCTCACCACACAAGACCCACTAGTTTCAATGCAAAGACTAATAGTTGCACAGCTCTAACCCCTGCCAAACGGAGGGGGGAAGGCACCATGAGGTGGTACGCTTCCTAGAGCAGTGGTCATTGAATAAGTAAGTTACTTGGACACACAACAGTAATCTAGTGTGTCTCCCTCTATCCGTAGTACGATCCTTAGCTGCGCCTTGGAGGTGAGGAGGAGCCCTTCCTCCACTCAGGAGGTTCAGTGCTACAACAGTGAGGGATCCTGCCGGTAACAAAGAACTCTGTGTTGTGCCGTTGCCTGGAAGCGAATGGTATTCTATGCTAAGGCTTGTACCAATGTAAATAAATTGTTTCAAGGTAATAAAACTGTTAAATATTAGTTAGTGCTGGCCCCAGCCCCATCTTCTTGTGATGAAATTAGCAGCTCTCTGCCTCCTTTGTTCCTGAGGGGTGCAGACCATATGCCGCTCTCTAAATGGGAGTTGAGTAGAGTAATAAACAGTATCGTCGAATTAAGTGGTTGAAGCCGCTCTGTGGATAGTCAGCACCATAGATCATCCAGGTATGTGACCTCGAGGAACGTTACCGTTGAAGACGCTGGCATGAAATATGTAGTTTGATCTCACTTCGGTAGGTAGCCTTCAGATATGGCACAGATGGGAAACTTGAAGTAATGTACGTAATTTTCCCATCACACAAATGACAAGCACATCAGTCATCTTATAATTTTCATGTTTTCACTCCTCACCATTACGCTTACGCTTTCAGTAGTTCCTGCATTGATCCCTGCAGAAGCATTTGAATTACTTTTTAAACAGGGGTGAAAGTGAGAATCGATGCAAGTGGCTGTGTCAGCGGAGAATAAGGCAGACTAATGATCCACTTCCCAGTGCTTGAAATGCGATTTTACTAGGGTATAAAATCAGGCTTGAAATTAGAAACCATATTTTGATATTAATTACATAGTATTTATCAAAATAATAATGAATGATCTCAATTAACTTATGACGATAAGAATATATTTTGCATTGAATATTTGGTTTGAAAATCTGTTGGCTCAGTAAACTCGTGTCCTCACCCTGAATTAGTGCAGCTAATTTCAGGTGCACCCCCCAATAGAGCCGCATATAACTTATTAACCACTTAACTGGAATCGAACCCAAACAGTGGCGTATGCTGCCATCAAGACATGGGCTATCACTAGAGTTAGGTTACCCATTTTCGATAGTTGGTTTAGTGAACGTCAAGCCTTAAGGGTTTTGAGCTGCAGCTAATAGCCATCGGAGTAGCCTGCTGTGTTAAGGATGGTTCACAAGCCCTAGCCTCTGCTACTGTAGATGGTAGCAAAAGCATCAGCCTCCTCGTATTTGTAATTCCCCTGGCTCGGGGACTGGGTGCTTATGACGTCTTCAGCATTCACTTCATCAGGTCACCATTAAGCCTTTTCAGAGGCTATGCATTATTATTATTATTATTATTATTATTATTATTATTATTATTTCTTAATTCGTTTGTCCTCCAGAGTTAGTTTTCCCCTCGTACCTCTACACTCAAGGCCAGTGTCCTGGAACGTGAGACTTTAGGTCAGGGGGATACAGCTGGGAAGGAGGACCAGTACCTCGTCCAGGCGGCCATGCCTGCTATGCTGAATAGGGACCTTGTGGGGGATGGGAAGATCGTAAGGGATAGACAAGGAAGAGGGAAGGAAGTGGCCGTGGCCTTAAGTTAGGTACCATCCCGACATTTGCTTGGAGGAGAAGTGGGAAACCACGGAAAACCATTTCGAGGATGGCTGAGGTAGGAATCCAACCCTCCTCTACTTAGTTGACCTCCTGAGGCTGAGTGGACCCCGTCCCAGCCCTCGTACCACTTTTCAAATTTCGTGGCAGAGTCGGGATTCGAACCCGGGTCTCGGGGGGTGGCAGCTAAACACACTAACCACTACACCACAGAGGCGGACATTATTATTATCATCATCATCATCATCATCATCATCATCATCATCATCTCAGTTGCAAACAATAAGCATGGTCAACAATGAAGTTTGTGAAGTTCGCATGAGCCACATAACCACAAATAACTTATTTACGTTAAAATACCCTTTGTATGGATTCTTGTGTTTCTCATCCTGTTCACACTGTAACCGAGTAAGAGGTGCGGTAGGCTTATTCTTAATTATCAGCAATTTAACTTCATATTTCAGTTGCGAGAATGGTTTATCCAACAGCTTACACACGGTTCAGCCATTTCACAGAAGTAACATCACAAGGTCACTGTCGCGTTAAACACTATAACTTCATATAAACTAAAATTGTTCTGAGATCAACTGAAATATACCAATAATTTCCAACTATAAGCAACCCGTAAGATGTCCTGCACATGCAAAAGCAAATCGTGATACAGTAGCACATGGGTGAATCCCATCAATTCGGACACTTCCGGAGAACTTCGAGTCTTTGGGCCTTCTCTTCCCACCGCTGTCTCTCGTTAGCGGCGGCGATTTGACGGACCGAAGCCTAGTACAGCTCAAGGTTAGTATGCCCTCGTTCCCCGCACCTTTCCGACATTCGCCAGCAAGCCTCGCGCGGCGAGTCGAGGGGAGTGAGCAGAAGGCCTGGGCTGCGATGTTAGTCTCCGATGCCTTGCTCTTAGAAATACGATCGACGTTCTTTCTCAATCCTTTCGCGTTGTGTAAATGGAAGAATGTGTCAGATGCTTACATTATAATATTTACATTTCCATCGTTCTCATTTGAGGCTTGGGCGTCACTGATAGCCTTGGTAGCCCTCAGTATACGCCACTGAACCCAAGCTAAATTTTATGCTGCCGTAGTTTCAATGAAATGGCAGAATGGGTTTGAACATAACACAGGTTGAAAGGAGGGAGCTGACGGCTGTCATACTGAGCTATGCACAGGGGAGAACGCCCAATGACATAAGAGGCCTGTCGCTACAAAAATATTGATCCCATACGAAACATGAGTGGGTCACTAGTTGCACTATGCGATATTATGCATTTCAATCTAAACATTTTAACTCTTACTTCCAACAAATCCTTTGCGAATCTTCCCCCAAGAAATGCCGGATTTGATTCCTTGATGCGTTTATGAATAACCGTGGTATCGGAAAAGGAGGCTGCAACTTTTAGTCTGTCGCCACTGATCTGCATTTAGGGCGGTCACCAGGTGGCAGGTTCACTATTAGATGTTCACCCAGTATTTTCTCAAACCGACGTGCACAGGTCTTACGGTGACAATGAGACAGGGAAGGAAGTTACACTGGCCTTAGTTTGCCTGGTGTGCAATTTGGAAACCACAGAAATCAATATTGAAGTTTGCTGAGGTGGGGTTCGATCCCATTTTGTCCCGACAGTGATGTGGTCATTAGCTCTGTGGAAACATTTTAGTTATGCAGTAACTAAGCTGTGATGGGAAAAGTGCAAAATAAAAGTGATTGGGTTCAATTAATTACCCGAGCAGAAATTAATTTCTGAATGTAATCGGTAAAGCTACAATAATCGTAGGACGCGAGTCTTCAGAGAACCACTGAGTTTTTTTACATGGGTATGCCAGAAGGAAATTCATTTGTCTGTTTTGTACCTTTTAGTACAAGGACATTAAGTGGCTATCATCGCTGCGTGAGACTTAATAGACATTCAAAATGATAGCTCCCGAGCGAAAATAGAATGTCACTTTCGAGTTTTCAGGGTAACTTACTGAAATAGGGGAGTGGAAATGCCTTACCCCGTTCACTGTCACGTGTTTATTCCGGCTCCATTCTCCACGACGTGGGGGCTGTATGAGGCGACTTTAAGGGAGACCAAGGACTGTCAACTTGGGAGTGTCGTTTGGTGACCACGGTTCCGCTAGCTGAGTCTGGTATGAGGCTCCTCCACGGTTTGCGAGTCATCCCTCTATTTTGCCAATACCTTCACTTCTCCTCCATTTTCCCTCTGATTTGTGTTAATAGAGGATGGTTGCCCAGTTGTACTTCCTCTTAGAACAATAATCACCACCACCGTCTCACGATTACCTAAATCTCAACAAGTTGTGAGTAAATGAACGGGTGCTGATGCTCCAAAGTTACCAAGCTCTCGATGCGATGTACATCGATTACTACAATGTATCGATTACAATTTTATTTTCAGAAGTAAATCACAAGTAAAAGTTACTAAGAAGATATTGGTTACAATAATTCAATTACTTGCCAACTCTATAAGTAAGATATTCGTGCTCTTGACACAAGCTCGTATTACTACGTGTTAACGGTACTGATGTCGGACCAGAGTACAGCTTACTGTATTGTTACATCCTGATTGTTGCAGAGCACTTCATAGGCAAGTAATACCTGTTAGCGCTTGTCCCGCAATGGAGCAGGGTCTGGTGTCTCTTGTACGCCAATCTTCACTTGGTTCTATAAGAGCATCATTTGAAACAAGATGAACGTCCCTCATGTCTTCTTGAAGGCGATCAAGCCAGTGTTTCTAGGACCAACCACGTGGCCTGTTTCCAGTTGGTGTGATGTGAAGTGCCCTCTGTACGCATTACATGGCCATACCAAGTAGGTTATAAAGATAACAGCAGAAACACTCTCGAAAGTGCAAACACTACCACTATCTAGCGGCTCGCAGTGTGAAAACGAACCGCTGTCGACTGCTCCTTGTGCCTGCTATGACATAATACCTGAACCAGACGTCTCGAAATTTCACCTGCACACGAAAATATATTGGTTTTAAGTTTTAGACAAATTATGGAATAGCTATCTAAGTACAAAATGTTTGATCTGCGGTTATAACATTTTAGTAGTCACGAAATACCCTGAGGCATGAAAAGTAACATCCGTTTTAGGCCTACACCTAGACCAAAACTACTGGATTTTACATGTGATAGTCCACTGTCTACAATTTTTACATACCATGTCATATTCATTCAAAAATAAATTATCCTCCCGTTCTCAAGCTATTTTCTACAAATTGAAGATTAGTCATGACAAATTTCTGTAACAATTCGCATAAACTACAGGCCAGGCAGCTATATATACTGACAACCATGCACATACCATAATTATATATATACTATCTTATGTACATCCCAATGCACTTGGATATGAAATTACATATGCGTTACTTTCTGTAATTTGGCATTTTTCTTTATCTACTGAGATGTGTAGAAACCATTCGTTTTATTTACAAAAGCTTTATTGAGAACTGTAAAGTATTTATGGGCCAACAAGGAATAACAGTTGTCACAAACACCTTCTACACTAACATATTAATTCACTAGCTGATGTACCCGTGCTTCGCTACGGGATTCTCAGAAAGACTGACTTTGTGGTTTTCTTAACCTGAAATCAACATAGGTCATTACAAAAACGTAAGTATGAATGTAGCGATTAAGAGCAATGCTATCATATAAAATACTCGATCAAATGGAAAGCCGCACGTTTTATCACTTTTAACGAACAGTGCTGCGGTTAGATTGCGGTGCCAATCTAATAGTCCAAAGTTCCAAAGCTGGGATGACCAGGCCGCAGATTGCCATGAACACTCATCTGCCATTATTCCGCTAAATATACACACTGTTCATTCCAATCAGTGCCTCAGAGTAGGGATTAAATAGCCCGAATGCTATGATGATCCAGTGTGTTACGTACCAGTAGAATCAGAAAATTTATAAACCAGGGGAATGTCATGCTAAAGAAGAAAGTTATCTAACTCCCCAGCTACTTCCCATCAATATTCAGGCAGGCTGTTACACTCGGTACGACTGGGCGTGTTGGCCGTGTGGTTAGCGGTGCGCAGCTGTGAGCTTAGTGGATTCGAACCCCATTGTCGGCAGCGCTGATGGTATTCCGTTGTTTCCCACTTTCACACCAGTCAAATGCTGGGCCTGTACCTTAATTAAGGCCTAAGGCACTCCTAACCCTTTCCTATCCCATAGTCGCCATAAAACCTATCTATGTCGGTGCGACGTAAATCAAATAAATACTCTGTACGCAGCAGTAATCCTATCTACCGGAGATGAAGGGCAACAGATGACACAAAGCACATCACGACAAACAATGGTCAATGTAATGTTATTGTTGATCAATGTTATGAGCTTTCTATATTGTAGGCCTTCACATTTAGTTTTCTTTCGACTCTGTGATTTGTAAAATATACAATAAACTGTAGTTTCTTATTCTCCGACCTTACATACCGATTTTCATTAAATACTGTTTACCCATTTCTGGTTACTCGGCGCTGATATGGACTTAGTAACAAAAATCCAAAATCATTAATATCTTTGTGATCATAGCCAGTACGGTAACAATGTATAAGACATGAATAATAGAAAATTTAATACTATATAACCCTATTTATGTAGCATTCATCGATTATACCTCTAATAAGAAATATGTGAGAATTACATTTTAAGCCTTCCCCTAAATTACCATTTCACTCAGCGTGAATAAAATAATTTACAGCCTAAGACTATAGCGACTTATTTCCTGACTTTGCATACCGATTTTAATCAAGATAGGACTACTAATAACAATATTTGAGAATTATATTTTAGGCCTTCCCCTAAACTACCATTTTTCTCAGCGTGAATACAATTATTGATAGCCTAGATTGTAGCAACTTATTCCCCAACTTTGCATACCCATTTTCTTTAAAATACGACCACTAATAACATAAAAAGTTGAGAATTCAATTTTAGGCCTTCCCCTAAACTACCATTTCACTCAGCGTGAGTAAAATGATTTATAGCCTATATTGTAGAGGCTCATCCCCCGACTTCACATACCGATTTTCATTAGAGCACTAATAACATAAATAGTTGAGAATTCAATTTTAGGCCTTCCCCTAAACTACCATTTCACTCAGCGTGAGTAAAATTATTTATAGCCTAGATTGTAGAGGCTCATCCCCTGACTTCACACACCGATTTTCATTAAATTCTCTTCAACCGTTTTCTCGTGATGCGTGTACATACATACATACATACATACATACATACATACATACAGACAGACAGACAGACAGACAGACAGACAGACAGACAGACAGACAGAAATTACGGAAAAGTAAAAAGTGCATGTTCTTGTTACTGTGGACATGACCGATACAGAAATACCATTATTTTCAAATTCTGAGCAATGTACAGACAAAACTCTTATTTTATATATATAGATGAAGGTCTTCACTAACTTGTCTTTGATATCTTGAGTGCCCAACCAATGACATAATTGTCTGCCTTTGCCTGTGTGGTTTGCACATTACAGTCGACGATCTCATTTTCTTCATTACAATTAGGTCTCTTATCACTAATATTTAATCTTTCATTCACAGTGTAACTTAGTTTAAATTATTGTGTTTGGTTAGGGATACTGCAACATCAGCCTCACAATTGCTATCGTGTGAAGGGGATAGTAAGTTATTATCTAACAGTTCTTAATGCACTGTAAAAATTAGATGCATCTGGAGCGATATTATTGCCCTCTTTATCCCTGACAATGGGAAATTAATTTTCCAGACAATCCTGTGCCTGTCTTCTAGTGAATAGAAATTGAAAATCTCCAATGATTTCAACAGCCACCATACATCTTGGGGCTATAAGCGAGATGATGAAAATGGAACTAAGGTCTCAGAATGGGCAGAAGTAAACAACCTTGCACTGATATATGACCCCAAAGATAAGGGAACGTTTCACTCTGGCCGTTGGAAATGTGACTACACACCAGACCTTTGCTTTGTCTCGCACAGTTTTATGTTACCATCTTGCCGTGTTAGGAGACAAGTGCTCAATAACTTCCCGCACAGCCAGCACAGACCCATAATCTACCAAATAGGAATTCAGATCCCAGTTATACAATCTACACCCAGACCTCGCTGGAACTTTCAGAAAGCAGACTGGGTTGCTTATGCCAAGTCTACTGATGCCAACATCAGATGGATTAAACCTGTCCCAGAGAACTACATGAGGTTTGTTGGCTTAATAAAATCAGCAGCAAAAACCTATATTCCTAGAGGATTCCGTAAAGACTATATACCGGGATGGAGTGAAGAGTCCAGCAGACTGTGTAAGGAATTCGAAGAAAATAGCAGTCACGAGAAAGCAACAGATCTACTACAATCACTTGATCTTGCTAGAAAAGAGAAGTGGGTGAAGACTGTAAAAGACATGAATTTCACCCATTGTAGCAGAAAAGCATGGTCACTTATTCGGAAATTAGATTCCACATCGATACCACCAAAGCAACATTCCCCAATCAAGGTAGAAGCAATAGCAAATCACCTCGTTTCCACCTCTAAAACAACAAGGAATAAACTGACCACGAAATGGGTTAAAACTGAGCTTAAACAGGCAAAACGAGAAACACAACCGAACGCAACCTATTCACAACCTTTTACATCACAAGAGGTCGATGAGGGATTAAAATCACTCCGAAATGGCAAAGCTGCAAGACTAGATGGAATCTACCCAGAACTACTAAAAAACTGTGGTCCAGCTATAAGAAGATGGCCTGCTGCATTCTTCAGCTCCATACTTCAGTCAGGAAGACTTCCCCCAATCTTCAAGAAGTCAAAAATTATTGCCCTTCTGAAACCAGGAAAGGATCCAACTCTCCCACAAAGCTATCGACCTATAGCTCTACTCTGCGTCACCTACAAGTTATTAGAAAGACTGATACTAAACCGAATAGCACCAGCCATCGAAGCATTCCTTCCAGTTGAACAAGCAGGATTTCGACCCAGCCGTGACTGCAGTGACCAAGTACTGTCCTTGACCACATATCTGGAGGTTGGTTTTGAGAAGAAATTGGAAAGCGTCTCTGTCTTCTTAGATCTTACAGCTGCATATGACACAGTCTGGAGGGAAGGTCTTATGCTTAAACTGATTAAAGCTGTTCCTTGCTTAAAAATTACTACACTAATTGACAGAATGTTAAGCAACCGACTATTTCAAGTTCACTCAGAACACAACAGGAGCAAAATTCCACAAAGTCAACAATGGTCTGCCTCAAGGGTCGGTTCTATCTCCTACTCTCTTCAACTTATACATCCACGACCTGCCTGAAACAGTGTCCCGAAAGTTCATATATGCGGACGATATTTGCCTTACAATTCAACGACCCAACTTCGCAGAAGCTGAAATAGTTCTTAACTGAAACCTTGAACTGTTGGATGACTACTTTCAAAGATGGTACCTTCATCCCAATCCACAGAAAACAGTGACATCTACATTCCATCTGAACAACGCAGAAGCAAACCACCATCCAAGGGTGTTCTTCAAGGGCCATGAACTACAATATTGTGCCAATCCCAGTTACTTAAGAGTAACATTGGACAGGTCTCTTACGTACAAAAATCATCTGGAGAAAACCGCCAACAAACTAAAAAGTCGTAATAACATTCTCCAACGATTGGCTGGAACTTCCTGGGGAGCGGATGGAAACACATTAAGGACAACATCTCTGGCCTTAGTCTATTCTGCAGCAGAATACTGCTCTGGTGTCTGGCTTAACAGTGCTCACACACAGCTAGTAGATTCACAACTTCGTCAAACCATGCGAATCATAACTGGTACACTTCGTGCTACACCGACCCAATGGTTACCGGTTCTCAGCAATATACTACCTCCACATATCAGGAGACAGAAGGCCCTTTTTCAGCTATGGACCAGAATGATAAAGAATGAACGTCTACCTGTTCATGAGGATATCAGACAGAAATGCACACGCCTGAAGTCTCGCCAGCCTGCTTGGAAGACAGCCGTGAAGATAACATCTAGTGAATTCAACCCCACCTCTAAATGGTTAACAGAGTGGTCTTTATCCCCAGCTCGGGCAATAGTGGATATAAAAACCCATCCACAAAGCTGACGGGCTTTGATCTGCCACGTTGCACCTGGAGTAGACTAAACCGCATGAGATGTGGAGTAGGTAGAACAGCATCTACTTTACACACCTGGGGCTGGTCAGTTTCTCCATACTGTGATTGTGGGGAGGTTCGACAAACAATGAAACATGTTGTGCAGGAATGTCCACACCGTGCTTTCACTGGCACCATGGAAGACCTCAACACAGCAACACCCGAAGCGGTGAAGTGGGTGGCGGGTTTGGACATTCACATTTAGTGACATGTACATCACTCGCACTCAGTGTGTATATATGAACTGTCAGAGTTGATAGGTGGATAGCGACGTAAATATATTGTGTTTTCTTCTTGTATTTTCAAACTTTGTAAATTGCTTTCTTTGAGTGTATAGATATGATAATTTGTATTTACTTTGTACTCATCTTTCACTGGTTGTGTAAATAGTTTATAGGTTGTCATTATTCATCATACGCCAAATAAAATAAATAAATATTGCTCCAATAATTCTGACCACAAAATCTTAAGAGCAGTGACATTATCTATCCAACATTGATACCACCTCTGTTTAACACAATGATCTGCCTTAGATATTTTCAATTTCTACCAATTTTCCTAAATTATTATAATTACTGCAAAGGTGTTTTCAATACTGCTTAGGGCCTGTGGTACTACATTTTGAGGAATTGAAGATGTCAAATAGTATGTCACATATTTCAATTAAATCAGCTCTAATAGCTGCAGAGGGTGACAGTGAATTACACTGAACACGCACCTTTATGCCACAAGCAACAGATTGACTCACAGTCTGAACAGTTAAACACACTCTCATTGGTGAAAAGGAGGGAAGAGAAATACATTGTTTTGTTAAGTTTGGGGCTAGTCTGGGAACAATGGTTGAATCTTTGTTAAAAAATTCTTCAGTATGAGACTAGGTAAAAATTTCCACTCCTACATTTAAATCATACTTCTTTAGATTGTTTTTGAGTGATTCAATCAAGTGAGTGGCATCATGGATAAAGTATATTTTTTTACCATTTATTCCTGTTACTGGGATACCGTGGTAGACAGAGGGGAAACAAGGCCGCTCAGCAACGGAGCAAGGTTTCAGGTACAGAAGTAGCTTGGTAGCTTAGATATGTACAATCTTCCGAGAGCACCTTTTGCTCTACAACGTTACCGCCTTCCAAAAGGCACCATTCAATATTTACACTAACACCTCTACAAGAATAGAAAGAGCAACTATGCTCTATGAACTTATCTAGGAGGCTGCGCTCCGAACCTTATACCCTTACTGCCTCCTCAAGGCAACCTGCAACTTTTACATTTACAACCAGAGCATCTGTGCCCAATAAAATTAACACTTTCCAGGCCTCTCGAGACACAACCGACATTTTACAATTCAAACCGTATTCACTGTCTTAAACACTCAACAGTCTAACATCTTAACATAAATAATCAATTTTACAGAAGTATGGAATACCCATTCTACCGGAACTTGGTGGGAGAAGACACACAGATAAAAGTTACTGACCCAAAAATCAAAATGATGCGGAGGCGGACACTTGCACTCCCTTAAATTTGCACTAAAAACATCAAAACCCTATTTGGGTTTCGGCCCGAAGTTACAGAGGCTGAGCCTATACTACTGAGATGACCAGATGGAGAAAATGTAAGTTACGAAAGCTACAGACAGAAAACGGTTACAAAGTCATAGTCACCTCTAAGTCAAGTTGATAGGGAACTCAAGAGGTGTCACTCTCTCTAGTCCCGAATTTTAACTAAGTGCTTTTCGCCTCGTTTAAAATTTACATTATACGTAGATATTTACATTTTAGAAGACTGAAAATTTAATGTTACATTATTAAAGATAGGAAACTCTCCCCTCGAGTTAGCTTTCAGAGGCTGTCACATAGTTATTAAAGGGCTGCCATTACCATAATCTGCTGGAATACTCGATGAAGGGCGAGACTTCCCTCCTCATCTAATCACACACAGTCAGTAGACTGGACGATCAATAAGGCAAGGTAGCTCGAAAAGGTACCAGATTTTATATCCGAGAGAAAGGTTCTAGAGAGCTCTGGGCTAAGGCTCAACACACCTCCAAAGTTTATTGGATAATCAAAAAGGTACAAGACGGATCCTATTTGCTAAATAGAAAAAATACAAAATTTTATATTGGTCGATATTTGAAGTTAGTGGACAGAGATAGAAGTGTTGCAAGCTGTAATACACCCAAAACAAAGCATAATCAACCCAGTTTAAGAAACCTCAAAATAAACATTTCTTTAGGATTTGAATAGTTCCTCTTCACATTAGAGTGCATAACATAAGTTTTTGGGCAGAGATATCTGTAGAGAAAAGTCCAAACTTCTTGCGCTAGTAGCTGCGACATTCATATATCAGATGGCATTCTTCAAGACGCTTCATTTCCCTTAAAGTCTCTCCTCAAAGTTAAAGTTTGACATTTCGCTGGTTGATTCGCTGTTCGCAAGTTGTATTTTACAGAGAGAAATTTTCTTGAAAAAGTTCATTTTTAAGAAATTACGTTAAAAACAAGTCTTGAAGTCTTCTTCCAGCCGTACCAGTGTAAGATATACAGTTCAAGTTTTGACGGCAAAAGCAGCCGCCGCAGCCGGTGCCAAAGTTGGGTCACTCGGATCCCCCAAGTACTCTCAGATACATCTCTCCCGCTACCTTGAGAGGGGTAGCCATGGTGATGGTCGCCACAGACCAAATATAGTGATAATGCTGCAAGATGGGCAGGCACCACAGCGCTCGCCGGAACGGATGGTGTTCCAGTACGCCGTTATGCAGGAGACTGGGCCAGAGCAGAGTGGGCCGTTACCACACGCCGGCATCAATCGCCAGATGTTGAGACACGGCCGCAGATGAAAGAGAGGGCACTGAAACTGTCATTTATTTGGCGACAAAAATTGTTTTTGTGGGGAGCGAGAGTTGTGTATTTTTCTAAGTTGCAGTTTCTGATCAGGCCGGCTGCATGTGTGACTAGCAGGCTTGGGCTTAGAGGCGCGCAACTGGATAAAATAAACCTAACTAGAGGGGAAGGTTGTACAGGATTAAGTATATGCAAAAGATACTGCCGTCAGGTGGATATGTGAGGGGCAGAAGGCCTCCCCATATACCTTACACGCTGATATTTTTTAAACATTTACAGAACTGACGCCGAATAAATATAGCTGATTCCTTACTGCCATGACTTAGTGGCCTATACTGCAAAACAAAATATTATGCCGGTTTAATCTGCGAAAGTGTTCTCTAAATATCCTCTCAGTGGCTAGGTAACTGACCAAAAGAATAACAGGAGTAAAGAAGTCCAAAAACTATATATGGCCCATGAAATCTGGGGGCAAGATTTCCTGCAGGTACGAAATTCTTAACCATAACTTGATCTCCAACCTTTAAATTGGTGGGTCTACGTCCACGATCATATCTCTCTCTAACCTTTTCATGAGAAGCCTTCAGATTACTTTCAGCCTTCTTCCATAGGTCTCTGATATTATCAGGACCTATTGTCTCTTGTAATCTGTCATTGAGTGACCAAAGATTAGACAGCGGCGTGTTGGGAATACATTTAAACACGAGAGAGGCGGGAGTGAACTTGTGGGACTGATGAACAGCCGAATTTAAAGTAAAACATAACCAATGCAGAGACGTATCCCACTTGGAATGATCTCCATGATGAAAAGTGATCAACACGGATCGAAGATTACGATTGATCCCCTCAGCCGGAGATGATTCAGTGTAATAAGCGGAAGTTGTTACATGGGATATGGACAGATTGAAACAGAATTTCCGGAATGAGTTAGACATGAAAGCCTTTGCATTATCATAAACTATATATTGACAGGGGCCAAAAGAAGCAAAGATAGTATTAAGACAAGAAATAGTAGACTGAGCGGTAGTCAGCTTAGTGGGAAACAACCATGCAAATCTAGTGAAGCTGTCTACACATACAATAATAATAAATTTATTTCCGTTCCCCTTTGATCCCTAATGGGGTCTCATGATAGTATTTGAAGATCATTAGCACAAGAAAGGTTGGAACCACAACCTTCATTTTCTGATCATGTCTCGAAGGGCAACACAAAACCCCGTTCCTCAATACATAAGGGACAACATGTTCCCCAGAAGAAATGGTTTCCGTTATCGGATCCAGCACGGGATCTTCTGGTTGATAATTCTCAGTGTCACGAAACAGAGTCAAAATAGCATTAATACTAGGAGGTGTGGGCAGAGAAAGAGAAGAACTAACTTCCTGTTCACTGGTCTCAATATCACTAGAAAACATGTGGCTTAGTCCACCAGCAACTACATTTTCTGATCCCCTAATGTGTCGTTTATCACATAGGAAAGCTGAGATCCTGATAGCCCGACGGGCGTTACGTCCGTTACTACGAGGCCACCTTAAGGCTGCTTGTGTCTTTCCAATTCAAATTTGACATGTTCCAGATAAAGGCGGAACTTCTCCGGGGCAAACAAGACTGTCAAAGCCTCTAATTCATAGCTAGAATACTTTACTTCTCGAAACGATAAGGTCCTAGACGCATAGAAGGTATGCCGCCTTCCGAGTTCCGTTTCCTTAAAAAGGACAGCAGCCACAGCAGATGAACTGGCATCACTTTGGACAGTGAATTTCTTAGAGAAATCGGGCATGACTTGTACAGGGACGTTACAAAGAGCTAAATTAAGGTCTTCAAAAGCGGCTGGCTGCGACGGCCCCCATTCAAATTTTACACCTTTCTTGCGAAGTAAGTTCAAAGGGCGCCGCCCTAATAGCAAAGTTAGGAATACATTTCCTGAAAAAATCACCATGCCTATGAATCTAGCCATTCCCGTTATGTCCTTCGGAGGCTTGAAGTCACGAATAGCCTGTGTTCTGGAATGGTCAATATAAACACCATCGGGCGACACAGTATGCCCTAAGAACAACATAGAAGGATTAGAAAAGGCCACCTTAGATAATTTAATGGTCAACCCAGGCTTCCGAAGGTGATTGAGGACTTCCGTCAGATGATCTAAGTGCTCTTCTGAGGTCACTGGAAACACGACGACATCATCGAGGTAATGTGTCAGATATTCGAATTTGATATCGGAGAAGACCCTCTCCAGCTGTCTAGTAAGGACAGTTGCATACGTGTGGATCCCGAAGGGGCGCGGTAGTATTGATACAGATTCCAATCCGTGGCGAAAGCTGTCAGGTGTTTGGATTCTTCTGCCAGAGGTATTTTATTATATGCCTGGTTAAGATCTAATATGGTAAAGAACTTAGCCTTGCGAAACCATGAAAACAAGAATGAACATTCAGAAGGGGTACAGATTGTAACAAAACCGATATATAAGGCCCTCAGGCCTCCTCTTCCATCTATCCAGGAAGTGAAATATACATTTTTTTGCTAGGGGCTTTACGTCGCACCGACACAGATAGGTCTTATGGCGACGATGTGAAATATACAAATATTACAGTGTGTTACTCACAATAAGTAGATCCCATACAAATTAAATTAATAAAAATACAAGGATGGTGGGATTACATTAAGATGAAATAAATGAAGATTAAATTAAGATGAAATAAATCAGATATAATGAAAGGATAAATTCTTCAAACTAATATTCTACATGTAAAAGAAAGAGGCAGTACATAAAACTTGATTTTAAAAACAAATTGGATAATAATTTTGGACTCTCTACCAGGACATCCATAACAAGAGAATGGTTGTAAGTAGCAGCATCAAGTTTACAGATGATCCTTACTAGTGCGTAAAATGTCTCCAAAGTGCTTCCTTGAAAGTGCGAATAGCGCTTAACCCCCTGATACTTTCGGGAAGGAGGTTCCACTCACGGCAGGCAATTACTGTGATTGATTTATCGTAGATGGCAGTTCTATGGGTAGGTAAAGCAAGGATGGAATTATTAGCAGATCTGGTGTTAAGAGTATGATAAGAGGATAGGTATTTGAAATATGAAGTAAGGTAAAATGGCTTTGAAGAATTAAGGATTTTATGGAGATGGCATAAGGTATGCACAGTGCGACGGATTTCTAGTCGGGGTCAAGATAGGTGGTTATATGAAGGAGTTACGTGGTCTTAGTACCGTAGGTTACAGACGTATCTCACACATGCATTTTTACCACGTTGTAATCTGCTCAATAACATGTTCCGAGAGTCTCTATAAATCGCGTCACAATAGTCGAAATGAGGGAAAACCACAGCATCTACCAGTATTTTTTGAGTTTTTTAGGAAAATAAGTGTTTATACCCGCGCGGCATGTGCAATGCAGAGAATGTTTTCTGGGTGATGTTTGTAATATGCGTTTTCCGTGACATGTTATCATCGAAAGTAACACCTAGGACTTTTACTGATGACATGAATGGTATGTCAGTATTACACAACCTTATAGATGGAATCTCTTGTGGATTGACTTTCGCGAGTATTTTCGGGTATCCAAAAATGATGGCCTGCGTTTTTGCAGGGTTTAACCTAAGACCACATCTCAAAGACCAAGAAGAAAACGATATTAAATCCTGAATGATTTTCTCTAGGGCCAAAAATATTAGATTTGGAGATGTATGGAGGTACATTTGTACACCATCAGCATAAATATGGTATTTGCAGTGTATTAGGATTTGGGAGACGTCATTAATGTAAGTAGAAAAAGGAAGGGGTCCCAACACCGACCCTTGGGGTACACAACACTGCACAGACCGCCAAATTGATTTGTTTATTCTATCTGTAACACACTGCCGATGGCCTTATAAGTAGGAATGCAACCAAAGAAGGGCGCTGTCCGAGAAATGGAGGGAATACAATTTCGAGAGCAAAATGTCAATGTCAACAGAGTCAAAAGCTTTGCTCAAGTCTAGGAGTATTAAAACTCGCACTTCCTTGTTGTCCATAGCTTCTCGGATGTCCTCTGTGACCTTCAGTAGTGCCGTTGTAGTACTGTGTGCTTGACGAAAACCAGATTGTAGTGGATCAAGTATGTTGTAAGTCGTCATGTAGTCTGTTATTTGTCTATGAGCGATGAACTCTAGCGCTTTGGATAAAGCAGAAAGTATGCAGATGGCTCTGTAGTCAGATGGTTCAGAAGGGGATGCTACTTTTCTTAGAGGACGTATAATGCCCACTTTCCATATTTCGGGAAATGTGCTCTCTACAAGGGAAGAGTTAAATTTGTTAATTAGTGCAGGTAATATCACACCCAGAATAATTTTTATCGTCTCTATTCCTATACTGTCATTTCCTTTTGCCGCTGATGTTATCCGATTTATAGCAAACCTGACTTGTGAGTGGGTTGTTGGACGGAAGTAGAAGTTTTCTCTATCTGTTCGCGTCTTTGCATAATTCGCTTCTAGAGCTTCCTGTTTCAGGGCTGCATTTAATGTGCAGTTAGATGAAAAATAATCGTTCAGTTTTTCCAAGGGTATTTTTTTCGTCGTCGTCTCGTCCTTTGGTAATTCCAAAGGTCTTTATGGATTTCCACAATGCAGCTCTTAAATTATTTGTTTGAATTAAACTGTGAGCGTGTCGTAGTTCCGCGTTTCTAATCTGTTGGGTCGTAGCATTTCTTAGTCTCTTATAGTTCAGTAAATTGTCAGGAGTGCAATGTTCCTTAACTCGTTTATAAGCAGCATCGCGTTCAGCCATTAGTGCTCTAATCTCATCTGAGAGCCAGGGAGCTGGTTTTCGCGTAACTCGTGCCTTTTTTTCATGGGCATATCTATCGTACAGTTCCGTCATATGTTGATTGAAGAGGGTCACCTTGTCATTTATGTTTTTAAGTTTAAATATGTCATGCCATGGCACTGCAACTGTGTCTTGTAAAAGTTTATTCTTATCAGTTCTTCGTAGATCTCTATATGAAATTATTTTAGGTTTGAACTTGGGACTTTTAATAGAATAGGCCATAAATATAGCATCATGTCGCGATATCCCTGGGGCACTAATTTGACCGCGATGAAGAACTAATTCAGGTTGGTTAGTGGTAATGAGATCAATTAAAGTGTGTGATGTGTCTGTGTGATGTGTAGCGTTGAGAGGGAGAAACGTTAAATCGCAAGCTTTAAAAGAAGTCCGAGGAGAGTTAGGTTCAAGAAGGTTTATGTTGAAGTCAACCGTTATAATTATTTTTGAGTAATCAGGGACTCAGTCTTGTATTTGAGTCTCTAGATCGCATAAAAAACCCGCTTTCGGTGGTTTATATGCTACACCCAGAAGACATTTTACTTCACTCACAGTTATTTCCAGGAACATGAACTCAGGTTTTCGCTCGTACGGACCTGGAGATCTACAGATTTTTTTAGGGCGTAAGCTGGTCGTAACATATGCGGCAGTACCCCCGGAGGGATTACTAATCTGTCGGATCTGAGAAATGTATAACCCGCCAGCTGCAGTCTTTCTATTGCGTGGTGTGGTTTTAACCAATATTCAGTGATTAATATTGCGTGGAAACTGGGAGGCATAAATAGGGCTTTTATTTCATCCATTCGCGCCTCCGCAAGGAAGTTTTGAGCGTTTATATTGCAAATATTTAAAGCATTACGGTACTGTACGCAGAAAGTTGGTGGTTAATGATGTCCCTTGTCGACTAGGAATGGCAAGAAAGCTCAGATGACAATAGATGTGTGTTGCCTGCACAGCTGATTCCAGCGACAGTGGGGAAGGGTGGAGTAAATAAAAGGTTTTGAGGACTGGTTGCAAGGAATAGGGGAGCCTGTTCGTTTGTCTCAAGTTCATCAGGGGGACTGTAACTTACGTTGTTCTCAGTTGCCTTGGAGATGATTATGACAATAATGGGATTGGAAATAACAATTTACAGCGATCAATACGATAATGGCAATGTGTCAATAATGTAAGTGGAAATAAACACGACAAAAATAAGGCACTGAACCAAGTCTGCTGCTACTAACACCAATCTACCACTACGGCAAGCAAAAGTAAACTATATTACTAACTACGTTCTAATAGAGAGTTAAAGTTAAAAATTACGATATACTACAAGGATAACTCTAAAATTAAACTACAATAGAAAGTTACAAAATGTTGTGACCATTTCTCCCGCATATCACTTTAGTTCATTTAATTGTTCCATAGTGCACACTTTATACTTATTTGATCCTATTTTTATAATAATTAGCCCATCAATGGTCCATACCTGGCACAGAATAACGCGAAACACAAACAGACAGTTCTTGAATTAAAACAGAACGGAGTGTTTTAGGCAAGTAGAAGTAATAAGTTAGGAGTATGGCCCCGAGTAACTTAGAAGTAGTCGTAGAAAACCAGTTTGAAAGATGAGCATGATGTGACACTAATTTCTACAGCGATAGCCAGTCAAAAACATAAATGGGGAAGGCTAAAATCGTTACCTCGGTAACGGTGTGAGACACCTCCACGGTTCTGCTAGCTCAGTCTTGTGTGAGGCTCTTCCACGAATCCGCTAGCTCGGTCTTGTGTGAATATCCTCCATGTTTCCGCTAGCTCAGTCTTGTGTGAGGGTCCTCCATGGCTCCGCTAGCTCAGTCTTCTGTGAGGCTCTTCCACTGTTCCGCTATCTGAGTCTTGTGTGAGGTTCCTCCACGATTCCGCTAGCTCAGTCTTGTGTGAGGCTCCTCCACTGTTCCGCTAGCTCAGACTTGTGTGAGGCTCCTCCCAGGTTCCGCTAACTGGCTCTTGTGTGAGGCTCCCCACGGTTCCGCTAGCTGGCTCTTGTGTGAGGCTCCTCCACTGTTCCGCTAGCTGAGTCTTGTGTGAGGCTCCTCCACGATTCCGCTAGCTGGCTCTTGTGTGAGGCTCCTCCACGGTTCCGCTAGTTGAGTCTTGTGTGAGGAACCTCCCAAGTTCCGCTAGCTGGCTCTTGTGTGAGGCTCCTTCACGGTTCCGCTAGTTGAGTCTTGTGTGAGGCACCTCCCAGACTCCTCTAGCTGGCTCTTGTATGAGGCTCCTCCACGGCTCCGCTACCTCAGTCTTGTGTGAGCCCCTCCACTGTTCCGCTAGCTGGCTCTTGTGTAAGGCTCCTCCACGGTTCCGCTAGCTGAGTCTTGTGTGAGTCTCTTCCACGGTTTTTTGAGGTGCTCGAGTCCTATGGAGTCCACTCTTTCTTTTGCCGATACCTTTAAATGTCATATCTCCTCCATTTTCCCTCTGCTTAGTGTTAATAGAGGATGGTTGCCCAGTTGTACTTCCTCTTAAAACAATAATCACCACCACCGTCTGAACAATGTAGTACACGATTACCTAAATCTCAACAAGCTGCGAGTAAATGAACGAATGGCGCCACGCATTTCGAGTGTTGGGGCTCCTAAGTTACCAAGCTCTTGTTGCGATGTATCTCGATTACTACAATGTAACGATTACAATTTTAATTTCAGAAGTGAATTACGAGTAAAAATTACAAATAAAGTAATTTTTACATGTAATTCAATAACTTGCCAATTTTGGAAGCGAGGTCTTCATAAATGTAGTGTTCGTGCTCGTTACAAAGTATGGATTGTGACCAGGACGGTACAGCGCGCAGGTAAAACAAAAGAGAAAATAGAATGCAATGAAGACATGTCCACGGAAAATGGGGTCTTCACTGTGCGTCAGAAGAGACCAGGACTTTACCAAGAGATATCGGACAGGGAGAGGGGAAACATTGCCTTACCCAGCTCGTGATTCCACGGTCGCCACTCTGACCTAACACCCCATCTCTGGCTACAATACGAAGCTCATCATTTTTAAATGTAGTATACAAACAACCAGACTGAACAGAATCACCCTGAGCGCGCTCGTAAAAAGGGCTTAAAGGGGTGCCTAACTCCATGTAACCACCAAGTTATCTGGTTAGTGATGCGACATGTTGAACTGATAGGAGACAGCCGTAGAAAAGATCGTCCGTCTCTGAATCACATAATCCTAAGTAGGAGAAAGAAGAGGTAACCTCTCCTTGACTCTACGCTTGGTGACCACGAAACTCGTAGCTGAGTCTAACACACTATCTAGTTATTTTTGTGAGCCTCCTAACTTTCGTATTCACTGTCCGATCTTCCTTAGTCAACTCCTAATCTTTTCCGACTATGACGCTATTAGGTTTGTGTCTTCCCTTCCTTTTATCGATAGCTTCATTGTCCTCAGATTGGTGTTAAGAGAGGAAGGTTGTCATCAGTTCTGTAACAATCTGTTCACGGTCTCCTGGTCCTCTGCCATGAGCATAACTATCTCTTCCTATCGTTCAATTACTTGACTGATACTGACAATCTTGTGCTCTCAGCCCACACACTGCCTGTGACTGATCAACGAAATATCTTCCCTCCATCTCCCTTGCTCATTGATTGGTGTTCGCCAGAGGATCTCTTTCCAAATGCCCAATACAATGGGCACTAGGAAAGTTTTACAATGTGAGTGAACGTTTTAGACTTTTTCAAAATAATTTCCACCCCACTCAATTTACTTCTACATACCGTACGTCGAAACCAGTCACTGAACCAACTCTGCCACTTTTCTTCGATTACATTTTCACACGCTTGATCCCATGCTGCCAGAAGCTCTTCGTCGGATCCAAAACGCCGCCCTTTCAGCTTCATCTTCACTTCTGGGAAGAGTGCGAAGTCACAAGGACAAGATCAGGACTGTATGGAGGTCGAACAAGCACAGTCAACCCTGATCTGGCAAGAAAATCCATTGTTGCATTAGCACGATGTCCCTCTTGCTGCAACATTTTCCTCACAGCTTCAATGTTTTCCCCAGTCACTGATTCAGACGGTCGTCCAGAATGAGGATCGTCTTCAACCCCAAAATTTCCCCTGTGGAACTCCTTATACCAGCCGAAAATTGTATGTGCTGGAGCATTGTCGTGATTCAAGAGCCAAGTGTTGAGCCGTGACCTTGGACGGAGCTGCTTCAGAGCCTGGGTGACCTGAGGCAGACAAGTCTCACTGTACCACTTCGCAGTAACCCCCTTTGTGTTTCTAGCACAACCCGAGTCAGGATGACCCCTTCAGTGAAGAATACTGCAATCATCCTTTTCTTCACTGACCTTGACTTTCGCTCAGTCACAGGAGTACACTCATCTTCAAACAGGCACACCTTGTTCTGGGATTTTGTTGGGACATCGTAACAATAGAGTCAAGTTTTGTCACCTGTAACGGTGCTATTGGCGTTACGCGAAGTCTCATTTTAAAACTGTTTAAGCATTTTTCGGTACCATTTCACTCGATGTGCACTTTGCTCTGAAAGTGAATGGGGCATCCAAAGGGAACAAACCTTTCTAGCATGGAGATGGTCGTGTAGAATTGAATGAATAGCTGGTGCAGGAATGTGGAAGGTCTCTTCTACCTGCCGATATGTCATCCGCCCCTCTTGCTTCAACATTTTCCCCAGAGCTTCAATGTTTTCCTCAGTCACTGATTCAAAGGGTCGCCCAGAATGAGGATCGCCTTGAACCCCAAAATTTCCCCTCTGGAACTCCTTATACCAGCGGAAAATTTTTGTCCGATGTGGACAGTCTTTCCCCAGCACCGGAGTCATTTCCTCCAGGCACTGGTCAACAGTTAATACACGAGCAAAATTGTAGCGGATATTTGCGCGATATTCACCCTTAGACCACCCTTAGAACAACTGGTGTGAAGGTCGTGCCTTGCTGTCTTCTAGACCGGTTTTAACCCCTCTTTTCATCCCTCACCATAAATGCGGTGTCCAGCCAACTGGTTCTGCGTATTGCAAAACTTTCCTAGTGCCCACTATTAAGTTCATGATCCGAGTGAGTGTTTCCATTATTCGTATCAGAAGTGCTTACAATCGAGTAATATAACTAATATAACATGAAAATAAACAATGTGGACCATTACGGGATTTAGAAGTAGTTAATTATATTCTAAGTGGTTAAAACAAGCAATTGTCGTACCTGCTCAATGTCCGCTGTGCTATGAATATCTTGTTATTGTTTTCATTGTGATGTATGATGAGATGAGTAGCTCGTGCGGTAAAATGTACCTGAGTTGCAGTTTCTTCAACGTTTGTTACATGAATATATCTGGATATACTTGGTAGTTCTCATTCCTCTCACGATAAAAACTGATCTACACATTTTCTCATTACAGATACCGTAATGTCAGCTACTTTAAGAAGTACAATCACACCCGCGGTGTACAACTGTTTACTACCATCGCCTTTCTTACGACCAATCTGAGGTTATTTTCTAAAACACCTGTTTGTTCTTGTAACTGCTAAACGCGCAGAGTAAAGTTAAACATTCTTTCAATGTCAAATTACGACGAATAATATGCAGTCTTATTGTCTATGAACACTTGTGTTGCCCGTTAGGCATGCGTATTAAATCGCCTAACACTTGGATGTAACTCATTGGCCGTGCGAGAGAGGGAGAAATATCCTGAATTTACACCAGTCACCTGTCTTCACAGAATTGAGACTCACCCTTACAGTAAGAACTCTACTTAACAAGGGCTGCATAGCCAACACGTCCTTGATTCTCCTGGAAGGGTGTGAGTTCGAGAAACTTGAGAAAATAGATTTCATTTTCTGGAGCAGCACATGACCCAGAGGTTCACTCAGCCTGCTCCAGAAATGAGTAGCAGGTTAGTTCATGGGCCCAAAGTGATTTCGTTCTTCCTCGTAGCTGTAATAGGGAATGCACCATGCGTTTTGTTCACTTGTAGCCAAATTTCTCTCACTGATGATGGAGGACATTTATACTCGTATCTCAGCAAACAGGAAACATCTAAAAGCACTTGGATTCTCATTCAAAGAGAACTGAGGCGTTGTAATTGGCATTGCTCATTTCTTAGCGCGACGATGTTTACCTTTCCATGGAACTTCCTGTAACTTTCTCCTGACGTAAGTCAAGCTGAGCGATTGGCACTGACTGAGTCGGTCATCTGGAAAAGGGGACATGTCCAAATTATTGCATTTAACAGGAGAGATACAAAAAGGAATTAACAAACGAAATTTTTGAATTTGCATATAACTAGTAAAAGGCCCTTTATTCCTATAATACGGATTCCAGATCCCATCCCTGAAGGTAAGAAAAATCAAATTTTGTTTTCTGGATGCATACAGTTTTCTAAGTGAACAGAATTTTCTTAGAAAATATAAACGAAATATTCATCCCTGTCCTTTAGTTTTGATTTTAATTTGAGTTTCCGTTACAATGTCGCTTTTCAATCAACCTATAACATTTAGAAATCAGAGAATTATGAAGTGATCCTAAACAACGGACATATTATAGTTTTAACAAAAAAATCAGCAAACATATTCATTCCGTCTTATAGGACATTACATTCTTCAATACGGTTCATGTTCTCTCATCGAGAACTGACCTTGTAACCATTGTAATGAACGTATTGTAGTCCCTGACCGTAGGTTAAGAATATAAAACAAGAACTGCAAGTAGCTTCTCTTTAAGAGGATCAGAATTCTTCTTCAGGCAGAGCTTCCTGCTCAGTAATTGGACAGTTGTTGACAGTGTCATGGTAGAAACTGGCATCTTACCACCAATATACACTATAAGTTTCCTCACGTCGTTGACCTTCTTAATATTAATGGGACTTAGTATACCGTATACTGAGAGAACGAATGGAGAATAACGTAAAATAATTGAAGTATTATAAGAAAATTAAGCTTCACACTTGACAACTGTTTTGACAACACCAAATATGTCGTACTTTTCATAAGAATGCAAGTGTATTTTGCACAATTACACCTTCTGACAGGGCACACTTACATTCAGTGAATTCATCTATATCAGGAAGTGTATTTTCAGCTTCCGCAGTGGACTTCAACTTCGAAGACTGTGTCAATCAGCGGTAAAGGACTAACAGATCCTTGTACTTTTGCTTGGAAATCGGAAGTGCAGTGATGAAAACATATTCGGCTGTAGTTTATTCGATACAAACAGGTTTGTGTCATCATTCAGTGTGTATTCTGATTTCAGTCGAAATGAAGGGTTCATCTGATGAAGATAAATTTCATTTTTGATCTCTTGTTCTCCTTAATCCTTGGCTAGCTTGAATTTCATTTGTAGAGTTCCACACTTGTGACATGTTTGAAAGATATTCCCTAGAATATAGAGTGCGACCGACACGGAGTACATAGTGTTCTCCTTATATAGAATTGAGGCTCGCGTGTACTGAGGACAGCACTTCCCGGGAGGGAGCGTCAGCAGGATTATCGGCCGACGCGATGGGCCGCCACGAGAGGCGAACGCCTCTCTGTGCTGCATTATTGAGAACTTGTACATACAAATCAAGAAGCAATACATTAGAATGGAGGGCAGGTCCGCGGCCCGGCTGCAAAGTGTATCGGGCCACGGAACTGTCCGTATACACAGGAACATGATCATAGCCCAAGTGGGCAAATTCCTGTACGAAGTGATGCACTGCCACGACCGCTGCTCCGGTCTCGGCCACATTGATCCGATGAGGCTGGTGGAATGCCTGTGCTCAGGCCTGGTTCACTGCAGGACAGACTGCTGCAACGCTTTGTGGGGTGGCGTCGCTGTAGAGAGCCACCGGACATCTGGCGGGGCGTCGACAAGAACTGAGGGGTGAAGAGTCCTCGTACACAGAAGATCTCGCCTGAAAGGATGTGTTTAGCAGGGAATACCGGCCACCCCATGACCCAGCAGAGCCAAGAATAGCCGGCAGCCTGTTGGAGTTGATGTGGGGAGAGGTCGTGCAGCTCGCGCACAAGGGAGAGGGCGCGCTGCTGGATGACATGATGCATGGTCACCTCTTGGCTGGGGATGTCGATGGTGACGCCAAGATACGTCAGTATGGGAGTCGGGTGCAGCACCGACTTGGCATGGTTGAGGGTGACGCCCAGAATCTGGGTAAGATAGACATCGATCTCGCGCATGAGAGCGTCCGTGAGATCGGGGCTATGGATGAGCCAGTCGTCGAGATAAGGGATCATCTGAACACCGAACTCAAGGGACAGAAGTTACTGCACTGCAACGGCCCAGCGTTGCATGACGGATGGGGCCAGGTTAGTCCCATCGGCTGGCGGGTCCAGCGACACCGAACCCCGCGGTAGAGTATACCGTAGGGGTGTCGGGTGTCGTGGGAGATCGTGATCCATGTGGGGCCGTATGGACGAAGGCTTAAGTGAAACTCTGCATAGACTCACATTAGCGCTCGTAGTGGTGCGTAAGTGACACAATGCATTGGCTCACACTAGCGCTCGTAGTGGTAGACAAAATCAAACTGCTAAACTAATCGACCGGGTAACGATGATTAAACAAATGGTTTCAGTTTTGGGAATCAATATAGAATATATTCTCATAGTTTATTATATTTTATTTACTTAAGAGTCGTAGCTCATATCCCTAGGATATTTTCAGCATTGCGTTGCTTGTTAGAGGCCTAGAACTGTGGATTTTCCTCCCTTTTCTTCTTGCGTTATGCCAGATGTAGAAGCATTTTTGTTCATTGCCGACGTGTTTATAAAACATCCTCCGCACACTTTTATTCATACCCCAGCTGTCTTAAGATATGAAGCATATGACACAAGTCTAAATGTCCCCTCATCAGGATCTCCAGTACTGTATCAACACGTGGTGTTCTCCCCTGCGCACTTTTACCCATACTACATATGTCTTAAGATATGAAACACATGACACAATTCAAAATGTCCCCTCATCAGGATCTCCTGTTCTGTATCAACATGCGGTGTTCTTCCCTGCGCACTTTTGCTCATACTACATCTGTCTTAAGGTATGAAACACATGGCACAATTCTAAATGTCCCCTCATCAGGATCACCTGTTCTGTATCAACATGTGGTGTTCTCCCATGCGCACTTTTGCTCATACTACATCTGTCTTAAGATATGAAACACGTGACACAATTCTAAATGTCCGCTCATCAGGATCACCTGTTCTGTATCAACATGTGGTGTTCTACCATGCGCACTTTTGTTCATACTACATCTGTCTTAAGATATGAAACACATGACACAATTCTAAATGTCTCCTTATCAGTATTAACATGTGGTGTTCTCTTACCTCTGCTGCCAAGAGACCAATATTCTTTCAATAATCTTTCTCATACGTCTTCACGAAGTCTCTCTTTACACTTTGATCGATAGTCGCTAAGTAGTTCCATTACTATGGCTCTAAAGTGGTATAAGATTTTCCCTTTCCGCTGTTTTCAACCTGCGAACAGCATTCTTCTCGCGAGAAACCTGATGGAAAACATTAACATCTTCTCCACTTGAGCTTTCAACTTACACAGGCAGAGAATCTGGATCGTTTCCCTGTTGTCATTCACTTCTTCACTTTCATCTCTGGCCATTGGCTGCAAACCTCAAATGACCATTGTTGTACTCCTGAGCACGTAAACCCGTACACTAAGGATGCAACCTTACTCTTTCTCCCCTGTAATGTAAGGATAGTGATTCATAGTTACTTTTCTAACTCTTTGGTTTCTATTCAGTGTCGCTAACCATACAGTTTAGGGACCCTACTTTCCGATACAACGTCCGACACTATACAGTCAGGATTTATCTCGTGAATTGCCTGAATCACGTATTGCCACTGCAGTCACTAGTCTTACGTTTGCGGGTAAAATTGTAAATCTGTTTGGCTAATACCAAGTGGCACTTGATAACGTAGTTTATGACAAATGACGAACGCAGAATTTTATTAATTTTGGTTTATTAATTTGGTTTTATTTCGTCCAATACTTACGTACAGAAATCAGTTAGTATGTCTAATGAGCACGAAATGTCATCAAGGACTCCTACGAAATGAAAGCAACGTTACCTCGTTCACAGAACACTTCAGACCATGCTACGGGGTATTGAAAAAGGAAGGCGATGAGTTGTCACTCTTAGTGATGTGGACTTTATGGCAAGAGTTTTACAATTAATTACGGCAAGTGTTAATTTTAACTTTATTCCTGTGATAAGTTTCTGACAACGAGAATCAGATGAAATGGAAAAATTCTTCGTTATGAACCTATCCTAACCAAACCTAACCTAAACATCTCTTGTCTCGAATTTTAATGCGGTTTGCAGACCTACCTTTGTGTATTCTTATTGACTTACGGCATATGCGTATGCAATATACTAGCTCATGTGTATTATTACAGCGAGGTTTCGTTTAGATTTCTATTCTGTTTACTGGGTAACATCTGCCGCCTGGGCGACTGTCCTAAATGCTTCCAGTAATACTGGGTGGTTTGCACACCATTTCTAGTGGTGAAATCCTCCACTCTCTAGTAAATTAATAGTTTCCGACTGCAACTGAAGAGCATCCTCTATATTTTCAGAGCCGCTTACTCGGTCATCAGCATAAAAATCTCTGCGAACAACTTGTGCGTCTCTGGGAAAACCTTGATTCTTCATCTTCAGCAAGTTGCTTCTGTGATCTGGTAGCTAGGAAGGCTGCTGCTGCTGTACCATATGCTACAGTTGTCAGTCCATAATGACAGGGTGGGTCCCTAGGAGATTCACTCCAGATAATACGCTGAGCGTTCCTATCATCTGCATGAACCATGACTTGCCGATACATTTCAGCAATATCTGCAGTGAAGGCAAAGATATGAATTCTAAATCTTAGAAGAATGGAGTAATGATCATCTTGTATTGTCGTTCCAGCCATTAATATATCATAAAATGAAATATTGTTAGAAGTTTTAGCAGGTTAATCAAATACAAGCCTCGTTTTTGTAGTTGAGCTACTAACCTTAAAAACTGGATGATGTGGTAGATAATAGTTTCCACCTTCATTCCCTGACCTTAGCCATATACCACATGGCCTCATACTAGTGAAGAAGATTACAGAACTCGTGCTTAAGTGAAGGCTGCCTACTGAAATGCAGTTCTCGTTGTGCTAGTCTTGACATGGCATGACTGAAGGAGTTTCCCAGAATCTCAGGTTTGTACTTGAGGGGTAACTAAACTATAAATCTACCTGTAGCTTCCCTAGTGGTACTGTAAAGTGTCTTTCTGTTGCTCTCTCTTCTCTTGTCATGACTGGGGACGTAATCTCTTCTATTTCCCAGGACTGCTGTAGCTGCGTGTCTAACCTGTCCTCTGAATTCGAGAAACATGTGATTAATGTAAGACATCATTCTCTTCCCCTGATGGTAGTGTCCAGCAATAATCCATCCTAGTTCTGTGTCTTGAGGAAGAGGATAATCTGGTGATCGAGTTCTGTGACCAAGTTTCAATAATGAAAAGAAATGTTCTGTACCCATTAACAAATCAATGTCATTTGGCGGGAAGAACTTGCGGTCAGCGAGCTTCAAGTCAGTGAGCAAGTTCCAATGTTCGTGCTGAATGTAGAGCTAACACTCTACTCCACCAAGTGCCAAAGTTATGGATAGTGGAAGCCTTTACCTTTCACCATTCCAATGGCCCACATTGCTTGTACGGAGATGATTTTGTTTTTTCCTTTTTAAATACAAAATACTCATGTATATTATGTTTGTTTATTCACACTCCCTGCTCTGTAGGTAATTCAGTGTCCATGGAATGGCTCCTGATGTTGTAAATTACCGTTCATTTATTTTGTATTACATACTTTTGTTGTTATTATTATTATTATTATTATTAATATTACATACGGTATCTCTTAAAATGTAAATAAACTAATATTTAATATAGTAAATTATGCTTATCTCTTTGGATTCATTTATTTTATTGCATATTGTTATCGCTATGGCAACATGACTTCTTTATGATGTAGACACAGTACAAAAGTATTTCTTCCCAAATCGATTTGTTATACACCCCGTTTGGGTGAGGGACGAAGATGAAGAATACACTCACGATGTACTCTGTCTGTTATAGGAGGCGACTATAAGGGGCGACACAGGGATGATAGTGTTAGAGGCATAAAAATAATTGTGATTAGTACCATCATGCGGGGAACTCCATGGGTCACCTTTACTGGCGAGTGGTACCACTATGTTAGGTACACAGTAGGTTTGTGATTAGTAGCAACATAAAGTGAGTCTGTATGGGTTTTCCAGTACCCGTGATTGGTACCATTGTGCGAAACACCATGGGTCTGGGCGTTGTCTGCGATTAGTACCACTATATCTGCGACACCGTGGGTCTGCTTTGCCTGTAATTAGTACCCACTATGTGAAGAAGACCGAGGGAATACTGGAACCCGTGATTAGTTCACCTAGGTGAGGAACACCATGGGTCTGCGTTGCCTGTAATTAGTACCCACTATGTGAAGAACACCAAGGGATACTGGAACCTGTGATTAGTACACCTAGGTGAGGAACACTATGGGTTTGCGTTGCCTATAAGTAGCGTCATATGTGAGAAACACCATTGGTCTCCGTTACATGTGCGAAGTAAAATACTTTTGAGTCATACCATAATGTGTCCAACACTATGAGTCTACACTATTTTTTATTAGTACAGCAACATGACAAATACTATGATTTTACTTTACTAGCGATACGTGTCATTATGACGGGCCATTGACCAGCATTTTGGACCCCTTTAGAAAACAAGCATCCACGATTCAGGATTATGCTTTAGAAGTAGTCCCTTGGTCAGTAATACTATCGTATATGATAGTTTCTGGGTCGGATCCACCGATTGTTTTAAATTCATATCCACCCATTTATTCTTCATCATCACGTTTATATTCTGCTCTGTGGACGATTTTGAATTTTAAATCGTCATTCTATTTCGTCTCATTTCATACTATTAGGGACTGATGACCTAGATGTTAGGCCCCTTCAAGCAAAAAGCACCACCATCATCATCACTCGGTTATCGGTTAATTATACCCGTACCAATTAGACTACAGACTAGGGAAATGCCTTTTATTGCAGTACATAACGTTCTTACTTATTTGTATAATTAAAGATCTGAAGATCCATATACGGTTATAACTGGCATAAATCGAAACTGTGTAATTTGGGAGAGAGTAAGCCCATGTGGTATTGCGCGTCACAAGAAACTGAGTGAATTGGCTGTGCAGTTCGATTACACTGCTGTGAGCTTGCTTTCAGGAGGTGGTGGATTCCAACCCCTCAGTCGGTAGATCTGAAGTTATATTTGTTTTTTCCTTGGTTCCCTCGTTTTCACTTTAGGCTAATTTTGTGGCTGTACCTTTATTAAGGCAAAGACCGCTTCCTTTCATTTTAGTATTAGCCCTCTTTCCTATCCCATTCTTGCCTTACAACCTGTCCTCTATCAGTGTGACTTAGGCCAATATATTTAAAAAATCTGGTAATTTTGTTTGACTCATTAGTGCCCCTGGAGAATTCCTGGGTTCCCCTAATGTGGTAAGCTTGAGATACACCAAAGTGTAAGTTCAAAATATGTTTAAAATGACCCTCCTGTCCCCTACTGCTTATTGAAGAGAGAAGAAGTATAAACAACATCTAAGCCAAAGGAAGGATGTATAGGTCCTACGTGGTAAGTCCTTGAACTTATGGAAATTGCAATAAAATATACAATCTAGATCTCTCTCGCTCCCCCCTCCCGTTGACAATACGGTTATACTAATGCCTAAATCAAAATAAAGGCAGGAAATATTTACATTTAATTTAAGCTGATGAAGGAGGGAACGTATGACTAGCTCGGGTTGGCAGGTTCGAGTCCGGCAGTATTTGAGGGTGTTCAAATACGCCAGTCTCATGTCTGCAGACATACCGGTACGTAAAAGAATTCTTGTGGGACGAAATTCTGGCTCCTCGTCCTTTATAAAAACCATAGATTTAGTTAGTAGAAATATTAACATTATTATTCTCAATTCAGAAATGAGCTTGAAAGCTGACCTAATTTCCGTTCACATAGCTTAGCACATTAGTTGTCCTCTATGTTTCCTGGATAAGCTTGAAGACATAACCAGCCTGTAAACTGAAAATATGACGAATAATCTCTCTTACAGGTTATTGATGAGAGAAAGAAACTGAGAAAATCGAAAAGAAAGCAGCTTGATTTGTTCTGGGTGATATGTGACAAAAGAATAGCTTTACAAAAATGTTGCAAAGTTTGGGCTGGGAAGAATTGGAATAAAGGAGACGAGCTGCTCGACTAAGTGGTATGTTCCGAGCTGTCAGTAGAGAGAAAGCGCGGAATGACATCAGTAGACGAATAAGTTTGAGTGGTGTCTTTAAAAGGAGATTAAAATACGAAGATAAGGCTGGAATTCAAGAGGAAAAATTGTCGCAAATGTTCGTTCATAGGATGTGGAGTTAGGGATTGGAATAACTTACTAAGGAAAACGTTCAATAAATTTCCAATTTCTTAATAATCATTTGAGAAAAAGCTAGGAGAAAAACAGATAGGGAATTTGCCACGTGGCCGACTGTTGTAAATGCAGATAGTAGTATAATTGGATGGTTCTGCCGCACCTCCGCCGCCGCACGCCTCCGCCCGCCTCCTCCGCCGCCGCCGCCTCCGCCGCCGCCGCCCGCGGGAAATTTGAATTTTGGCGGGAAATTTGAATTTTGGCGCGAGATTTGAATTTGTAAACAAAGCCACGTGCTTTTTGACAGCTGTCATCGACAACAACGCAACGCTAACCTCACTGCTGCCATCTTGACGGGCCTAAACCTCACTAGTGCCAACTTAACCTAACTAGCATGAGGTAAACAAAGCCACGTGTTTTTTGACAGCCACGTGCTTTTTGACAGACAACAACGCATCGCAAACCTCAGTACTGCCATCTTGACGGGTCTAACCTTAGTGGTACCAACTTAACCTAACTAGCATGAGGTAAACAAAGCCACGTGCTTTTTGACAGCCACGTGCTTTTTGACAGATTTGTAAACAAAGCCACGTGCTTTTTGACAGACAACAACGCATCGCAAACCTCAGTACTACCATCTTGACGGGCCTAAACCTCAGTAGTGCCAACTTAACCTAACTAGCATGAGGTAAACAAAGCCACGTGTTTTTTGACAGCCACGTGCTTTTTGACAGATTTGTAAACAAAGCCACGTGCTTTTTGACAGACAACAACGCATCGCTAACCTCAGTACTGCCATCTTGATGGGAATAAACCTCGGTGGTACCAACTTAACCTAACTAGCTCGAGATAAACAAAGCCACGTGCTTTTTGACAGCCACGTGCTTTTTGACAGCTGTCATCCGCCATCTTTAAACTACAGAGCGCTGTGCTGCCCTCTTTCGTCACCTGTCATCGGCAGTGCTGCCATCTTGGCGGGCCTAAACCTTAGTGCTACCAACTAAACCTCACTAGCTCGAGATAAACAAATCCACGTGCTTTTTGACAGCCACGTGCTTTTTTGACAGCTGTCATCCGCCATCTTTAATCTATAGAGCACAGTGCTGCCCTCTTTGTGGTGGCGGATAATTTGAAAAATGCTTTTTTGACAGCAGCCATCTTGCATCGCAAACCTCAGTGCTGCCCTCTTTGTGGTGGCAGATAATTCCACGTGACAGCAGCCATCTTTAATCAAGAGAGCACCGTGCTGCCCTCTATGTGGTGGCGGCAAATTCCACGTGCTCTTGTTTGGTAAACATAGCCACGTGCTTTTTTGACAGCTACTACCCACCATCTGTAATCAACAGAGTATAGTGCTGCCCTCTATGTGGTGGCGGTAAATTCCACGTGCTCTTGTTTGGTAAACATAGCCACGTGCTTTTTGACAGCTGTCATCCGCCATCTTTGAGCACCGTGCTGCGGGCAATTTCGTCAGCTGTCATCCGCCATCTTTGAGAACAGTGCTGCACTCTATGTGGTGGTGGCAAATTCCAAGTGCTTTACAAACCTATGCGCTTTTCTGACAGCCGTCATCCGCCATCTTTGAGAACAGTGCTGCCCGGTGGCGGCAAATTCCAAGTGCTTTACAAACCTATGCGCTTTTCTGACAGCCGTCATCCGCCATCTTTGAGAACAGTGCTGCCCGGTGGCGGCAAATTCCAAGTGCTTTACAAACCTATGCGCTTTTCTGACAGCCGTCATCCGCCATCTTTGAGAACAGTGCTGCCCGGTGACGGCAAATTCCACGTAGAAACAAAGCCATGTGCTTTTTTGACAGCTGTCATCCGCTATCTTTAATCACCGTGCTGCCCGGTGGCGGCAAATTCCACGTGCTCTTGTTTGGAAACAAAGCCATGTGCAGCTGTCATCCGCCATCTTTAATCACCGTGCTGTCCCCTCTTTAGCTACTTACCTTTGACAGCTGTCATCCGCCATCTTTCATCACCGTGCTGCCCGGTGGCGGCAAATTCCACGTGCTTTACAAACCTATGTGCTTTTTTGACAAAAAAAAAATTCTGCTCTCGAGATACTTACCGAACTATACTTACGAAACTGCTCATCACCTTCTTTCTTCTTCTATGAGTAATAAACAAAAACTCTATCTTGCAAATAAGGAGCGGGAGGAAGGTGATACCTAACCTAAAATAAAAGAATATGCTAATTCTACATTATTAATTTACATCTTGTATGTACACGTTTTATCTCGAATCATTTTACCCCAGTGATGTTTTGCGTACTTCTCGATGCAATTCTTGAATGTACAAGTTTAAACTTGCCGTACTACACTCTCAGCGTACCTCTTTGTGATGTAAGACAGCGTAACGTGAGTACACACACCTCTAGCATAATGTTTATGTAAAGTAGTACTTATCAATACTACTATGCCCCCAGGCTAGCGTGTTGGTAGAATTTGGGATGACAAACCGTTTACAATCATCGCTATTAAGGGCTACCTTACTAATTAAATGAGTGTACAACTGGTGCTTCTTGCTTCTAATGACAGACATTTGCTTATGCAAAACAGGTGGATTACTTTTAATGCAATTGTTATAGTTTTCAAAACTTAGCTGATTCTGAACGACATTCTTTTTAACCCCCTTCAATCTCTTTATTTGTAATTCATTTAAGAGTTTTATGCAATATGACTTAGATTTAGTACCTACAAATGAATCGATAATATTCCCAGCACATTCATCTTTCATTTTACCTAGAACCTTTTTGTTCACTAGCGGTAGATGATATTGATTATCTGCAGGATAGTTACTTGTATCAAACCTACCCAAGTCAGGCTTTATATCATTGTAATAGTCATCAGTTTTGATTTGATAAATAAACGAATCGGTATCTGTGTAGAGCAATTGCGCATTATGTGCGTACTTCTTCATCATATAATCGTAATGGAATTCATACATGAGTGTTTTAGCCAATTCAAGTACTGTGAAGCCGACGTAGGTAGGTTTGTCATACTTAACCTTGACACGATTCATCTGTATAATAACTAAATTCTCGTGTATGATGGTGCAGCTGTGGAAATTTGGTTTACTTATTAAATAGTTAGCACCATACCTTTTCTTAATATTATCCCAGTTTGTAATCAATTTTACATCAACGCGTTTGTCAACATTCTCCATAGTCTTACCAAACACACTGTTATTCATGAGCTTGTAGAAATCTTTTTCAAACTCGTTAACCGCATTCGTTCTTAAATTATTGTTCAGATCGATATATGGCTTTAGCCACGGTGACTGATTAAATTCTAGTACGCGATGAATTTTGGATAACTTCAAACCATGCTGCAAACACTGTTTTAAATTTCGGTAATGAATGATATACTTAGATTTATCGCATAAATTAGCAATGAGCATTTTCGTCGTTGATGCAATGTACGGGGACTTCATATTTTCAGGGCAGAACGGTAGGTCATTATGAGAAGTGTGTAACTCTTTAGGATACTGTAAGTCAACTTCGAGGAAATAACCTTTACTAGCTTCATCGCCTAGGGCGTGTAGCTGTAAAGCATCAATTTCGCACTGCGTCAGCCAGCGGAAACCACTCACCGGTAGATGCTGACTCATCGCCCATCCATACTGATTATTAGCATCGAGGTAAACGATATACCGAGATTCCTGACTGGAATCGAAACTCGGCATGTACTTATTATTAGCACTCGAATACCGGCCGCTGCACTGACTCAGACCGCCTCGAATGGATGCTTTTATAAAGTGCACCATATCAATATCAGTTAACAGCTCCAAATTCACACGCGTGTATTTTAACATCGCGTCCCAACTTAACCCAGGTGCAGTAAAATACTGACATGGGTCAAGGCTGTAGGTGTTCATGCAAACACAGCGAAAATTTTCAAAAACATCAGCTAACAAAAGTACATCTGTCTTTAAATATAAATCAGAGTATTCACCCAGCGTTTGAATGTGGAACTGCTCCCAGATATGTTGCGCATGTAAATAGTCATCATCACTAATATCTGCTGAATTCAGCGAGCTGTAAAAGGATTGTTTCGATGGTAAGGCACGTTCTTCGAGGCGGTCTAAGCAGTCGAGATATTCATAACAAAAAACACCCTTACGCCGAAGTAAATTAAACTGCGCTTCTTCGGGGAAAACGCGTCGAATTTCTGTAAATTGTTCAGGCTGTAAATGACTAGAAAGTTTATCGAGGCTACTCGCCATAAAGCGAAACGAGTCAAGGAATCTCAGTTTTATAGAATGCTCAGCATCTACTTTTACAGACTTTGCAAACGCAATGTACCGCTCTTTATTCTGAGGGATTATATCTACTTTTTCATCCGAAGCTCCAAATTGTGAAATGATGAAATGAGAGTCGTAACCAGATAAGTTATGAAAAATTACAGGGATAAATTTAGGAACTCTATACTTAAGATTACAGCTATAATGAGCGGCACATCTGTAGAAACCAGTTAAATGATCATGATCAAAAACTTTAGGGTCATTTTCGGAAAATTCCCCATCACAAATGCTACACTTTGTAGCACGTTCATGATCATTTAACTGAATTTCGGTGAGTGGCTTCATAGGAATATTACTATTCAGAATACGACCGAGACGAACTGCATCACTTTCAAGTCTTTCTAAAAATACTTTAGCAGCATCATGTCCTCGATACAGCTCTAACTTGTTAAGCGTACTATCGTAACTACACTTGATGTAATACGCGAAGCTATACGGGACATGCATGTGCGTAGTATTAGTGAAAGAGTTGTCAGGATTAGGTGAGCATGTGTTGCATGGCGTGAGGATGGCTTAAAAGTCTGCATAAATCACGAACGGTACCCACATCTGCTTGTGAAAATTTGTAAATTTTAAAACATTATTGCCTGTAGTAGGTATCTCTGTACGTACATGATTGCAGTCATTCTTGGAATGCTTCGTTAACTGATCTTCATTTCTGAAATACTGCAAGCATCCATCACATAGCCACTTTTTGTTACACCTGTTTGACAATTGACTACCAACAAGTCTACTCAGATTTTTAATCCAGCAAAAGTGGCTATTCTCACTGTTTTCAATATAGAGTAAATTAACATGAGTACTCTTCTTATGACATGTATAATACAGAGGACCTACTACAGACTTTTTCTCTACACCATACACATTAATACTAATGTTATTTAGTTCCTCAAAGCGCTTAATATCTTTTAACTGTACGGGAAATTCTATACTATCGAAATTTAACTGCGTTGAATAGTGTGGATACGATGATGTTCTATACGCTACATTCGATTTAGCAGGATTTAAAGCCGACATCACCGCCCATGCAAAACATGCTTCGTCATTGTTTCGGATGTTTACAACAGCTTTTCTTTGCTGAATCCATGTCGGCAGCTCAATGTGCGAAGATCCACGCATAGGATTGTACTTATTGATGTTAACTTCTAGATACAGTATTTCAACTAAAGCCCACCCTGATTCCTTTTCCTAAAATTCCTCGCTCTTAGTTGAAATAATGTTAGAGACATCCCTAAGTACATCACCAAAATTAGTCGACTGACTTATGACAAAATTCTTCGTATTAAATGATTTAATGTCCGTTATTTCGGATTCATCCGTGCTTTTAATGTACAAGGCGAAAAGTTCAAAATTAACTTTAAATAAACTATGATTGGACAAAGATTTAGCAAGAAGCTGTTGTACATCCGGTTGAACGCAATTTAAAAAGTTTGAAGTGCTCTGAAACTTTTGACTGGTGCGAATTCGGTAACTAGCAATCCTACTTTTAAATGCTGTATTAATTTCCTCGATGTTTGCGTTACTACCACTTCTACACGCATTATTTTTATGCGCATTACTCCGTAAGTGCCCCTGAAAATGCGAAGATGGTACATCAGTGTTACAGTGCTCGCAGTGAATAGTTTGAAGTTCATGATTTTTTCTAGGTTTTTTACTACTAGTACTTTCTACAGCTACATCAGTAGCTGCACGCTTTTCCCCTACTACTACCTGAGGGCAAGTAGATATTTGATGTACCTCTGCTAAGTGATCCTCATATCGCTCTACGTTAGCGAAATACACACTACAAACTTTACATAAAGCTGATGTTATGCTAGGGTGTTTTGATTTCATATGGCGCGTGAAGTTATCACGCCTTGCAAACGTTACATTACATTCCTCGCAGCAGGGAGACATCTGTTCATGATTTTTTCTAGGTTTTTTACTACTAGTACTTTCTACGGCTACATCAGTAGCTGCACGCTTTTTCCCTACTACTACCTGAGGGCGAGTAGATATTTGATGTTCCTCTGCTAAGTGATCCTCATATCGCTCTACGTTAGCGAAATACACACTACAAACTTTACATAAAGCTGATGTTATGCTAGGGTGTTTTGATTTCATATGGCGCGTGAAGTTATCACGCCTTGCAAACGTTACATTACATTCCTCGCAGCAGGGGAACATCTGAAAAGAGAACGACCGATAGAGATTAGGTGAAAGTTACGGAAGAAACCAAGTTTCAGCGTATAGAGGTTGGACATGGCTGTGAGTTAGGCCTATAGCATGAGGATTGAAGAGAACGACTAAAGTTACGATGTTCGGAAGAAACCAAGTTTAAGCCTGTTGAGGACGGACATAGCTATGTACGCACCTCGTCTATAGTATGTAGATTAAAGAGAACAACTATTTATGATTAGCTTAAAGTTACAGAAGAAACCAAGTTTCAGCCTGTTGAGGGCAGACATAGCTATGTGTACGTGTTTGAAATTATACTACGTCTATAGTATGTAGATTAAAGAGAACAACTATTTATCAATAGACTAAAGTTACGATGTTCGGAAGAAACCAAGTTTAAGCCTGTTGAGGACGGACATAGCTATGTGTGCGTGTTTGAAATTATACCACGTCTATAGTATGTAGATTAAAGAGAACAACTATTTATGATTAGCTTAAAGTTACAGAAGAAACCAAGTTTCAGCCTGTTGAGGGCAGACATAGCTATGTGTACGTGTTTGAAATTATACTACGTCTATAGTATGTAGATTAAAGAGAACAACTATTTATCAATAGACTAAAGTTACAGAAGAAACCAAGTTTAAGCCTGTTGAGGACGGACATAGCTATGTGTGCGTGTTTGAAATTATACCACGTCTATAGTATGTAGATTAAAGAGAACAACTATTTATGATTAGCTTAAAGTTACAGAAGAAACCAAGTTTCAGCCCGTTGAGGGCAGACATAGCTATGTGTACGTGTTTGAAATTATACCACGTCTATAGTATGTTGATTAAAGAGAACAACTATTTATGATTAGCTTAAAGTTACGATGTTCGGAAGAAACCAACTTTCAACCTGTTGAGGGTAGACATAGCTATGTGTGCATGTTTGAAATTATACTACGTCTATAGTATGTAGATTAAAGAGAACAACTATTTATCAATAGACTAAAGTTACGATGTTCGGAAGAAACCAAGTTTAAGCCTGTTGAGGACGGACATAGCTATGTGTGCGTGTTTGAAATTATACCACGTCTATAGTATGTAGATTAAAGAGAACAACTATTTATGATTAGCTTAAAGTTACAGAAGAAACCAAGTTTCAGCCCGTTGAGGGCAGACATAGCTATGTGTACGTGTTTGAAATTATACCACGTCTATAGTATGTTGATTAAAGAGAACAACTATTTATGATTAGCTTAAAGTTACGATGTTCGGAAGAAACCAACTTTCAACCTGTTGAGGGCAGACATAGCTATGTGTGCGTGTTTGAAATTATACTACGTCTATAGTATGTAGATTAAAGAGAACAACTATTTATCAATAGACTAAAGTTACGATGTTTTAGAAGAAACCAAGTTTCAACGAATAGAGGTCAGACATACCTTAAAATCATCGCGCTGCAAACTGTTACTCGGATGAATAAAATGCGTGCGTTCAAGCCTGAAACTTGAATGATAATATTCTGGTCGAATCTAAAAAGAAAAGAATAAACATATATGAATGCAGTGTAGGGTGTATCAGCTAGCTTAGTTATCTTTACAACTCAAAGTTCGAAAACATACCTTTAAAAAAAATGAATGTGCTGCAGACTGTTACTCGGATGAATAAAATGCGTACTTTCAAGCCTGTAACTCGAACGGTACCTAAAAAAGAAAAGAACAAACATATATGAATGTAGTGTAGGGTGTATCAGCTAGCCTAGTTATCTTTACAACTCAAAGTTCGAAAACATACCTTAAAAATGCATATGCTGCAGACTGTTACTCGGATGAATAAAATGCGTACTTTCAAGCCTGTAACTCGAACGGTACCTAAAAAGAAAAGAACAAACATATATGAATGTAGATGTCTATTACCTAGCGTAGAAGTTGCTTCGCAGACAGTAACTAACAGTTCTAGCTTACCTTAAGATAAAGGCTGAAGAATAATATTCACAGCAGACAGTACTTAGACGGGAGATGTGTACGTGAGAAACGCATACAGAGAACTGTAAGCACTTCACGCAGACTGCGGTGAGTAAATATGCTGCTTGTTACCAAGCGGATGTGAAAATCGCTGAGCTGACAACTGCAGTACAGTCGGAGCGAATGCAACAAGAGCACTCCTGTAGTCCCGCAGGCTGACGTATTTAAGCCGGAATCGAACCTCCTGTTGACGCCGAGGTGTCAGAATTTAAGAGTTCGAGCCTTGGAAAGTTAGCGCGCGATCCTCGACTTCTCGAGGGTACATCCGCGGTATTCCTTACCTGTAGGTATTGAGCTAAAGCTAGATCATGTAATGACGATCGCGCAGGCCCCTCGCCTAGCATTTACGGCTTCTAGTTCGAACCCGCTATCTTCCGAAGTAGCGAGAATGATTGAACAGTGTTTGAGGGTGATTCATTCGTCGGATGGAGGCGTTAAGCAGGCTTCTTCTAGTCGGGGTACGCGATTCAAATCCTGGCAACTTATACCGTCGGGAAGGGCATCCGGCTAGATCATGCAATGACGATCGCGCAGGTCCCTCGCCTAACATTTACGGCTTCCAGTTCGAACCCGCTATCTTCCGAAGTAGCGAGAATGATTGAAGAGTGTTTGAGGGTGATTCATTTGTTGGATGGAGGTGTTAAGCTGGCTTCTTCGGTAGGAGTAGGCTATGTCGGGATATCGATTTAAAATCCTAGTCAGGAAGGGCAGCCGGTCGTATAAAACTATGGTGTGAGGCGGGGTGTGCAAGAAAGCCAGCATTAAGTAAGGGCTGTTGATGGGGACGTTAAACCTTGTGCAGACTCCTTCGAAAATGATTTTTTGAGTACAAGACTTGACGGTGATTCATTTGTCGGATGGAGGCAATAAGCCTTGTGCAGGCTTCTTCAGCGGGAGTAGGCTATGTGTCGGTACCGGGATATCTAGTTATAAAACCCGCTACAACAAATTTATCACGTATACTGCGATTTAAAATCCTAGTCAGGAAGGGCAGCCAGTCGTATAAAACTATGGTGTGAGGCGGGGTGTGCAAGAAAGCTAGCAATAAGTAAGGGCTGTTGATGTGTTTTAGCCTCTCCGTACAATCATGATATTTTACGTTAGGAACTTACATAGGCTAAATGCTACACATTCCGTGGCAGAGCCAGGAATCGAACTCGGACCTCCGAGGGTAGCAGCTAACTACTACACCACAGAGGAGTACTATTTCAGAATATTTTACAACCTTAATTAGTACTGTGTTTTAAGAGCTTACATGGGACTCAGCTAAGAAGACGTTCGCGAGTTACAAGCACGCAGTGTCCTCGTTCAAGGTCGAGCCGGAAGATACGTGTACAATTTCAGCTAACACACGCATTCCACACAACTCGCTCAGAATGACTGTGCCGATGCTTCAAGGACTGTAGAACAAATCTATAGCCTACAGTATGCATGCCTCTCACCCGGTAGTCTCGGGTTCGATTCTCTTGGGAATAAAAATGTGTTTAAATCGCATGAATTTGTTGAGTTATCCTTCCTGATGCAAAACTAGCAGTATCTAACCTCATACACTATAGTTTTCAACCGGTTGCCCCTTCCTGGCAACTCGGATTAAGAATCTGTTTTACAACGTCTAACACGGGGAATCGGGGATTTACAGCTAGATGCACTTCTTAGATTTTAAATCACGAACTATTGTTTTACGGCCGGATGCCCTTCCTGACGCAAAACTAAGATTTTTAAATCACAAGAATTTGTTTTAAGACTAGTCGCCCTTCCTGATGCAAAACTGGCAGTATCTAGCCTCTCACGTCATACACTATTGTTTCGACCGGTTGCCCTTCCTGACGTCAAAGAACTCGGATTAAGAATCTGTTTTACAACTTCTAACATGAGAATCGGGGATTTACAGCTTAAAGATGGCGGATGACAGCTGTCAAAAAAGCACATAGGTTTGTAAAGCACGTGGAATTTGCCGCCCCCGGGCAGCACGGTGATTAAAGATGGCGGATGACAGCTGTCAAAAAAGCACATGGCTTTGTTTCCAAACAAGAGCACGTGGAATTTGCCGCCACCGGGCAGCACGGTGATTAAAGATGGCGGATGACAGCTGTCAAAGGTAAGTAGCTAAAGAGGGGACAGCACGGTGATTAAAGATGGCGAATGACAGCTGCACATGGCTTTGTTTCCAAACAAGAGCACGTGGAATTTGCCGCCACCGGGCAGCACGGTGATTAAAGATAGCGGATGACAGCTGTCAAAAAAGCACATGCCTTTGTTTCTACGTGGAATTTGCCGTCACCGGGCAGCACTGTTCTCAAAGATGGCGGATGACGGCTGTCAGAAAAGCGCATAGGTTTGTAAAGCACTTGGAATTTGCCGCCACCGGGCAGCACTGTTCTCAAAGATGGCGGATGACAGCTGTCAGAAAAGCGCATAGGTTTGTAAAGCACGTGGAATTTACCGCCACCACATAGAGTGCAGCACTGTTCTCAAAGATGGCGGATGACAGCTGACGAAATTGCCCGCAGCACAGTGCTCAAAGATGGCGGATGACAGCTGTCAAAAAAGCACCTGGCTTTGTTTCCCAACAAGAGCACGTGGAATTTGCCACCACCACATAGAGTGCAGCACTGTTCTCAAAGATGGCGGATGACAGCTGACGAAATTGCCCGCAGCACAGTGCTCAAAGATGGCGGATGACGGCTGTCAGAAAAGCGCATAGGTTTGTAAAGCACTTGGAATTTGCAACCGCTACATAGAGGGCAGCACTGTTCTCAAAGATGGCGGATGACGGCTGTCAGAAAAGCGCATAGGTTTGTAAAGCACTTGGAATTTGCCACCACCACATAGAGTGCAGCACTGTTCTCAAAGATGGCGGATGACAGCTGACGAAATTGCCCGCAGCACGGTGCTCAAAGATGGCGGATGACAGCTGTCAAAAAGCACGTGGCTATGTTTACCAAACAAGAGCACGTGGAATTTACCGCCACCACATAGAGGGCAGCACTATACTCTGTTGATTAAAGATGGTGGGTAGTAGCTGTCAAAAAAGCACGTGGCTATGTTTACCAAACAAGAGCACGTGGAATTTGCCGCCACCACATAGAGGGCAGCACGGTGCTCTCTTGATTAAAGATGGCTGCTGTCACGTGGAATTATCTGCCACCACAAAGAGGGCAGCACTGAGGTTTGCGATGCAAGATGGCTGCTGTCAAAAAAGCATTTTTCAAATTATCCGCCACCACAAAGAGGGCAGCACTGTGCTCTATAGATTAAAGATGGCGGATGACAGCTGTCAAAAAAGCACGTGGCTGTCAAAAAGCACGTGGATTTGTTTATCTCGAGCTAGTGAGGTTTAGTTGGTAGCACTAAGGTTTAGGCCCGCCAAGATGGCAGCACTGCCGATGACAGGTGACGAAAGAGGGCAGCACAGCGCTCTGTAGTTTAAAGATGGCGGATGACAGCTGTCAAAAAGCACGTGGCTGTCAAAAAGCACGTGGCTTTGTTTATCTCGAGCTAGTTAGGTTAAGTTGGTACCACCGAGGTTTATTCCCATCAAGATGGCAGTACTGAGGTTAGCGATGCGTTGTTGTCTGTCAAAAAGCACGTGGCTTTGTTTACAAATCTGTCAAAAAGCACGTGGCTGTCAAAAAACACGTGGCTTTGTTTACCTCATGCTAGTTAGGTTAAGTTGGCACTACTGAGGTTTAGGCCCGTCAAGATGGTAGTACTGAGGTTTGCGATGCGTTGTTGTCTGTCAAAAAGCACGTGGCTTTGTTTACAAATCTGTCAAAAAGCACGTGGCTGTCAAAAAGCACGTGGCTTTGTTTACCTCATGCTAGTTAGGTTAAGTTGGTACCACTAAGGTTAGACCCGTCAAGATGGCAGTACTGAGGTTTGCGATGCGTTGTTGTCTGTCAAAAAGCACGTGGCTGTCAAAAAACACGTGGCTTTGTTTACCTCATGCTAGTTAGGTTAAGTTGGCACTAGTGAGGTTTAGGCCCTTCAAGATGGCAGCAGTGAGGTTAGCGTTGCGTTGTTGTCGATGACAGCTGTCAAAAAGCACGTGGCTTTGTTTACAAATTCAAATCTCGCGCCAAAATTCAAATTTCCCGCCAAAATTCAAATTTCCCGCGGGCGGCGGCGGCGGAGGCGGCGGCGGAGGAGGAGGCGGGCGGAGGCGTGCGGCGGCGGAGGTGCGGCAGAACCATCCAATTATACTACTGCAGATCAGTATTGATTGATTGACTAATTGGTTTAATGATTGATTGAATGATTGATTGATGTTTGATTGATTGATTGATTGATTGATTGATTGATTGATTGATTGATTGACGCTCGTACAAAATAAAGTAAAGGCACTAAGTATTCAGGCAGAATCCCAAGGAATGTAATGCTATTCTGCAGAAGATGCTCAGCGAGCGGTTAGCTACAGAAGTAGTAGTAGCTGGTCAAGTTTCTAAGTAATGATGCGTATATTTTATATTATGACAAAAGTTTTATAATATGTACTTATTTGTATTAGACAGTAATAATTTTATGGTTAATGTCGTTGAAAACACCTATTTACAAAGCAATCCACAAAACAAAATAATAATAATATACACTTACATTGTGACCAAGAGCTGAGCAGACAGCCGCCGATCTGACACCTATGAACTTAGAAGACACACAGGGCGCCTACTTGGAAACCGTGCCGCCTAATGGGGAAGGGTGTAACTTAGGAATACTGGCTCCTTCGATTACACAGTGATGCGCCGAGACGAAACGGCGAGTTGGTTTCACATTTTGCGGCCAACAGCCGCATACGTTAGCCGATGAAGGATGGGCGATATCAGTGCGAGAGTTGGAAACAGAACTGAAGTATTCGAAAGGGTAATTGGTAAATGTGGGGAATACATGGAAGCTAATGGGAACGGGAAACGTTTGTTGGACTTCTATGCTAGTTTGTGTTTAGCTGTTACGAATATATTCTTCAAGCATAAGGCTATTCAGATGGGGAGCTAAGGGTAACAGATCCACAAAATATACTATATCTTAACCGATTTTAAATTCTGGAAGTCTGGTAGGAATGTATGAGTTTTACGTGGATTTTTCGGTGATACAGACCACTATCCGATCTGTAGTGAACTGAGTATCTCTAAGCCTAGGATACAGAAAATGAAATCTATCTGCAAACGAACAAGAGTAGAAAATCTCCAGGACGAGGAGATTAGACAGAAGTACATGGATATGATTAGTGAGAAGCTTCGAACAGTGGACAGTAAGCAGGTTCAGGATATAGAAAGAGAATAGGTGGCATACAGGGATGCTGTAGCAGGAACAGTAAGGGAATGACTAGGAACGCGTATTTGTAAAGGCGGGGAAAAGCGAACATCTTGGTGGATTGATGAAGTGACGGTAGCTTGTAAACATGAAAAGAAGGCTTATCAGAAATGGCTCCATACAAGGAATTGTACGTAAATGAATGAAACAGAGCGAAACAAGTAGTTGTTGAATCCGAAAAGAAGTCGTGGGAAGATTTTGGTAATAACCTGGAAAGACTATGTCAAGCAGCAGTGAAACCTTTCTGGACAGTAATAAACAATCTTAGGAATTAAAGGAAAAAGGAAATGAGCAGTGTTTTGGGTAATTCAGGTGAACTCATAATAGATCCCAGGGAATCACTGGCGAGGTGGAGGGAATATTTTGAACATCTTCTCAATGTAAAAGGAAATCTTCCTGGTGGTGTCGCGAACAACCTAGCTAATGGGCAGGAAGAAAGTTATGTTGGTGAAATTACGCTTGATGAAGTGGAAAGGATGGTAAATAAACTCCGTTGTCATAAAGCAGCAGGAATAAATGAAATTAGACCCAAAATGGTGAAGTATACTGGGAAGGCAGGCATGAAATGGCTTTGTAGAGTAGTAGGATTACAATGGAGTGTTGGTAAGGTACCTTAAGATTGGACAAAAGCAGTAATTGCACCTATCTATAAGCAATGGAACAGGAAGGATTCCAACAACTATCGAGGTATCTCATTGATTACGCAGGGAACGGATTTATATGTAATTGCATATCTCTTTAGGCAGATAATATTAATTATATTTTTCATTATCTTTACGAATCATGACGCGTGGAGTTGAAAAATGGAGTATTTATTTTCCATATTTTTCCATATTTTTGAGTTTAGTACATATGTTCTATATTCTTCGTCATTAAAATCAATATAGTCCATATTTCGGTTAAAAAGTATTAAATCATATTAAATTAGCAGTCATCTCAATAATGAAGAAATAAATTAAAAATCAATATTCGAAAAATTAATATTTTAAGTGGTGTGCAGGTCATTATCACGCCTGCCCAGGTCTGGGCTGATAAAATAAGCTGATAAGCGGTGCGAAGAAAGAGAGAGGTCTGGATCACACTTACAGCACTGATAAGCTGCATTACATAAGATCGACTGTGTCTGTGCCATCATTTCGTAACTAGGACCGGGCGAGTTGGCCGTGCGCGTAGAGGCGCGCGGCTGTGAACTTGCACCCACGAGATAGTAGGTTCGAATCCCACTACCGGCAGCCCTGAAAATGGTTTTCCGTGGTTTCCCATTTTCACACCAGGCAAATGCTGGGGCTGTACCTTAATTAAGGCCACGGCCGCTTCCTTCCAACTCCTAGGCCTTTCCTATCCCATCGTCGCCATAAGACCTATCTGTGTCGGTGCGACGTAAAGCACCTAGCAAAAAAAATCGTAACTAGGGAAATCTCATTCATCGACGATGTGCTAGTTGTTTCCGGATTAGTTCGTAATTCGGGCATTCCCTTTGATTGCTTCATAACTCCATCTAGTTCACTACCAGTCTTCACAGTTTGAATTAGCAGTGAGACGGATCATAGTGTTCTAATACGTTCAGTGTGTGCAGTTGTATATTGATATTCATTGAAGACATTAACGTTGTTACAATATGCCTAAAGTAGCTCAGTCAACCAGTTTAAAATAGAAAAGTTACGTATCAGAATTTAAAGAAGATGGTTTATCGACTGACAGTAAGATATTATTTTGTAATTTGTGTAATTGTGCAGTGACATCTACTCAAATGTTCCAAGTGCAACAGCACGTTTCAACCAATAAACACCAGGCTAACAAACAAGGAGATTCCAAGCAGAGACAGTTGTTTCTGACACAACCAGCAACTTCCAGTGCAACGTTCGAGTTCAACACCGATTTCTGCCGTGCTCTCATCTCTGCTGACATACCTCTCTTATAATCAGCGCTTCATGGAATTCCTCGAGAAATATACCAAACGATCCATCCCGGATGAGTCAACGTTCAGAAAAACGTACTGTTCAGCCATATACGATGAAATAGTTCGGAAGATAAGGCAAGAGATTAAAGACGGTCCAATTTCGGTTTCCATTGATGAAACAACAGACAAAGAAGGCAGGCTAATTGGCAACGTAATCATTGGCTTGTTAAGCGAAGATTATTGTAAACGGATTCTCTTACACTGTGATGTTCTAGAAAAGTGCGATAACAAAACTATAGCAAAACTGTTCAGTGAGGCTATGAGTAACCTCTGGCCACAGGGCGTTAAGTATAATAAAGTGTTACTTTTTTTTTTAGCGATTCTGCACCTTATATGATGAACGCCGGAGAAGCATTATGTGCTGTATATCCAAGGATGACTCATTTAACATGTGTAGCACATGCCTTTCATCGTGTGGCTGAAGTGGTAAAAGGCAGTTACCCCAAGGTAAATTTATTGATGTCCTCAGTGAAAACAGTTTTTCTCAAAGCCCACAGAAGAGTTCATCTTTTGAAAGAAATGTACACAGAGATTCCAGTGCCGCCTAAGCCGATTCTAACTAGGCGGGGTACGTGGCTGCAAGCGATTGAATATTATGTTGAATATATATAGGCTGTATTAAGAACGATATGCATACCATGGACTCGGAAGATGCAGCCTCAATTGAAGCCGCGAAAACAGTTGTTTGCGACATATATGTGAAAAATGACTTGTGTTACATTCAGCATAATTTTTTATGCATTAAAAAACACTGAAAAGGCTCCAAAACTCGCATCTCCCACTTTCTGAAAGTTGTGAAATTGTGAATAAAACTGTGGAACAACTAAATCCTGCAAATGAAGCAAACTGTGCTTTCAAATAACCCCGGGCAAAGGTTGCTGCAATGCTGTGTGGAGATTTAACTGTAAAATTAACACTGGATTGAACGCCCGCAGATATTGTGAAGTTGAATTATGCCCCCATTACGTCTTCCGATGTTGAACGCAGTTTCAGTCAATATAAAACTGTCCTTACAGATAATAGATGGAGATTCACTTTGCAGCACTTAAAAGAACATTTTGTAATCCATTCTTTTGGTAACAGAGAATAAAATATTGTGTGTTCTTCAAATATATTAAAATGTGAAGTGCAACATTATGTTGCATGTAGATCTACTTTGTTTAGCTTCTTTGAACTTTGATAAAAATAGAAATGAATGTTATATGTGCAATTTTAAGTCCATATATAATTCCATATTTGAATAAAAATAACTAAATATATATGTACATATTTCAAAAAATATTAGTACATATAAATCCGTTCCCTGTATGATTACTATACCAAGCAAAGTATTCACCGGCATCTCGGAAGAGAGGGTGCGATCAGAGAGGAAGTTGCATGAAATCCAGTGTGGTTACAGAGCACGGAGGGTCTGTCAAGATCCAATTTTCAGTACGCACCAGGTGAATGTAAAATGTTAGGAAATGAATAGACAGCTGTGTATTGGTTTAATATATCCAGAGAAAGCATTTGACAGGGTACCGAGGGAAATGATGTTCACAATACTGCGGGGGGAATGACATTAAGGGTAGATTATTAAAATCAATCAAAGGCATTCGTGATGACAATTGGGCTCCAGTAAGAATTGATGGTAGAACGGGTTCTTGGTTCAGGATACTTACAGGGGTTAGACAAGGCTGTAATCTTTCTCATTTGCTCTTCGTAATTTACGAGGATCATCTGCTGAAAGGTATAAATTGGCAAGGAATGATTCAGGCGGGTGGAAATTTAGTATGCAGTCTGGCGTCTGCTGACGACTTCGTCTTAATGGCAGATTGTGCCGAAAGCCTGCAGTCTAATGTCCAGGAACTTGAAAATAGGTGCAGTGAGTATGGAATAACAATTAGCCTCTCCAAGACTAAATTGATGTCAGTAGGTAAGAAAGTCAACAGAAGTGAATGTCAGATTGGTGATACAAACATGGAATAGGTAGATAATTTTAAGTATTTTTGTTGGTTGTTCCCCCAGGATAGTAATATAGTAAGTGAGATTAAATCATGGTCTAGTAAAACCAATGTAGTGAGTTGGCAGTTGCGATCAACATTGTTCTGTAAGAAGGAAGTCATCTCCCGGACGAAACTGTATTTACATCGGTGTGTTTCCAGACCATCTTTGCTTTACGAGAACGAAAGCTGGGTGGGCTCAGGATATATTATTCATAAGTTTGAAGTAACAGACATGAAAGTAGCGAAAATTGTTGCTTTTAAAACAGGTGGGAACAATAGCAGGAGGGTAGGCCTACTCGGAACTAGCAGATAAAGTCTAAGTTAGGAATGAACTCGATGGATGAAGCTGCACGCGTAAACCGTCTTCGGTGGTTGGGACATGTGCGACGAATGGAGGAGGATAGGTTACCTAGAAAAATAGTAGTCTTTATTATGGTGGGTAAGAGGAGTAGAGGGAGACCAAGATGACAATGGTTTGATTCAGTTTCTAACGATTTAATGATAAGAGGTATAGAATTAAATGAGGCCACGGCACTGATTGCAAATAGAGGATTGTCGCGACGTGCCGTTTTTGTAAATTCACAGAGGCTTGCAGACTGAACGCTGAATGGCATAACGGACTATAATGATAATGCATGTATATATGTATAAAAAGCCGTACGATTTTATTTCCGTTAGTGTACGAAGAATTGGATCGTAAAGTTCAGGCAGTTGATTCCTCCTTCCATGGCTGTCCACATTCGTTTAGACTTACGGACCTGCTTTCGTATTCTCTTTCTTTCACCCGGAGAGGTTCCTTCTCACTTATATATCCTCTTTGAGCCAGACCTAGCGGGACACAAGGTTCTTAAACACTGCTAAAGGTTGGGCCCAACGCGAACCGAGCTGCTATTGGTTAACGAAATGACGTCACAGTAGGAGCAGAACAGCCGAGCCCGGAGCGCGCAAATCAGTAAGAATCTCATAATATCAGCTAATATTACAGTTTCTCAGAACTAATTGCAGACCAGACATAAAGATTACTGCAGTTATAAGATAGAAAACGAGTACACCATAGTAACTTTTAATGATTTCCATTACGAATAAGGCGTAAACGTGACGGCACTCTAACCAACGCTTGAAATTTAGTAACATTTCAAAGTTCCTCTACTTAGTTTGAGGAAGGTTACGCGCTTTCAAGTCTGTAAACATAAATATTTAGAGATATGAAATCTTTGTCATATTAAATCTTTACAGCAGAAATTCCGTGATGAACTACCGTATGTTAACATACGATATACTGACTCACTTCCACAGGTATGGAGTTTAAAGCTTAACACATACTGTAACAGCAGCAGAAGTAAGTTTATATTCGAAACCATGCATAGATAGTCCTGGAAAACCTACAGCCTGTTTTCTAGTCTTTGACCGGGTCAGGGATGTAATGAATGAACCACATATAGGCTATTATTACAATGGGGTCGCCACTCCCAAAGTGATTTATTAATGACTGATCAATGCTATGAAATGATAATGGAAAGTGTTGCTGGAATGAAGGATGACAGGGAAAACCGGAGTACCCGGAGAAAAACCTGTCCCGCCTCCACTTTGACCAGCACAAATCTCACATGGAGTGACAGGGATTTGAACCACGGTATCCATTGGTGAGAAGCCGACGCGCTGCCGTCTGAGCCACGGAGGCTCCGCATAGATAGCACTTCATTAGAACACAGTCCTACCTGTGAGATTAGATGTCATGAAGTGGTTGCTTTTGAAGATGAAATCCACTGTCGTGCCTTTCGCCGGTGAGCTGCTATGGATTTTTCAGTTCTTGTCCGAATGTTCATTTGTCGTATGCGTATAAATATTCTCGTTCTAACTTACATTTTTAATAGATATTTCTGGTGGTACAGCGGGGAATTCACTGCTAATTATTTGACACACTTTGCGTATAATATTAGGTATGTGTCATAGTTCAGCACGTCCGTGAGTGTCCCTGAAAATTAACTCAAATTCCTTTATTTGGTTTACCATTCTAACGATGGAACGAGTAGACCTCCCCGAGATAACATTTGTATCCATCCCACAGGAGCTGTACCAGAAGAAATGGAAAGCATTTCCCCAGTGGGACTTCACATTGACCTGTCATATTTTCTTTCACGGTTGGCGATGTAGCCGGCGAGGTACCGAAATCCCTTTGCTGAACAATCAGGTGTCGCTGTAGATAGCGGTGAATCTAAAAATTTTTTATTTTTATTATTTTTTTGCTATTTGCTTTACGTCGCACCGACACAGATAGGTCTTATGGCGACGATGAGACAGGAAAGGCCTAGGAATGGGAAGGAAGCGTCCGTGGCCTTAATTAAGGTACAGTCCCAGCATTTGCCTGGTGTGAAAATGGGAAACCACGACAAACCGTCTTCAGGGCTGCCGACAGTGGGGTTCGAACCCACTATCTCCAAATCACTGGATACTGGCCGCACTTAAGCGACTGCACCTATCGAGCTCGGTCGGTGAATCATTAACGGCACAGTTTTCTATCGCAATGATTCTGTACAATGAACACATAAATTTCACTCCAGCTACTATTACACTGTTCACGCAACTAACGAAAAGAAAATATGTGTACCTCACTGCACGAAACACAGCAACTTAACGAGATCTCACAGAAACGAACAAAGACACACACACACTACGCATAATACAGTAGGCCACTGTATAAACCAACAGCAATATACGGAAAGAAATTACGTATAGTTATTACGTGGAAATCCTTTCTTTATAAGACAGACATACATAAACAATGAAATGAGATACACATGCGGTTGTATGCTACACAGTCACGGTGCTCCTGTGATGACGTCACGAGCAGGACGAGGGAAAACTAACATCTACTGCACAACCAATCTGGGCCACCCGTGAGCGGGATATTGCACTCAGTGCCGCCAGTGCCCTTTTCAGTAAGTGTCTCATACTACGAATGTGTTCAACTACAACTCTCCTCACAGTTGTGTATTTTAGTATATATGAGTGTTACAGTGTGATTTATTACAAGTATTGGAACTGTGTGATATAACAAGCCCATTCACATTTCAAGTAGCGGAAGAAGTGTCTCACACTCTGTAGTTGTCACAAGTAATACATCCTTTCCTAAATTCAGCCTGTTCTACTGACTGTTACAAATCAAATTTGTTCTTCAAGAGTTTGTCTTAAGTGATTAAACAACATTCAAATATCGGGTTTTGTTTCTAAGTGGCTGGCATGTTGTTGTATAAGGCCAATTCTACAGCTTATTCCGCTACGGAAGCTACGGATTTTCTTCATTGAGGAATTGTGATTTATGTCTTTTTACACTGCGTCCACAACCTCTAACATATTGTCGGTAATGTTCAAGTTCAATAATGTACATTTGCTAAATGCATAGATCTTAAGTGAGAATATTAGAAGTTAATATTAATTCTTCTCAGTTTCAGCATTCTACATATTTTTAATATTTAAAGTTATTAATTTTCTTAAATTTTATTTTTAATTAAGCATTAAAAATGAATAGGCATATAACTAGCTTGCTTTAGAAAACTCCCAGCCTTTGCGTTGCAAGTGCCTGCAAGTTGTGTGTAGTAGCAATCTACCATGTATCTAAATTTGGTGGAATGAGGATTTTTTTTCTGAAGAGCAACGCAGATGAAGAGATGCGGATGGTAGTTAGACAAAAAATTGCAATATTTAGTGTGTAATTTTAATTACCGGTATTGTTTTGCTGTGTTATTTACCTCTGTGTGCAATTTTATAGTGAGGCTGTGTATGTTGAGTTGTTCATTACTCTGTATGATGTGACATATGGAAGTAGGGTTCAAATTCTTGAGAGGTTTCCATTTAGGATATCTGTATCTTGTTTTATCAGTGTTGTTATGGAGATTCTTCTGTATCACATCAATACCCCGCAGCAGCTATTTCTGGTATGATTTAGGTTACAGTAGGCTGTCTCTCTGATTTATTGCTGTGTAAATGATTTTCAGGAGTGAGTGGTGGTGAGATTGCATGGGATCGAATACTAGTATCTGCAGCCCTGAAAAACGTTTCCGTGCTTTCCCCATTTTATCATTAATTAACCTTAATTAATGCCACTGCATACCTAATCTTAACCCTTTACCTTGGAGTTGTTAGTGCAACAATAAACTGCTGGCAGGAATGGAAGAACAATCTTCAGGAATACATTCTGGCTGTGGAAACTGTAAACGGTAGTCAGAACAAGTAAACACGGCACATTTCAGTATTGTCCCCTATAGTAAAATATACAAAATACACTTGAGCATAGTTTCCTGTATAGCCTACATAGAAATCTGTTCCCTGGCAATGTGTAAGAATTGACAAAATTAGCCACAGGAACGAAGCTTGTATTACCTGTAGGAGAAATTGTAGTATTCATTGTTTGTGCAGTATGTTTACATTTACAGAAAAATATCACAAAGTGACTAATGAACACTGCAATTGGGTGAAATGAATTCTCTGGGGCACTACTCAAGGTATTCAACATATAAGGTAAAAAAAATTCTTGATTTTCCCGTATTGAATAGAGAAACACACAATATTAAACAGAAGGAAAGATCCACCTTTCAATACTCCGTTGTTAAGTTGTGATCACTTTGTTCATTGTTTTTAGACATTTATGACTTAATTCTTGCACTGCTTTGCCAATTGGCTGATGATGACACTTCAAATGTGTAGAAACCGGTCCCAAACGAACAAGTTGTAACCTCTATTTGGTTCAACTTAAAACGGAGTATTGAAAGGTGGACCTTCCTTGTGTTTAATATTGTGTGTATTCAACATAGACAATTTTTGTACCACTTGCGAAATAATAAAAACTGCTTAACATTTAAACCACTCGTTTGACATGGAACTCCCTACAAGGGGCTCTCTGTTAAACACCACTTGGTTGTGTCATTAGACATGGCATGCATAGAAAAATAAAGAAAAGGCACTTAAGTAAAGTTTGCTGGCATTGTTCGATGAAATGAGCTGATAGCAGTATTGTATAAACTTTTGTCTTCATTTCAACAGAATTTTCTTCATTTTCCATTTCCAGTCTTCTGGGTAGAAATGTGAATCAAGAACCTCCTCAGTTTTTCTCTCTCCACCACTCCTTTCTTTCCTCGAATATTTTTTTCTAATTTTACTCCACTCTTCTCTGTACTCTCCTTACCGTATCCATTCACCCCTTTCTGGGCATTCTCCGATGTCATTCTCCTATGACTTTCTCTGTAAATACTTACTGTGGAACTCTACCCTCTTCCATTCTCATCATGTGTCCATACCATTTCAGCTTATGTGTCTCTATCTTGCCTTTCAGTTCAGGGAATCCAATTCACTCCCTCATTTCTATGTTTCTGACTTTATCCCTTTATGCCCTCCCTATTATTTCTCTAAAGAATTTCATCTTGACCTCTTGCATTCTGCGTTCATCATGTATTTTTGTTGTCCATGGTGTGTAATACATTGGGTGCAAAATTTTCTTGCATTCCGTTGGATGTCCCAGTTACAGACTATACATCTCACACATTGGTAAAACTCATTGGCTTGTTCAAGTCTCTATCCAGTTTCTTAATTTATTTTTCCATCTTCTTCAATTATTCTCCCTGAATACTTGAAGCTTTCCACAACTTCTAATGGTCTTCCATTTACTTCAATATTCCCAATTCCTTCTCTATTACCTCTCGTCACCACTACTATCGTACTCTTTTCCACACTGATTTTCGTTCCATATTCCTCCATCTCCTGATTCCTTACATTATCTTGTTCTTGTCCTTCCATTTCATCTTCTCCACATATTACTGTCTTATCTGTAAAGAGTGAGGCCTTTGCCTCCTTGGTTCCCATTTTTGTTGTTGTATACTCTTATGGATTTCATCAATGATTGTAATTAAGATTGGAGGGGATAAAACACATCCATTTTGAAGTTCTGTTTCTACTTTGAACCAGTTTGTTTGTCCTATCTTAGTATTCATACTACTTACTCACTTTTCGTTCATGGCTTTTATAATATGTTCTTCACCTCTCCCTGCCTTCTTTTTTATCAATGCATCCGAGACCACTTGCCATGGTACACTGACATATGCCTTCTCAATATCGATAAATATCATCACTGAATCCAGCCTAAATTCCCATCTGTTCTCCGTCACGTTCTTTAGGTTGAACAGATTAAAAACTTTTAAAATTATGTTTACACTGAATATGGAGTATGACACCATATGTAAGTGAAACACAGATAATGACTGGTGCCAAGAAAAACAGAGTTTGAAGCCTTTTAAATGCCGTGTTATCAGAAGTTCTTGAAGATCATTTTGATAGAACATGTCTCAAATAAATAGATAGTGAATATGTTTAATGAGAGGAGAATGGTTTGAGAGAATTTGATCCTGGGAAGGAAAATTTTGATAGAACACATCTCAAAGAACTGTGAACTTGTTCAGTTAGTTTTGAAGCCGATTGCAAAGGATAAAAATGGTAGGAAGATTCCAGTATATGGACCCCGGTGATCAGAGTGATATGCAAACCGTACAGTCACTGAATTTTCAAGAAAGGTCATCTTGTTGCGGTTTCAGTTGCATATAAAACTGTATGTTAGATAGCTATTAATACGATATAAGGTGTCATGTAATACTTTTTTTGCTATTGGCTTTACATTGCACCGACACAGATATGTCTTATGGCGACGATGGCACAGAAAAGGGTTGGGAGTGGGAAGGAAGCGGCCGTGGCCTTAATAAAGGTACAGCCCCAGCATTTGCCTGGTGTGAAAATGGGAACCCACGGAAAACCATCTTCAGGACTGCCGACAGTGGGGTTCGAACCCACTATCTCCCGAATACTGGATACTGTCCGCACTTAAGCGACTGCAGCTATCAAGTTATAATCTATAAGCTTCATTTCTGTATTGATTGGTATCACACTATAAAGATAATTTAAAAGTCACCACCTTATCAATACAAGATTTATTTACTTCAAAATTGGTAAATTAGGTCAAGACCGGTTTCGACCCCTAAGGGATCATCTTCAGTTGACACGTATATAAAAAAGATATTTACAAAAACATCACATGTAAAATATTAATCTTTCAGTTAATTCAATGTTGGTGGGTACATCTTAGTTTTGAAAGTATGTGTGTGAGATTTATAGGCTCACTATGTCTAAATTATTGCGTATATAGGTCCTATACTTCTTTACATACAGTGTCAAAATTATTACATTCAATATAATTTATCTATTTGATGAAAACAATAGCAAATTGCTTTCTAAAATGGTAAAGTGTGTACATTTTTAGTTTAAAAGTACATGTTGTTTTTTACATGTTGTCATGTTACAATTTATATTACAAAGTATAAAATAAAATAATTCTTGCATTTGTGCACATTGATAATAGTGAGACTATTGTAGGGTCTTCAAAAATATACCGTTGTTTGAGGTATGTCACTGTATATCTGCTTTTTGAAATGTCAATAGCCTGATTACATTCTTATATATAAGTTATGAAATTTCACATTTTATAGTTCGGTCTAATGGAAGTAACATAGAATAACCTTGTTAATGTAGATTCTTCATGACTAAAATGGTATATAGTACCTTATTAAAATAGATCTTTAATACTAAAATACAAGTATGTGGTACCTTCTGTGCTTGTTTTATATATTAAAATAGGGTTTACATTTATTCACATTAGTTCTATGGTTTGTTACCATTTGTAAATTTATGGTCTAATATGAAGGCCAGTTGGAAATATTTGAAGTTAGTCTGATGGGAATAGTTCAATCCCTTGTTTATATTGTTTATTTTTGCAGCTTGTTAGGTACAAGCATGGGATAATCTTATTAAAATGAACTCTTCATAACTAAAATATTGGTATATGGTAGCTTATTAAAATAAATTTTTGCATTAAAAGTGCTAATTTGTAGTGCTATATGTGAACATTTTTCAAACGTAAGAAAGGGTTAACATAGGTTAACAACAGTTCTATGGGTTGTTACCGTTTGTGAGATTGTAATCTGATATAACTGGTCAGTTAGAGTGTATGAAATGTTTACATAAATAGGACCGGATACATATTTATACTATATTGCTTTGCCTCTTTTTACAAGTGAATTACGTAGTGTAGTATACTATTTGTTGCAATTTTGTAAGCTGCTGCTGTTGTTGGAGTTATCTTGAGATTCTGTATGTCATTAAGAAAACATTTTTCTTCTTTTCACGTGTCGTTACCAGTTAAATGGGTGACTATCGTGAAATGGAGTACGTTTGAAATGTCGTGCGTCTTGATAGAGTTGCACGTTTGTTGTGGCGTGGAGGCTTCTATGTGTTGTAAAATAATGTATGTTAAATGTTGAGACCCAGGCAGCCACGCAGAGTACACGGTCTCAACATTTAACATACATTATTTTATAACACATAGAAGCCTCCACGGCACAACAAACGTGCAACTCTATCAAGACGCACGACATTTCAAACGTACTCCATTTCACGAGTCACCCATTTAACTGGCAACGACACGCGAAAAGAAGAAAAATGTTTTCTTAATGACATACAGAATCTCAAGATAACTCCAACAACAGCAGCAGCTTACAAAATTGCAACAAATACTATATTACACTACGTAATTCACTTGTAAAAAGAGGCAAAGCAGTATAGTATAAATATGTATCCGGTCCTATTTATGTAAACATTTCATACATTCTAACTGACCAGTTATATCAGATTACAATCTCACAAACGGTAACAACCCATAGTACTGTTGTTAACCTATGTTAACCCTTTCTTACGTTTCAAAAATGTGCAGATATAGCACTACAAATTAGCACTTTTAATGCAAAAATTTATTTTAATAAGCTACCATATACCAATATTTTAGTTATGAAGAGTTCATTTTAACAAGATTATCCCATGCTTGTACCTAACAAGCGGCAAAAATGAACAATGTAAACAAGGGATTGAACTATTCCCATCAGACTAACTTCAAATATTTCCAACTGGCCTTCATATTAGACCTTAAATTTACAAATGGTAACAAACCATAGAACTAATGTCAATAAATGTAAACCCTATTTTAATATATAAAACAAGGACAGAAGGTACCACATACTTGTATTTTAGTATTAAGGATCTATTTTAATAAGGTACTATATACCATTTTAGTCATGAAGAATCTACATTAAAAAGGTTATTCTATGTTTCTTCCATTAGACCGAACTATAAAATGTGAAACTTCATAACATATATATAAGAATGTAATCAGGCTTTGACATTTCAAAAAGCAGATATACAGTGACATACCTCAAACAACGGTATATTTTTGAAGACCCTACAATAGTCTCACTATTATCAATGTGCACAAATGCAAGAATTATTTTATTTTATACTTTGTAATATAAATTGTAACATGACAACATGTAAAAAACAACATGTACTTTTAAACTAAAAATGTACACACTTTACCATTTTAGAAAGCAATTTGCTATTGTTTTCATCAAATAGATAAATTATATTGAATGTAATAATTTTGACACTGTATGTAAAGAAGTATAGGACCTATAAATGCAATAATTTAGACATAGTGAGCCTATAAATCTCACACATATACTTTCAAAACTAAGATGTACCCACCAACATTGAATTAACTGAAAGATTAATATTTTACACGTGATGTTTTTGTAAATATCTTTTTTTATATATGTGTCAACTGAAGATGATCCCTTAGGGGTCGAAACCGGTCTTGACCTAATTTACCAATTTTGAAGTAAATAAATCTTGTATTGATAAGGTGGTGACTTTTAAATTATCTTTATAGTGCAGCTATCAAGCTCGGTCATGTAATACCAGTGGTCCTTTGACTATGATCTTGATATCGACAGATAAGTTAAATTATATTTCCTATGGAAGTGATCACTGTTTTAGAAATGATATAAAACTGCAGGTCCTTAGCTTTGATTGAAGTATCAGTCATAGAAAACTTGTGGTCCTATAGGTATGATCATAATATCAACTGTCATGTAAAATTTTGGGTTTTTTGGTATGATCATAATATTGATGTTCATATAAAATGACACAATTGTTGCTTAGTTTGTTGACAAACACCATAAGTATCAATGACATCAATAAGGTAATATATTTTTCTGGCTTATGTTTCAGTGTATGGTCAGTGGAAGTAATCAACCATACCAGTACCTTCTAACTACTTCAGTTTGCAGTGCAAAATGGACCTGGAAGCAAAAATCGAAGAGGAACCAGCCTGCCTTGAAGGAAAAACAACTGCATCACTTGTATGTCTCATTCCAGATAACTTTATAGAGGTCAGAAATTAACCCTTAATAGCTGAATAAGTTTGGCAGGGGCATAATTTTCTATGTGCTTCCTCAGTATTAACACCAGCAGTCACCAATTGCTGAATGAGCATCTATGCGTAGTACAACCCTGTTTTGCTTATTTGTCTGGGAATACACCACAACGCACTACACAAAGCTGCCAACTCTTAGGAACTTAAGGTTGGGCTTGGATTAGTCTGTACTTTTTACTGTCAGTATAGAAATTACTTTGGTTTAGGGGTTGCACTTTTTTATATTTCCTGTCTGATTAAAATAGAGGATGGTTGGCCAATTGTACTTTAAAAAACTAATATCCTCCTAAACTACTGCACCAGTATTAGCACTACATGTAAAAAATTATTACTCCTACCATAATTAGTGTAGAAGAAGTTAAATCACAAATCTTTCATTAGTGTTTTTGAGCCTGGATACACCAGTCTGCTAAACGAAATGTCAACACAGGTGTGATTATTCTGGGTTACCCTCACATCCACAATGTGCTGGAAGATATTATTATGTGTTTTAAGGAACGAGCAGATTTGCCTATGACATACGAGGGATGAAATAGCTCAAAATCTGAATGTACGTTCTCTCAAAATAAGTATTTTGCTCAATGTTGAATTCTTCTAGAAAGACAGAAAATTAATCGTTCATTTTATCGTGGTTTCCCATTTTCACACCAGGCAAATGCTGGGGCTGTACCTTAATTAAGGCCACGGCTGCTTCCTTCCAACTCCTAGGCCTTTCCTATCCTATCGTCGCCATAAGACCTATCTGTGTCGGTGCGACATAAAGCACCTAACAAAAAAAAATGTTCATTTTATTCCTCAAATACAGGTCAGATTTTATGTTATATAGAGAACCATGTCTAAGGGCTCTAGAATGTATGATTTCTGAGAATGATTTCTTTTATCTGCCCCTTCTTAGTGGGCTCTGACACTTTTAGGACTTAAGGCATATTAAACAGATTTTTTCTTTCCTCTTTGTCATTATTTCCCTGTCCTTTTTGTGCATCCTTTTCATCCATTCCTTAGTTCAGCTACTCTTCTCTTCTGTATTGAATGTGTTAAGTTGGCATATTCTAGAACTTGTTACTTTAATTCACTTTTATTAGTTACTTAATTTACATGAGAACATAAGCTTTTAATCACAGTCCCCCCTGTAATGCTGACAAGGTTTTATGAATCAAAGAGTGAAATTTAAATATCCCGTTTTAGATCATAAAAGATCTTCTGAAACTGCAGATATTAACTCCAACACTGCTGATTCTCCACTGACGGTGTCCTCATCCCCTCAGCTCCTCACAGAACACTAGATAACATGCTTATAGTAGTGCAATATTTCATTTCTAGCTGCTTTGACTTTAGGTTACATCACATCTTTCACTGTTATATGACTGTGATAAGTCTGCTTCTTTCATGTTTATGTTTTTTATTTTACACTTGGAAGCATTGAAATTTCCTGTTTCAAACAGAACTGTATTAATGTTTTATGTAGCCCCTGTGATCTCATCAAAACCATAGTAGAGAATGTGATTCCATTATTTCAAGTAATTTTAATCTGTCTATAAACAAACTCTATGCTGAGAACAAAAAATCATTTAGAAATGTAACGCTTCTAACTGGTTCAGACAACTTTTATCATTTGATTGATATGATTGATCATATGAAAACAGTTCATACAATTTAGTGTTTATGCCTATGGCTGCGTCCTTCCAAATTCTGTGTGAGATAGCCCTCATTCCATCTCTGGTATTATATCTTCTGGTATGGCTAGAAGACGTTTGGCATTTTATATTTTGTTCTCAGTCTCAACCTTTCTCTGACATAAGGAGTGTGCAAGAATAGTAACACCATTCTCAGTACAGCCTTTGGTTATAACAATCCTCTGCTGGTAGAAATCTTCCTTAAACATTAGTGAAATTGTGAAAGTAACTGTAATACTGGAAATTAATGAATTTAGATGCTCATTTGTTGGTGACTGTATTTGTAGATGTGTGTTATGAGCATACCTAATATTTCTTATTTTCCACAGGAAAATTTTGAACATGTATCAGAAGTGATAGCTCTGAAAGAAGAAGTTAAATCAGAGTTAACCGAGCCAGAGTCATCGCAGGAAGACTCTCTTGAGGTAATGTATATAATTTGATAATCCATCGTCAGATAATGTAAATGGATAGAAAATAGCTCAACAGATACCAGGGTTTGATCCATCTTTTTAGTGCACATGATTGATAGTCCTACCGATAATATACTTTTGTTATGAGATTGACTGTTTACATATCTAGTTTTCACTTTTCCTTCAAGTTGTTCCACGATCTTGCGTTATGAATTGTGTAGCAGTTAGGATTATTCCAAAGAACTCTACTCTATGTCATTTGGTAGCTGGTATCATTCCTACTAATACTTTTGAATTTGTTAATTAGTTTTGAACACAAAGTAGCTGAAAGGTACATTCTTTTGTTACTGTTACAGAATATTTTACTAGTCGTTTCCAAATGAAACGCCTTTGTTATCTTATTGATTATATTAATAATTGTTTTCTAAATAATACAGTAATTTATTGATACAAGTTGCAGGTGATATGCTTGTTTACTGTGATTGTTCGCCTGTATACTACACACATTGTAGCCATCTCTTGGCAAGTGAAAAATATTCTTTTTCTCCCTAATGTGGTCTGTGATGGTACTAGTCCATTGTGACTTATAATATTTGTACTGGGAGGTGCACCTCAACCCCGCACATAGACAAGAAACGCCTTAGGGAACACTATCTATCGAACAAAACTTGAAACCACTAATGCATAAATTTGGGACATTGATCAGAAGATGTCACTACTGAATAACTGAGTATGTTATTTTAACGTTTCCTAAACTGACTGGATTTCTTTGTTTTGTTTTGGTGTACATCAAAAAGTTTGATTTTTTCTCCATAGATGTCCCCACACAAAGCTACGGTCATGCACTCTGGTGCAAGGTGGATTAATTACTGATTTAAAAAAGTTTTGGGTTTATAAGTTTTTTCAACTAAATTTACTTTCATTTATTTTGATAATTCAATGTTTTGCAACACTTCCTTCTCATCCTGCCAGCTTTGAAGTCTGGCCAATCACAAATTTTCTGTATTTATTTTTCAGCCAATCATAAGCTTCTTGTAACTTTGTGAGTATCAAATAAAATGAGAGGGTGTGGTCAGATTTTGCCCAGAGCCTTTTCGAACTCTCCCGTCGGGTATAAAAACCGCGACTTTTTCTAGTTACCTTGTCTTATTCTCGTCAAATTTCTGAGTGTTTGTTAAGACAGGAGGCCTAATTCTTTGGCAGGCAGAACTTCAGCCCAGGTAATGGCCACCAGTTTTCTATATCTGTAGCTATCTCCTTAAACTCACAGGAGGGGAAGCTTCTAATGTTTAACTATGTAACCATCTGTTTTCAAAAATGTAAGCTTTCATTCTGCTAATGTAAAATTTCATACAGACCTAAACTGTAAATTGGGGATAGAGAGTGTGTTACCCTCTCGAATTTCCCTTCATTTTATCTTGAGGTGACTACGATTTTGTAACCTTTTTCTTCTGTAAATCACTCATTATTCGAGTCACCTCAGTTGTGTAGAATTAGCCTCTGCATCATTGGGCCACAAACCCAAGTAGGGTTTCAAAAGTTGGTTTTCAAGGAGTGTAAGTTTACGACTGTATACATTTTGAGTTTGGACCAGTAATATAACATGTTGTTCTCTTCCATGAAGGCCCAGTAGTATGGGTACTAGATACCGCTGTGTAAAGGAATTGTAGGTTGTGCCTTGAGATGCCAGAAATTGTATAGTTTTGTGTAATTTTCCTTGAGTAGGCTGTAAGGAATTGGGAGCACAGCATCCTTGGTTGAATTTAAAGAGCATGTAAACTCTTGTCTGATATTGGTGCAATTTTCAGTCGGGCCTTTGGAAGGCCGTATGTGTAACGTTTGGTGCAAGGTGCTCTGGAACTGTGTCTTGGGAGATATCTCTCGTTATCTAACCAAACGCAACATTTGTGACGTTGTAAACTTGTAAATTGGAGCTGGAAGCTCAAAACGTGTAATTTACAACACTTGGATTTCTATTCTTGTTTGCTATTTTGTACCTGATATTTTGTTCCTTGACCTTGTGAAGAATTTTGTTAAATTTGAGATCTGAAAAGAAATATAACCTTTGTTTTAAAGTTTAAATTAATCTGATATCGTAGATAGACCCATCTACCTTCTTTCACCTCTCTGCGTTCCACAGATAATCTCGGAACAATATTACTTAAACATGCAATGAATAAATAAGCCATTGAAGAGTTATCTTGCCTTTGTGTTTCATACTTCGTAAGGGATAGTGTTTGTGAATAGACCTCGTAAGTTCACCATTACTCACCTGAACATTTGTTACATGAATAATTCATCACTACCAGGATGCGCATTTGATCACTGTCATCGTCCACTTCATAGCATGCGTGTCATCTTCTTTTACTATCACTATGTTGCTATGGGGTATTTCATTGCCCATTTATTGAGATAGTCATTTCACCATCTCATCCAGGAGATCTGGGTTAGCTGCTGAAAATATAGCCATGTGGGCAAGGTTGTGATGAGAGAGGGAGTATAATCATGACCAGAGGGTGTAGTAATTGGCTCTCCTATAAGGAAATTGGTTGTAGTTAGGTAAGAAGTGTCAAAAGGTTCATCATTTAGCTTTGGTGAGTGGATGTATGTGTTTCAAGAATGGTACATTCTTTGTTGGTGAAGCGATAAGAATCCATCACTTGTCTGGGGCGTTAAATCAGACTCATGACAGCTGCTTCCTAGATTCCACCAAAGTGTGGTATTGCAGGAGGGATGAAATGCCACATCAGTCCCATGCCTGCAGTTGTGCGAAGAGTAGGTTTTCTGAGGGTTATTTTGCAGGAAGGCCTTGATTTCTGTAGTTGCTCCGTTGAAGTTTGTGCCATTATTGCTGTAAATGTTTAGGGGTTGACCTCTATGAGAACTAAGTTGATAAAGTGCGGAGAGAAATGTTGTTGTGGTGAGATCGGGTATCATGTCTAAGTAGAGAGCCTTATTAGCTAGCAGTCTGGTCTTGTTTGAATTCACACAATTTTTTTATTAGATTTGGGCCAGCATAGTCTGTTCTAGTTTTAGGGAAGGGGTATGTCAGGGTTAAAGGCACCATTTTGGTATTTCTCATTAATTATTCCTCTATGTAACACTTTGCATAGAGTAATCAGGATCCTGATTTTTATTCCCCCAGGCGTGAGATCACGGCTGATGATGCGTATGCAGTGGGCAACATAAATTAGTATGACACGATGTAACACCTGAGTTGTGTATGGCGTCTTTCTGTTCCCCTTTCTGAAGATATCCTAAACTTATCTCTCAGTGTGTTGAGTGCCTGGATATAGTTGTCCAAGGTGTTCTGCCATCATAATTATATTTGTGAGGTGATACAGAATTTCTAATATTTCCAGTCCGCTAGTATTGGAGTATTGTGCAGTCATCCACTGACAAGAAGATGGCCTTCTTGATCTATGATTGGATTAATAGTCTTTATATGAGTTGTTAGTTTCCTGCACAACATTAATATAATATTTGTGTGAAGGGTTCAACTCCGATACAAACAGTGGACTTTAATTTCACTCCGTGGGTTGTTTACAACAATCTCAGATAATTATATGTTACAAATCTCATGACTGGTCCATATTGAAATGTACATTAATTCAACGAGGTTACAAACGTTTATTGAAATCCTCGTATTCAATACACATTGGGTTCTTAAAATTAAGAATTTCATCTTGTCATACTAATTTAAGGGGACATGTTTTGCCCATTGCATGTGCATCATCAGCCGTGATCTCATGCCTAAGGGATTAAAATCACGATTCTGATTACTCTAGTCAAAGTGTTACATAGAGGACCGTGTGTTATAAAAAGGAGGAAACATAGTCCCATGCCTGCAGTTGTGTGAAGAGTTGGTTTTCTGAAGGTTGTTTTACAGATAGGTCTTGATTTATTTAGCTACTCTGAAGAAGTTTGTGCCATTATCGCTGTAAATGTTCAGCCTACAGCCAACAGCGCATAAGCTCAATGCTCTGCCCATCTCCTCTCCTTCGCCACACCCCCTTCCCTCAATACCACACAGATACAATGTCATTTGTTCTGACGCTACAAAGGCAACTAGTTCATACCAGAAAGGTTGACGGTGTAGGTAAATGTATACACAGTGTTTTTCACAAAATTTAACCCTTTTTTCTCTGACCTTAAATATCGTTCTACCCTCCTCTCATTACTGATTCTCCATTACACATCCCTCAGTAGTCGGTTTCAACATTGAAGCTGTAGCCAACTTCAAGCATGAGTGTCTCCACTTGACTAATTCGACAAAAGGAGTTTACCACATCAACTAGTAAAAGCATACACAGCAACACACGGTCATGAACCTTTTTTCACTTCAATGAAAATAAAAAGTGAGTGGCCTCCCCATACAAATATGGGTTTGATGCTGCTTGTTGTTTTAAGGGGCCTAACATCGAAGGTCATCGGCCCAAATAAGGGTTTAACAGGGTGTCCACCTGCATGGAAAACCGCAAATCGGGGAATGTCAGAGAATTCGATTAATAGCGGGAAAACCAGGAAATGTCAGGGAATTCAGAAAATATCTGGAAATTCGTTCTTCGGCCAGATAAAATGGACATACCTTATTTATCCCTTAATAGAAGCACATTTTTTAATTTTTATAACACTAATCTTGGGTAGGCTTATGTCTTTTATGCCAGGAATAAATTGTAAAGGAAACTGAATAAACATTCAAACAAAACCAAGTGTGATATTGAATGTGAAGTAACCAATAGCTTCAGTAGCTATATGGGTAGCCTATAGCGCTCTGATCGGTTGATCCAATTTTCAATGTTTTGATTTGCTTACTATTGTATATTCTGTGTTGTTGCTGAATGGAGAGGCCTATATTGCGTTTTCAGCTTTCTAATAGCTTAAATATATGGCTTCCACAGCGAAATATGCACATAGACAACAGATGACACTGTTTGTTTACTATGTAATGACGTGTGCGATAGTCACTACCTCGTAAAATGTAAAAAGAGACAAAAAACACTGACTGAATGCAGGTAAGTGTGAAAATCACTTGAACTTAATACTCATTCAAGTGCTCATTGCTATTGCGATTATTATTATTATTATTATTATTATTATTACAATTATTAAATGTGCTGATGTAGGTAAACCTTGTGTAAATGCGTAATGCATCGTGACATTATTCGGGCCGCACCATGTTGAGTTTCTAACCTATCTGATGAAATGGTTCGTCACGGACGTGGGTGAGTGAGGCTCCTCAGTAATCAAGTGATTGAAGGTGTTATACAGCAGTGGAAGTGATAAAAACTTGTGGCAGTGTTACGTTTGTATTTATGAATCATACCAACACATTTTTTAGGTATTGTTCTTTTTTTTTCTTCCAAATTTGCATTTTAAACAAAATGGGCCGCCAAAACAACAGACTTAAAGGCCCAGCCACTACCATCGATGCCAACGAAGACCACCTCATGAAGTGCACGCTGGACGACTTTATTAACTCGGACAGCTTCCTTAAAAAAATTGTGCAGGCCATTTTGACCTGCATAACAGAAATGGTATAAGAGAAATTGAAAAAAGTTTAATATTTAATGTCGAAGCATTTTCAGAGTAAACTGAAAATCTTCATAAAAAGGAGGTGGAAATCCACAAAATGAAGGAGGATATGGACTCCAAATGTTATTCATTGGAGCAATACAACAGGAGGCATAATGTAAGATTTTCGGCTTCCCCAAATGTTTGAACGAAAACTGAGATGAACTAGTGCTCAGCGTGTGCAAAGCAGTAGGTGCGTATGTTACACTTAATGATATTGAGAGTTGTCACAGACTAGCTCCTTGATCACCATGGAAAACAAGACCTATCCTATTCAAATTTGTGTCTTATCACTCATGGCAGAATGTCTTCACTAGGAAAGGGAAACTGAAAGGCTCATCCACAACAATCTGTGAAGATCTTACAGCTACCAGAATGTCCATCATAACGACAGCAATCCAGTGTTTTGGTTTTAAAAACACTTGGACTGACTCAGGAGACATCATAATCAAGAAGGCTGACGGGATGAAATTAAAAGTGTGTCAGTTAAAGGAACTTCCTATGGCATAAGCTTCTCTTGCAGTGCTATTTGATCACTTGACTATGTGAGTCCAAACCCATCGTTTACCGTAAGTCACAGCTGAGGAGCTAGCTTTTGTTATTTTTTCAAGTAAATTTGTCTATCTATCTATCCATTTACTGTATTTATCTATCTGTCTAAATATCTATTCACTTAATCTGTCTTCTTATCCTACCCCCTGTCAATCTACATGCTCTTTAATAAAGTTTTCCTAACTCGTTCTCTTTAAGTCAGGCCTCCATATTACGTGTACATAGTTCTAACGTCAACACTACGTAGAAAAAGCTCCTACTTGAGTATTCTGTATGCCTAATCTGCTGTTGCACATTATCACTATTATTATTACTGACAATTTAATTACCTAAAATATGTTAATTGCTGACCACTAATAGGGTGTAGTCACATGCTGTGTTTTAGTTTCATTTTAGCAATTGGCAGTGCATACCACAAACAGCCATAATCCCTCTGACCATAGCAATATTTTCCCTTGCCACACTTCCCATTCCCCACCTATCCCATCAACCTGTCTACCTGCTAGTCCATTCACCCTAATCTCCCCCTCCTTGAAGTTACAACTCACATTGTCCAGTCAGCCCTAAATAGACATAAAAGCACACTTCACTTATGTCACCTTAGTGCCAAGAGTTTAGTTTCTCAACTCATATAGATGAACTAAATATGTCATAGAAAGAAAGAGATCCACCTAATCAATACTAATTTATTAAAATTTTCTTCTTAACAACAGGACCTGTTTCGACTCTTCACACGTCATCCTCAGCTGTCATGTACATTCACATTATAATACATTTTTTTAATAGTTGTGCCTTGCCCATAAACATTTCATATTTGACATTAGGTAATATGTTTCAGAGTGAATAATACTGTTTTTTATGTCTAAGTTTAGAAAACTATTACATATTAAAAAGTTACCACTTTTTGAACACATTAAAAGGATCACAACGTATGATAAAACTTTACTATGTACATATGACCTTGAATTATATCATTAACGTTCAAGTTTTACGAGTAAAACAAGTTCCTAGAATGACTTTGTCATATTGCGTTGTTTTTAGTCTTAAGGTCTATATTGCTTAATTTGACAAGGTATAAGCATAATATAAAGTATATTATAAAAGCATACGCAGCTACATTTAAGCACATTTTATAGACCTTAAGACTAAAAACACAGCAAGCACATTTACCAGTCGGTGTTGCGCAGAGATATCGATGTGGACCTTTCTTCAGAACATACTAATGCACATATCCTATGAATATAGACTTCCTATCTCTAGTCTTTCGAGGTGTTCTGGATTTTATGGACATGAGTGTATTTCAATCATTCACAAAATTTACCAACATCAATAAGTAGATCAGAAGCAATAAGAATCTGCAACAGCAGAAAGGAATAGAAAATATTATTTCAAGAATGAAGACCCTCTGGAAATGAAATTAATATTTTAAAAAGTTACTTAAAATTTTATGATTGAAGTAGATTTATTCCTGGCTGGCAACGTCTCACGATTGGTCCCTTTACCACCCTTTAGGATTTGGTGGGATCTCCCCTTTAAGTTAGACATTCCGGAAGGAATATCCCTTGCAAGGTGCACCATGATGAAAGTAAAGATTCCTCTTGCAAGCAGCGTGATGATTCCCCTTGTTCCTTGTCTTGCAGGCTTCTCGTAACAGTAGGCTTCCCCTCTCTCTATCTCTCTCACAAACACACACACACACACTCACACTCACACAAACACTCTCTCTCTCTCTCTCTCTCTATCTGTGTGTGTAACTGAAGCGGCACATTGATATGTGTTCCAATCATGCGTATTTAAATGTCAGTCGGCACTTAACTTGCGGGTTCAGATGATTTACGCATACCACTCGTGTTCTGGAATTAATATAGTCGTGGTTATGTCTTGTAGAAGACGAAATAAAGTGTTCCCTTTATGAGACATCACGACTAATAAACGTCTCTTGGAGAAGAATATCTTGTAGAATTGTCGTGGGAAAGCGAAGTGAAGTTGTGCTCTAAAGTAGAGCAGTATGAAATCAGCAGTGTAGGAGCTGAGTAAGTTGAGCGTCGATTACACACTGCTTTTATCAGTTCTCGGCCTAGAAAGTGTGATTAGTTGAAAACCAATCATAATTTTATTCACGTCTTCTTAAAGTATCTTGATTCAAAACTGTTCTTGTGAAGAGTTCTGAAAACTTGCCGGGTGGTGTTAGCCTTGAAAATGTTAACTGTTCATATCTGTTGCATGCTAACCTCCTGACCAATAAGAGAAAAGGAGTGGATCGCCACACGGCCATGCAGCAATGAGCCTAAAGGCGAATTTCTCCAATGTTATCAGATCCTGGCCATCACCACAGCTGTTGTAAATGACCCACTGAACGAATTAAATTAGGCTTTTGCGGCAATCTCAATTTTATCTCCAGTTATGCCATTTTCGGTTACAATATGTTGTAGGTGAAGGATTTCTTTCCACAGTATACACTGCTGTATAAATGATGCAGAAGTATTAAAAGTGTATTATTTCGATATATTGATGCGGAATTAGTAAAATTGGTGTGTAGAAATCCTGTGTGTGGTGTGAAAAGTGCATTTGCACTATAAAGTGTTGTGTAGAACTTTAAGGTGAAACTCTCTATAGACTTGTACACTGCTTATGTAGTGTCATTCTACATTGTTAACAGTTAACTTCTCTGAGATGCCCAGCTATCTTTTAGCTGTTAATGTTAATACTATAATTGGTTTTACAATAAAATAATGATAATCATAACATTTACTATTTCTTAATTGATATTTCACCCAAGTGTCAATGAAATGTGTTTGATCCCACCCTGTCTCCTCACTTTTGGAGATAAATTGACCTGTGAGTATTTCTCTATGCCCAGATACCTTTGATCCATGATTCCCGTTTACAGCATATACCCTGCAATTTATTAGTATTTTCGTACACTTCTCTTGCAAATATTCCAAGCGATAATTCTGGACGTCAGTTTATCTTCACATATATGTGTACTTTGTTTCTTAATATGGATAGATCTGTGTTGATGTAGGACAGTCAAAATTCATGGAACTATTGTGATAAACCTTTTTCTTGATTGTTGTCTCTTTTTCTTTGTCCCTCAGTGAGAGACGTTGCTTGTTGTATCGTGTGGTATCAAATGTTCACATTGTCAAGAAATGTTAGTTGAAGTGAATTGTTTTACTCTAACTGAAGTGCTGTTAGGTTCAACTTGCATTAGCTGGATCACCTCAAGAATCATGTCTTTGGCTGTTCTTCTGAGTAAGGTTCTTTCATGGGGTTACTTTGGAATGTGTTGCAAGAATATAAGCATACATTTGGAAGCATTGTCCAACATAATTACAATGCCGATAAGCTTGATAAGTCTCTTAAAGGGATTCTTGGTGAAGGGCATACAGAGAAGCTGCGAAGAAGTAAGGGCCACCTCGATCCTAGATCCGACGAGCATACGTAGGCAGCCCATCTTGACTTTAAGGGAGGAAGGCATGCTCTGCATAGAATTTTGGGAATCTACTTTACTCTTTACTTTTCCAAATCGTAAAATTTTGGACATGTATATGAAAACTTATGTCCAAATGTGCATGTACATCTGGGGAACTGTGAAAGCTGAATTTCTAAAATAAAAACTTACTTTTTAACGTATTGTTTGAAATTACATTTAATATACTCTCACAGTAAGTATTGGAAGAGAAGGAATTCAAGCAATTGCTTCCTTGTTGTACTGAATAACTGGCCATGTAGCTCTTGGCCTGCATTTATAAGATGCTGGGCTCGAACCCACTGTCGACAGCCCTGAAGTGCATGTTTCACATTTTCACAGCAAACAAATGATGCGAATGTACCTTAATTAAGGCCACAATTGCTTCCTTCTCATTCCTAGCCATTTTTAGCTCATCATCGCCATATGACCTATATGTGTCGGTGTGAAAGAGAAAAGGTAGAAACCATCAAATAAACAATATGCTGTAGGTTATGTTCAATTGACTTTCATTAATATGGCTTAAATTTATGATTATAACTGGCCACTGTTCTTTGACTGATAATTACATTCAAACTATTCACCTTTTTGTCTCTTTGATGAATCAAGGAAACTAAATTTTATGTACATAGTCAATGAATATTTACATTCTCATAAGTTCCATAAATTCATACTTTAGGAATATTTGTTGCTTCAGTTAAACTATTGTAGTTAGGATACGTCTAAATGTGGCTTAGAATTATTGTAGAATAATTATTTTATTAGTAAATATCATTCTTGCTTTATTATTACTTAATCTTTTCATTCTATTGTTCCTGTTAACCTGTTGCAATTTGGATAATGTAAGTCCGGTTTAGAATTGAAGTGTAGCTATGTAATTAGATTTTATGTTGCTCGCTTTGGAAAGGCCAGAAATCTCATGACATCAAACATGTCTGTGAACTTATCTGCCAGGTTACATCCAGCAGGAATGGTGTTGATTTCATTGTGTGCGCAAGCATGCAAGATTGAGTTGCTGAGGTTCAGTGCTATTCCGACAGCCTTATGTGAATTACATTTGACGTTGCATCCTCTCGAACTTGTGTTTTCTATGTCACAATCTGGCTGTGATGACTTGGATAAGGAAGTGCATTGGCAGGAACTACGAGGTCATGTTGCAACGTATCCTGAAGATGAGTTTCCACTTCTCTGTGATGACCTTAATGCGCATGATGGTCACTAAGAATTTTTATAGCTGCCAAAGTGGTAATACTTTCGGTGCCTGATATGATGATGGAGCTCATATTTGAGGTTTCACTTGTGGTGACTGAAGCAAGCAAATTGACCTTATCGTTGTTCAGCACCGTGATCTACGAAGAAGAAAGGATGTGAATGTCATATCATCTGACTGTATTCCACCTCTGCATAAGGTAGGCATAGCGGATTTAAGGACCTCTATGCCCCTGAGAACATCAAGTGGTGGAAGCTTAAAGACTAGAAGGAGACCCTAGCAACAACATAACTTTTCCTCTTGTTGATCTTAATGCATTTGACAACATGTAGACACATTCTACAGATCTTTCTCTGCAACCGTCACAGTAAACTTGGGTACGATATAACCTAGTTCCTCTTGTATTGAATATGTAACATTCCTATGGATGATTGCAGTCCAAGAAGAGTTGTAGGATAAGACGAAGGCATACTGTATATAAATCTCAATCGAGACGCACTCACTGTAATGACCTGTGTACAAGGTGTATCAGAACTATACTGACAGAGAAATCAGGGATGCTCTTCGTGGAATGTTGAGAATGATGGTGCAGTCAGATTCTCGGGGAAATGTTTCCTTTTGAGGAAATTAAAGTGACCTTGTTACTTCCGGTCATGCAGTTCAGATTGAGATTTCTTAGCCACAGGTTCCTCAAAGACAATTCTTTCCCTGTATATAAATTGGCTTTCACAAAAGACTCCACAGAATACAGGGAAAAAATTGTCTTTGAGGAACCTGTGGTTAAGAAATCTGTCGCTCAATCGAGACGCACTCACTGTAATGACCTGTGTACAAGGTGTCTGAGAACTATACTGACAGAGAAATCAGGGATGCTCTTCGTGGAATGTTGAGAATGATGGTGCAGTCACATTCTCGGGGAAATGTTTCCTTTTGAGGAAATTAAAGTGACCTTGTTACTTCCGGTCATGCAGTTCAGATTGATGAACTTGCTCTATTTGCTATGTCAGAGAGTCAGCCGCTGTGCGTCAGAAAAGAGAAGGCAGGGGAAGTGAAATTTGGAGAAATAGGTAATTCTCGATGCAAATGCACAAGTTTCTCGTTCTTTTCGCATAGTCGCTTCCACACTCCGGTAGGCACTGTACAGTTTGTTCTACACGAATTGACTACTATGTGAACCCTATAGAAAGAGAAGTCATCTTGTAACAAGAATACAGGCAGCTTTCCAAACCGTTCGCCACACACTACACATCCTGGATATAGTCTAAAGTCACTCACTACTACGCCATAGCGAACTATACACCAAAGTAGGAGGGGGCCTTATTGAACGTACACTGTAATCAAATCACTCGGCGTGTTGATTCCTTCATTCAGTATTTCATTGAATTTACAATATTATGAGGGAAGGAATACACAATCTTCGAGCATGTTAATTAATATAGAATATTACTGCGACAAACAGACGAGAGGAGAAACAATCTGATGCTTTCCTTGACTAACATGTGTGTCTTAAATACAGTGTGTTCTTTAACTGTGTGTGCAGTTACAGCTATTAGATAAATGGACTGTGGATATTGCCTGTTAGAGATAATCCTTTCGAAGTTGTATGAGGAAGCATTATCTCTGTCTGCTCATACACTCCACAACACCTCCCTAACCCTGTCTTCCCTGAAAGGCGGCAGCAGCTCTTCAATTTCAATCGCGCACCAGGAAGTAACAATTTAACCTCATTTTCTCAAAAATATAATTTTTCCCGCCAGTCTGATTGAACCATTATTCTTAACATAATACGCAGAGCATCCTTGAATTTTTGTCGGTGTAGTCCTGATAAACTCTGTACACCACAGAGCTCAAGGGAAGAAGAAGAGAACTGTTTTCCATCTGACGAAAATTGACACAAGTATTGAGCACACTGTCTGCATTAGAGACAAAGATGACCAGTGATTAGAGGACAAACAATAAATCCTCAATCATTGGCAACAACATTTGTAGATATTTCCTGCATTGAATTACCACATCACCCTATTCCTGATGGTAAGTCCCATCTTATGCATCACATCAAAGGAAGTGGAGAGTGCCATTAGGAGTATGAAGGACCAAAAAGCGCCAGGACCGGATGACCATCCAGCAAACTTCTGGAAGATGAGGCAGTTTAAAGAACTCATTATCAACTGACTGACAAGCTTATTCAGTGCCAGAGTTGACTCTGGCTCTGTTCCCAGTCATTGGACTGTAAACATCCTTGTGCCTATTTTTGAGCAAAATGACGATTCAGCAGAATGTGCAAATTACCATCCAAATTGCACCCAATTGTACATGAGAAGATCTTTTAGAGTAGCCTTCATTATTGACTGGGTGAAATCGCCGGCATTATTGCTATCCAATGCATCTTCATTAAGGGTGTTGGAACAACTCATGCAATTTTCACTGCCAGAATGCTAATTGAAAAGCACTGAGAGCACCAGCCGGCAGTGTACATTGTCTTCCTTGATACTGGAATTACTTTCAGCCGTGTTACTACGGCTTGTTGCTGTGTACGGTGTTGAATGTTGACAGATTTAGAAAGGTATGAAGTAGCAATTACACAACATGGGAATGTGTATACTTCATTAGTCAATGGGCATCGCAGCCGTCACTCGTGACGCATAGGATATGTCACCAATGGTTTGGTCATGTCCTTTTGCAGTACCTGACGCAGTTGACAATTTCACCTAATACTTTGAAATTACTTTACAATATATACTATAAGGAACATTGAAGGTAATATACAAAAATTTTAAACTAGAAATGCTGCTGAGATGGGTAAAATTTCTGGGCATACACGAAAGTCAGTTCTTTGAGATATTGATTAGAGTATGTATGAAACAGCTATACCAGATGAATGAATACTTAGTATAGTAGCACTCTGTGTATAGAGAAAATGTGCTAAACTTAGGGCTAGTAAGTACACAATAGTCGTCTTGACTTGTGTTGCATGCAAGCTCTTGGAATGCATTCTTTCTGATTATGTTATACACATTTAAGAAATTACCAACTGGCTCGACAGAAGGTAGTTCAGGTTTAGGAAATATCATTCCACTGAAGCTCATCTTGTGGATTCCAGCAGGATATAGCAGATATATTAGATTCAGGAAGTCAAATGTATCACGATTGACATATCCAAGGATTTTCTTAGGGTAGATCTCGGGAAACTACTGACAAAAAAGTAGTGCGTTCGGGATGGATAAAACAGTGGCTAAATGGGTGACTATAAAGATATGGCCTAATTATTAAACATTAAAAATTCAAGAATTGAACAGATAAGATGTTACCAATTTTAAAGTTGATGACATTAATACTTTTTATGCACCCCCTTAGCTTTCATGAGCGACTTGATTAGACTGGGCATACCCTCAAACAGTATTTTACACTGACTCTTTAAATCGTCATCATGACACCAGATCTGACCGAGCTTCTCAATCAAGCCAATTTTTGTCGTTATAATTTTTTGGACTTTTCTTTGCTATTTTCTAAGGATATTCTATGGGGTTCATGTCTGGACTGTTTCTAGGCTTTGTTCTTGCATAAAAATAAATTCACTTTGGCCGAATTACTCTTGCACCTGAGCTACCAAACGGGTTCTTAATACTATACTGTTCACGTCTCATAGTTCTTCTACAATATATAATCGTCCACAGCCATACCAAGAAAACACACTGCAGACCATCACTAAAGGTGGATGCTTCACTCAATCTGGATGGAATGCTTCTCCTTATCTTCTGACATATTGACTTGTCTCTTCTATGACAGGAAATACCGATTCGTCACTAAAGCAAACCTGAAATAAATAAAACAAATAAGCCTAGCATTAAATGCAATAAGCTGTATGGTTTAAAAGAATAATTTCATACATTTACTGTGCTGTACGGTTACATCACATAGATTGGGTTATAATGGAATAATGAATGGTAATTTAGGAATTACAGTAATTGTCATGGACTTGCCTGTTTCCATTCATCAGATGACCAATTCTGGAGAGTCGTGGCACACTGGAACCTCTTTACAGCCATAGCAGGAGTAAACTTCGCTTTGCCTTGAGGTCATCTTGCTTTCATTCCAGCATTAAACAGCTCTCGCCTCAGAGTCCTGGCTAATACAAATGACCCATACTCTTCTAATTTCTTACGTAAATCCAAACTAGTAACCTTGCGGTTGTTTACTGACAAATTAATCAGTTTTGCTTCCTCCTTGGGGTTGGTTTCTTCTTCTGCACACAGTTTCCAACACGTTGACATTTTGTCTTGGGCCGATGATTTTCGATTTTAGGCCCCTTAAAACAACAAGCATCATCATTATCATATTTTGTCTTCCCGTTATCTTCACATTTCAAATTCTACTTACAGATTGCTGTGGTATTTGCAATCTAGAATATATTTCTTGTTGTGAATGATGTTTCTCAAGATGTAGCTCTCTGACAATGCCTTTCTTGGCGAAAGGTCTCTTCGTCTCCCCATAACCTCAAAATTTTACAGTTCTCTAGAACCACTCTTAAGAAATATCAACTGAACTCCTGAATAGTATCAATAATACATGTAATTTACAGAATGCACAGTCTTAACAATAGGTCACATTATTTACTTCCAAACAGCAACAATATGCAGGTAATAAAGATAAACAACAGAAAATGCTCACTAACAAAAATGACACAAAACCATATGAATAATGAAATTACATTGTGGTTCTCACTGTAGCCACTGTATGAAAAAAATACAATAGTGTGGACCAGGATATCGCAAGTGGAAACTTTGCCTCCAAACAAGTTCAAGGATTAGGCTATAAAGGTCGATAGTTTTCATAAAGGTAGAAATATAACTTTTACCATTAAAATTTGGCCACGTCTGGTGTATTTCTACAAAATAGGACTCAGAGCATTAGAGTAGGTGAAGCTTTATTTGATCCTGTAACAATTATGGGATTGGGTCCCACAGGGCATTATTATGAGACCTTTATTTTCTGATATATTAAACAATATGAATAATGAACTGAAAAATGTGATGAGGCTCTGTGTAATAAATAAGTTTCAGGATTATGAGTAACTGAAAAAGACCGTGACAATATTGTAAGATGGACATCGGGCAATGCTATATTTGTAAACATGGTGAAAAGTCAGTTTCTTTGTTTCACATATAGAAAGAGTCCTCTCCTTTATTATTGTATTGATGGGTGAAATTTCTTCATGGGGATCTCTGTAAGTACCTAGCTATTCATAATAAGGATATAGCTTCATTATGGTAATCATTTAAACATATTGAATATAAAATTTACAGATCTCTTAATATGATTATGAGGTTATTTAGGGGTTGTAAAGGAGAGGGCATATAAATCTCCAGCAAAGCCACAATGAGAGTGTGAGACCATCACCAGTATTACTTGAGTAGAGAACAGGAAATTATCCACAGAAATATCTCCATTTCTTGCGGGTGATTTCTAACAAAAGAGTTGTGTTACAGAGATGTTGCAAAGTTTCAGCTGGGGAGACTTGGAGAAAGGAGACAAGTTGTTTGATTAAGCAGTATATTCTGAGATGTCATTGGAGAGATGGCTTGGAATGACATTAGTTGATGAATACATTTAAGTCATGTTCTTTAACCGTAGGAAAGGTCACAACATGAAGATAAGTTTGAATTCAAGGGGACAAATTTTGGCAAATGTTCACTTATAGGAAAATGATTTAGTGATTGAAATAATATGTTTCATATATTTCCACAATCTTTTTTCTATATAAACAACCAACAGCCCTAATTGCTGTTGTTTGATTGTTTCATTGATTGATTCATTAATTGATTGGGAAATTAACTGATTTATGCTTTTGGTCTTAATGTGATGTACAGAGGGGGGATGATGGATATTTCTATGCTTATGATTTAAGCATTGTCCACTTGTTGGGAAAGTGGTAGGAGTACTGTGGGATTATTTGATATTACAGTGAAGTGTTTTTGGAAAGAAAGTATATAGGAACATGGAAATGAACAAAGAGGTGACAAGTCAACTCATATGTAGGAAGATGGGAACAGGGCAGTATGAATATAAGAGGATGAAGAAAATGGCTAGTCATTGTGGAATTAGGGATCAACAGAAAGAGAAACAGAAGCAAGGAATGGTATTGGGTAGTGATTCGGAGATACTTCTTACTATTATTTATTTTCCTAAAATTGTACATGTTCACATACATGGAAGTACCTCCACCCATACATGTATGTGTACATATACTCTGCTGAATATTCACAAATATGTAGGTGATTTTAAATTTACAAATTTGCAATGTTCCTCCCTTTCTATGCTACTGTGTTTACTGCTGTCCAACAGTGTGTTCCTTTTCATGTTCTTATATCTCATCAATTGTTTGAAAAGCAGTGCCAAAGGGACTCAGGTTAAAACACAGCAGGTCATTGTGCAAGTTAGGTTCCAAAAAGGGTAAAAAATTAAATAAGTAAATGCAATGTAAATTTTAACCTAATAGAATTTGTATAGTATTATTTGAAGTAGTTGCACAAGTGGTATGTGTGTTGATTATGTTTGTAAAACAGAAAACATTATGAGTAAGAGTTTGTAAATTCTATACATTTATTAAGGATGAGCTGTATGCTTAATAGAAAAAAAATAGCAAAAATTGTAGAATACTGTTTTTAGGAAATTGTCTTCTTCTCTATCCTTTTAAAATTTAGTGCTTGATAATAATGTATTTTTGTGTACCATTTGCCACCAAGGTAGACACCTCTCTTGCATTTAATGGGATTTTCATTTGATTGTTCCTTTCCATTATATATTTTTTAAATGGGGGATAAATTAATTATACTCTTCTTGTGCCACTATGAAATTTTTTTCTCAGCTGTTTTTATTTCAGGCCTATATATTTTTATTCCTTACTTCTTTATTCTACTTGTCTTATTTCTTACTGACAGCCTTCTGAAGATACTAAGGAGGAAATATTCATAGAGGAACAAACTGATGAAAAGCTGTTGCCATACATCAAAGAAGAAACAAAGTACGTACACTACAAGTTTTATACAATATGGAATATGTTGTACCTATTCACAGTTGTGTTCAGTAGTGGTTGGTTTATCTCCAAAAGTGGCCATGTTCATCAGTTCAACCCTGTCTTTACAAGGTTATATTTAAACACTAATATCTGAAAATTCTATTGGTTAAAATTATCTAAAATATTCAGGAACTTTAAGGTCATATTTAATGTTCCATCATGTACTTGTAGTTTTATTCAATATATATCTTCAAAAAGAATCTCTGGTAAAGCTAGATATTTTTGAAGTGTATTTGTTTACAATACCTTTAAGCAACCATGAAAAAGTGTTCTTTCTTTCACTTTCTCTGCATCATTTGTTCATCACATTCTTATCATCTGAAATGCTATCTGAAACTATTGCTTCCAGATATTCTGAGTCATATTTTTATACGTCATGCCAACAGTGACACAGAAAAAGCTATACTTGTAGATTAGAAATTAAATCTTCTAATTCGAAATTGTTAAGTTTTATGTACATTGTAAACAATAAATATTTCAAACTAACCTAATCAGTTTCATTAATCAATATAATGATGGCTCAGTTCAATAATGTGATAACTCGAAGAATGTCATTTTGAAATTATTTGGTTAGATTCCTTTTTTCTGATCATTTCTGTTCTCTTGTGTGTTAAGTCAGATTCCTCCATTTGTGGACGCCAAAGCAGATAATGTGTTGTAGAAATGAAACTTTGAGGTCAGTTATGCTACATCTTCGGTATCATAGTTTTCAAATAAAACTTGTGCATTGTTGTAAGCATTAAAAATTGTGCTACTGATTTATGTTCATTCCAGTGATGTGGTCACACTTTCTGATTCATTTTAGTGTTCATTGTCAGTCAGGTGCTTCTAGTGTTTTGATTGCAAACATACTTACACAATTAGTATTAACTAATAAAATGGACAGGTACAAGTGGAATTTTAAATTTGTTCAGGTTGCCTAAAAAAATTCAGAATTCTTCAAGTAAGTGAATTTATTATCTCATAAAAGTAGATAAATAGGCGGTACATTATTGCTTCACGTCCGTAGGTTTACCCTCAAAGTGCCCTACACGTGACCCCCGGGTGGTGCTAAGAAAGCAATAACTGTGGCTGCTGGACCTATCTTTTTAAAGATACTCCAGCAATGGCAGAAGTATTTCATGGAAATGGCTCTTCTCAGAGCTACCAGACAAGAAACATCGGACCTTTCATCCATGTTTTCGAGCTTAACGTAGAAAGCATCAGCAGAGCAAAATATGACTACCTGTCCAAAGTTATCCTGAATAATAATATAGATGTTGTGGTTATACATGAAATCCATACAGCCGATAAAGAAGAGTTTCCGAAAAGGGGCCTCATTAATGGTTTCACAGCTCTTGGTGCAACATATCACAGTGCACATGGTATAGCTACTTATGTTCGTAATAATATCCAAGATGCCTCACTGCTCTTTCAAAACGAAGACAAAGACGAAGACATCCATTGTGTTGCTGTGCGTGTGGCACATATTACTATTTTTAACATTTATAAACCCCCAAACGCACAGTGGTCAGGTACCGTACTCCCAACTGCTCAACACCCTGCAGTTTATATAGGCGACTTCAACAGCCATCACGAACTATGGAAGTACTCGGATGACAATGAATGTGGAAAGAAACTCGTAGAATAGACAGAAATGAACAATCTCCGTCTGATTTTTTACCCAAAAGATCTTGGTACTTTCCAATGAGCTGCATGAAATAGGGATTTCAATCCTGACTTGTGATTTGTTAGCTGCAATGAGGCAGGACAGCCCTTACATACCAGTCGTAAAGTGTTAAGGCATTTTCCCCACAGTCAACATTGCCCCCTTGTAGTGGACATTGGCATCAAAATTCCTGTTGTACGGTCAATACCACATGCTCGGAGGAACTTCAGAAAAACAAACTTGTCAACATACACCACTGAACTGGATAAATGTGTTCGGTGGATTGCTCCCAAGCACAATTACAAGCGTTTCGTAGATGCAGTTATGATGGAGGCTAAGAAGAAGAGTATGCCATAGAAAAGAATACATCCCTGGTTGGAATGCAGAGACTGATGCACTCTACAACGAATATCTGCATACTGGTGATGAAGACATAGCTGATGAACTTCTTTCCAGCATGGATACTACCCGGAGAGAACGGTGGATTGAAACAGTGGAGAATATTGACCTAACTCATTCCAGTAGAAGATCTTGGGGTACCGCAGAAAACTTGGAGGAAGGACACATTTGGTGAAGGAACAGCCTGGAGTTACTCCGGATGAAGTAGCATCTCACATCGTCACAACTCCCCAAACTCCTTCGGGGTGAGTGGCTCAGACGGTTGAGGCGCTGGCCTTCTGACCCCAACTTGGCATGTTCGATCCTGGCTCAGTCCGGTGGTATTTGAAGGTGCTCAAATACGTCAGCCTCGTGTCGGTAGATTTACTGGCACGTAAAAGAACTCCCGCGGGACAAAGTTCCGGCACCTCGCCGTCTCCGAAAACCGTAAAAGAGTAGTTAGTGGGACGTAAAGCAAATAACATTATTATTAACTTCCCAAACTCCATCAGATAAGAAACATACCAAATACATACGGCGCCAGCTCCAAACTCTGGAATCAAGAACACCACGCACATCAAGGTATTCACAACCGCTTACGGTGCAAGACATCAATGCTGCTCTCAAAGACGTTAAACCAAGTACAGCTCCAGATTTTGACGACATTCATCCAGAATTTCGCATTCATTTAGGGAAGAATGCAAGAAGTTGGCTGTTAAGGTTTTTTACGGACCTTCCACAGAACAGACAACTCCCGGCAGAATTCAAACGAACTAAAGTGATTTCCATCTTGAAACCAGGTAAGCCTGCCAATGACCCAAGCAGTTATAGACCAGTTGCCCTTCTTTTTGAGAGGCTATTCCACAACAGAATCAGCGCAACTATTTTTCAGCGTATTACAGTTGATCAAGCTGGATTCAGGCCAAATCGCAGCTGCTGCGATCAAGTGCTTTCACTGACATTCCACATGGAAGCAGGTTTCCAGAAACAACTCAAGACCTCAGCTGTATTCATTGATCTTACAGCAGCATTTGACACAGTCTGGAGGGAAGGATTAATTTTCAAGCTTCTCAGAATTGTACCCTGTAGGACCATCGTGCAGGTTATAAGCAATATGCTCGATGACAGAAGATTTCGAGTGTGTATGGGAAATAGTATAAGTAGAGAAAGGAAGCTCAAAAATGGATTACCCCAAGGATCGGTACTGTCTCCCCTACTGTTCAATTTGTATATCTCTGATCTCCCAGAAATATCATCACAAACATTTTGTTATGCTGATATCATAACACTAGCTACTCAAATTCGAGACCTTAGTGTGACAGAAGAAGTGCTACAAAGAGACCTGATTTCACTTGAAACATACTTCAAGAAATGGCAACTGTGTCCTAACCCTAACAAAACAGAAGTGTCATGTTTTCACCTGAATAATCGCCAAGCTGGCATTAAACTTCACATACGTTTTTGTCACCAAGAACTTCGGCATAGCAGCTATCCCAAATATTTGGGGATTACACTTGATCGCACACTATCTTACCAACAACATCTTATGAATCTGTCCAGAAAGCTCAAAACACGTTATATTATCCTTCAGGAATTGTATGGCACAAGGTGGGGTTCATCAGCAAAGACTTCATGATCTGCTTTGGGACTGGTTTTCTCATGTGCTGAGTACTGTGCACCAGTTTGGCTGGATAGCCCATATACAAGACTAATTGATACTCAACTGAATGCTAGCTTGCGGTTAATATCTGGTACTATCCAGTCCACATCCCTTTATTGGCTCCCAATTCAGTCAGGTAAAATGCCACCTGTTTTAAAAAGATGAAATGCTACCATCCGAGAGTTCAAGAAGATAGAAATGAACCCTCAACTACCTGTTTTGGATGATATTCCTGTTCTCAAGGTAACGAGGCTCGAGTCACGACATCCATCTTTGCATGATGCTGTTGCATTGGCTGATGGGAATTTTCACCCTTTAGAAGAATGGAGAAGTCGCTGGAAAGTTGCCACAGACAGTTCCTTACACAACATATTTTCTGGTGAACATCATCTACCGCGTAAGATTTGGACCACTCTGAATCGGGTGAGAACAAATCATGGACAATGCAGGGATGCCCTTTATAAGTGAAAATATATCTCATCACCGGAGTGCGACTTTGGTGCATCTCGGCAGATGATCCCCATATTGTAAGTTAATGTACACGACGTTCCTACACAGGTAGCCCGAGTGACTTTTTGGAACCAACAGAGGAAGCCATACAGTGGATCACTCAACTGGACATTCTGCTATAAAACATGTTTCTTGTCTGTGTATATTTGTAAATACTATATATTTGTATATATGTGTCTAACCTGTTGCCCTATGCTAATAATAATATTAATAATAATAATAATAATAATAGGTAAATAACGTAGTGATATAATAGTCTTTCAAAATTGCAATTATTGTCACTGACCTTACAAAGTACCACAAGTGTATATCCTGTTTTAAAACATTTAATGCAGTAGTGTTTTTGAACTGTAATTGTGACATTGTAAATTAATTTTTTGCTGTCAACCCTTTGTTGGTTACTTTGTGAAATGATCTTTGATAATCCCTGGGAAATGATTCTATAGTCTCGGATTGGTGCTCTTAACCAAGCCCTTGTATCAGCAGGTCATGCGATGGCTAGTCGTAGCCTAAGGTTTGACTTCAAACAAGATTTGTGATGGAAACTACGAATTCTGTATAGTTTATTTTAATTTTGTGAGTGGTTAGGGTCTTCTCGGCTCTTATGTGATGCACTGACTTGTTCCTACAGTACTTTCACAACTAGTGGCAAGAAATATTCATGTCGGTCCTCAGAACTACCCAGTACCAGCTCACACTCTCTGTTTCTTTGTAATTCATATGTAACAGTACACAATAGGCTATGTTAGAGAACAATCTTGTATTATGACCACCAGTAAAAATGTTTCTTATGAATCCTTTTCACACACAAAATCATATTTCTATTTTTGATGGAGTCTAAATTAGCTTTCTACTTTCTAAACATATTTTGTGCAGAGACCAGCAAAGCGACATGCATTTTATGTGTTTTCTTTTTTCTTGGCATATATGTCAGAGGACAGTCCATTGTCTACGTAGCTTAGTCCATTTTACATCATAGATTTTAGATGCTTCTGAAGGATTCAGTCGACCGGATCTTATCTGCTACTTCACACTTTGTTTTATATCTCACCTCAGGCGCTATTGTTTCCTCACTCTCATTTCAGCAGTCTACTAATATCATGCCGCAACTTAAATGACTTCCTTTAAAATGTCTAAAATATTTGCCATGCCAGTTGGGTATTGAATTACATAAGAAAATATTTTAAGATTCATAAAATTTCCTAATTGCTGACTTGTGGAAATACACGTATTTCTGAGGTTACCAATTAGTGTTCAGATTACCTTCCATTTGTGGAGAGACACATCGTCCTGAGCTAACTAGTGATGAGGCTTACTTCCGTTTGTGTAGAGACACATGGTCCTGAACTAACCACTTAGTTATGTGGCTTCCTTCCAGCTTTAGAGCGTTGAGTGTTACATGGCCCTGAGCTGACCACTTTGTGCCACACCTCCATGGTCTTCATATTTATAGGCGTGATCGGAGTGAAAATAACAAACTGATTAATATGATCGTCTGCTGTCTATGACGTATGTAAGCAGAAATATGAATCGCAAAATTCTATTCAGGCTAGAATACACTGACGGACTCCCCTCTTGTAGGTACTGAGACATTATTACGGATTTAAAACTGTTTTCCCAAGGAACGGTTTTGATTTGGCCAATTAGCCGTAGAAAACAGTGTCACGTTTATATTCTCAACTTGGATTTCTCCTACTTGTAAACCATCATATTTCTTAAGTAATTAATTTATTCTATGGGACTTGCTCTCGATACTTAACTCTCATTCTGCTGTGTGCTGCCATCTGTTATGGTGTGGTCGAAACGTGACCTCGCCTCCGACCAATCAGGGAGCTCCTCGCCATCTTGTTGAACTGCTCTCTTCCAGCGGGAGTAATCGGCCATTATGAAATGAGAAGAAGCTTGACCATGATGGAGGAAGGACATGCTACTCACTCGCTCCGGCTTTTGGCCTTAGCGCACATTATGGATCCGACATAATATATTAGTGCGATGGCTTTCAGCCATTCTAAAGGTTTAATTTTTAAATTTTGAAGACCGTCCTCCTTTCTGCAGTAAATGCAATATTTTGTGATATCATTACGTGAGTATGGAGCAACTGACGCTTTGATGTTACTACAAGCCTGATTCTGCAACTGTAAGTTTCTTCTTCATTTAAATTGAACTTAGTCGCCGGAGACCGGAATGATGTTTTGGAAAACATGCCCTCTTCTAGAACTTTCGTGTGTTTAAGACGTTTGAAAAAGCCATAATGCTAGTTGTTGGTTCAAAAATTTAAAAGGCAGTAACTGTTCAAGTTTCTCGGGTTTCCTCTGTAAAAATTTATATATATATATATAGTATACATATCCTAATGATCTGGATATGTGTGGTATGAAGGTGTATTACGTTTCATCTAGTTTGGGAAATTATGAAAAGTTATGATTATTATTAATGTGGAGTTTTGGGAGATAAGGTGTATCTCCTCTATATGTACTTCAAAGAAACTTTACCTCTTGGAAAGGTTTTAGGACCATGTGAGTTTTCTCCAGGGTATCAGAAATTTAGTTTGGGTCACTTTTAATTTTATTCCTGCTTTTCCTTTTAATTTTTTCTTGTAAAATGTAAATGAATGAGTTTTGGAATTTCCGGGTTCCTTATGTTTCGACCATTGTTATGCTTATGCTTTGTGATTGGTCATTGCCAACTCTTGATGGCGAATGTTGGTTACCATGGCTACTCTGTAGTGATGGTAGTGGTTGTTTTTGGGATTCTGTCGCTTTTGTAAATATTTTATTTTGGTGTCTGTGTGACTTTAACACTTTATCCAAACTTTCTTGACTTGATATTTTCCCGGTTTGTGTTTGTTCGGCTGTCTTAACATATGTTTATTCTATTTGTGTTTATGTCACTCGAGACGTAATTACCCTGATCCCCTTGCGAAAGCTCCATGATCAGACTATCCGGACGAATATAATAAGTTAAATGAAAGTAAGAGTAAATGAAGAGAAAACTTGTACTTTGAAGGTCACCCTTTGTAAAGCACCCCAAAGGCACTACTCACTTAAAGTAATTATCATGTAGTCATGTACCTTTTACACTTATTTCTGGTTGGCCGACCTCAGTTTTTCAGGAGTTTTCCTCGGTTGTTAATTACCTTATATTATTGTTTGTTTTTCTCTGCTATGGAGGGTTTTATTTAATTTTATTTTTATATTAAAAAAAAGGTTGTTCTACTTTGGGTATCAAGATTAAATTTTTTTACCTTCTTAAAGATATGTTGTTGTTCTTCCTTTCACTTTTTGGTGTTCTGATGTCCAGTACAGAGGTTAATTTAAATTATCCATGGTTTGTTGTGACACTTCTCTACTTGTTAAGGTAAGTTTTTCTTGTTCTCTTGTTGTTGGAAGGAGTGTATAGTGTCTGATTAAGCTTCCACTTATTTCTTATGAACTGGTGCAGTTGTGTAACTGCTAGTTCATACCTTGGGCTGGCCGTTATGGTTGTTGTTGTGGTGTTTGGCAATGTAACGGCACAGTACTCATAGAATTTCACCGGATATTCTAACTGTCCTTCCCATTTAACACAGATATACCCATTTTTTATTTTGTTGAGTTATAAATTTTTCTTCACAGTGCATTTATAGGAGTCACTTAAACACGAAATCGAGAAGCGTTCAGCCATTCAAACACTATTTTGTGAAAATAAGTTTTTATAGATATCGGACATAGGCTTTAGGGGAGAAAATTTGAACATACAATAAACTAATTTGAATGTTACTATGTGTAAAATATCCTTTGCACTCCATTTTTGTAACAGAATATTCATCAGTCTGCATCTGGTGGCAGGGTCCGGTGTTGTGGTTCATTGACTCCAGTTAGTTCGGTCTCGGGCCATGTCTTCCAACTTTCAGGCCGTTGTGCACTCTATCAGTCTATACTGTTTGGTTCGTCCCTAGCGCCTCTTTTCACCGACTTTCTGTGTAATACTCTGACTTTCCCAATGTATCGTCCTCTACACGCAACACGTGCCCAAACCAGCGCACAAGCCTTTCCCCAATTTTCTTCTGGATCGGTGCAATGCCAAAACGTTTTCTAATAAAATCATTTGAAATGTGATCTAGTCTCGTTATGCCAGCCTTCCACCTAAGCAACTTCGTATCCATGATGCTTATTTGGCGTTCTACCTCTAGAGCTGGGCAGCATTCGTTGCCGTAGAAAACGACAGGATGGATATCGATAGGACAGATATCAGTTCGGTAGAACTTAGTTTAGAGATGGCCCTTCGTCCAAAGTTCGGAAGGGCGCCTGTTGTCATTCTCCACTTCAGTCAGGCTTTGTATATCCTTAAGTTGACTTCATCAGTAAGTCGGCCATAATCATAGATTGTGGAGCCAATATACTTAAATATCTCTACTCGTGCTATATCTTCAACGTCAACATGCATGGTTCCAACTTCTCGACGATTTAATGCAATGTATTCTGTCTTGTTCTTGTTGAGGCGCGGGGCTTATTGCGCTAGTCGATTGTTCCAGTCTTCTGTTTGACGCTGCAGGTCTAGCTTATTCTCTTCAGCCAAATGATATCATTTGCTTGGAGAAGTGTCCATGGTATTGGACTGCGCAGGTTTGTGGTAATTGTGTCCATCACAAGAATGAGCTGCAGTGGTGATAAGCCGTGGCCTTGATGGACTCCTACAGTTATGCGGAAGTCATCAGACGCTCCTGCGGCAGCTTGAACACAACTCATTTGTTCTTTGTAGAGCAATTATACCCTCTCAGCAAGGTGCTATGGAATGCCATGTACTTGTAGGCTGACTGATTAGGTCATGAATTACCCGATGGAAGGGCTTCTAAGGGTCCAGAAATTTGTAATGAAGCCTCTTATTCTTTTCACAGTGTTTCTCAAGTAACAGTCCGGCAGCATGGGTTTCTCCTATTGCGCCACAATTTTACACAAATCCAGCTTGGCTTGTTGTATGTTTGGTTAAATCGCTAATCCTTTTGTCGAAGATTTGTTCTAAGTCTCTCGTTGCGAGGCGCAGAAGTATGTTCGGGCCGTGATTAGAAAAATCGCCAGGGCTTCCCTTATTTCTGAATTGATACTCCGTCGCCAGTCTGTTTGTTTTTGACCTTCTTTGATGATATGGTTGAAAAGCTTGCTTTAGCCACACTGCTGCATCCCCCCATTGAGAGAAACAAAACTCTGCTGGAGGATAATCGGGGCAGATGGCTTTCCCTGGTTTCATTTCCTTCAGCATAGCCTGGACTTTAGTGACGTCATTTTCCTACGTTGGATCTTCAACAGCGGAGGTGATTAGGATTGGTAGATACGGAAATTCCATGATTGAAATGTTGTCAAAATAGTTCCGCCAGTGTACTCGCGCTTCCCGCCTGTCCAGTAGCAAATCTTCTGTTTCCTCATTGATGCAGTAAAAACGTTTGACTTCTGACGTTTTGCGATGGCTCGATTGACTAGCCGTTAAAAATTCCGCTCGAATTCGCGCATGTCATGTTCCACATATAGTCCTGCCTACCGGTTTGATTATGTTACGGCAAATACCCCCTTCATTTTACGAGTGGCAGCCTCGTAGGCATTCCAATGAGCAAGAAACTTGTGGTACAGCTGCTTCTTCAACCGTACTGCATATTTAACATCTTCATTCCTTGGCCACATATCATGTTTAATCCTTCGTTGTCGTCGCCCTGACTTAATTGTTCCAGGAATAGAGCGAAAGGCGTCTTTCAGTTTAGTCCGGCTCACTTCAACTATGGTGATTTGTGACTCTGTAACTTTTGCAACGACGTTAGTCTCCTTCTTCAGGGGCAACCGTTTGATCCCAATTTGTCTATTTCCTGCGATGTATTGGGCTCTAGGTGACTTTATCCGCAGCTTAGATGACTGGTCTTTGTTGCATCGCAAGGATTTAATAAGGGACAACTGTTATCTCTAGAACATCTTCGAGATTTCACTCTCTCACAAGGATGTAGTCAATGCGAATTGGATGGGAGCCACTGTAGTACTGAGTAGATGAATATCACTCTTTTTGAACCGTGTGTTTGCGATGATCAGTTTCTGCATAATCGCGAATTTGTTGGGCTTCGTGGTTCTTTTCACTAGTCCATGAACGGCATGGACAGTTTGTTCTTTCCTCGGTCCGACACGTCCATTCAGATCAGCGGCAGCGATAAGATAGTCAGCGGTCTTCTTGTCAGGCGGTGCCCAGAACGCATCTTTGGTTTCCATGAGCACGTCAGTTTGTGGAGCGTTGCTGTGAAAAATTGGAATTTCCTTCTTTCTCCAGTGCGGACGAGTTACATCAAGCGATTGTCAAACTTTTGCACCTCGGAGACTAAACCGTCAAATTTAGCTGATATGACGTCAACACCATGAACTGTCCTTCGGTTTCTGTTTTACACCAGTTAGTAACCACACCTCTTTTCCCATAACTTTTCTCCATTCCATCTTTTTTGCGCACCTCTCAGATGCCTACAAGCCCTCTCTCAAGTGCAGAGGCTTATTCGCTACTTCTTCCAGGCATAATTCAATGATGGAATACAAAATGGGGGTACTAGCATGGTTAGCCGTCACAGCCCGTGCGACGGTAACCCTAGCATACTTTTCATGCTGACTGGGCCCTGCCAATGCGCGTCCCTTCCAGGGGCTGCACTAACCTTGGCTCCGATACCATGAGAAATATTTCTGTAATGATATAACTGTATTATTTTACGGCCGGCTTGTCTTGACCATTTTAGAGCTCATGACAGAAGGGAGTAACGCAGCTCCGGACATGGAGAACAGATGCCTTTTGCAGCCACTCCTCTAGAGAAGAAACGCTACCCTCTTCTCTGCATTAACTTCCAGAAATATAGTGTACCTCTTCCGCCACCTGGTACCTACTTAACGTCTCCATCTCCGCCAAAGTTGCCATTAAAGACTTTGTACATGTTTGGTACGCGAGTGCTTTTATATTTTGCTCAAGTTCATCGGCAGGCCAGCGGGGAACCCGTATCCGTCACCTGGGACGCGCCACGAGTTACGGCAATATAGCTGGTACGTATAGAATTTTTATCAATGCAAAATGAAACATTATTTTACTGAAAAATAAATTGTGAACCTGATAAATTACTTGTCACAAGAATCACGTATTCACGTAAAGAAGAAGGGTTACAGACGTTCGCACCTTTGCTTGGCGTGATATGCCACAGAACGCATGACATACAATCCAGTGTCGTATTTTCTGCCCCCTGTTGTCTAGTGGTGTCAACATCAATATCTTGTTTGATGATCAAGAGGTTTAGTCTGTCATATCTGGAATCAATGTCCCCCTTTCATTTGTCCACTTATTTTCTCCAAAGAGTGCAGTAACAATACATGATCGAGCCTCCCATTACTTTGCTTGTGAGCCAGTCATGCATTCGACTGGGCCATGTGATTTCATTTCATACAGTATGAATTGGAAAGTACCTGTTCATGTTACGATATACTTTAGCCTGCGTGATCGATTTTCCCATGTGGCAGTTGTAAGCGGATCTCACCTTTAACCCTTCTTCCGTAGAATATGTAGAACTACTCTGTTGTGGGGAGACAGGCACAGAATTGGATGCTATCCAACTATGTTATCAATCCACTAAAAATAATCACGTTGCCCGTCATCTTTTGAAATAAATATAATAACATTCCTTCCTTTACATAGCAGCAATATCCACTTCAGTGCAATTCAACGTCTTGTCATCTCGAATTTTGGCTCAAGCCTTGATTTTCATGCTCCTTCTATCCGTATTTTTAAAGTAATACTTGTAAAAATATTCAAGGGCATGATAGGTTGCGTTTGGTTTCAAAATCAGGATATTAGAACATTGTAATAAAACGCTATCACCAAAGCCATATTCTGTGTTGCCTTCATAATGTCTATAACAGCAGTGTCTTGAGGAGAAAAGACTGTATCAATGCTAGGGAGAGAGCCGTTGTATATTTGTTATATTTCAGCTTTTCCAGGATTTCATCAGTATTAGTGGTTTCCGTGTTAAATACAGCAATTAAGACGTAGACTGATGTAGTACATGAGAGTAATTATGAACGTCCTTGTATAAACCTAGCGTCCTATATATAGGTTGGCTATGTTTGATTGCATATCAAAGATACATATTTCGGAAAAGCGACACAGTGACATAATAAAATGCTATAGTGATATGATAATGTATAAATACAATATGTATATTTGTGTGACAAAATAACACTCATAAAAGATTAGCCATGTTTCAACAGATCTTGGTGAATGTCGGCAAACGTTCTCAACATTATTATCTACAACACAGACATTCTCTCAAACAACCTCAAGAACAAGGTCCTTTACAAAAATTATTACTTGCCTGCGACAAAGCGCAGAGTGGTTCAACAAGATCAAAACTCCAAAGCATATGCCGTTCTTTATGTAGGAGAACAGACTACGGATTTCGGTAGAATAATATGTGCTGGATTAAAGAGCTTGTATGAGTATTTACCCTTTTAGGCTGGACCACTTCTCATGCTTTCTTCAAATGAGGTCTATTAACTCGTACATTTCTAAACCGTGACAAGTTTCTTGTGCCTATATCGTGATTATGAAAGGACGCAACACATTCTCGTTACAAGTGAGAGGTTTTGAATTTCACCTCAGATAATGTTTACTCTCAGGAATGTAATGTTTATGAGTAACGAGCTCTCTGCACTGGATATCAGTGATTGGAATGTCCAGTAGCAAATCCCCTGTGTGGGAGTTGTAGTGGAGTTGGCTGTTGAACTATTGGTCACATGGTTTTAATTTGTCACTGTAGATCGAGACCCGAGGTGAGCTATAGAGATCATCAACCTCCGGACGGCGGATCAGCTAGTTTTAGGTGTAGTGTGTGCAGTGACATCCTGGCTGGGAAGTTGGACCTCTTGGGACATCTGAAGAGACACAAGGAAGATCGACCCTTCAAGTGCGATCACTGCGGAAAGGTGTTATGTAGCCGAAGCAGCTTGTCGGAACACCTCAGGATCCACCCGCTCCAAGTGTGCGTATTTTCTGATAAATGCTTTACAAAGAGGAAAATGCTGACAGGGGACGCGCGATTGCATACAGGTGCGATTATAAACGAATGCTCAGTATCTCATAAAAATTTCAGGAAAAGGCCGGACGTTATGCGGTCTCACACAGGCGAAAAGTCATACCGTTGCAATATCTGTAGCAAATCATACATACAGAAAGGCAATCTGACCAAACATATGCGGACCCATACAGGTGAGAAGCCATACAGCTGCGGTGTCTGTGGCAAATCATTCATACAGAAAGGCAGTCTAACCTATCATGTGCGGATTCATACAGGTGAGAGGCCATTCAATTGCGGTGTCTGCAGCAAGTCATTCATTCAGAAAGGCAGTTTGACCGTTCATATGCAGACCCATACAGGCGAGAAGCCATACAGCTGCCATGTCTGTAGCAAATCATTCATACAGAGATGCAAACTAACCGATCATATGCGGACCCATACAGGCGAGAAGCCTTACAGTTGCAATGTCTGTAGCAGATCATTCATTCTGAAAGGCATTCTAACCGGTCATATGCGGACTCATACAGGTGAGAAGCCATACAGGTGCAATGTCTGTGGCAAATCATTCAGGAAGAAAGGCAATCTAACCGAACATATGCGGATCCATACAGGTGAGAAGCCATACAGCTGCCGTGTCTGTGGCAAATCATTCATAAAGAGAGGCAAACTAACCGATCATATGCGGACTCATACAGGCGAGAAGCCTTACAGCTGCAATGTCTGTAGCAGATCATTCATTCTGAAAGGCATTCTAACCGGTCATATGCGGACCCATACAGTTGAGAAGCCATACAGTTGCAATGTATGTGGCAAATCATTCAGGAAGAAAGGCAGTCTGACCGAACATATGCGGACCCATACAGGTGAGAAGCCATACAGCTGCCGTGTCTGTGGCAAATCATTCATAAAGAGAGGCAATCTAACCGATCATATGCGGAATCATACAGGCGATAAGCCATTCAGATGCAATGTCTGTGCCAAATCATTCATATTGAGATGCAAACTAACCGATCATATGCGCACCCATAGAGGTGTTAAGCCATACAGTTGCAATGTCTGTGGCAAATCATTCATGATGAAAGGCAGTCTGACCGATCATATGCGTACCCATACAGGCGAAAAGCCTTAAAGCTGCAATAACTGTGGCAAATCATACATAAAGAAAGGCATTCTGACCGATCATATGCGGACCCATACAGGCGTGAAGCCAAACAGCCGCAATGTTTCTGGCAAATCATTCATCCTGAACAGCACACTAACTGTTCATATGCGGACACACACAGACAGGAAGTCATACTGTTGCAAAGTCTGTGGCAAATCATTCAGCCGGAAAGACACTCTGTCTCATCATATGTGGACCCTTACAGACGAGATTTTCTGTGGTGAATCCTTTAGCAGGGAAGACAACCATTCTAGTCACATGCGTTCTCACACGGACGAAAAGCCTTACTCATGCAATGTCTGTGGCAAGTTATTCGGCAGTAAATCCGTCCAAGCAAGTCACAGACGGACACACGCAGTTGTGAGGCCATACTCCTGCAACGTCTGTGGGAATTCCTTCAGCCAGAAAGTCCATCTATGCAGGTCACATGCGTACCCTCACAGGCGATATACCACACTGCTGCAATGTGTTCGGCAAATCATTCATCCAGAAACGCGAGTTAGTAGATCACATGCGGACACACTTAGGCGAGAAGCCATATTGCTGCAATATCTGTGGCATATTCTTCAGCATCAAAGTCAGCCTAGTTGTTCATATGCTGACTGGCACTGGCAAGAAGCCAATCTCATGCAATGTTTGAATCAGGGTATTCAGAAGGAGATCCCACCTAGCACGTCGTATGCGGACTCACACGGGTGTAAGGCGCACTGCCGCAATATCTGTTGCAAATCCCTCATCCAGAAAACCGACCTACCAGTTCACATGCGGACTCACACAGGCCAGAAGCTATACTGCTGTTATGTCTGTGACAAATATACAGCGAAGAAGGTCCCTTTAACATTTCAGATCAGAACACACACGATTACTCTGTCTTGCGATAAAATGTTAAGAGAATCATTTAAGTTAACCACGCACATGTAAACCACACTGGTGAGATGCCGCACTCCACCGTGTTTCTTGGCAAATCGTTCGCACGCAGCACCACGCTGTCGGTTCACACGGGCGATACGGCGCACGAGCGTCACGTCACGTCGTGATTAAGCCGCACGTGATTTAATAACAATGTTATTTTGCTTAACGTCCCACTAACTACTACACAAGTGTCCGGAGTTCCACAAGACCTCCAATTCCGGAGATATAGCAATGCGCATGCGATCGCACACAACAGAGAAGTAGTAAGCTCTTCAGCTAGGACAGCACCTTTTCTGCGACCTCATAACATGCATCGGTCCATCCTTTTGTACCATTTTCTCTGAGAGAAAATCTTCAGGTAACATAATGCTAGGTCCGTGTACGAAAAGAGCAAAGGTCATTTCATGAATTATCTCCTCATCAACCACAGATATATACAACCGCTTGTTCTCAACCATGGACGACCCTTTTTATGTTTTCGGACCAAAGTAGAAGTGTGCTCATCAACAATCGTTTGGGAGCCGTCCAGGACGAGGATAAGAATTAATTCGGATGAACACAGAAGGATCCTATGACAAAGAAAACTGGTAAAAGACTAGAAGCGCATGAAAGAAGTATTCAGACTTATGAATAAACAATTCAAGGGAATTAGCAAGTGCCGAATCAAGTCATAATACGACGCAATTTAAGAAATTGTTGCTGAAACCTGAGCATATCTGTGCTCCCGTTTCCTACATAACGTGTTTTCTTTTAATTATGAGTAGACCAGTAGCTCAAAACTGTACATGCTCCCTCGGCACTTGTACGATAATATTGTGTCTGTTAGCCGGTTCTGAATGCAAATTGAAAGTTCTACTTCAGTGCCCATAGCTACTCATGAATGTCACGTAATTCTCGATGGGCGTCTTTAAGTAGGGACTCGTATGTCGACAGCTGCAGTATACTTTTCTCCATTTTAGTTTTCCTGGGGGCAGTTAATTGGCCTCTCTCTTTTCTCTAACGGGGCCACAAGGAAGTTACTAAACATCTCTTATATCTCAACGTTGCAAGTGTTGAAGAGACATAGTGAGTAATGAACCCTTTCGTCATGTCAAACTGGTGTTTGCCTGTTCCAGGTCTTCAGCATGAATTGTTAACTCTTGTATCTCAGGGGGTGTTAATGGCTCTTCGTCACTTCCAGACATGACTATTGGGGTATCAAGGAAGGCCTACATAAATTAAAAGCCTACATAATCTAACTATTTTATTCAATAAAAGACAATGAATAATGACGGCGGGTTTGTTAACAAATATGGCCATAAACAGTGTTCTGCGGTCAGTGATATTAATATACCGCTGCGGCTGGACGATTTCGAGTTGAAATTAATATCCACCACAAAAAAGTCTGAAGGGCTATTCACAGAAAACCAGTTTATGGTTAACTAGAAAACAACATGAGATTCAATCTGCTCAGCTCCATAAACAACTGTGCGTTATGCTTCCGATTTCTCGATCGTCTAAATATGAGGAAGTGTTTTCGATACCTTTTTAATTTAGGCCGTCCACGGACTGTCCATCAGCATAGGACGAGATACCTGGACCCTCAATGGAATCTGAGAAACGTCGAAATGTACATCACTGAGCTATCATGGTCACCCACTATATTAATGTTTAAGGTTGAGGACCAAAGTGACCTATCGTTGAAGTTAATTGAATGTGCGTGATGACCACAGTGACCCTCCAAAACAAGTGGACTTCAAGTGCCAGTGAATAATAGCGTAAAATTATACAACATAAAATAGTGTTATTTGTATTGACTGAATGATGTTTCATGAACCGAAATAACAGGTTGAAGTCAGTGATTAGAATAAATTCATGAAAACCTGTGAAAAGAAATTCTGTTAACATTTAGTTATAACCTTCAGTCAAACCCCAAAATAAACTCGACTCATGTGTAACCCTTACATATTTTAGGTCACGGAGTTCAACTGCATCCACTTATAGTCCTGCTGAAATATAAACACACAAAATATTACAACTCCTTTATGAACAACATGGCAAAAAATCATGGGTATCCCATGGACTAATGGCAGGGTGCTACTACACCCTATGGAATACTATGTGGTACTGACTCATTGTGTCAAACAAGAATACTCACCTGTCATCTAGGAGCAGTTGGCTAGCTACGTAATTTCACGATCCTAGCATGGGCGAGCAATCCCAATCCCATGCACTTCAACCACCATCCTGCTTTCCACTGAAGGACACGCCATCGGCAGTCCTTAACACCTAGCTGCACTATGAATATATCAAGAAATGGAAATCTTAATATCTAAGGACAACCTTCTGACACCAAAGTAATTATTTAAACGCTCAGTGGCAATACGAAATATGACTGTGTTATGGAAACATCGAAACTAGAATACATAGTCAAGTGTTCGGGAATATTACTGAGAATCCACTCTTGTCATTTGCCTATGCAGTAGAATTGAAATTCAAATTACTCCCCATTTATTGTAACATCAATAATGTTATACCACGGGCCTCTATTTCCTAAGAGGTTCCGCCGCATATAAATGTGAACACCTGTTATCTCGTCAAACAGGTTTATACCTGCCGCTCTCCACTGGCTTACACAAGTGAGCAAACAGATCTCGCCACGGATGGCCTTTTACTACAGCACAAATCTTCGTCCAAATCCTTGTATTATCACAATATATCGGTCAACATTATTGCCATCACGAATTATTTCAAGTCTAATGGGATCTGTAGAATTTGATATGCATTTCACTGGTACTAATGGAGTAATTGGATGAACAAAGAATCCCTCTGGATATACGAACCTGTTCTGTGTTCAAACCATGGACCTTACCATATTTCAAAACACTGTCCTGATTTTTTCCCTCGAGCATTTTTACAAAGAAACCTCGGCATTATCTACACCATTACCTCTGGAGTATCTACTAGGAGCATGTCTCACAAACTGAGTCGCATGGTTTCATAACTACATGGACAAATAGAACTTATCTACCACCGACAGTTATGGACCGTTACGAAGTGTCTCACTTCATTAGGAAATACAATACTCCAGACACATATGACACTGACTTCAACATAGACCCCAAACCTCAATACACCGAACCCCGAGCTATCACCTCCTGACAAATGTATCGCAGACTGACACTTCACAAAAAAGCATACCACATGGATGGTAACTATTACTCATTCCATTACTTATTATTATTACTTCAAAATTTTTTGCCCCACTAAGGAGCGCGATTGTACTTATTTTGCAGATGGTTGTGCTTTCTTCACCTGCCAGAGTTTCTTCCCTCTTTGTGTTTATCATCTGTTCTTCCTTCTGTGTAACTGTGTTCTCATCTTGGGTTCTCAGCAAAATGATGTTTGTTCACCAACGTTCTAAAGCTAGGCGTGTCCCATATAATTTCATCTGGTATGTTGATTTCTTGAAGATCCTTTTCAATTTCGATTATCCAGTTATTCTGACTTTAAGCGAGGAGGCATTATTAAATTTTTAGTGAGTCTTTCATCATCTATTCTTTGAATATGGCAATCAAACTTCAATCACCTTTTCCAAAGATTGTATCTGATATTTCCTCAATATGTTGATATAATTCCAGAGACCTCCTGTTCATCCTCACTCCTATGCATACTGGGCCATGGTTTCCCTGAGGACTTCCCTATCTTGTTTTTCGATCATTTTAGATAATGATCTTTCTCGACTGATCAAGGTTTCTGACGTGTGTAATGTTTGAGGCTTAATTACGGTGTTATAATGCTTTAATATAGCGTTGCTTGATACTGATATTTTGTCGTATGTTTCCATGTGGTTCTATGGCCTACTTGTAATATAGAAATCTCTCTCTGTTTTCCTCATGATTTAATGCAGATTGTTGGATGATTTCCCCAAGTATTTGAAATTATTTACCTGAGTAATTTTGCGATAATGAGTTACCAGATTTTGTTTGTGTAATTATCGAGTAGATCCTCCCATGTATTGGGTTTTCTTATATGAGTTTTAGATTCGTTTTAGATGCAATTGCACGAAGTTTTCCAGGGACTGAATTCGTTCCTGCCTATTGTTGGATAAAATAATGAGAACTTTTGTGAAGGCCGAACATTTGATATGAATTTATGATTAACTAGCTTCACGGAAAGTGTCTTGAGGCAAACTCAGATGCTAAATATCTTAGTTATACTGCTGAGATAGATTAAAATCGAACTCTCCCCTGTCTTCAACTTATTAGCGTTATGAAATCAATTATTGTTATTAGTATGAGATAATATTTGTAAATATTATTTGTTTTAGTGATGTAGCCACACGCCAAATAAATAAATAAATAAATAAATAAATAAATAAATAAATAAATAAATAAATATTGTAATTAATGACATTTACAAATTAGAAGTTGACCAGAACTTTCCAATTTGCATACTCAACTGATCCTACGTCTGTGGACATAAAATCTCACAAATTAACATACTTAAAATTCCTCTAAATTTCACTGCTATACTGCAAACATGTTCCTCATTACGTTTGAACAAATTTTATGAGAAATGCACTCAATCTAACGTCCCATCCTTAAAAAAATATGAATAAATGTCGGTTATAACACAGTGACACTTCTACCATACGCAAGTATCGTAAATTTCTACTTGTGTCTTTTCAGCACAAAAATTAATAGCTGAAACTATGATAAACTTCCACTAAAATATTACAAGGTCAAATCAGACCTACACATAGCAAAATACACCATGCTACGTTGTAGAAGTTACTATAAAAATAATTTCGTGTGGCTATTTCTAGCCGAGTGCAGCCCTTGTAAGGCAGACCCTCCGATGAGGGTGGGCGGCATCTGCCACGTGTAGGGAACTGCGTGTTATTGTGTTATGTGTGGTGTGTGAGATGCATGGATATTGGGGACAGCACAGACACCCAGCCCCCGGGCCATTGGAATTAACTAATGAAGGTTAAAATCCCCGACCCGGCCGGGAATCGAACTGGGGGCCTCTGAACCGAAGGCCAGTACGCCGACCATGCAGCCAACGAGTCGGACTGTAGAATTTACTGGAATACACAGACTATATTTAACTCTTATCAGCTCCCATTTTCTGCTCAACTTCGTCCTCTGTATGTACAGGTTTACTGGTTTATGTTACGCAAGTTTTCATAATAATATTTTGCACTTTGATTATTTTATTTCTATTATTCACTTAATTTTAAGAATCTGAAAGACAACACAAAATATATAGCCTTGCAATTTACTGGACACTCTAATAATATGCATTCAGGAAAGTCGCCGAGACTAGAATCTTCGTCGTCCAAAAATCAAGGTGATGTGTTTAGTGGTTGAACACCCTCAGTGCTATCCAACATCCAGATCATCTCCCGTGATGACATTCAGACTCTCACATTAGAGCTCAATCAATAAGCCACCAGGTACTGTATTTAGATTTGTGGAGCCTTCCAGCATCAACATGTGAATTTTTTGGTTGGTGACATCAAGAGTCATAATACAACATGGGGCTACCCAAGTACCGAAGAAAGAGGAGAAGCTGGCGTAGAATGGACAGATTCGTGCAATCTATTTCTACAGCATGATAACAAACTTCCAGTATCATTCAACAGTGCGAGATGGAGGATGGATATTATCCAGATATTAAATTACAGTATCTGCGTAAGCAAACACATATCTCGGTTTTCAGCGAAATCAGTGGGGCAAACAATCCCTCATCGTCCTGTTATATGCCAGATATATGGTGCAATCTGACCGCAGACAGTTCCTTTTCATACATACATCTTCATTACAGACTGTTATGCCTTTCATCGTTCAGTCTGCGACTCTCTGTTAATTTACAAAACGCCACCACAAAATTCTGTTTGCAACTAGTTCTGTAGCCTCGTCTTAGTTCAAAACATCTTACCTTTAAATCGTTAGAATCTGAGTGCCTTTTCGAAGATGATGTCATTTTAAGAAGGCTGATTGGGGGAAATGTATTATTTCACTGCACGAGAACATTCTGAATATGGAGCATTTTCCTTAATGTGATGATTATGTAAATATCGTGAAATTTTTCTCGTATCTCAATTCGCTGACGGTGAACACTATATAAAAAAACTATTGAAATATTGAGAAACTATCGTGATCTCTTTGACAACGATCATTTGAGATCCGATACCGTCCAAGCTGGGGAAGATTTCTTAAAAGCGATATCTAATAACAGGAGCGATGGGGACACTGATCTAAGGAAGGATAGCCAGAAAGGCTGGAGGTTTCTTAAACGTCTGAGTTGTAACCAACCAGTTACAGAGGGTCATGCGAATATTACAGCTAAACAGATTGCCCATCAGCTCGTGGAAAATGGTAAACCTCACCAACAGACTTCAAAATGTTACGGTCAGAAGAATTAGAGTCTAGTCATCTTATGCGGCTTTTCTGTATGGCAGCCATTGGCAGTTGTAAGAGCGGTAAGAGAGAGGGGACACACGACATCAACTAATAGCAGATTATCCACGAACATACTACGCTGCCGTAGCATGGGGAGAGGTGTTACTCCCACGTGCTGCGTCCCAGGTGGCGTGTAGGGGGTTCTTACCTGGCTTTCCAGTCGACGTGAGCGAAATAATATAGCTCTCGCCGACCAAACACACAGATCTCTGTGCGTGGAAGACGAGACCAAGGGATGCTGAATTTTGAACCAAATTATTTGCGCTTAGTTCCACTATCCTTGTGATTATTACCACAAACTGAGGAATACCATGGGTCTGTTAGAGGATCACTGCGTATTTATAGTACCCATGTATAGTACCCATCACTATGACGGAGGCTAACCCTTTGCCTAGATTCGGTTAGAGGATCCCAGGGAGATAAAAGAAGCTAACGTCGCTCGGGTGTTTCAGCATCTGGTTGTGGAAACATGGGTGTGCGTTCCGAGGAACTCCACCGGATAGTACGAGTCCCAGAGATTTGTACAACTATATGACGAACACCATGGGTTGCGTTCCAAGGAACATCTGAAGTCTAGGTTTTTTCTGTCATTAGTACCCACTATGTGAGGAAAACAACGGGAATGTACGGGTCCCTCAGATTTGCACAACTATATGACGAACACCATGAGATTACGTTCCGAGGAACAGCACGGGTCTGGGATTTTCCTGACATTCTTACCCACTATGTGGGGAAGACCACGGGATAGAACGGATCCCTGAGACTTCTGAAACTATGTGACGAACAGCATGGGTCTGGGATGTACCTGTGATAAGTACGCACTGTCAGGAACACCACAGTATAGTACGGCTCCCTGTGATTAGTTCTCACTCTGTGAGGAACACCATGGGATAGGACGGGTCCGTGTGATTAGTTCCCACTCTGTGAGGAACACCACGGGATAGTACGGGTCCCTGACACTTGTACAACTATGTGACGAACACCATGGGCTCGCGTTCTCAGGATGACCACTGGTCGGTGTTTTACTTGTCATTAGTACGCACTATATGAGGAACACCAGTACAGGTCCCTATGATTAGTACCAATATGTGATGAACACCATGGGATAGTACGGGTCCCTCTGATTAGTAACACAATGTGAGGAATACTATGGGATGGTACGGGTCCCCATAATTAGTTCGCACTCTGTGATGAACATTACGGGATACTACGGATCCCTCTGAATAGTACAAATGTGTGAGGAGCACCACGGTATAATACGGCTCCCTATTATTAGTACCGCTATATGAGGAACACCAGGGTATAGTACGGGTCCCTGTGATTAGTACCACTATGAGAGGAACATCACGGGATAGTACGGGTCCCTGAGATTTGAACAACTATGTGAGGAAGACCATGTGCTTCGTTCCGAGGAGCACCACGGTATAGTACGGGTTCCTGTGATTAGTTACGCTATGTGATGAACATCATGGGTCCGCGTTGCATGGAACACCACTGGTCTAGGATTCACCTGAAATTTGTACCCACTATGTGAGGAACACCACCGGATAATATGGGTCCATGTGATTAGTACCACTATGTTATGAAATCCAGTGGTTTGCGTTTTGAGGAAAACCGCAGGTCTGCCGTTTACCTGTCACTAGTACCACAATATGAGGAACACCGTGGGTCCGCGTTGCATATAACACCACTGGTCTAGGATTTACCTGAAATTAGTACCCACCATGTGCTTCGTTCCGAGGAGCACGACGGTATAGTACGGGTCCCTGTGATTAGTTACGTTTTGTGAGGAACATCATGGGTCCGCGTTGCATGTAACAACACTGGTCTAGGATTTACCTGTGATTAGTACCCACTTTGTGAGGAACACCCCTGTATAGTTCCTGTCACTGAGATTTGTACAACTATGTGAGGAACACCATGGGTTTTCATTCCGAGGAAAACCCCGGGATAGAACGGGTCCCTGTGATTAGTACCCACTTTGTGAGGAACACCCCTGTATAGTTCGTGTCACTGAGATTTGTACAACTATGTGATGAATAGCATGGGTTTGCGTTCCTAGGAAAACCACGGGTCTCGTGTTCACCTGTCATTAGTACCACAATGTGAGGAACACCATGGAGAATCACGGGTCTGGGATTTACCTGGCATTAGTAACCACTATGTGACGAACACTACGCGATAGTACGAGTCCCTGAGATTTGTACAACTATGTGACGATAACCGTGGGTTCGCGTTCCCAGGAACACCATGGGTCTGGGGGTCACCTGTCATTAGTACCCACTATGTAAGGAACACCGCGGAATAGTGCGGGTCCCTATGAATAGTACCACAATGTGAGGAACACCACGGGATTGTACGGGACCCTGTGATTAGTGCGCGCTATGTGAGGAACACAACAGGATAGTACGGTTCCCTGTACAACTACGTGACGAGCATCATGGGTTTCGTTCCGAGCAACACCACGGTATAGTACGTGTCCCTGTGATTAGTACCCCTATGTGATGAACACAATGGGTTTGTGTTTCGAGGAACACCACGGGTCTGGGGTTTACCTGTCATTAGTACCCACTATGTGACGAACACTACGCGATAGTACGAGTCCCTGAGATTTGTACAACTATGTGACGATCACCATGGGTTCGCGTTCCCAGGAACACCATGGGTCTGGGTGTCACCTGTCATTAGTACCCACTATATGAGGAACACCACGGGATTGTACGGGGTCCTGTGATTAGTACCACTATGTGATGAACACAATGGGTTTGTGTTTCAAGGAACACCACGGGTCTGGGGTTTACCTGTCATTCGTACAACTATGTGAACAACACGACGGATAGTACTGTTCCCTGAGATTTGTACAACTGTGTGAGGTACATTTTGGGTTTGCCTCCGAGGAACACTACGGGTCTGGGTTTTACTTCTCATTAATGCCCATTATGTGAGGAACACCACGTGTGTGGGTTTTAGCTCTCATTAGTACCACAGTGTGAGGAACACCGCGGGATAATACGGGTCCCGGTGATTAGTACCAACTATGTGGGTAACACCACGGTATAGTACGGGTCACTGTGATTACTATTCAATATGTCAAGGAATACCGCGGGGTAGAACGGGTCCCTTTGAATAGTACCCACTATGTGGGGAACACTATGGGTTTGAGTTGCCTATGGGTTGCGCCCTTTTGTGTGGAACACCGAATGTTTACGTTATTTTTTAGAAATACCGTTCTCACAACATAAGGTAAATGTCAAGAGTGTTAGCACGACCAGGGATAAAATAAGCAAAAGGACGACTTACGAATTATCCCAACAGAAAGCCGTCGCTGATTGAGGAAGCTCTGGACACAAGAGGCCTAGCAAATCAACTAAAATAAGCTTAATTAACTAATTGGCTGAAATAATAACTCAAATTAAATTGATCAAACAAAATTTAATTAGGTAAATAATTTAAGAATTTTCTACCTCAAAACTAATTTTTAAAAAAATCAATTACCACTGCACAATGAACGTGAACACCTTTCAGAATAATTAATCAAGGATATCAATTGAAATTAAATTATTTTAACACTAACTCAAATTGCCAGGAGGCAGAAAATCTTTTTGAACAATAAACAAACGTAGATCAATAGAAGATTAAAATCTTAAGACAACTATTACTGAAAGAAAGCTGAAATTTCCCTAATGAATTTCTCGGTTACTCCAGGGCTGCATTAAAATTAAATCCACCAAAAAGCATAACTTCAGTTAACACCATGAAATCATTCGAAACATGGACATAAATCCATAAATAGGATAAATAACCCTAATAAATAACCAAATGAGTTAATCAAACTCATCAGAAAAACCTTCCATATGCACGAAGATCCACACCAAAAATTAGCTGAAAATCAAGTTACCAACAATAATTCGATTCTCAAATGTCAAATTCAACACAGCATGGCCACGGTATGTTTTCATTCTGTTACACAGAGTGTAACAGATGACGAGCACCGAAATGAAAACAAGCACTTGAAGTACCGAGGAAGTCATTAGAAGCCCTACATTAAAGGCACAATGTTTCTCTATTAGTAGCCCGACATTTGATTGAAAATATGATAATAATAAACATATCTTGTTTTGTGCACAAAACCTTAATTAACTAAAGTCAAGAAGATAAACATATGCCATAATGACCATTACAACTTGAAGCCCGAAAATATTACCATATTACAAGATTATTATGAGGACCTGTTTTAAGAAGTCAATTTCTTTTAAAACCACATGCAGAATTTCAATTTTGAGGTTAAATATCTCCGCGTATTAACACTATTAACTAATCCATTCCTTGGTAGCTTAGTTCAGTACAGAAGATGGATGCAACTTACTTACGAGGTCGAAGGAAACAAGATATATTAAATATTCTAAAAGGATAACCAAATGTTCAGGCCTATCGCCTAGATGGACAATCCATCATCCAGGGTCTAATTTCGCGACAATCTCCTCTTCTTGCATCATGATTTTCTACTCTTCTTAAGGCACAATCAGCAGAGAATAGGTTCCAGCGTCTTCAGGTTAAGAAGCAAAAATCAGAACAACTGCTATCTGCATTGTCGACTGACTACGACTGAGAAAGCTTCACTTCTAGCGCCCAGATAGCAGCACAACTTAGCTACCTCGCTGCTTAAATTCCAAGTCGACCGCTAGATAGCACACCATCACCAATTAGAGAAAGTCAATGGAATCCTGAAGTTTGAATACACGGTGGGCCAGACAAGAAAATGGACACATAATCAATATGCATCGTATCATCGCGAAGATTAATTTTAAATCCATTACACCGTGGTTCTTCTTTACTAGCGATAGGTACCTTTATGAGGGTCCATTCACCTAGATTTTCGACCTCTTTAGACACAAAGCATAATCGATTCAAGGATGTGCTTTGGAAGCAGCTCCTTGGTCAGTATACACCATTGTTATAAGTTAGCTTCTGGATAGGTGCGCCATTTCGGAGCGGATCCGCTGATTGTTTTAAGTTCATAGTAATTGTTCATCGTCGTGTTTATATTTGTATTCGTAGGATTGATTATTGGAATTCTTCTTAATGTTTAATATTCGAGTTGGATCCGCTGATTATCTTGCTTTCGTATTAGTCCATTCATTATTCACAATCAAGATATGAATTCCGGTCAGAGGTTGAATATTTGGACTTTTAAATTGTTTTTACATTTCGTATAATTAGGGGCCAAGGAGCTAGATGCTAGGCCTCTTTAAACAATAATCATCATCACATCACGAAGATATGGAGTATACTTGGCTAATTTTTACTCACGTTGCAGTTTCGTCATGAGGAAGGTAATCACTATACAGCTCAGGAGATTTCTGGGTGTGGCCGTTGTATGTTCAGTGCAGATTGAAGTATGTACACATGGCCGAGTAGTAAACAGTCCTCCCTCTGTTATACATAACGGAAAGGCGAGGTAAGCTGAGCCACAGCTTGTAGGAACACGTCATTCCACTCGACGGCCACAAGCGTTGCCAGATTCCCACTTTCACGGCAGTTTCATTTTGCTACATCTTCCGAGCTACACCGACAAAGTGTTTTATGTTTCCTTTCAGATAAATTTCTTGCCGCTTCGGATTGCCATTTACTGGATGCCACACCTTCAGTACTCTACTGACCTTAATACGGACCGGATTCCTGGGAATGCTCCGCTCAGTTTCCGGTGGGACATTGGCAACTACTAACGCAATTCGACCACGGCATACAGCGAAGACACCGGCCGTGAAAAACTAAACCGAGAGTTTCAGAGAGTTCAGGAAGCTCTCGAGCCTAAGGAGCAGGCAGTGGTGAAGTGACTGCCCGCTTCATCAAGGACATCGTAAAACATCTTCCTTCCAACATATTTACACAAAACTCTAAATTCTCTTGGTTTCTTGCCTGTAGCTCCACATCTCCCTTGCTAGTGTCCTGGCCAGGCATAGTTCACCATCTTTCGGGTCCCAACGTGTACGCTCTGGGTGCGCCTCAACTCGCAATGAGAACGAGACGCCCCGGGAATGCGGAGCCGCACAGCAGCGCGGCCCATCCTCCCTCGGTCCGCACGAGGCGGGACCTTCACTTTCATTGCGCCTTTAGGTTTAGTGTCAACCCAATGACTCGCGCACATGTTAGACTCCTTGGTCCGTGTTTCAAGACGGGTCGTGAAATTACCCGAAGCTTTTGCTTCGCTGCCGGGATTCTACAAGATTTTTCTGTCCGAGGCATCCCCAAACCAACAGCTGAACGGGGCCGGAGCCGGGCCGGAGGTCCGTCGTCCATGCCACGCGCCCTCGCTTGTCAGGGGCCGGACGCCTGCCCCGAAGGGCGGCGAATCAACTCCGCGCACACATACCGTCGAGCCGTCGACCGTCTGTCCGACGAACACGCCTTGCGACGCGGACGAACAGGCTACACACCCAGGCCTTAGACCGACACCCAACGGGTCGCGAAGTCCAACGAGGGGAAAAGTGCGGCCCACCGACCTCCCCACCACTACACGGCCGAGTAGAAACCTGTTACCACCTTGACGCCGGATTGCTCCGTGCAGGGGGACAGACCCATCTGGCCAAAGCAGGGGAAGAGGCGCGGATAAGGCTTGAATCTCCCCGGTTGAGGTATTTTCGGGTTTCTCACGTTTACCCCCGAACGGTTTCACGTACTCTTGAACTTTCTCTTCAATGTTCTTTTCAGCTTTCCCTCACGGTACTTGTTCGCTATCGGTCTCGTGGTCATATTTAGCCTTAGATGGAGTTTACCACCCACTTACGGCTGCATTCTCAAGCAACCCCACTCTAAGGAGAGATCCTCCCGGAAGCCGCAGCGGTCTCTACGGGCCTAGAACCCTCTGCGGAGCGTGGCCCCATTCAAGAAGGACTTGAACTCGCCGCAGGTTCCCGGTTAAGTGGACCCTCCCAAACCTGCGAGATTCGGTGCTGGGCTCTTCCCTGTTCGCTAACAAGGAAATCCTTGTTAGTTTCTTTTCCTCCGCTTAATAATATGCTTAAATTCGGCGGGTAGTCTCGCCTGCTCTGAGGTCGTGTTTGGCTTGTGCGTGTCGCACAAAATGTTCGGTCGCTGCACACACAGCACACACTTTCGAGCTTGGTCGCGGGGCAAGGGCGGCGAACCGGCGCCAGTAGACACAAAGACGCTGCGCGGACGAACCCTCCCGTCTCACGCACTCTCAGTGGTGGTGTCGACCGGTCCAGCTCCACCGGGGTGAAGCTCTTTTCAGGAGACGCGGCGGCGGCCGTGGCCGCACGAACCGCGACGCTCCCACCCTCCGAACGCAATGTCGCGTTCAGTTTTAGCAGCCGACCCTAAGCCAGGCGTGGTCCGGGAACGGAATCCATCGAAATGGTGCCTTAAATGAAGACATCCAATTTTGACACAAAGTAGAGGCCCATTTCAACCAGGACCGATGTTCCTATCATAAGGGTATTGCTGACTTAATTTGACGATAAAGATCAGGGGGCTTGATAGCCTATTATCATTGTCGCTGAGCTGGCTGCGGTTGGAGTTCTGGCCACGGAATTCGGGAGTTATACGAAGTACGTCCAGAAAGTAAGTTCCGTTTGGTAATAAAACTAAATTGTGTACAGATACAGAAAAATTATTTATTGCACAAAATTCCACAACTCTTAAACTACTTTTCCCCATAACTGCCGAAATTTTGCAGGCATTTGTCATAGCGGGGCACACGTTTTTGTATACCTTCTTCATAGAAGTTTGCCGCCTGTGTCTTCAACCAGTTGGAAACACCACTAATTGTAAACCTGCGGTTTTCCCGGATCTTGTCATCAATCGCGTGAACCAGTTCTTCTGTAACCAAAGATGGACGCCCACTTCGTTCTTCATCGTGCACGTCACTACGTCCTTCATTGAACTGTCGGACCCAGCTTCTCACCATTGAATCACTCATCGCATTTTGTCCGTAAACGTCGCAAATATGACGAAAAATTTCAATTGGTTTCACTTTCTTAGCATTCAGAAAACGAATCACAGATCTGATTTCACAAGCGGCGGGATTTTCAATCAACATCGACATTGTAAACAAGCACAACAAAGCGTACATGGCTGACAGCGATCTCAAAATGGCACACGCTTCTTCTCCTTGATACAGAGCGTCTACCGTGCATTTGCGGACCTGCGATCGCAGCGCTGCAGCGGAAATAAATTGAAACGGAACTTACTTTCTGGACGTGCCTCGTAAAATGAAGACATCCTCTGGTTCGGATTCCACATTACACTAGAAACCCTTGGTCATGATCAAGGTATATATGTTCATGAAAGACAGGAAGTTTTCTTGCAGAAGAGACTAATTCATCTTGGTGTTGCTTTATTCCCAGTTGTCCAGAGACTTCTTTGGTTACATGGTAAATTGACTATACTATATGATATTGGTCTGGATGGAAAAGATATACGAAACGTTGCCAACCTGTATTAACATCAGTTCGCATCTCTTAAGGTTGATAACACCAAAGCCTGTGCTATTGAAATAAAGCAAGGGATGAGGCAAGGCTCTGTTATAACTCCACTCCTCTTCAATAACTTCTATGAAAGGGTGCTTTTCTGATATCAGTATTGTTAAAGGAATCGTGAAAAATAATCTGCCATATGCGGATGATACCCTTCGGTTTGCAATAAGTGCTGAAGGTCCACAGATATTAGCGAACTGTGTGGTCAAACAGAGTTGTGCGTTTAAACACGAAAAATACTAACTTAATGATCGTAAGAAAACATGTCATTCAACCTATAAAGTTGAGAGTATTGTTGGGAGATCAGAAGAATGCACATGGCAGGTGAGGCATGACGCGAAGGGGTTTCCACCAGCAGAGCCCGTGACGCAATGGTTACCATAGTAACTCCGCTACTACCCAGGCGACTTTACATTATCTTCTACTAGTAGCTCTTCGCTCTTGTTAGTTGTAATCCAGCAAACTGCAAAGTGTGAGCCAGTGTTTTCGTGTAGCAGATAAGAGCCGATCTGTCTGGGCAGAACAGGAAGTTCGTGCTTGCAGACCACATTCCTCATTCGTGCATTCTTCTCATCTCCACACAGTAGCTGGCACATCACTAAAGCAAGTCCAGTACTTTAGGTCTCTCACCTGCATACTTGATCACAGCTTGAGCAGTCCTGTTGAAACTGGGTCCCAAAGACTGCCTTCAAGAGAATTATTTAAATCCTCTGTAACAGGGACTTCATTTTCTCCGTCCATGTTTACTTCGGTGTTGTGTATCTCCTGCCTTACTTAATGTTGTTGAGGCCTGAACACCATCCTTTGAGATGTGGGGCTACAGTACTCCGAGCTGGAGTTCACGTACAATATCATTCGAAATTATGAGGTAGTGCAGTGGTTAATACGTTTAGAGAATTATAAGTTAAAACCAAATCCATCAAAAACCCAGATCCATGCTTTTCACGTGAGGAATGAAGAAGTATCTTGAAACTTGCAGGTCAAGTAGATGGGAGAGCTACTGGAACACAGTGATACACCTATGTACCTGTGGCCACACTTTGCAGGTATCACTGCGCCAACTCCGAAGCAAAACTCCTCTCTCACGATGCTTTGACTTGATCAGGCAGGGCTGCTCATCCAGCTCGCCTGAAACTTGCGAAACTTGAGTAGAAGTTGCTCCGTAACTACGGAGAGCCCTGGACGACGTGGAAGTCTTCAAAGAGAGTGCGAATTGCGACAACGTAAAGAATAACATCCACCTGATACTAGTGCTCATATCTGGCACTGTAATATGTATAATCTCTCTTGTAATTTTACTGTATTATGCGACTGAGACAAATAAATAAATGACCTCCTTCAGTTTATCTCAAAGATATACTTTAAGGAAAGAGGTGTAGGAGAAGAAGGAGAAAATCTTGGCTACGGACTGTACGAGAATGGTATGGACTCGGTACCCCTACTTGCTGAGGACAAGGGTCAGATCGCCCCGATGACAGCCGACATATGATAAGGATATTGTACAACAAGAAGATGAATCATTGCTAGATTTATATTGTGAATATATATGTACAACGTAGAATGCAATAAGCCTGAATTATTCCGCCTCGTGTAGCTTAAATACTGTTTTAATAATAGACATGGCCTAACAGTCACTGCTGAATGTTTCATTCGGCACAGCGACACACGGCGCACTTCCGTCTCGGAATCCAAGAGAAACAGTGCTTCGCGATGGCGTGGTGGAACATGAACCACGTTTCATAGCTAAGTCTAATTCACGGACTAAAATGTTCGACGTTCTAATACAGATAAAATATGAGGATCATGAAGTATTTAATGAGCAAATGTACAACGTACAGTATGATAAATATATGATGCACAGTATTGTAGTACCAGTATATAGTACCGGTAATATACAGCGTTTACTTCCCCATTACGCGCTTACAATGGTACTAAAAGCAATCAATTTTTCCGTTAAATGCACATTAAAACAGTAACTAATGTGAATATTTATAAAATGATTAACGAAATTTAAAAACAGTTCAAAATAGTTATTCTATGTATACGTAATCCAGTTACAAAAGTAGTCTAAGTAAGTGGACCAACTTGAATAATTATAAAATGAGTAACAAAATCTCAGAAGAGCCCAAGATCGGTATTATGTGTATAGTAGCAGACTTGGTCTATTTCATTTTAAAATTTTACTTCAAATTTAAGTTTTAAAAAATAATTTTAGAAACATTTGCGACTTTCTCTTATAATGTGACCCTGCTTTGAGAACAATAATGTAATGTTTCCGTGTGAAAGACCTTACATTGTGGAGTGCATTGTTAATTTAATCACTTGACTCGCGATTCGGAATATAATGAGACTCGGCTCCCTAATTACAATTTTTAAATCAGCGCTACTGATCCTTTCAATCAATTGTCAAGGAGACGGATCTTCTAGTTTCTACATCAGGGGATGACCTTTTTGTTCTACAAATTCACTTTTTTGTAGACTATTCTCGAAATTTACAAGTTCCTGGCCTATCCAGGCGCAACCTACATTTAACAAAATGAAACAGTACTCACTGTCCTAACTGCTCAACAGTCTAATTGCCTAAAAATGAAGTGAATGATGTTAACTGTAACAGGGGTAACAAGTGCCCATTCTACCTGGCTTTTAATAAAAGCAAAAGGTAAAGTTACTGGCCGAAAATCAAAATGGTAAGGAGGCGAACACATTCACTACTTGATACTTACATGAAATTCTTAAGACCCTATTTGGGCTTATGGCCCGACGTTAGAGAGGTGACTACATGGAGAAAATATTTAATTACAGAAATGCTAGGTGGATTTTAACGGTTACAAAATCATGGTCACCTCAATGTCAACATGAGAGGGAATACATGAGAGTTACTCTCTATTCTCTGATTATGGTTCAGTTCTTTTGACTTGTTTGAATTTTACAATTAAAGTTTGAAATATACATTTGACAAAATAAAAGTTACATTACTAGACGTTTGAAACTTTCCTCTCAAGCTAGCTCTCAAAACTATCACATAGTTAAGACGAAACTGCCATTATCTCGAGCTCGTGGACCTCCAGAAGATGGACGAGGGAGCCTCCGTTACGTACACGCTCTAGACTGGAGCGGTCACAAAGGACATCATGGCTCATCAGCCCACGGCTTTTATAGCGGAGAGGAAAAGCCAGGCCCTGACACACCCCGAATTCTTATTGGTTAATTTAATATATATCAGAAAATTTTTGATTTGTCGATAAATAAATATACAACATTTTTCAGCGGCCAACGCGTTAAGCGTGTGGGAAGAGATAGCAGTGTTGATAACCTTTGAACATCTAAAACAAACACTAAATATTCCAGTTTAGGAAACCTTAACGCACAAAATTTATCCTGAATTTGAATAGTTCATCTTCACCCCAGAGGGCACAACATAAGTCGATAATAGTGACATATGTCGAGAAACGTTCACACTATTTCCAAACTGGGTTTCAGATTTCATGATCTTCATGGACTTCTACAAGTCACTAGTTTTAAATGCGCGAGTCGGGCATACCTCTGGTACAGTAACCATGGCATGGATCTGTTATATTCTACCACAGCAGTGGGTGCGAGATGTGTCGTACATGTGGATTTGACTCTTGTTTGCGATCTGATGCTCTTCCCGAGGCCAAGCCTACGTGATAGAATGTACCGGTAATCCCTATTGCGTTTTGGTAGTGTTGCGTAAATATGAAGAGGAAAATTCTGCGACAAACACAAACACCCAGTCACCGAGCGTGAACCAAGACCAATTACAATATTATAAGACCTGAATGCAAACAGCAGCGGCTCGGGATCAGTTCCGCCAGTGGGGCCCGATATAGAGTTTTCGGCCAGGGAAATGGGATTGCGGCAGGTATTTCTGAAACACGGGTATCTATACCGTACCACAAAAACTCCAAAGGAGAGTACGTATAGCGAAATATATCCGCCTAAATATATACACTAAGTAGTTAATAATGAAGACATAGAAGTGAACTCACCAAATGGCACATTACTTATACAGTGGTTGAGCACTGGCAAACATTTCTATGACTCTATTGTTGAAGTTGGGCATTTCACCAGTGTCCTCCTTATGAATTGAACAAACAGTCAGTGAATTCAGTCTCCTTTGAAACTTCGCTCTGATTTCGCTGCTGAAACTGGCGTAGTTAGTGCAATTTGTAGAGTTTTGTATTCCTCAGAGAACGATTCTTCGGAGGAATGCTTCATGAAGAATGTGAACAAATCACAGGCAGAAGGAAATATCCTTAAATTATAATTGCGATAAATCACTGAAAGTTCATATCTCAATTTATCTTGGTAGATAAATGGACTGAAACTTAATGAAAAAGTATTGACTAAATTCGTTGGGAAAATTTCTCGGAACGTAGCAAACTTTTCGGAACAAAATTTCGAAACTACCTAATGTGGGTAATCGGTCTTTCACTTGGTTGATCACTAGTTGGCATCTACAATCAGATTTAAACCAGAACTTTGTTTAGAGATTTTTGTTGCTGGAGTAGAACATTCATCATCATCTATCCGATACCTTTCATTATTTTCTCTCTTATTTCTGAAACAGCTGATTCATAATGTTGTAGTGCATTGGGTATGGTAACTGCTTTGGCACTCTGCATCGCAATCGTGTTATACAAAATAAATATATTTTATAGTCTCAAAGCAGAATTCCAGAAAAAAAATATTCTGAATTGTTAAAGTAATATTTTAATCCAAAACACTCCCTTATTGTTACATCATCCCAACCATATTCGTTCTCAATCTTCTCAAAACATTACAATAAATGTGATTTCTTTTAAGACCATACGGCATGTAGTTGAATTGAAATAGTCCAAAAGGGTTGATTACGGCTGAGATTTCTTTATCTTCATCTGCTATGCATGTCTGCGATGGTTACCACACACACACACACCAGTTTAAACTGCCAATGCCCACACAGTGTACGAAATTGATCTATGTATTTCATTTTAGATTATGTTAGCTACATTACGAAAAACAAAGCAAAACTAAAAATCTAGAGGGTAAGTGTTCCACAAAAAAAAAAAAAAAGAAATACAGGGATGCCACCTGTAGATTACATTGGTCAGTATAGTTGCAGTTTGCAGCCTGCTGGTAGCCTACTTTCAATTGCGAAGACAGCTGCTGCTCCTAACGCATATTGGACTGTCGCGGCTGCTGGGCCGGTTTAGATCCTTGGTAAGGTTCAAAGGCTACGAGGTAAGCAAATCGCGTAGGAATTGATCACAGTTTAAGTCCGAACCATAGAGGTTACCCCTTGCTTGGTGCTGTGACTGCTGGAGTAGGAAACCGTAGCTTCATCCACTGCAAGATCACTTGAACCGATTCCCTCAAATTGCTGCCCAAAGTTTTGATTAAGAAATTTGAAGTATTTTTGTATCTTGCTAAGTTCGTATGTTTTCCAGATGCGTTTTGCCAGTCAAAATTAGTACAGTGATATAAAACCTTATGCCATCTGAATTTATGTCTAACATATGGTTCCTGTGCACAACGTATAATTTTGACATTTTCACAATGAGATTCTTCTTCTGCAATGAACAGTAACTCAAAACATTGAACTGGAGACAGTTGCGGTCCGTCATATTCTGAAGGTTCCTCATGCCCGTTCCTCACCCAATCGGAAAATAAAATTCTCCTCCGTAGCTGCCCACAACTTGCTGTATTTTTCCTTAGAAGGTGCTCGTTTATTTGCCCCAGAAAAACCAGGCGCCTGCTTCATTTCATTAGAAGGTACCGGCGTACCATCATCTGCTGATATATTTATTTCCATTGCCAATCTCAACATTCTACCAGGAAGGGGATTGAGATCGACAGAATTAGTTGCCTCATCGCCAATACTCTCATTTGTAATATACCTGTCATTTTGTAGAAACATAGTAATATCATCTATAGGTATATAGATCTTCCAACATTTCTAGTACCTCATTCAATGTCAGACTGAAAAGGGAGAGAAAACATGAACTGAATATCAGATACTATTTATAACTGAAACTGAACAAAAGTGCCTACTTGATGTGACCAATGACACATATAGGTAACATCATGCCTTTCATGTCAATAACACATCTTTAAATTATAATATTATGCTTAAGAATGTATCACTTTCATTTCTGACCCTTTAAGCAATATACAAGCATAAACTGCAAAATATAATTACATTTTATCACACGCTTTCTATGCCATAATAAAGCGCAGTTGATTCTCCTCTTCAATCCAGTCTGTTACCTCTTGTACTTGAGCGTGAGCTGACTGACCAGTGCAGTTTGCGAATTTAAAATGTTCCATTTTAAATCCCAAGACCTTTCTTTGAGTACTTCCAACAGGCAGAGAAGTTCAAACAGGAAATTTGATCAATATTAGGTCTCACCTGTAGGTGACATTGGGCTTTGACAGATTAAGAAAGGATTTCAGCTTCGTCATTCCACAAAGAGAAATGCATTTTACTGAATGATTCCTTTTTGATAACTCGTTGAGAACTTGCTTCACAATTTGTTACTCCAAATGTAATGTAGACTAATAGACCGCCTCAATCTTGATTCGCAGTGAAGCTTTTTCCTTCACTTTTGAAGGGAATTCGACGATGCACACTTTCTTGGTCATCGGGATGGGTTTTAAAGGTTGATGCAGTCACTGGGTTCTTAACCAAAATTTCCGAGCTATGAATCTCTGTGGAGCATGGTAAGAATTATGAAAAGAAAAATCGTGTACCTGTTGTTTGAAACCGACATGAATCTCTAGGTCTCAAGGTTATCACTCCCTTCACCAAAAGCAATAAGATACGTAAGAGACTAACATAATCACCCTAAATCGAATTGGTGAGAGGAGATCGATTTGGCTAAATTTGATGAGAGGGAGAGATAAAATGATATACACCCAGCACTTGTTCAGCATGTGTAGCAAGTAGGCCAAGCTGTGAATATGACAGGCAGATTAGAGCAGAAGTAGGATGAAGCAGTTATGTACAATTAGAAGGTTGGTACAGAATAGGATGGCATCAAACCAGTCTATGGGCTGATGACTCAAACAAAAACAACAACAAATGTAGAACGACATAGCGGGCTTTTCGGCACATGTGTTGAAAAGTAGAGGTGACAATGTTCAGAAATTATGGAGGACTCCATCGCAATGGTTTGGTGACTGCCCGGACCCTACCCATCCAGACCAGTGGTCTCGTCACTAGCCAGACTAGTGGTCTTGTCACTATCCAGGCTAGTGGTCTTGTCACTATCCAGACCAGAGGTCTTGTCACTAGGCCGACCAGTGGTCCTTTCACTAGCCATACCAGTGGTGATGTAACGTAGGGTACTAGAATCCTGGGGGCAGCTTCCCGGCTTTAAACTAGTGATATGCCCCCCACCCCCTCCCCAGCCCGCCTTGGTGAGCAGTCATCCCTAAGCTTTTCTCACCAGCCGGACCTAACCCATCCAGCCAAATGGTCTTGTAAAGATTCCTAAGTTGGCAGCCTTGTTTTGCCACTGTTCAAGCCACGCCATATTGGACATGTTCGCGAATGGTGGAGATGGAGATGTGTTTAAACATAACCATCTTAATATATTCATTGGGCTGTATAAAATAAACCCATTCATCTTGTTGCCTGTAAATTATCCTGTGCCTTTCGTCGGAAGGAAGATGATCGGGATCTCCTTAAGTGTTCTTCGCACAACATTGATCGAGGATGCCATGCAGCCTACCAGTAAATATTGGCTGTATTGAATTTTGCACAAGTTGCTTCATAAATTGTGTTTCTCCAGATGGCATATCATCTCAGTTTTGTATGAATGATATGTAGTTGGCGCAGAATGAGTGTTGTCCTTTAGAAAGTTTGCAACACAGTAAGAAGCTGAACCACAGCTTATAATTTACTTTTGTTATACTGAATAACGCTGCTTTAAGGACTCATTTGTTCATAGGCTGTCTGAGCTTGGCTCCTTACTCTTTGTATTTCCCCCATATTATTCTCTTGGAATCCTGAAAGTTAACTGTGAGTTATCCGGTTTTAGAAAACAAGACGGCAGGAAGTGGATAATTTAGGTGTGACTCAACTTTTGTTGTAATTTTCAAAATGAATTGATTATAATTTCTACGTTAAAATTTAATTAATGAATTAACCTTTCCCGCAGTATCAAAAATGTGTTTGGAATAAATAAATCTGTATAAACAAATTAACTTAAATTAACATGACATGCATTGTGAGTTTTTAGAAGTCTACTCAATAATCTCGTATGGTAAAATACAATCGATCATGAAGTTTATTGTCTTAACTTACTTTTCCATATCCTCGTCTACGGACTCAGTGCCACAAACAAGACAAATCATGAAGGTATGTAATATATATGTAGTATGTATCACTCAAATGTCCTCATTTTCCATATCATACCAATATTATGTGTTATTTACCTGTAACAATACTTAACATTTTTATAAGTAAAAACTCTCCCTTCGGCAAACTCGTGCCAGTGTATATGCTTCATAGAGATTTTGAGAAGAGGTGAAGCTCGTTATTTAATGAAACCGATCTCCGCTGGCAATAGTTCCCCTATACATGACAGCTTACACTGATAAACAGAAGGATCATGGTGGATCAGAGCTATCCACGGGCTTTTGTCTCTCTGTGTCTCTGCTCGTCTGATAGCGATCGCATGATTTCATTGGTACAAATTGAAACACACAAAGCTCGGAGTTTCCATGGCATGGTGTAGTTGGTCTGAGCGCAGTTGCTGTTGCTGTATCAAAATGGACAGCAATGCTGAGAGACATGTTAATTAGCAAAGTAGAGATGAGACCCTGGTTATGGCAGCTTTCCAATAAAGGCATGTAGAGAAGTGTAAAAGCACCCTTAACTCTTCGTTGGACAACTCGCTGATGTATCCGAAAAAGTCTCCTTCGCTTATTCCACCTCCTCATATGTTTGGATAGGCACTGAACAGCTGTTACTTCATTTTGGAACACTGGCACGGACTGATACACACTTCGCTGTGCAACTCCGTCAAAATGTGCAACACGCCTTGTTCATAAGATTGCTGTGGATTGTGGAACATGTGTATGAACACTGGTTGCTGCAGACAGTCTTCTCTCGTAATTCATATGCATTCCTAGACAGAGTCGTCTGACTGGTAAACAAATTCTTTCAGCACGTCCGATATGTAGGTGTCTACAGGTGTGAGATCTGGAGTGCCGAACAAAGGACCATTGTGAGGTAACACGTGCTGTACCAAGGAACATATACATGTGACTCCCTGGACACCTTTCTTGTTACAATGACAAACCTGATCTCCATAGCTTGTTTGTAATTCCAGCATTGTTTGTTTCTTTCATCTCAAAATGTATTTGTTAGTTCTTTTACGTCTGAAGTTGTCTACCAAGTGATTTAGACTGATCCACACGTTCACCTTGTAAGATTTTTTACACAAGTCTACGTACTTGTGAATGCAACAGTTATTGCGAGAGAAGCAATTAGCTCTGTAACACGTGACCTAACTGTGTATCGGCCATCACTTCCTGCAGCTTGTCACACCATTTCTTCTCCGTATAACATGGAAGGAGTGATAAGGTCTGTAAGGCTTTGTGGCCTCATTAAATTTCATACCTTTAATGTTTACCTCATTAGAAACTGAGTCTAACCATCGTCGTCTTAGTCTGCTACTTCACTTACCCTCTATGGCTGAGTCCATTATTCCCCTCGATAACACATCATCCTCCATTCGCCTTACATGATCCCAAAAATACGCAGGTTTACACATTTATCGAATGAGTTCATACATAACTTGGCCTTTATCTCCCTTCATTCTGAATAATCTCCTGCCATTGTCTCCACCTGTTTGAACCAGCAATCATTCTCACTCATTTCATGTCTGTTACTTAAAACTCATGAATAAGATATCCCACTTCCAATAATTTTACTCCCTTGCAGCAAAGTTCCTCTGAAAACAGGCCGATGTAGAGATACTGTCTCACAACTGCGAGCTACTTGCAGTAACTTTTCACAAGCAGGGCCCTGACTCATTCTCGAGATGTCCACTCCTATTCTGTAGCAACTGGTATCCAGAGTCTCAGTTCCATTTACCAGGTCATTCAGCTGTTGTTCCTGATTCACAAACTGACTACAGTAACCTACACCACGAACTATTAATATTAATATAAATTTTATACCATGATAACAGGTTTAAGAATTAGTAGGATAACTGCAAGGACTCTGTAGAAAGTAGGCCTAATTTTCACAAGCCCACAATTCAGTAAAATTGGTTGTTAACATACTGAGTATCCGTTCCCATTAAAAATATTAAAATCGTATGATCATCATGACAATATTTATATTAATTTTTTGTGTATTCTCAGAGTAAATTCAGTTTGTTCAAAAGGTTGTTTGAGGAGAAGTATTCTCTTCTCTTGCGTGTATTGTAATGGATTTAAAATTATTCTTCGCGATGGTACGATGCATTTGGTTATGTGTCTATTTTCTTGTCTGGCCCACCGTGTATTCAAACTTCAGAATTCCATGGACTTCTATAATTGATGATGGTGTGCTATCTAGCGGTCGACTTGGAATTTAAGCAGCGAGGTAGCTAGTTGTGGTGCTATCTGGGCGCTAGATGTGAAGCTTTCTCTGTCGTAGTCTGTCGACAATGCAGATAGCAGTTGTTCCGATTATTGATTTGTAGTTTGAAGACGGAGGAACCTATTCTCTACTGATTGTGCTTTAAGAAGAGTAGTAAATCAAGATGCAAGAAGAGGAGATGGTGGAGAAACTAGACCATGGGTGATGGATTGTCCATCTGGGCGATAGGCCTGAATATTTGGTTATCCTTCTGAATTTTTTAGTTGTATATTTGTTTTCTTCGACCTCCTAAGTAAGGTGCATCCATCCTTGTAGTGAACTAAGCGACCAAGGAATGGATTAGATAATTGTGTTAATACGCGGAGATATTTAAATTCGTATGTGAAATTGGGCATGTGTTTTTAAAAGAAATTAACTTCCTAAAACAGGTCTTCATAAAAATCTTGTAACATGATAATATTTGTTTTAGGCTTCAGTGTGGTAATAATCATGTTGGCATTTGTTTACCTTCTTGACTTCAATTAATTTTAGTTTGGTGCACCAAAACAAGTTATTTTTTTATTATAATATTTTCAAACGAATGTCGGGCTACTAAAAGAGAATCTGTGGGACTTTAATGTAGGACTTCTAATGACTTCCTCGGTACTTCAAGTGCTTGCTTTGATTTCGGTGCTCGTCATCTGTTACATCTGTGTAACAGAATGCAAACTTACCGTGGCCATGCCGTGTTGACATTGACATTTGAGGATCGTCGTATTATTGGTAACTTATTATTTCAGCTGATTTTTGGTGTAGATCCTTGTGCGTGTGGAATGTTTTTCGTTGAGTTTGATTAATTCATTTGGTTTAAGCTACCGTTCATTGGAGAGTATTTGGGTTATTAATCCTAATTTTGGATTTATGCCCATGTTTCGAATAATTTCTTGGTATTAAATGAAGTCATGCCTTTTCTTCGATTTGATTAATTTTAAATGCAGGCCTGGAGTGACCGAGAATTTCATTAGGAAAGTTTTCAAGCTTCTTTCAAAATAGTTGTCTTAAGATTTTAAATCTTCTATTGGCCTACGTTTGTTTATTTTCAAAACATTTACTGCATCCTGGCAATTTGAGTCAGTGTTAAAATAATTTATTTTCAATTAATATCCTTAATTAATTTTTCTGAATGGTGTGCACGTTCATTGTGCGGTGGTAATTCATTTGTTATTTTGTTTGAGGTCGAAATTTTTTTTTTAAATTATTTTCCTAATTAAATTTGGTTTGATCAATTTATTTTGAGTTATTATTTCAGCCAATTAATTAAGTAAGCTTATTTTAAGATGATTCGCTAGACCTCTTGTGTCCAGAGCTTCCACAGTGTGTGACGGCCTTTTGATTGGGATAATCGTAAGTAGTCCTTTACTTATTTTATCCCTGGTCGTGCTAACACTCTTGACATTTTCCTTATGTTGTGAGAGTATACTTCATTTTATTGATAAACAAATTTTTGAGTGCCTGTAGATAATTGTCGATGCTCGTTCTAAAGGTTTATTTATTTATTTAATCGTATGGTGATTATAACTACAAATTTATAAGTCCAGGTCCAAGTGTTTCAGCCACTCTACAGCACTTTCTGAAAGATGAAACAGGTCGCTGGGGCTTACGGAGTAGGCATGAAGAGGGCAGTACGGGATGACATGGTCCATGGTCTGCTCCTCTTCATTACATTCACTAATTGGAGAAACCATCCAACCCCACTTATGGCGTAAGAAATTGCAGCGTCCATGCCCAGTTCTCAGTCTGTTGAGGCGACACCATAGTTTTCTTGGGAGGTCGAATCCCTTCATTTTCAGGGTTGGATTTAGGTCATGAGCATTTGTTCCAGATGTTGAAATTGACCACTCATCCCGCCAGCTCTCGTTTAGATTAAAATTATCCCTCAAGAGTCGGACAGCGAGTATACTTGCTGGTCTCCTAGATCGAAGTCGTCGTGGCGATGGGTAACAAAATTCCTGGTGAACTGGTAATGAGGGAGATGACCAGATCTTCTTTCCTTCACTCAGCAGAGCTTCCTTTCTCCTCAGGTGGGGTTGTGGGATATGACTAAGTACGGGTAACCAGTGGCGAGGTGTTTACTTTACAGTACCAGTTATGCAGAGCATGGTATCATTCAACTTAGTATCCACTTTATGCACATGTGCACTTTCCAGCCATACTGGGGCACAGTATTCTGCTGCAGAGTAGACAAGACTGATACCCGTTAATCGTAAGCAGTCAGCCGAGGCTCCCTGGGAACTGCCACAAAGCTTGTGTAGGATGTTATTCCTTGTAGCGATTTTGTGAGAGAGCTTGGTGAGGTGTTCTTTGTAGCTCAGAGTTCTGTCCAGTGTGACTCCTAGATATTTTGGGAACGGGTTGTACTTTAGTTTCTCACCAAGGAATAAGACAGGTGGCTCATAGTTTGCGAGTCGGTTGCTGAGATGAAAACATGAAACCTCGGTCTCAGAAGCACTTGGGATCAAACGCCAAGACTTGAAGAAAGTTGCCGTTTTGACCAAGTCTGCTGAAGGAATGCCTTCTCCTTCCTCAAAATTTCTGCAATGCCGTCTGCATAGATGAACTTAGTGGATGTGGTTGGTGGTAAGTCAAGGCTGTATAGGTTGAAGAGAACTGTGGCCAATACTGATCCCTGTGGCAGACCGTTATTTAATTTTCTTTTCCGGCTTTTAGAATCACCTAGGAATATTACAAACTCTCTCTCACAGAGCATGTTGGAAATTAGGTCTGCAATTTCGAAGCAGGGAATTACTCCCAGCACTTTAAGAATTAGTCCATGTCGCCAGACAGTATCATATGCACTTGTCGGATCAATAAAGACAGCTGTTGATTTTAACTTCTTTTTGAGGCCTGCCTCGATGTGAGTGGTAACAGACAAAACTTGATCAGTGCAGCTACGATTTCCTCTGAAACCAGCTTGCTCTGGGGGAATTACAGCGTCAATGAGTGGTGCTATCCTAGTGAGGAGGACTCGCTCCAAGAGTTTGTAAGTGCAACTGAGAAGTACTATTGGGCGGTAGTTTTCAGGTCTCTGCTCCGACTTTCCAGGTTTAAGAAGGGCGATCACCTTTGACCGTTTGAACAACTTCGGCAGGTTATTAGTCTGAAGGATATAAGTAAAAAGAGAAGTGATCCATTTTATGCTATGTGGACCCATATTTCGAAGGAATTCGTTGAAGATATTATCAGGGCCAGCAGCCTTACCGGTTTTCAGCATTTTTATAGCAGCTTCAACTTCCTGAATAGGGAATGGTCTAGACAGTTCCTCATTCTTCTTTGTTCCATGTTTGAGCTCGGTGAGCTTACGTTTCACAGTTTTCGTATGGCATTTATCTCTCTTGGCTCGGGTGACTGAAACCATTCTATTTGCAATGGCATCTGGGCTCAAGTTAGTGCACTGCTTTTTAGAATAATGTTTTCCAGTAAGTCGATTTAAGACCCTCCAAGCTTTTCTGCTCGATTTTGCAAAGTCCATATCTTTCACTGTTGCTTCCCACTTTTCTCTCCTATTCTTGTCTAATGACCGTAGAAACTGTGAACCTATTTCATAGCTGCCTGTTGTTAAAAGCTTCAGTATAATTGAGAAGGTTTCATCAAAGTTAACAGAGCACTGTCAATGATAATGACTCCGCCTGTAAGTAAAGTATTAATGTATGGCTAAGGTTGTGTGTAATCTGTTCATGGGTATCAGACTCAATTTAGAATTAGTTTAGCAACATCAGGCGATTGTTATCCTAACGCAATTTTTGGTTTATCAAAAAAAATTTGGTCCACAATTTGTGAATGTTTATGTGTATTGTACCATAATTGTCAATTTTTATACTACCGTACCTTATATCTAGATTATTTAAAAATTAGTACAATACAATCTGTACCTCAAATGTCCATAAAGAATGACCGAAACATGCCTGTTATTTTAAGTAAACCTGACATGAATTTGTAACTCCCTCCAGAGGTTGAATAAGGTTTTGAATGGGAGGAAAAAACAAAGAATTATACATTGCACAGTTCGGCACTGACAATACAGATCATGAAGTTTATACAGTTTAGTCCAGATTATTTTCAGACGTTTACAGAAGAGACTGAAAATAATGTAGTTTACATTAACTTTGTATTTACCTTGATAGTTTAGTAATAGAGAAGGGACCTTCCGCATTTGTACAGAATGAAAGTTACGTTCTTGTATTTGTCTGCGATGTTTCTCAGTGCAGTGAAAACTTCGGTAATCGTCTCAGTAACTGAGTGGAAGAACTGAGAACAATAGTTCGAAGATTTATTTGGCACCAATCCCAGGTTAATGGGTCGAATAGTTCATGAGAAAGAGGGCGTATACTTTGGCGTGTTTCGCCGTCCGTTACTTTGCTGCGCACCATGCACTCCCATTTCTTTTGTTAATACGCCCATTCTCGCTTCGCTCAGTTTAGTCTGGTGTACTGCTGATATCGTCTGATTTATTAAACATGTATTACTTCCCTTTCATTCAAACTGCACAGTGCCATCCTTCTGCTCCATGCAATGTCATTTCAAATTGACAGCGGGTCAATTAATTATGATAATCAGCTCAAATTGGCCGTATTGACTTTGTAATTGATTGGGTGGTTTATCTCTATATCCTTTCCCCCAACGAATAAGGAGTCATAGCAGATTTCAAGGCACTGAAAGGATTACGGTATATGAATTCACCAGATGATGTCAACATTCATATCAGTGAAGAGATTGCGATTTCTGTTATCAATCTACGTGAGGAAACATCCCGTAATGAAACGTACATCTGCTAGATTCGACTTCGTGCTCTCAGGCAGATAGCGATCAGACTATTTCAAACACTTCAGAGAGAAAGACAGAAACACTGATTTGGGATGATTCATACATACAAGTAAGGTAGGGATCTTTACACTCTAACATTTACCACTTCCATCTCTACAACATTTATTACTTAAAGAGCAACAACAAGATGATGTTGGGCCTGCAGGTATCTATACGACGTATGGAGGTCGGCAGCGTGTGTAGAAAAGGAGTCGTATATGATATATGGATGTCGGCGTCAAAGGGCTAATGTGGGGTTGTTGTCAGTTGCCTCAATAAGGGAGATTACGATAGTAGAGTAGAAAGAAGAATACTGGACCAGCTTTGCGAGAGAAGAATTCTGGACCAGCGGCAGCCACTGCGCATGCCCGTGCGCTTCACTCCCTGAAGGGGCCTCTCACTTGCTAAGGCACGTGCGTGGGGGCGCCTCTCGCTGTCAAGGCTACACACAAGTGTGGAATGTCGCTCCTTGTGGTAGCTTACTACTGCTATGCCTAGGTGGGTGGGCGTGATAGGTAACATCACTTGTTTTGGTGCGTAATTGAGTATCTTTTTACTGAAAGGTATTGTAAGAGCAAAACAAGTTCACTATTAACCTTACTCTTCTAGTAGAGATTTAAAAAAAAGATCCTCTATTGAGTGTAATTAACTGCTTTGTTCAATTAGCAAAAAAAAATATTCTACCCTACTTGCCTATGTGATTACCTCTTGAATTGTTTATGTTGGTGACAGGAAAGACATTTTGACAAAAATCATCATGTTAGATATGGTACTAAATTTATATATTTTTTTGCAGAGTTCTTTTTACTTGTTAGGGTGCATGTAGGAAATGTTAACTACACTTACCCAGAGGTCTTTATGTAAGAGGTAAATATTTCTTGAAAGGCAAGGTTCTGTGACTAGATTTGCTTCTAAAAGTTACTTGCTGGAGTTCCTCTCACTGTTCAAGGTGAGACAGCTACATGTTAAATAATTGCAGCAACTGGATTTGCTTCACAAGGTTACTTGGTGGCGAAAGGTGAACAGGATATGAGATTTTTTTGTAAAAAAGAATCGCTCCCCTCCTCCTGCTTACCTGTCTGTTGAAGGTTAGCTACTAACAACTCTAGCCAACTGGTGAGCAGTGAAGGACAACACAAAAGTGCTTAGTTTAATTAAATAATAAAAATATTTTTCTTGACTACTTACCTTTAATTATTTTTTCGACAGGATGCACATCTAGCTGTAATTCTTGACGATAGATACACGCATTGTTTACTAACCTTACATCAATAAATGTCATCTATGAAATATCATTGTACAAGGTAAAAAACAAATTTAAAAAAAAAACTCGGATAAAGTCTGAAATCAGAGGTTGATTAAGACATTCCGTTGTTACGAACGCGATAGTATGAATTTTTACATACGGAATAAAACAAAAACATCTCGCCATTTTTGTTGGATACGTCGGCAACTGTTTATACTCATCGAGGTCAAACAGCCTATACATGAGAGTGTCATGTCTGTGATTTCTTATTATCATTGTCCAAGATGGCTAACACAAAAAAAATTCATTATGATCTCTGAACTAATACATTAGTTAGGCTAACACATGATGTGCTATCTCATCAAAAATTATATCGAATATATATGTTTAGCACGGAAGATGAAATAATAAATCGTCTAATGAATCAGTTAGGGGCGCGTGAATTCACCGCAAAGAACAACAGCAAAGAACTTCAGTGAACAAAGACATCAAACACGACAGTGTTTTAACAAAACAAAAGAACGTGCTGCCACGTAGCTGAAATATTGGTTGAAAAACTGTAAAGCATGGTTTCTTTTTAAATAAAATATTACGAATTATTTCTTAATCAACCTCTGAATTGAGACAGTGTGTGAGTGAAAGCTATAATTTGTCACACCTACACAGGTTGGTGATTTGAGGATAGAAGAAATAAAATCTGGTAAAGGATTCAAGGTTATAGCATTTGGATGGTGTAAAAACAAAAAAAAATATGTGCATGCATATATAGGTTAGAATGAATTATTTAAGCAACTCGAATAATAAGTGGAACGTCACAGTGTTTTATTTACCTGTTAGTTCAAAATACATGATTAAATTCTTTCTTACATGCTTCACAGTCTTTAATCATTGGATTCGCTCCGTCAAAACCATCAACCTCGTCCTGTCCTCTGTAGCAATAATGTCTGACACATGGGCTGCAGACTGCTATTTCCAGTTTTGCTTTTACATAGTAGGGTAGTTTCTCCCATGCTTCATCTAAATCTTTAGCGGCATATGTTGAGAGAAACCCAGATGGTAAATAGCGAATTAGATGTTGTGGCATTCGAAGTAAACTGCCATGTGTATAGTATGATGTAATAGCCTCACTTACTAGTGAGAAATATATTGTACGTAAAGGATCAGGTTTAATACTTGGTGTACAAAGTTCACATTTACACTGGATGTTACGGTTTCTCTTCTCACCAAACTCATTCTTTACTTGTCGCTCCATGACTGATGACACGCACACACTGTTGCCAACAAAGACAATACCTTAATATTTATTCACACACTTTTTTAAATAGTGTGCTACAGTTTACGTTACGTCACACTGACATGGCGTATACTCCAGTTAGCTTTAAAGTACACTTCTCTTAGCAGTTGCCTAGTGTGAAAATAGCGAACTAGAGAGAATAATTTTATGATTGCCAACGAGGAGGATCGAACTTGTACTCTTCTAGATGTGAGCGAATTCACTTGCTTTATATAAAAATTTTAATGCTAGGTGTAAGATAATCTCACATTATATTACCAGACGCGACTTTATTGTGTGTAAAATTATTATTTTGTAGACATATGTTTGAAGCAGAACATTCCTTTGTAGTGTATATCTATCCCGGATGTTTTCTGCAAGCAGCTTTCGCATAAACCGGTTAACGCCTTACTTCTTTCGCGGTCATTGCTGGTCATGGCCGTGCTTTGACCACGGTTTCATCAAGGCTACAAAAAAAGGATGCGTGAACGTAAGTCCGGGTCACTACGCAGCTTACTAGCAGATGTTGTATCCAGGCAGGTTTTTTGAAACTAGTTGTTTTTTCAAATTACATATCGCCGTTAGAACGGGTATATATACTGCGATCGCTTGCTGTAGGTACGTTACAGTTTCAAACAGCTATCGAAATGCCGTCTGTCCAAGAAACTCTCTTTGAAAAGCTTCTAGCGCTGCGGGAAGTAGTTAGATTAATGGAAATGTGTGAGATAAATAATATAGTGGAAGTACAGGGCTCATTTGAAAGAGCGATTGTAAACAGAATACGTCATATGACTAACGAAGAGTTTCGGCTTCTCGTTAGGCTGCATACTCGTATTTTGTTACGACGCGAAAGCCCGAACTTCCATATATTATTTATTCACAAATTTAGTTTCTTTTCCTGCAACGTCATGTTAGCTGAACTAAGAGAGCTAATGGAGGATCACGGAAGTGATGGCGATATTTTTGGTGAGTTTTTACTTTTTTTAAAATTTCAAGACTTCGTCTATTGTCGGATTGCGAAAGATTTTAATTTTACATTAACTTTTTCTTTCTATATAGGAGAAGAATAAGAAGTGAGCCTGGAGGAGGAGGAGAATTTAATTTATTTGAACTGTTATAGGTGAGTGCAAAAATATATTTTATTTATCTTGCTTTCTTTTCTGCTCTTAGGAAGATAAACTAATTAAAGATAATTTTTTTACGTCGCACTAACACAGATACGTAAAGGAGTAGGAAAAAGGATGCAGTTTAATTTTTTATTAAAAAATTACAAGAGGTTATCTTTAGTTAAATTTTGTTTAATATAATTTATTAAGATACATGTTACACAAATGTTTCGAATTAATTATGCAGAGTTGAGGTGGAAATATCTTCTTGCTTGAGGTAATGTCCAACGTTGCCATCAACAAAACAAACAGCACAGTTTCTTGAGCAAGGGAAGTCTGCAACAATATAGAGAGGACACTATAAGATGGTAAATCTATCAGACATTAGAGTAAAAAATTAAAAATATATTATACTAGCGTACTTACTATTGATTTTTTTAGAATACATATTCCTTCGGAATCCATGAATTATGCGTGGCGTCGAATCCTAGCCACGATACGAAAACTTTGTCGTTCTTTCTTTTTAAAATTTTATCAATGAGGTATATTTTAGGATGTTTTGTCTTCTGCAGTTCTTGTTCATAGAACGCACCAAATATTGGTTTATTTTGATAGTCGTGAAGCAAGTAAGTTCTCGGTGATGTTTCTTTTACTTTTCTTACAGTAAATAATTCATTACTCCAATTAGGAGTATAGCCCTTTGTAAAATATCGCTTAGTTTTACTTATTCGTACTGTGTCACCTACTTTAAATTTTGGTGGATAAGGTGACTTCTTTTTCTTCATTTCCCGTAATTTGTACACAGTAGCAAGTTGTTGTAGATTATTTGTGACGTCTATAGTTTTCATACCAATCGTACGATGTTTTCGATTATTATATTCATCTAATAGTTTTGGTAGCATGCGAAGCCAGTGGTATGATCCGCACGCCGAGAATTTCCTCCACATCCACTGCTTCAGTGTTCGATTGAAGCGTTCAACTACGCTTGCCTTCAAGCTGCTCCCTGTCGAATAGTGCTTAATTTTTCTTATTGTAATCCACTGTTGAAAAATCTTATTATAAAATTCTTTTCCCCTGTCAGTTTGCAGATGTTTTGGATAGCGTTTACATTTTGAATAGATGCGTTCCATATTCTCCACTACTTCGTTTCCTGTTTTTGATTTAAGTGGAACTGCCCAGGCATACTTTGAATAAACATCAATAACAGTTAACATGTATTTATATCCACTATTAACTTTCGAAAACAGAGACATATCAACAAGATCCGCTTGATGTAAATCATCTCTCCCCCGGCTAATAACGCTCCGTCTTTCAAAATTCTTTCGCACTGGAGCGTGGAGTTCTTTCGCTATTTCTTCTCTGATATTGTTCATAAAGTATAGGTAAAAGAATTCGTTCTGTGTCGTCTATTCGTTTCTTGAATCGCAGTCGATCTATAGCCAGTTGTTGCCAGTTGCTTCTTCTGTCTTCACATCCAATTTCATAGATTACTGAAATATCCTTTGAGAATCTAACCGCTTTAAATATATTTGCGAACGGAAGTTCGTCCCACCGCGCAGTGTTCATTTATTCGATGTACCTCGACTTTCGAAGTTCTTCTTCGATTGACAAGATTTCGTTTTCGTGTGACGAATGACCAGCACTTCTAGATGCTATTAACTTTTTCAGTCTCTCCACTAGACTGTTTGGATCATTCCAATGAACTAATTCGATCTTCTTTCTTTGTTCATTTTTCCACTTGGCTACTTTTGATCCTCTTCCTGTACGTTTGTATTTGTGTACACTTACAAATTTTGGTGTGCTCCTTCCTTTTTTCACTTTTGCATCTTCTACTAATGGCTTGATAATTTTTTTGAAATTTGAGCGATTTCGTGCCTCTCATTGGCTTGCCTGCGTCATACTGTTTCCTGTGTACGTTAGTGTAATTTAATATATGACTGTAAGCTGACAGATCCTTATCATCATACAACTGTGCGTCCGGATCTTTCTGAAATATTAATTCAAGGAGACCTTCAGTTAAAGGATAGTTAAAATTGTCAATTATAGGATTGTTATCGCGAAACAGTACTTTTTTACTCCCTAAATAGTGTTCTCCATGAAGTACTCGAACCCCGAATATTCTATCAACTTTGTGTCTCAATTGTGGGTTAAGATAATTTTGCAGGAGAGTTGTAACCTTTCTGTCCAGAGTTTCTTCTTCTTATTCTGATTCTTCTTCTTCCTCATCACTTTTATAACTATTTAATTTTCGATTTTTCTTTGCAATTAATCCATTCGAGTTAACTTTAAGCTGCTGTAGTTTATTTAATGGTGCAGTTATTGGTTTAAATGTTTCTTCTAACTTTAGTTGGTTTAAAGCCATATCTGCTTTAAGAGAGTTATATTTTTTTTACATCTTTTCTTAATTTTGCTAGTTTATCCTTTACACGACTTTTTTCCACTATGTTCGCCTGCATTTTTTTAAACTGAAGCGTAACGTCTATTGTTTTACTCATATATAGTATATTCAAAGAGTATATGGAGCGGAAGATGGTTAGTATTCCATTGTTCTGGGTCTTTTAGGCGGAATTGAATTTCATCACCTTCCTTTACAGCAATTGGTGTACCTACTTCTAATTCGATTGGATTGTTCACGTGATTAATCATCGCATATACCAGAGAACCACGTGAAACTGTTAACGGTGTAAGTGTACCCGTGTAGGGAAGCTTATACATAAGACGACAGTTTTGTAGCATATATATTGGTGACTGATTTGACGGTAGACTGTTAATTTGAAAAAGAGCTTTTCTTGGTTTTTTGTGCACTTCCTTTTTCATCACTTCAAACTCTTCTTTTGCAGTAGCAAACGTTTCTAAATACTGTTTGTTAACAACATCTTGCTCGTGGATAGGTGAATCAACATTCATAATTCGTTTGTTCTTCATATTTAATTCTCCGTTAGATTCTACTGGTAGAGAATTTTTCTGAAGTTTAGATATGACAAGTTTTAACTCGTCAACTTCTCTCCGCGCAGCTGCATACTGTTCTACAAAGATTTTATTTGCAACATCTTTCTCATTTAACGGATTATGTACGTTAGTAATTCGCTTATTTTCCATACTCAAAGTACCACCCACATCAACGTTTAGTTTCTGTTGATTGCTTATTTCATTCTTCAGTTTTTCGAGTTCTTCACGCGCTGCTGAATGTTTTTCCAGGTATGCTTTATTAATCGCATCCGTCGAATGAATAGGTTTGCCGATATTTGTTACTCGTTTATTTTGCATATCTATCGATCCATCGTCATTCAGTTGTAGTAGTCTACCTTTTGTATGCTTTTCTAAAACTAAAAGCGAAATTGCATCTTGTTCCTCTTCAGGATCTGCCACACCCGATATTCTCTTGTTGTTCATGTTGAGGTTATTGTCAGTTACAGGAAGGTGATCATCCACAATATCACGTAAAAGAGAATCAACATATTCTATGCGTGCAGAAACGTCGTTAACTCGTTTCTCTAAATTTCTCTGCACATGGTTAGTGTGCGTACGCATTGTGTCAAGCGAAACTGCTTCGTTTCCATTCATCGCTGGAGCTATTCCTTTCAGCCTTTTGTTCTTAAAATCAACTGCTTCCTCTTCTAGTTCACATATGTCATGTATTTCATTTTTAAGATCTAAAATGTCACGTTGTATTTCTTCTTTATTAATACTGTCCTTAACGGTTTTTAACACATAATTTTTATTACAAGCATCCTCCATGTTTATAGGATTGCCGACGTTCTTTAAACGTTTACCATGAATACTTAAGTTTCCGTCAGATGTTGATGTTACGTAATTTGTATTAACCATCATTTTTTCATCTACATATGATTTAGTAGCAATATCATGACGTGATGATGGTCGCGTTACATACACGTTACTGGTTCTGTTGTTTGATGCCATCGTGATGTTCTTTCTCTACTCAACAATTCGAAAATGAGTTCGTTAATGTATACACTCTCGTATTTATATCACATAAAATATATCGAATCCATTTCGATATCGACCTTTCCTTATTTCGCTATCCTTATCGATAACGAGAAAGCTGAATTTCGACTGCGACCAACAACGATAACATAAATCAGTGAACTGGTTGTAACTCATATCGGTGTTCACGTGATCGTCGTAGACATGCCGAAGATTTCTTGCATCTTGTTTAAACAGAATAATGAAATTAGCGTTGTCTCTAATAAGTTGTTTGGGAATGCAGGAATAGGTCTGACATAAGTAAAAAACATCCACGATATGGTGTCGACCTCTACTAAAGTAGTCTTTCATGTGCTGCTGTTTGTAGCTTGCTACATCGTCAAAAATAAACACGGAATTTCTTTGAGCTTTTTCTGGCGGTATTACTTTTAAAAGATTTTAAAAGCTTCTCTAGCTCAATATATTTCTTCTGCGACAATGATTTTGAGTAAACATACACATTCTCAAAACGTAACCCGTTCGGTTGCAATAACAAATTAATCATTACATTAGTCTTCCCTGCATTCGATGGTCCGCATATGAGACCGCGTATTGTGTCCGGCAACAGTTTACTATGTTTAGTTTTCTTTCCTACTGAACGTTTTGTGTCGTTCAGATTTGCAACAGGTAAAGATATCGATTTTTTATTGTCTTCACCATCACTTTCTTTTGATGATGATAATTTTCAACGATCGAGTGCACAGTGGATTTCTTTTTTCTCAAAGTTATTGTTGATTACTAAATAAACACGAACTTTTTTTACCTTCTGTTTTACTTATCTAGTTCCAAAATGGTTCGTGCATCACACTACACGTAGTATTAAGAAGTGCTGGAAGAGCTGTCCTGTTATGGTGATCTAATACTATGTTGCCAACTTCACAACCCCTCATATACCGACACGAAGGTGACCATTTTCTATGTTCTGTTAACGGGTCATCATCTTTATCCCACGAAAATAATTCGATTCCGCAAAAAATACATTTAACTGCATCTAGGTATCCCGTGAAGTAAAATCCAGCTTTAGCTAAACTTACGGGGTCTATCCACGGTACACGCCATCTAGCGAAAGTCCTTATCCGATCTACCTCAGATTTTAAATTTAACGGACGAGGAATGTACGCCATGTCGCTGTAAAATGAGGAGAGCAGAAAAATATCTCTCTTATTTATATATATCTTTCTACCTTTCAGAAAAAAAAGAAATAAAAATAAACTTACATACATTTTTAGTACTCAACAGTTGCTTATCGTGTAAAAATGTAATTCGTATATAATAACACACTTGATAGCAGGAGCTCTTATTTGAGTATGCTGCGTCGAAGACGCAACGTTGTAGCAGCTCCATGTAAACGAGTAGGGAAAGGAGGAATAATAGGCAAAGTTCTTAATAAAGCTATAGATAATTTACCAGTAGAATTGCACATACCAGGTTATGAATTCTATGGACCTGGGACAAAGTTAGAAAAACGACTTAAGCGTGGTGATCAAGGAATAAATCTATTAGATAAGGCATGTAAAGAACACTATATCGCTTACGCTACATACAAAGACCAGAACAGAAGGAAAGAAGCAGATGAAATCTTAGCCTCTAAGGCTTGGTCTCGTGTAAACTCTCAGGACGCATCATTAGGAGAAAGAGCAGCTGCACTAGCAGTTACGGGTATTATGAAAGCGAAAACTAAAGTAGGTGGTGGTAGACGAAGAAGAAAATCAAAACATCGAAGAGAACGAGTAAAACAAAAAAAAAGACAACATGCTGTAAAAAAAGAGAAAGGTGGTTTTCTTCCACTCCTTCCGATATTTGTAGCCTTGTCGGACTTGGGCGGTCTAGCAAGTGGAGCTGCGGGCATAGCATCGGCTGTAAACAAGGCGAAAGCCGCACAGGAAGAATTAAAAGAAATGAAGCGCCACAATCGAATGCTAGAAGCGATGAGTGGGAAAGGGCTTTCTACTCGAAACAAAGGAAAGGGCATTTACTTAAATCCTCCAGCATACAAAAGATAATGGAAGGTCTGCCGAATAGAGCATTAACTAACATAGATCTATATCGTTACGCATATCGTTTAAAAATTCCCTACTTCAGAGGTGTGTTTATGCGAGATACGTTACCGAAAATTTCTCTTAAAAATGAGAGTTGTATTTTGAATTTAGATCCGATAAGTAAATCTGGTTCGCACTGGGTTGCGTTCAGTAAACGAGGTGCGTATGTCTACTACTTCGATAGTTTTGGTAATTTACGTCCCCCTAAAGAGGTATTAGAATATTTAAGAAACTGTTACATTCGATATAATTTTCATTCTTATCAAACTTTTAATTCATCAATTTGTGGTCATCTGTGTTTACTATTTTTATACTGTATAAATAAAGCAAGACCTTAGTATTTGTGTTCAGTGTGCACGATGCCGTATGAAAGACGGATTACACTCGAGGGTAGAGGCTCGAAGATTGATGTAGTATTAGAAACTCCGATTTATTTGAATAGAGCTTCTTTCTATGAAATAGGTCTTGCCGCACTATTTACATCTAATAGTATTCGAAATGTCACTAGTAAAAATAATAAGTTTGCTATATATTTGAATGGTAAAAAAATTCTTTTGAGTGTAGCAGAAGGCATTTATGAATTCGAAGATCTTGTTGCAAAAATAGAAAGTTTGCTAACTATTAAAAATGTGAAACTATTTCTGCGGGAGTACACTCCAAAACTTAGTTTGTTTATCACGACTATTAACAACAAACCTACTATGCATTCTCCGTTTGACATTGATTTCAATGTACCGAACAGTGTTGGCACTAGCTTAGGTTATCTGTTAAATGTATATGAGAAATATGCTAACCATGAATCACAGCTGAATGAAATAGGTAACGTAATCGTTAATAGCACAAATAACCAGATTGGTATTAAAATGAAGGGAGACAAAACAACTGTACTCACATTACCGGAAGGTAGTTACACTTTTTCGGAAATAGGAGCTCTAGTTCAAGAAGCAATAATTAACAACTTTCCTATTCTCGAAGAGGAGAATGACTCTCTAGATGGAGATAGTAAACTTATTACTATTACTTACGAAAAGACCTATCTTCGCTGTAAAATGTCCTCCAACCTAGACGTAGACTTTGATGTTTCCGATTCAATTGCTGATTTGTTAGGATTTTCACGTCGAAAATATGATGCTAATAAATTTCATATTTCAGGAGAGATTATTAAAATTAATAACGTGAACTCGATTCGTGTATGTTGTAATCTCGTGTTAGGTTCCGGTTCCTACCTCAACGGTAAACAAACACATTCGTTATACAATTTTAAACCGCTTGTTCCAGCAGGCTATCCTATCGTAGTTCAACCGTCAACTATAAGCTTCTTACCGGTAAACACTAGTGTTATTCAACATATATCCGTCGTACTCGAAGATCAGTTCGAAAACCCAATCGACTTACAAAATGAGGATGTAACAGTAGAGTTAATTATTCGTCCAGTAAAAATACAGTAATCATATATAACATAAAGCGTACACTTATGTACTATCATTCGAGTAAGGAACAGTTGAACAACAACATCATGGTAGTAATTTACAACAACCAGTCAAAAAACCGAGGATTAAAAGAGGAAGCAGCTAGAGTAGTAAAATATAGAGTAAAGCTAAAAAAACAATCTCATCGTGTACGCGACAAGAAAAAATTAACCACAAACAATAAAGACTTTTTACAATCGCTAGGCTACCGACTACTATAAGTTCTATTTCTCCTACAGAAACTACTTTACTCTCTTTTCGTGTGCGTAATCAAGGTAACATTACTCTCTTTTTGTGTGAAATCACTTTACAATGCTACCGACTGCCCCCCCAGGATAAAGCATATAAATTCTAATTCTCTACCAAAAACTACTTTAGTCTCTTTTTGTGTACAATCACGCTAACATCAAGGAGAAATATGTTCAACGTAACGGACAAAGTTATATTTGACAACAGAGTTGCTAGGCGGGAAGTAAGGAGCTATCATCCATATGCTGGCACGAAATATGAAAACAACGATGAAATTCGAGTTCCTGTACACAACCAAGAACATATATTTTTACCCTCTGAAGCTGATGTTCACATCGAAGGTGAAATAGTTAGATCAAGCGCAGATAATACACCTTCAGCTACAGCCGTTCCCGATCAAAACTTTGCAGCAAATCTCTTCGATGAAATGCGTATTGAATTGAATGGGAAAGAGATTGAAAGAACACGACGTGTAGGCACGACTAGTGCTATAAAAACTTTCGCCTCTTATTCTAAAAATGAAATGTTAGCGCTGCAAAATGCTGGCTATTTTCCATCAATTTCTACACCACCATACGAAGCTAATATTGTCCACGCAACTACAAAGCTGTTCCAAGCAATTATCCCACTGAGTCTTCTTTGCGGATTATTTGAAGACTACAGGAAACCATTCATAAACTGTAAACTTGAATTTATCTTTATTCGTTCTAGAGATGACAAATGTGCACTGTTTTCAGCCAACGCGGAAGATACAGCTAAGGTCAAAGTACGAAAAATGTATATAAAGCTACCAACTCTAATACTGTCCGACGAGGAAGAAGTTAAACGCATAAAGTTAATCCAAAAAATTCCTTCTATTCCTGTAGCATTTCGATCGTGGAGTTATCACGAGTTACCTACTATTCCAAATTCAACGAAAATTAATTGGACTGTTATGACTACGTCACAAATAGAAAAACCGATAGTTTTTACGCTTACTTTCCAAACCGATCGTAAGAAAATTAATGTTTCTTCTTCTCTGTTCGATCACTGTAATATTCGATCCGTTGGCGTATTCTTAAATTCAAACTTTTATCCCTATGAAAAGGCTGTAGCTAATTTTAACAATGGCGACTACAGTGAATTGTATGATATGTTCATCAAGTTTCGTAATGCGTACTATCAGCTTGATGATAATCGTTCCGAACCGAACATATCACGAAGTGAATTTCACTCGCATTGTCCTATTGTTGTTATTAATTGCATGGAACAGGTTGAATCGATAAAATCTTCCTCTGTAGATGTTCGCGTTGAAATTGAAACAAACGAACCTATTCCAGCCAACACTACTCTGCATTGCATTATTATTCATGATCGCATAATAAATTATAAACCACTAACGAATGAAGTATTTTTCTTCCAATGATCTTGCGCGAGTTTTTCTTCCTTTTTTCCTTCTAATAGTGTATATAAACGAGAGAGTGAAGATTCTCTGCTTCAGTTCTTCGATATCAAGCACACCATCAGTGCAAAACCCAGAGGAGTGATAGCTGACATTCAGAGGTTACCTACTGGAGGTTACGAGATAGCCTGTTGTAATATAGATTCGTCTACAAATGTGTTATCTACTGCTCTATTAGGTATGAGTGTACCTAATTTAGATTTCACGCTTACGTCGTTTTTCAATCTTCTCAGTGAACAACAATACCAATATCTGGTTGTGTGCAACTGTGTTAATGAGTTACGTCTATTAGCACTGCAAGAGTATCCTCGTACATGCATAATTGACTTGAACACTATAGAAGGTGTACCTGATTTAAGAACAATGCGTAACGAGTGTTTCCCTGTTGACTGTCCGCGCCATTTACCACATGTTGCAAGACATTCAGGCAGCTGTGCTATGTTCAACGTTCACGCAGTTCATAGTTGGCTAAAATCGTCAGATGGTGTGATGAGAATAGTGTGTTCAGTGATAAACAAATTTAAGAAAGAAGGTGTGAGCAGATTCAATAAATTTGAGTGGACTTTCTTCCCTGAAAACATATTATCTATTTACGAACAACATCAGTTAAGTGCGCTCTGGCAGTATCTACCAGATCATCTGAAGGCGAACTTACACCAGGCTTGTCAGGATTCAGGAGCTAACAACAACGACATCATCCGAGCTTGATATCAGCTACTAATACATCAATTATTAAGGTGAAAAAATAGATATAATACCATCCTTTTTTCCTTGCTTGTTTTTTTGGTTTTATTCTGCTTCTAACTAATTTATTTATTTTTTCTCCTCTGCAGGTGTCTCCTCATAGTGGCATCAACAACAACAACAACAACAACAACGACGTCTGAGCTTGATATTAGTTACTATTTCATCAATTATTAAGGTAAAGAAAAAAATTAGTTTCCTTTTTTTTCTTGCTTGCTTTTTCTGTTTTATGCTGCTATCAACTAATTTTTCTTTCCTTTTTTTCCCCTCCGCAGGACTCTCCTCTGGTGGCGGTGGAAGATTCAGTCTCTGCAGATCTCTCCTCGTGGTTGCAGTTACAAATTCAATCAGAAGTTTATATTTTGAAAAACCTCTGTAGTTTCCTATTCAATAAACTTGATTGTAAAAAAGAAATATGTTCTCTTTTTTTTCATTCTCCTACTCCTACTTTAGTTAAGAGTACAAGGAATAAAAGGAGAGGCTGCGCAGGATAGCTTGAAAGAAAATCAACTTTTTGATCATCTAGTGTAGAGTTTTTATTTTTATTTTTATTTTCGAAAAAGAAAAAAGATTAAATAAAGGTTTACAATGCACTTTAATATATAAATGATAGAAAATTAACTTACAGTACAATACTAGTTAGTACAATAGTATACAATGTACTTAAACAGCGAGTGAAATTCTATAAGATTCCTTTTTTTTTCATAATTAAATAAATATAATAGTATGCAATGTACTTTAAAAGTATAAATACAGTACAATACATTGAATAAAAGAAACAGCGAGTGAAATGTTTATCTAGTTTGAAATTCTATAAGATTACATTTTTTCTTTAATTAATTACAGAATGAAACAAAAGTTTCTCTAAAATAAAAATGATTAAAGTAATCACAGGAGCTTCTCCTCTTATTACTTAATATTCACCTTCAGAGAAAATTACATTATTTTACATACAGAGGGGTAAACTGATGACAAAGTGGAGGAGGTGTTCACAAAAAAAGCAAACCTACCTTGCAAGATAGCTATACATTAGTTATACTTCTTTTCTCTGCAAGACTGTAATGTCCAAATGGTAATGTATTAATTTTGTTATCTGTGATGTACCTTTTGTCATCATTAGCTGTGAGTGCTAGTTTGTATTGACGAACCGTGAACACAGAATGAGAATTGGAAGTAATGCACACTTGTAGTTTGGTCACTTGTTCACTTTCATAGAGACATCGTCTATACTGATCAATTGTAAGGTGATCGACAACATTTTTTTGACACCCTTAGCTTTACATGTAGGTTTCTCTTTTTCACACAACTTAATAGCATACATCTTTGGTCTCAAACCTACAAATTCTTCAACAATACTTCCACCGTTTTTATCCTTCATCAAACCTATTTCACCTGAATTTTTTCTTTCAATTTGGAAAGGATTATTTTCATCATAATTTCCTGTATCGAACAAAATTGAATTTTCCTTCATAAACTCATATATATCAAATGAAAAATTGTATATCAAACTGTCGGTGTCAGTGTAGAGTAGTTGTTAGTTTGATTCTGTGTTTCTCAAAATAACGTTGTAGTGAAAATCGTTCATTTTCATTTTTGACAAATCTAAAATTGTAGCACCGAGGTAAACCGGTTGATTGTGATGAATTTGAAGTTTCTTCATTTCGATAACCATACACTGTTCGTCTACTATAATACGACGTTTGAAGTTTGCTCTTGAGATCAACGTACCTGCACCAGAACGACCCTTCCACTGTGTGACCCATCTGACGTCGCGCAGTTTCCTTACGTTCATTAATGAACGACCAAAAATTGCGTTATTCATTAATTGATAGAAACTTTTCTCGAACTCATTTTTTGCTAACTTTCGTTTCTCTGTGTTCAAATCAATGTAGCATTTTAACCATGCGCTCTGATTAAACTGAATCGCTCTGTAAATGTGAGCTACTTTCATACCTAATTCTACACACTGTTTTAATAGCCTATAATGAAGAACATACCGTTCCTTGTTGTAAAGAGTGCTCATTAGTTTCGTAGATTTTTCAGGACACAATGGATAATCGGCATGTTTATCATGAAGTTCTGGCGGGTAGATTAAATCAACTTCTACCATAAATCCAACATCTGCTTCATCTCCTACATTCATAATGTCTAAATTCTCAACGTTTTCGACCCATTGAAAGCCGCCCATTGGAAGAAACTGTTGCATAGCGAATCCATACAAATTGTTCACGTCAAAGTACATTATGTATGATTCCGGTTTGGACTCATCGTATGTTAACATGTACTTGTTATTTGCTACTGCATGCCGCGTAACGCATTGCACATTACCACCGCGTATGGAGCGTTCGAAAAACTGCAGCATGTCGATATCCTGAAGTAATTCTAGCTGGACAGCTGTTATTTTCTTCATAGCACTCCATGCCATAGACGGTACCGTGTAGAAATGAGCGGCATCAATACCATATGTCTCTTTTCCAAGTTTTCAAATACATCGGCCAAGAGTAAAGTATCGATTTTCAAGTAAAGATCAGAATATTCACCCAACGATTTACAGTTAAACTTATTCCAAATAAGCTGAGCAAACGCGTAGTTTTCTTCCGAAACAGTTTCACCCTTTAAAGAGCTAAAGAATGAACTCCTTGACGGTAAACTAGTGTCGTCTAACACCTCCATACTAGTAACATATTCGTATGGAAATATCCCTTTCCGAGAAGCGAGTTTAAACTGTAAATCATCGGTGAAATACCGTCTCGTTACAAGCTTTGACTCGTCACTAAGTAATAGGGACATTTTGTCCAGCGAAAAAGGAATAAAGTTATAAGTGTCTATAAATCTTAGTTCAACACACTGTCTTTGGTTATAACGTATAAAGTTTGAAAATCCTTTGTATCGTTCCATGTTCACTGCTAATAGTTTAATGTTCGTTCTGAGATTTGTCACAACATCCACTCCCTTCCTATGCAGTTCTCTAATTATGAAATGACCATCATAGGCTGTCAAATTATGGAATGCTACCGGCAAGATAGAAATTTTACGATAGTGTAAGTTACACAATTGATGTGCTGATCCCCTGTAAACACCCGTTAAATGACAATGATCGCGAACTTTAATTTCATTATCTGCAATTTCCTTCTCACATATGTGACATAATGTAGACGAAAGAAATTCATTTTCTTGCTCAACAGTTAATGCTAACATTGGTTTCGTATCAAAATAATAGGGCGCAAGCGTGTCCACCAAGTTATACATCTCATCTACGAACCATTTTACACAATCACTACCTCGATAGAGTTTGAAAGAGCACAAATCTCTGTCAAAACTACAGTGTAAATAATATGCTACGCTGTATGGCACATGTTCGTGAATTGGAGTTGAATGTGAGGTGTCATCACATGGAAAACAAGTAGACACAGGTTTCAGTATGCATTCTGTGTCAGCATACACAATAAAAGGCACTGGCTCTTTAACCTTATACTCGGTAAAGTACACTAGCCGTTCGCTATCCGAAGACATTATACTTTTGCCCACCGGAAATTGTATACAGTTATTAGTATGCAAAGCTAATTTTTCCTTATTAGAAAAGTAAGACAAACACCGTCTGCAAATATAAATTCTATTATGGTTCTTCGTAAGAGATGAGCGCACAAGACGTGGAAGATTCTTAATCAAACAAAAGTGATACTTCTCACTGTCGCCAATCTGAAGCATTAGAAGATCTACGATCTTTTCACACGTTTTATGTGAAATGTACTAAGGTACAAGAGTAAACTCTTTTTTGGCATCATTCCGTCCTATGCACACCCAGTTGTTCTCGTCATACTGCGCTCCGAATACATTCACGGAGATTTCGTTTTGATCTTCAAATTTTCTCATGTATCTCATTTCCATCGGGATTGGTATGTCTTTTAAATTTAAAATTGCATTATAATGTGGATAAGAAGAAATGCGATCTACATGATGTTTAGCTGGAACTAAGCCAGCAACTACACTCCACGCAAAGCAAGCATCTCGTGTGTTCCGCAGATTAATAACTGCTTTCTTGTTTCGAATTGCTGTAGGCAACGTTAGACTAGTTGGGGACTTGCCCACGTGAAAACCTACATTTTTATTAATGTTTATCCGCAATTCGCGAATTCGTAGCAGAGACCATCCCGAATCACGAGCCTCGAACTCTGATATTTTTTTCAGAATCGGTTTCGTTACATGTTCGTTGTACCATTCTCTTAAATTAGTACCTTCAGTAATTTCAGCGTTCCTTGAATGAAAATAATTGATATCGATTTTATCGTGAAGCACATGTTGTGTGCAGAGAACGGTATTTACTTTTAATGCTTGTGTCTTGAGTGCTTCCTTCACGTATTTATTAAACCACACGTAATATTTATCTAGGAACTCTTCGGGGAGTAAGAAATCATTGTTAACATTTACCACCGCTAGTGTGTACACTCTGCGCCGAAAAGCTTCCTCGATTTGTTTACACTGGAAAGCAGACAAATCTTCTATCTGAAAAGTTAGTCCATTAACAGCGCGAGCGTGAAAATAAATTTCTAACATCTGATTACGCATTTCCTCTAGCTCGTTAAGATTTTCAATCAGCTTGAACTGAGCTTCTTCTTGCTCGTCGCTAGGTTCGAACCGATATGAAATTAGTATTGATCCATTTACCTCCCTCAAAAACGCGCGAATGCGTTCAAACGCTCTATCAAAATGAGTTTGCATTCTTCCCGCATCTTCATCTGTCTGTAAATTAATGTCTAGCTTTCTACGTTTGCTGCTCGAAGGATACTCCATGACTACAAAAAAAATTACGATTTGGTGCTAAATTTTTCAGCAATCTCAAGACAAGTCCAGCAGTTGCTGTAGCAACGACTTATCAAGAATGTACAATCCGTCATTACACAGTATAACCATCGAGCTAGGTCACTACCTTCTGCATCGCGTGAACAGTGTACAGCTTCGCTAGGAAACTCGTCCTGAAGCTTCCCTAGCAATGTATTACGGTAATAGGAAATTTTATTTGAATCTTGTGACGAAAAGGAAAATTCAATTTTATAAATTTCTTCGAATGTATTATATCCAAGAAATAGTAGAAAATGTTCATTACTTGAAAGTTCACTCAAAAGAAATCGCACTACAGCAGCTGTCACTTCCTGCTGGCTTTCGTAAGCTTTACTCAGGTTCGTCACATATACTGTATAATTAAAAAGAGAACCCCTCTGTTCCATAGTTCAATACAATTAGCACTCACTTCTTGTTCTTGTTGTGCGCTCAGTTGTCCCGCTTCATCTTCAACAGGCTGTGAAGTAGCGACCACTTCCTCCTCTCGATGTACTTGCAGACGACGACTCTGTATGCTTGGATATGCTTGATGTTCAGTTCCTGGTTTAATCTCAACTTTCTTCCACTTCATCATATTACCACCTCGGACCTGAAAAGAAACACCACATACTATTTTCAATTAACAAAACAATTATGCGAATACGGCGAAAAAAAATTACATTAAAAACGAAAATACTCTCTGCATACTTACTTAGTTAAAATAGATGTCGTAACTGATGACATTCTACTGTAGGAAGCACACTTGATGGTAGCCCCTCTCCATGCCTCTGTACATCATTTTCAAGTTGTTTTTTAAAGAATTTATTTCTTCTATTTCTTCTGCTGTAAGTTTTGAGAATTGCGCCGGCAGGAAAACACTCACAGTCTCCTCATCTTCCCCTTCTATATCAACGATTATTTTCCTCCCAAATCTTGTTTCTACCGCTCTCAGCGCTTTAACCTATGGTTAAGTTGCAACTCACTTAACTTTCTATTATGAAATTGTGGTGCCTTGGCAATTTTGTTTAATTTCATTAACATATCCATTCTGTTGAAACTGCTATATCTTTTTAAAATTAACAAACTAAATAAACTTACACTTACTGAAGAGGAAAGAAAAGTAGTAGTAGAGAACTCTTCCAACTAGATGATAGTTTTCATGTTGCGCTCTGCTCCTTAAATACTCCCTGCCACCACCTTCACTCCTCACCAGTAGGCTGGACTTGTCACTAGTTCACCTTCACTCAAAATTACAACCTACAATAAACATCCTGTTCGTGACAGAGATAACCTTCAACAAGTTAGAAAGCGGATCTTGCCTAGTAACAGCTGCACTGTAGCACTCCTTAGTGTTTCCCCCTCACCCCTCCAGTAAGAGAGGAGTGAGGGATCATTTTTTTTACATAAACTAACATCCTGTTCAGCTTTCACCAGCAAGTGACCTATTAAAGCAAATCCAGTTGCCACATAGTTACTGTACATTGGCCACAAGAGTAACCTTTCAAGAAAATTAATTACCTCTTACATAAAGACCTCTGAGTGTGTTGTCCTCATTCTACATGTGGTTGACCCCCTTAGCCAGTGAAAGCTACTCCAGCAAAATCCAGTCACAGCACCTTGCCCCCCCACACCTTTCAAGAATTAATTACCTCTCACATTAAGACCTTGCAGTATGTGTAGTTAACATTCCACACACACACCTTGGCAAGTGAGAGGCCCCTTCAGGGAGTGAAGCGCACGGGCATGCGCAGTGGCTGCCGCTGGTCCAGAATTCTTCTCTCGCAAAGCTGGTCCAGTATTCTTCTTTCTACTCTACATACGATACAGTAATTAAGGTAAAAGTCTGCAGGAAGTATGACTTACCTTTTGTTCTAATTCATGTAATGGATTGATTACAGTTTTCACTTAATTTACTGTAACTACTAAATATCACCTTTCCTGAAGTATCACAAATGTAATTAAAATAAGGAAATAGGTATAAATATATTTACAGTCAATTTCTGTGACGTACGTGGTCAGTGTTTAGAACTCAACTCAATAAACTTGTATGAAATATAAAATAATTAATTATGTTTATTAGCTTACTGTTGTCACCTCCTCGTCTGTAAACTCACTGTCACAACCAAGACAAATCACGAAAGTATGTAATATTTCGGTTACATATATCACTCAAATATTCTCCTTGTCCATATCGTACTAATGTTATGTATTATTTACTTGTAATCATAGTTTGTATTTTAAGGGAACATGTACGCAAATTCTTTTAGAAAATAAAAGAATTGCTGTTATACTATCCCCCAGTCTTTCCTGAATCCAACCATATACAATAAGTACACATTATTAATGTTTTAGGATTTTTTTACAGCGCTAATCCTAAATATCTGCAGAACTCTGCCACGCCCCTTTACATTTCAAATGTATTTAAACTTCATAATATTTCCTGAACAAGTCACTTTGGGGCAGTAAATGTAATATCTGTGCAAAAATATTAAATTTCACTTTCAAAAGTTGGCTAACCTGCACGATGTTCATCTTTCTCCACATCAGTAATAAATAAACTATAGTGTTGATCACAACAGTTTTTCTTAAAATATAAGTAGCAAATATTTCCACAGATATGCTGAGGACAAGGAAATTTGGTGCAGGCAGGCGCAAGTTCTATTTACATCTAGGGAGCAAGAAACACAAATCAATACCAGTAATGGTTCTGGTGAGAGTGAGGATAAGGTGCAATCAAGTGCTTCAAAAAAGAAACTGAAATATTTGGACGATTCAAACAGCAGTAACTTTAGTGAAGAAAAGATTCCAAACATTAATCCTGGGTCTGTGATAATTGAACTGAGTGTTGTGTGCAGTTTACTGAACAAATGTTAGAGTGTAAATATTGTGAAAGTGAAAGTAGTATTGAACTGCTTGAAGATGTAAATAGTAGAAAGAGTTTAGTCTAAAAACGTATCATTATGTGCAGTGTCTGTGGTCATGGTCTCAGGGGTAAATAACAAGAGGCTTTATAATATGAACACAAGACCAGCCTATGGTATGCGCTGTATAGGCAAAAGGTATAAAGCAACACAAACTTTCTGTGCAATTATGGATTTTCCTCTACCTCCTCACTGCTATTGACAGAATAGTTGCCGAGGCGGAGAGAATGTTTAAGGTGACTTCCAAGGAGGCAAGAACCAGAAAAAGGAATATAAGGAGGAAGAAAGAGGATGAAGAACTTCTGAACTAAGATGATTATTGGGCTGGAATGCATTAAACACATCAGGTTACGCCACAACTTTCATTAAAAGCAAAGTTAAATTTTAAGTCCGATTTCACAGAAGTTCAATTTTCTGACATATTTCATTTAATAGACCAAAAACTACTCAAGCTAGAAGGCTGAAACTTCATACATAGAATCAGTACGATAATTGAAGAAAAGTAGACTACAATCATGGACCCCTCTTTAAAAATTAGGACTTGACTTCAGCTATCACCAACAAAAAATTGCTGTATTTTTATGTACCAAGTTTTAATTAATGCCGTTAATTCATTTCTTTCTGTATGTTCTCCGTAGTAGTCTTCTTTATGCACACACACATTCTCTGTATACAGTGAAAAATGGTGGATTTTATTGATAAGTTTCAGAGATAAAGGTACCTAAAACTGTCTACACTCCCAAAAAGTAAATTACATACAAAGGATGAAGTAGGCTAATTATTAAAATACTTGACTAACTACTTTTTCTTTCTTGTTTTATGGTTCTAAAGGTTAATTCCACTTGTACAGTGAATTTCGGGTGTATATGAAGCATACTACTGGTGATATCTTGTGTGTAATTTGTAGTTAAAATTATGGTCCTTCACAGAGATGTACCCTTAAGTTCTCCCTTAAGCATGACTGGTACCAGTGTGCATGCTTCATAATGATAATTGTAGAGGTTTTTATAAGAAATTAGGCTTGTTGTGAAGTGAAGTGAGTCTCCCCAATACCTGGAAATAGTTGCCATATACTAGGCAGCTTACATGGTAAAACAGAGGGTGCACAGATATCCATGAGCAATTGTCTCTACATACCTCAAATTCTCCAGTAGGAATCACATGATTTCATTGGTACAAATTGAAGCTTATAATGCTCAGCCTTTCCCTGGCATGGAGTAGCCGGTCTGAGTGCAATCGCTGTTGCTGTATGAAGATTAACAGCAACACTGAGAAGCATGATAATTAGCAAAATGGAGCTGAGACCCTGGCTATGGGAGGTTCCCACTAAAGACATGTAGAGAATTGTAAAAACGCCCGTAAATGTTCGTTAGATAAATGGCCGATGTCTCCTTCGCTTATTCCGTTTCCTCATATGTTTGCGTGGGCAGTGTGTAATGTTTTCTTTTTGGAGCACTGGCACGAACTGGTATGCACTGTGCTGTGCAAGTCTGTGAAAAGTGTGGCCTAATGCGTCATGCATAGATCATAAGATTCCTGTAGATCGTCGAACATATTTGTGAATAATGGTTGCAACAGACAGTTTTCTCTTGTAATTCACGTACATTTATCGATAGAGTCGTCTTTATTGGAAAACAAATTCTTTCAGTATGCCCAATATTTGGGGAACTGAACAATCTCCAAAGGACTAAGGTGCATAGATATGTGACTCCGTGGTCACCTTTCAGGTTATAATGACGAATCCTGATGTTCATAGCTTGTCTGTAATTTCAATATTGTTTATTTTACCCCAGACTTTATTTGATATTTCTTTCCCGAACGGTGCAGGCCTTCGTTTCTGGGTAGATGGTCGCTACAATATAAGGCGTATTAAAAACAGATAGCACAATCGCCGTTCAATTTGGAGAGATCTGGAACATTGGTCCTATGGTTTATTTTCGTGTCTCAATTGATACGTTAGCGCTGCATATCTCGATTATTATGAAATCCCTCCAACTCGATTGTGACTGGCATGAGGAAAAGGGGCCTGCCTTTATAATGAAAACTCTCCATCTCTACTGTGAATGGTAGTTGCCAAATGAGCCTGTCATTATAGTAGAAATTACCGAACTCGATTGTGATTGGCGGTAGGATATGTGGCCTGCCATTATCAAGGAAATTTCCACAATGCCTACCTCACATCGGAAACAACGTATGGTGTCCTCCCTGTTTTCTTTCTCGGACTCGCTAAAAGACATGTAATGTAACATAATCTTACTAACTGCCTTTAGAGTAATTTACGGAGAAATCCGTATACAATGTTGAATATCATAGCGAAGCACGGGTACATTTGCTTGTCATTATATAAACTGTGTTATAATTATGTGTTAATGTTATCATTAGAAATTTTCTGCATCTCAAATATTACCCTGTATCGGTACATTATCTTCTCGACTTTATATTATGGAAAAGTCTGCGAATTTCTTCTGAACACTCCCAGACACAAAAGAATATTCAAGGCAGTCAGCAACCACTGCACGTGAATTTAACAGAGATTCTGGCACATCACTTCATGCCAGAAGAAAATCCTGAAGACTACGTGCCATGTTTGCTGCCTGCACAAGAGTCAAAGTCTATTGAACACTTTAAGGCACATCATCCTCTTGCAACTCATCATCATACGGATTCCCATCACTTACAATATCTATTGCTTTAGAAATTGATAAGTTGGCATATATGTCTTTTATGTTACATGTATGCTACTTTGTGTTACTTTCCTCTAATTCAGAACCCTCGGTTCTATTGCAAAATTCATTTTTGTTGTTCAGTACAGCTGTCAAAGTGAACTTAAAATATTTCTTAAAAAACTGGATAAAATTTGCCATCATGTAGGTTGGACTATTTCTAAAATTTACTATAAACTTACGGGTGTGTTCATTTTATGACCTATGAAAAGGGTAGTTTAAATATTCTTTTATGACATTTATGACAGCAAAACCTCGTTAAGACGTTCCTACAGGGGACAACAAAAAAGAACGTGCTAAGCAAGGAAACCTACTTCTCTATATACGAATAAAAACTATTCAACAAGGATACAGAAACAATAAATACGACTTTTCCCGACATGAGGGCACTTTACGTTGTGTAGCCGCGGGTACAGTGTAAACTATACCATATCTAAAGATGAGAGGAAAGTATTATTAAAAGGTGTGAAAAAGGCGAGAAAACAAATATGAAAATCTTTTCTGCTGGGGCTCATAAAATACCAAATGCCCTGAGTAGGGAAAATAGGTGGAGCTGGCACACGGGCTACTGCGCAAGATGGCCGCGACGCGCAATCCACCTCTAGTCACGCGTTACGTCCTCTGAAACCTCCAGAAAATAGGATGCCGTTATCTTATGGAATAATGTCAAAAGAGGCTACTGAAAAGGGCGCCTGATTTGAGAGAGCATGTGTTAGCGAACACGGGGTCTTTAGCTCAGTCTAGACATGTTGTGTACTAAGATGTTGTCTGTCCAACCACCTGGGCCAACTCTTGTAGGACACTTCATTCCGATGTGGTGGGGTTCTAGAATAGTAAAGCTCCTCCAGGGGCACCCTTGCCTTAGGTAGGAGTCGAGTAACCTGTGCTGTTGTTTTGCCTGCATTGGCCAAATCGCGGGGGTCTGTATCTGAGTCTAGGCATGTTGTGTGCTAAGCTGTCGTCTATCTAACCTCCTTGGCTAACTCTTGTAGGGGGCACTTCAACCCTAGGTAGCAGAGTAAATGCCACTCCTAAGGATTCGAACGTGGAGTTGACATAAACTGAAAAACTAAAGAGCTTAATTGCATTTCAAATATCCTCACCCTGATTGAAATATGTGTACGATGAAGATGTACTGACTACAGTAAATGACTACAGTGTACATGTCAGCGGAAAAAATGACTTTGTGAGCTGAGCTGTATTTTTCCAATCTGGTGTTGTAAAGGAATGCGACAACGTGTTATGACGCAAGACATCTGACTTGAGAGAACCCGGAGTCTTCAGCTACAGGTGAAAGCTTGTTCGGTTACGTCTCAGAACTCACGAGTCTCAGAACTCACGGGCTATAATTAGTAACAAATAGTATCAAAACTGACGACTACAAACTGGTAGCTAAAGTAAACATTCTAATGAGTCTCAAAATTCACGAATCCTGACAGCAGGTGCTTGCGATGACTGCACGAGGGATGAGGTGCGCGGTGACTCACGCCTCCCTTCAACCCATGTTTTTCCATCGACTTAGGGCAGTCACCCTGCTAGCAGATTGCCTATCAGTTGTTTATCTAGCCTTTTCTTAAATAATTTAAGAGCCCCTGGGGGCCCTTTTTAGTTGCTTCTTATGACAGGCAGGGGATACTGTGAATGTTATTCTGCCATCCCAACCCAGGGAAAAAATAATGGTTAGTGAATGAAAGAGACCGAGGTGTATTAATATCATTATTTTAAAAATATTTTGCTGTTGTCTTAAAGTTAATATAATACATTTCTTACCTTTCACATAAATTTGTAATACTGGCATGTGGCCTCCGGGGAGGTCTCGTGCAGGTCTTTAGAGTTGACCTGCACGTCTGTGAGGATGAAGTCCTACCTAAGATGAAGTCTAATGCTGAAGACGGCACGAATACCAGTCCCCGAGCCATAGGAATTAACTAATGAAAGTTAAAATCTCCCACCCGACCGGAAACCGAACTCGGGACCCCAGGACCCCTTGGACCAAAGGCCAGCATGCTAACCATTTATGCATGCAGCTGGACGAGATAAAATTAAAGTAGGTATATTTCCCACTGCTAGTTAAAAGAAACTGTCAGTTGTTAGTACTGGGGCTTAGCTCCATAATGCGCCAGAAGGCGGCATTTATTTGAATAAGGAATTTTATTTAGAGATATTAGATGTCAAGCCAGTTAATTCACTCATTTAGTTTCAACATTTGGAGATTCATTTGGGAAAAGGCGTATTTCTAATTTTCGTAAGCGTTCATCTATTCGCTTACTTCAATCGGTTATCTACCAGGTACATTTAAACCGAAAAAATATCCTTGTCGCATCCCATTATTCCGCGCGATATAAATGAATGATATTTGAAACTCATTCGATTATTTTATTCGATTATTTGAATAATCGGATGGAAGTTATTTGAATATTAAAAGTATTCGATTAACCCATCCCTAATAGGGTGGACATTTAACCATTCAAAGAAGGACTGGCCTTGCTCGTGAGTTTGAGACTGGCCCAGGTAGAGAAACTTACTCTTTCTAATCCTCTTCCAGGAATTCGTGAGTTTTGAGACTGGCGCAGGTAGAGAAACTTACTCTTTCTAATCCTCTTCCTGGAATTCGTGAGTTTTGAGACTGGCGCAGGTAGAGAAACTTGTTGTTACTAATCCTCTTCCAGGAATTCGTGAGTTTTGAGACTGGCCCAGGTAGAGAAACTTGTTCTTACTAATCCTCTTCCAGGAATTCGTGAGTTTTGAGACTGGTGTAGGTGGATAAACTTACTCTTTCTAATCCTCTTCCAGTAATTCGTGAGCTTTGATACTCGTGAGTTTTGAAACTCGTGAGTTTTGAGACGACACGGCTTGTTCGTGGTGTCCTTACTACAACTCTTGCTACTATGGTGACGTCACTCCACCCAGATCCTCATTTTTTTATGAGGTGAGGTGGAGGGGTAGAATTGCGTCAATGGTATACTGCCAGTCGTAAGGGTGACTAAAAGGGAGGGCTAACTCTGGCGAGAGCTGTGCTAGGACACAGTGGTAAATAGGCATAGACAGAGCCTTATAGATGCATTCCCTAATTTCTTCTTCTTCTTCCTCTGCTTCCTTATCTGTTTACGCTCCAGGGTCGGTTTTTCCATCGGACTTAGCGAGGGATCCTACCTCTACCGCCTCAAGGGCAGTGTCCTGGAACTACAGACTAGGGGTCGGACTCTACGGATCACTGGCGTAACGTGTGGAGATAAGGTAATTGCAGCTGAAAGAAGATACCAGAGTGGTGGAAGAATTGGAGAGAACTAATGAGGAGACAGGGAACAGCCCGAGTTTATTGGAAGAAGTGCTGAAATACAGTGAGATGGTGATAGAACAGAGGCAGGAGGCATTTGAGAAGAAAGCAATTGATGTGGAGAATGCACGTAAGGACAGAGAAGAGGAGGTGGAGAGAGCATGAAAGAAGAGAGAGGAGGAAATGGAAAGAGCTTGTAAGGACGGAGAGAAGTTTGTTGAGAAGAGAGAGCTGGCGTGCGGAATGAGAGAGAAACTTCCTCCCCAGAGAGACAGACAAAGTGGCGGAACAAAGAGGAAGGTCCACGGTGGCGGGAACTGCTCGTCGAGTACGAACCAGGTCACGAAATCCTTCAGCAAATTCTACATTGGGCCTCTGATCAGGGATATATCAATTCGGTGAATTTCCTTCTTGCAAGAAATCCCTGTGTGGACTGGATGCGCACCGATTTGAACCATGCTGCAGATAGGGGGCAGCTGCATGTTGTGGATGCTCTGGTAGGAAAGGAGAAAATCGAGGTCGAGTGGACTGTCTCTCCTTTGGAAGGAGTGACATTGATGTGAACATTGGTACCCACAGACAAGGAGTGCCTGCACTGACCTTGTCAGCCATAGAGGGCCAAGTGGAGGTGGTGATGTACCTGGTGGAGGAGGGAGGTATTACTGGGGAGTTGCTGGGTACTACTCTTGTACAAGTTGCTCAGTGGGGTCACCTCGATATAGTGAAGTACCTCACCACGCTAGACCCCACTAGTCTCAATGCTAAGGCTAATAGTTGCACATCTCTGTCCCTTGTCAAACGGAGGGGGGAAGCCACCATGAGGTGGTACGCTTCCTAGAGCAGTGCTCACTGAACAAGTAAGTTACTTGGACACACAACAGTAATGTAGTGTGTCTCCCTCTATCGACACCATGATCCTTACCTGCGCCGTGGAGGTGAGGAGGAGCCCTTCCTCCTCTCAGGAGGTTCAGTGCTACAACAGTGAGGGATCCTACCGGTAACAAAGAACTCTGTGTTGTGTCGTTGCCTAGAAGCGAATGGCATTCTGTGCTAAGGTTTGTACCAATGCAAATAAATTGTTCCAAGGTAATAAAACTGTTAAATGTGAGTTAGTGTTGGCCCCAGAACCATCTTCTTTGTGATTAAATTAGCAGCTCTCCGCAGACCATATGCCGCTCTCTAATTGGGAGTTGAGTAGAGTAATATACTTACACAGTATCGTACAATTGAGTGGTTGAAGCCGCTCTACAGGCTGAGGACAGTGTGGAAAGTCAGCACCATAGATCATCCAGGTAAGTGTCCTCGAGAAACGTTTCCGTTGAAGACACCGGCAATGAAATATGTAGCATGATCTCAGATAGGTAGGTGGCCTTCAGATGTGGCACAGATGGGAAACGAAATATTGTACGTAAATTTCCCATCACACAGGTGACAAGCACTTCAGTCATCTTATAATTTTCATGTTTTCCCTCCTCACCACTACATTTATGCTTTCAGTAGTTCCTGCATTGAGCCCTGCAGAAGTATTTGAATTACCTTTTAAACAAGGGTGAAGGTGAGAGTCGATGCAAGTGGCTGTGTCAGCGGAGAATAAGGCAGACTAATGATTCACTTATCCTAGTGCTTGAAATGCGATTTTACTAGAGTATGAAATCAGGCTTGAAATTAGAAACTACATTCTGAGTTTAATTGTATGGTATTTATCAAAATAATCATTAATGATCTCAATTAACTTACTGTATGACGATAAATATATCTTTTGCAGTAAATATTTGGTTTGAAAAGCCGTTGGCTCAGTAAACTCGCGTCCTCAACCTGAAGTAGAGCAGCTAATTTCAGGTGCACCCCAGTGGAGATGCATATACATTTTTAACCACATACCTGGAATCGAACCCTAGCTGAATGTTATGATGCCGTGGTTTCATTGAAATGGCAGAATGGGTTTGAACATAACACAGGTTGAAAGGAGGGAGCTGACGGCTGTCATACTGAGCCATGTACAGGAGGAGAACGGCCAATGACATAAGAGGCCTGTCGCTACAAAGAAACTATTGATCCCATAGGAACCTTGAGTGCGTCACTAGTTGCACTATGCGATATTATACAATTCAATCTAAACATTTAAACTCTTACTTCCAACAAATCATTTGCGAATCTTCTCACAAGAAATGCCTCATATGATTCCTTGATGCATTTAGGAATAACCGTGGTATTGGAACAGGAGGGTGCAACCTTCAGTCAGTCGCCACTGATCTGCATTTAGGGCAGTCACCAGGTGGCAGGTTCACTACTAGATGTTCACCCAGTATTTTCTCAAACTGATATGGACAGGTCTTACGGTGACAATGAGATAGGGAAGGAAGTTACTCTGGTGTGGAATTTGGAAACCACATAAATCAATATTCAAGTTTGCTGAGGTGAGGTTTGATCCCATTTTCTCCCGACAGTTGTTTGTTCACTCGCTCTGTGGAAACATTTTAGTCATGCTGTAACTAAACTGTGATGGGAAAAGTGCAAAATAAAAGTGACTGGGGTCGTATTAGTTACCCGAGCAAAAATAAATTTCTGAGTGTAATCAGTAAAGTTATAATAATCGTAGAACGCGCGTCTTCAGAGAACCACTGACTTTTTTCACATGGGTATGCCAGGGGGAAATGCATTAGTCTGTTTTGTACCTTTTAGTATGACAGTAAGTGGCTGTCATCGCGGCGTGAGACTAAACAGGCTTTCAAAATGATAGCTACGGAGCAAAATTAGAATGTCACTTTCGAGTTTGCAGGGTAACATTTTCAAAAAGGGGAGTGGAAATGCCTTAAGCCGTTCACTGTCACGTCTTTTTTTCGGCTCTTTTCTCCACGACGTGGGGGCGGTATTCCCTGCCTGTAGTACGAGGCGACTTTAAGAGATACCCAGGACTGTCAACTTGAGAGTGTCGTTTGGTGACCACGGTTCCGCTAGCTGAGTCTGGTGTGAGACTCCTGCACGGTTTGAGTGTCCTCCCTCTCTTTTGCAGATACCTTCACTTCTCCATTTTTCCTCTGATTAGTGTTAATAGAGGATGGTTGTCCAGTTGTACTTCCTCTTAGAAAAGTAATCACCACCACCGTCTCACGATTACCTAAATCTCAACAAGCTGTGAGTAAATGAGTGAGTGCTGGGGCTCCAAAGTGACCAAGCTCTCGATGCGACGTATATCGATTACTACAATGTATCAATTACAATTTTATTTTCAGAAGTAAATTACGAGTAAAAGTTACTAAGAAAGTAGCCGTTACAAGTAAATCATTTACTAGCCAACTCTATAAGTGAGATATTCGTGCTCATGACACAAGCTCGTATTACCACGTGTTAACGGTACTGGTGTCGGACCAGAGTACAGTTTACTGTATTGTTTACTGAGCACTTCATAGGCAAGTAATACCTGTTAGCGCTTGTCCTGCAGTGGAACAGGGTCTGGTGTCTCTTGTAAGCCAATCTTCACTTGGTTCTATAAGAGCATCATCTGAAACAAGATGAACATCCCTCAAGTCTTCTTGAAGGCGATCAAGCCAGTGTTTCTAGGACCGACCACGTGGCCTGTTTTCAGATGGTGTGATGTGAAGTGCCGTCTGTACCCATTACATGGCCATACCAAGTAGGTTATAAAGATAATAGCAGATACACTCTCGAAAGTGCGTAGCTTTCCGACGAGACAGCGCCACTACCACTATCTAGCGGCTCGCTGTCGACTGCTCCTTGTGGCTGCTATGACGTAATACCTGAACCAGAGGTCTCGAAATTGTATTGTATTGCATTGTATTGATTTTAAGTTTTAGACGAATTATGGAATAGCTTTTTAAGTACAACATGTGAGAACATTCAATGGGGAATATCATATTACTTGATTCATATTTCTTCACTAGTAAGAGGAAGTTTTCAGGGTCATGGCAATTAAGTTCAAGGGACATCAAAACATATTTACATTCATTGTATGGGATTGCCCAACCAATAACATAATTGTCTGCATTTGCCTGTGTAGTTTGCACATTGCTGTCGATGATCTCGTTTTTTCATTACTATTAGGTCTCTTATCACTAATATTTAATCTTTCATTCACAGCATAACTCATTTTAAAATACCGGTAATTGTATTTGTTTAGGAATACTGCAGCATCAGCCTCACAATTGCTATCTTGTGATGGGGATAGTAAGTTATTTATCTAACAGTTCTTAATGCACAGTGAATATTAGATGCATCTGGAGCTGTATTATTGCCCTCTTTACCTCTGACAATGGCAAATGAATTTTCCAGAAAATCTTGTGCTGGTCTTCTGGTGAAGAGAAATTGAAAATTCATTGCTCCATGAATTCTGACCACAAAATCTTCAGAGCAGTGACATTATCTACCCAACATTGAATACATGTTGGGTTGAGTTTACTATTACCACCTCTGTTTAACACAATGATCTGTCTTAGATATTTTCAATTTCTACCAATTTTTCTAAATGATTAGAATTACTGCAAAGGTGTTTTCTATACTTCTTAGGGCCTGGGATACTACATTTTGAGGAATCCAAGATGTCAAATAGTATGTGACATATTTCAATTAAATCAGCTCTAATAGCTGCAGAGGGTGGTTGTGAATGAAATTGAACATGCACCATTATGCCACAAGCAACAGAATGGCTCACAGTCCGAACAGCTAAACAAACTCCCGTTGGGGAAAATGAGGGAAGTGAAATATATACTTTTTATTCATTTTGGGGCTAGTCTGGGAACAATGGTTGAATCTTTGTTATAAAATTCTTCAGTATGAGACTAGCTAAAAATTTCCCTCCTTCATTTAAATCATACTTCTTTAAATTTTTTTTGAGTTGATTTAATCAAGTGAGGGGCATCATAGAAAATGTATATTTTTTAATCATTTATTTCTGTTGCGGGGATACCATTGTGGACAGAGAGGAAAGAAGGAGCACGCATGAATGGGTCTATCCACAACAATCAAAAGATTAATTAAAAGCTTAAAAATTATGGTTATATTTATTTTTTGGCTGTTTTTATGCTACGTTTCAACAAAACAAGTCGCTCAGCAACAGAACAAGATTTCAGGTACAGAACTAGCTCGGTAGCTTAGATACAAGATAGGAGAAATCAGAAAATCAACCTAAATTGCTAATTAACAATACGAGCTTAAAGCTCCCAATTTTACAAATGTTACTTGAGCACTGTTGCTCCATCCACTCAGTGGTCAAGGAGACAGGTCTCCCAATTTCATTTACAGAGTACTCACAACGTAAAATCTGCCGAGAGTACCTCTTGCTCTACAACGTTACCGCCATCCAAAAGGCACCATTCAATATTTACACTAACACCTCTACAAGAATAGAAAGAGCATCTGTGCTCTATGAATATATCTAGGAGGCTGCGCTCCGAACTTTATACCCTTACTGCCTTCTCAAGGCAACCTTCAACTTTTACATTCACAACCAGTGTATCTTTGCTCAATAAAATTAACACTTTCCAGGTCTCTCGAGGCACAACCTACATTTTACAATTCAAACCGTATTCACTGTCTTCAACACTCAACAGTCTAACATCTTAACATACATAATCAATTTTACAGGAGTATGGAATACCCATTCTACCGGGACTTGGTGGGAGAAGACACACAGATAAAAGTTACTGACCCAATAATCAAAATGATGCGGAGGCGAACACTTGCACTCCTTGAAATTTAGACTAAAAAGGTTAAAACCGTATTTGGGTTTCGGCCCGAAGTTACAGAGGCTGAGCCTATACTACTGAGGTGACTAGATGGAGAAAATGTAAGTTAGGAAAGCTACAGATAGAAAACGGTTACAAAGACATAGTCACCTCTAAGTCAAGTTGATAGGGAACTCAAGAGGTGTCACTCTCTCTAGTCCCGAATTTTAACTAAGTGCTTTTCGGCTCGTTTAAAATTTACATTAGATGTAGAAATTTACATTTTAGAAGACTGGAAATTTACTGTTACATCATTAAAGATAGGAAACCTTGCCCTCGAGTTAGCTTTCAGAGGCTATCACATAGTTATTAAAGGGCTGCCATTACCTTAATCTGCTGGAATACTCGATGAAGGGTCGAGGCGCCGCCGCTTCCTCTATTAACGCACACTCAGTAGACTGGGCGATCAATAAGGCAAGGTAGCTAGAAAAGGTAACAGATTTTATACCCGAGAGGAAGGTCCTAGAGAGCTCTCGGCTAAGGCCCAACACACCTCCAAATTTTATTGGTTAATCACAAAGGTACAAGACGGATCCTATTGCCTAAAAAGAAAATATACAAAATATTATATTGGTCGATATTTGAAGTTAGAGGACAGAGATAGAAATGTTGCAAACTGTAATACACCAAAAACAAAGCATAATCAACCTAGTTTAGGAAACCTCAAAATAAAAGTTACTTTAGGATTTGAATAGTTCCTCTTCACATTGATAGGGACATCTGTAGAGGAGAGTCCAAACTTCTAGCGCTAGTAGTTGTGACATTCATATATCAGATGGCATTCTTCGAGGCGCTTCATTTGAATGAACAGGGCGGGTGTACCTCGCGGTATAGACCTCCCCTCCCTTAATGTCTCTCCTCAGAGTTAAAGTTTGGCATTTGCATGTTAGAAGAAAAAATATCAAGTTGTTTTTTACAGACATACATTTTCTTGAAAAAGTTCATTTTTAAGAAATTACATTAAAAACAAATCTTGAAGTCTTCTTTCAGCCCTACCACTACAAGATACATAGTTCAAGTTTTGACGGCAAAAGCAGCCGCCGCAGACGGTAACCAGGTGGGGTCACCCGCATCACCCAGGTACCCTCAGATACATCTCTCCCGCTACTTTGAGAGGGGTAGCCATGGTGATGGTCGCCACAGACCAGATATAATGATACTGCTCCAAGATTGGTAGGCGGTTGAGATACAGCACCACAGCCCTCGCCGTAAAGGATGGTAGTAAATAAAGGGGATCGTTCGGCCGCCACCTCCACCTCCGGCTCTCAGGGGCCTCTTCCTGGGGGGCTTTTTCAGGGGCCTCTTCCACCGCCACCTTGTGGGGGCCCACCCCAGAGGCCCTCCGTAAACAAAGCTACGTGCTTTTTGACAGCAGTCATCGACAACAACGCATCGCTTACCTCACTGGTGCCATCTTGACAGGCCTAAACCTCAGTGCTGCCACCTTAACCTTACTAGCGCGAGATTTGAATGAGTAAACAAAGCACGTGCTTTTTTGACAGCCACGTGCTTTTTGACAACTATCATCGACAACAACGCATCGCTAACCTCAGTGCTGCCATCTTGAAGGGCCTAAACCTCAGTGTTGCCAACTAAACCTTACTAGCGCGAGATTTGAATGGGTAAACAAAGCCACGTGCTTTTTGGCAGCTGTCATCCGCCATTTTGAATCGCAAACCTCAGTGCTGCACTCTTTAGCTACTTACCTTTGAAATGTGGTGGCGGCAAAATGAAAAATTCCACGTGCTCTTGTTTGGAAACAAACCCACGTGCTTTTCTTGACGGCTGATTGCAGCCATCTTTAACCAACAGAGCACCGTGCTGCTATCTTTGTCGTAGTAGCAGCCAATTCCGTCAGCTGTCATCCGCCATCTTGCATCGCAAACCTTAGTGCTGCTATCTTTAACTACCTACCTTTGAAATGTGGTGGCGGCAATTTGAAAAATTCCACATTCTCATGTTTGGAAACAAAGCCACGTGCCATATTGACAGCTGTCATCCGCCATCTTTCATCACAAACCTCAGTGCTGCCCTCTTTATCTACTTACCTTTGAAATGTGGTGGCGGAAAATTCCACGTGCTCTTGTTTGGAAACAAATCCACGTGCTTTTTTGACAGCTGTCGTCCGCCATCTTTAATCAAGAGAGTACCGTGCTGTTATCTTTATCGTAGTAGCGGGCAATTCCGTCAGCTGTCATCCGCCATCTTTAATCAACAGAGCACCGTGCTGCTATCTTTATCGTAGTAGCGGGCAATTTGAAAAATTCCGTCAGCTGTCATCCGCCATCTTGCATCGCAAACGCAAGTGCTGCTATATTTAGCTACTACCTTTGAAATATGGTGGCGGATAATTTAAGAAATTCTACAGCAGGTATCTCTCGACGCTAATTGCACAAGATGGCGGCTATACATGACTCCTTAAGGGTACTTACGCAAGAAGGTGGTTGCAAGGTGGCTGCTATACATAGGTTCTTATGAGAATTCTTTGGGATGCTTGCGCAAGATGGCGGCTATACATGGCTCCTTATGAGACTCCTTAAGGGTGCTTGCGCAAGATGGCGGCTGTTCTTATGAGACGGCTTAAGGGTGCTTGCACAAGATGGCTTGAGACTCGCTAAGGATGCTTGCGCAAGATGGCGGACACAAGATGGCGGCTATACACGGCCCCTTATGAGACACCTTAAGGGTGCTTGCGCAAGGTGGCTGTTGCTCTTATCAAGAAAGCTAGCTTAGAGTCTAACGTGCCGTGCCGGTTCGATTCATTGAATTTGGGGCTTAAATGCATAATGTTAAATATCTCGAAAACGGTGCGTCGTAGAGCAAAACGGACAAAATATTTCCACCTACAGCGTAGGTTCGCAGTATAAGGAACATGATAGTAAAAGAAAAACATAGTCTAATGATGAGATCAACGGTTCGGTTCCCACTTAGGCCCTTTGACATTTGCTCTGCTTTAGCTTGTATTGAAGCAAGCTTTTGTAATAATATCAGGTCTAGCTATGGTAGAGAGTGTAACGTGCCGTGCCGGTTCGATTCATTAAATTTGGGGCTTAAATGCACAATGTTTATATATATCGAAAACGTTGCATCGTAGAGCAAAATGGGCAAAATATATCAGCCTAATACGTAGGCCCCTGAGAAAGTCCCCAGGAGGAGGAGGAGTAAGAGGCCCCTGGGATGGCCCCCCTGGAGGAGGAGGAGGAAGAGGCCCCTGGGAAGGTCCTCCAGGAGTAGGATGAGGAAGAGGCCCCTGAGAGCCGGAGGTGGACGTGTCGGCTGAGCCATCCACTTTATCTACTGATGGTGTTCCAGTACGCCGTAATGCAGGAGACTGGGCCAGAGCAGAGTGGGCCCTTACCCCACGCCGGCATCCCTCGCCAGATGCTGAGACACGGCCACAGATTAAAGAGAGGGCACGGAAACTGTCATTTATTTGGCGACAAAAATGGTTTGTGTTGAGAAAGAGAGTTGTGTACCCTTCTAAATTGCAGTTTCAGATGAGGCGGGCTGCAGCGAGTATGAGTGGGCTTAGAGGTAGTGAGAGACGGGCAACGGGATGAAATAAACCTAACTAAAGGGGACGGTTGTACGGGATTAAGTATATGCACTAGATACTGCCCTTAGGTGGATATGGGAGGGGCAGAAAGCCTCCCAATATAACTTAACAAACTGATATTTAAAAGAAAATTGTTACAGAACTGACGCCGAAGAAATATAACTGTTTTCTTACTGCCATAACTTAGTGGCCTATACTGAAAAACAAAAGATAATGCCAGTTTAATCTGCGAAAGTGGGCTCAAAATATCCTCTCAGGTGCTGGGTTCCTGACCAAAAGAGTAACAGGAGAGAAGAAGTCCAAAAAATACATGGCCCATGAAATCTAGGGGCAAGTTTTCCTGTAGGTACGAAATTCTTAACCATGACTTGATCTCCAACATTTTTATTGGTGGGCCCCCGTCCACGATCATATCTCTCTCCAACCTTTTCATGAGAAGCCTTCAGATTACTTTCAGCCTTCTTCCATAAGTCTCGGATATTATCAGGACCTATTGCCTTTGGTAATATGTCATTGATTGACCAAAGATTCGACAGCGGTGTGTTGGGAACAAATTTAAACGTGAGAGAGGGAGGAGTGAACTCGTGGGACTCATGAACAGCAGAATTTAAAGCAAAAGGTAACCAATGCAGAGAATTATCCCACCTGGAATTATCTTCATGATGAAAAGCGATCAACGCAGATCGAAATTTACGATTGATCCGCTGAGCCGGAGATGGTTGAGGGTAATAAGCAGAAGTTGTTACATGGGATATGGAGAGATCGAAACAGAATTTCCGGAATAAGTTAGATGTGACATCCTTTGCATTATCAGAAACTATATATAGACAGGGACCAAATGAAGCAATGCTAGTATTAAGACGAGAAAAGGTAGACTGAGCTGTAGTCAGCTTAGTGGGAAACTACCATGAAAATCTAGTGAAGCCGTCCACACATACAATAATAAATTTAGCCCCGTTCCCCTTTGATTGGGGAAGGATCCAACGTAGACTGTGTATAAATGCTCCAGGGGGGGGGGAGATGCTTGTTGCGAAGACAGTAGCCCTACCTTACTAGACAAGATGGGCTTACTAATAAAGCAAGATTTACAAGCTTAACCATTCCTCTCATTTCGCCGTCCATACTCTTCCTAATAAACATCTCTCTGATTATTTCCCTTGTTTCGAAGATGCCTTAATGCCCCCGTAATGGGTCCTCATGTAGTATTTGAAGATCATTGGCACAAGAACGGTTGAAACCACAAGTTTCGTCTTCTCATCATGCCTCGAAGGGCATACATAAGGGACAACATGTTCCGCAGAAGAAAGGTTTTCCGTTATCGGAGCCAGCACGGGATCTTCTCGTTGATATTTCTCAATGTCACGAAGTTGCATAGGGGCATCATTCAAAATAGCATTAACACTAGGAGGTATGGGCATGGAAATAGAAGAACTATCTTCCTGTTCACTGATCTCAACATCACTAGAAAACATGCGGCTTAGTCCATCGGCAACTACATTTTCTGATCCCCAAATATGTCGTACATCAAATTGGAATGCTGAGATCCTGATCGCCGAACGGGAGATACGTCCAGGACGACGAGGCCGAGCTAAAACCCAACTGAAGGCTTGCTTTCTTTTTCTAATTTAAATTTGACATGTTGCAGATAAAGGCGGAACTTCTCCAGGGCAAACAAGACTGCCAAACCCTCTGATTCATAGATAGAACACTTGTTGTCTTAAGCCGATAAGGTCCTAGACGCATAGACGATGGGCCGCCTTCCGAGTTCCTGCAGAAGGACAGCAGCGACAGCAGATGATTAGGCATCAGTTTGGACAATGAATTTCTTAGAGAAATCGTGCATGTCTAATACAGGGGCGTTACAAAGAGCTAATTTAAGGTCTTCATATTTAACACCTTTCCTGCGAAGTAAGTTCAGGGCCGCCGCCCTATTAGCAAAGTAATTCACCATGTTTATAAATCTGGCGATTCCTTTGATGTCTTTACGAGGCTTGAAGTCAAAATTGGCCTGTGTTCTGGAATGGTCAATAGAAACACCATCCGGCGACACAATATGTCCTAAGAACGGCATAGAAGGCGTAGCAAAAGCTACCTTCCACCCTCCAGGTCTCTCGAAGCACAACCTACATTTTAAATGAAAACATTCACTATCTTGAACATTCAACAGTAACCACTTAACATGAATGATTGAATTTTACAGGAGGATCGAATACTCACTTTACCGGGATTTTGTGGAAAAAACACATGTTAAAGTTACTGGCCCAAAAATCAAAATGATGCGGAGGCGGACTCTTGCATTCCTTGAAACTTACACTTAGAAATTTAAAACCCTAGTTGGGTTCAGTGCTCGACGTTACAGATGCTACCCTACACTACTGAGGTGACCAGATGGAGAAAATATAAGTTACAGATTGAAGACGGTTACAGAATCAGTCGCCTCCAAGTCAAGTTGATAGGGAACTCGAGAGGTTGTCACACTCGCTATTCCCGAATTTAAGCTAATTGCTTTTCGGCTTGTTTGAAATTTACATTAGAAATTTACATTTTAGATGATTAAAAATTGAAGGATACATAAATAAAGTTAGAAAACCTTCCCCTCGAGATAGCTTTCAGAGGCTATCACATAGATATTAGTTAGCTGCCATCTCCAGTAAAGCTCGATGAAGGGGAAGACGCCCCCACCTTCTCTATTTGCACACACTCAGTAAACTGGACGATCAATAAAGAAAGGTGGCTCGAAAACGTACCAGCTTTTATACCCGAGAGGAAGGTTCTAGAGTGATCTGGGCTAAGGCTCGACACACCTAATTTTTACTGGATAATGAAATAAACGGGGGATGAACACTATTGGTGGAAAAGTTCACATACAAAATTTCCTATTTGTCAGTTTTGAAGTTGGTGGAAACAGATCGAAGTGTTGACGACTGTGATACACAAGAAAGACAAATCAATTCAGTTTAGGAAACCTTAAAATAACAAATTACTTTGTATTCTTAATCGTTCCTCTTCACACTAGAGGGCTTAACATAAGCTGAAATGATCCCTTTTAATCCCTGCAAGGTGTAGGAAGATGTGTGGTATCTTACAAGACACCAGCACTGTCCATTGCAGTGTGCAGTAGATCACAGTTATAAGTAAACCAACGATACTGAATGTTAAGAAACAACGGGCTGCGTCTTGGAGCAAGAGAAAATAAGGGATTCAGGGTGCGTCACGCCTTCCAAGTAAGAATAGAACAGGACTTGACCAATAGAGAGGGACGTTAACGCTTGGAGACTGGAAACATTGCCTGGAACAGCTCGGGGTCCCGTGGTTGCTGTCCTGCTCTAAATGACCGCGACATAATTGTTATACGAAGCTAATTCTTTTTAATGCAGTAAAATAACCTGTAGCGCATTATGTGTGGTTGATACCACCTAACAGTCATGCGACTAAAAGGTGTGCCTAACTTTATGAATCCACCTAGTTACCCGATTAACAGTGTGAGATGTTGAACTCCTTCAGGTTTCGTATACAAGACAGCTGGAGAACAAATCGACCATCTCCGAATCACATTATCTTAAGTAGAAGGAAAGAAAAAGTAAACTCTGCTTGACTCTCAATACAGTGAGCACGGAACTCGTAACTGAGTCTGACACTCTCCCAGTTATTTCTGCCAATCCCTAACCTTTATCGTCCCTGTCCAAACATCCTTGGTCAACTCTTAATCCTTTCCGGCTCTGGTGGTATTAGGTTTGTGTCTTCCTCTTATTGATAGCTTAACTCTTCTCTGATTGGCGTTAAAAGAGGAAAGTTGTCATCAGTTCTGTAATAATCTGAACTGAATTCTCTCATCTCTGGGGTCAGTTCCTGTGGTACACAGCAAAGTTCTACTGCTAGTAGTTATCAGAACGAGCTGAGTTCTCTCATCTCTGGAGTCAGTTCTTGTGGTACACAGCAAAGTTCTACTGCTAGTAGTTATCAGAACGAGCTGAGTTCTCTCATCTCTGGAGTCAGTTCTTGTGGTACACAGCAAAGTTCTACTGCTAGTAGTTATCAGAACGAGCTGAGTTCTCTCATCTCTGGGGTCAGTTCCTGTGGTACACAGCAAAGTTCTACTGCTAGTAGTTATCAGAACGAGCTCAGTTCTCTCATCTCTGGAGTCAGTTCTTGTGGTACACAGCAAATTTCTACTGCTAGTAGTTATCAGAACGAGCTGAGTTCTGTCAACTCTGGAGTCAGTTCTTGTGGTACACAGCAAAGTTCTACTGCTAGTAGTTATCAGAACGAGCTGAGTTCTCTCAGCTCTGGAGACAGTTCCTGTGGTGCAAAACAAAGTTCTACTGGTAGTAGTTATCAGAAGTAACTGAGTTCTATCTCTGGAGTCAGTTCCTGTGGTGCACAACAAAGTTCTACTGCTAGTAGTTATCAGAACGAACTCAGTTCTCTCATCTCTAGAGTCAGTTCCTGTGGTGCACAGCAAAGTTCTACTGCTAGTAGTTATCAGAACGAGCTGAGTTCTCTCATCTCTGGAGTCAGTTCTTGTGGTTCACAACGAAGTTCTACCGCTAGTAGTTATCAGAACGAACTGAGTTCTCTCATCTCTAGAGTCAGTTCCTGTGGTGCACAGCAAAGTTCTACCGCTAGTAGTTATCAGAACGAACTCAGTTCTCTCATCTCTAGAGTCAGTTCCTGTGGTTCACAACGAAGTTCTACCGCTAGTAGTTATCAGAACGAACTGAGTTCTCTCATCTCTAGAGTCAGTTCCTGTGGTGCACAGCAAAGTTCTACCGCTAGTAGTTATCAGAACGAACTGAGTTCTCTCATCTCTAGAGTCAGTTCCTGTGGTTCACAACGAAGTTCTACCGCTAGTAGTTATCAGAACGAACTGAGTTCTATCTCTGGAGTCAGTTCCTGTGGTGCACAGCAAAGTTCTACCGCTAGTAGTTATCAGAACGAACTCAGTTCTCTCATCTCTAGAGTCAGTTCCTATGGTGCACAGCAAAGTTCTACTGCTAGTAGTTATCAGAACGAGCTGAGTTCTGTCAACTCTGGAGTCAGTTCTTGTGGTACACAGCAAATTTCTACTGCTAGTAGTTATCAGAACGAGCTGAGTTCTGTCAACTCTGGAGTCAGTTCTTGTGGTACACAGCAAAGTTCTACTGCTAGTAGTTATCAGAACGAGCTGAGTTCTCTCAGCTCTGGAGACAGTTCCTGTGGTGCAAAACAAAGTTCTACTGGTAGTAGTTATCAGAAGTAACTGAGTTCTATCTCTGGAGTCAGTTCCTGTGGTGCACAACAAAGTTCTACTGCTAGTAGTTATCAGAACGAACTCAGTTCTCTCATCTCTAGAGTCAGTTCCTGTGGTGCACAGCAAAGTTCTACTGCTAGTAGTTATCAGAACGAGCTGAGTTCTCTCATCTCTGGAGTCAGTTCTTGTGGTTCACAACGAAGTTCTACCGCTAGTAGTTATCAGAACGAACTGAGTTCTCTCATCTCTAGAGTCAGTTCCTGTGGTGCACAGCAAAGTTCTACCGCTAGTAGTTATCAGAACGAACTCAGTTCTCTCATCTCTAGAGTCAGTTCCTGTGGTTCACAACGAAGTTCTACCGCTAGTAGTTATCAGAACGAACTGAGTTCTCTCATCTCTAGAGTCAGTTCCTGTGGTGCACAGCAAAGTTCTACCGCTAGTAGTTATCAGAACGAACTGAGTTCTCTCATCTCTGGAGTCAGTTCCTGTGGTGCACAGCAAAGTTCTACTGCTAGTAGTTATCAGAACGAGCTGAGTTCTCTCATCTCTAGAGTCAGTTCCTGTGGTTCACAACGAAGTTCTACCGCTAGTAGTTATCAGAACGAACTGAGTTCTATCTCTGGAGTCAGTTCCTGTGGTGCACAGCAAAGTTCTACCGCTAGTAGTTATCAGAACGAACTCAGTTCTCTCATCTCTAGAGTCAGTTCCTATGGTGCACAGCAAAGTTCTACTGCTAGTAGTTATCAGAACGAGCTGAGTTCTGTCAACTCTGGAGTCAGTTCTTGTGGTACACAGCAAATTTCTACTGCTAGTAGTTATCAGAACGAGCTGAGTTCTGTCAACTCTGGAGTCAGTTCTTGTGGTACACAGCAAAGTTCTACTGCTAGTAGTTATCAGAACGAGCTGAGTTCTCTCAGCTCTGGAGACAGTTCCTGTGGTGCAAAACAAAGTTCTACTGGTAGTAGTTATCAGAAGTAACTGAGTTCTATCTCTGGAGTCAGTTCCTGTGGTGCACAACAAAGTTCTACTGCTAGTAGTTATCAGAACGAACTCAGTTCTCTCATCTCTAGAGTCAGTTCCTGTGGTGCACAGCAAAGTTCTACTGCTAGTAGTTATCAGAACGAGCTGAGTTCTCTCATCTCTGGAGTCAGTTCTTGTGGTTCACAACGAAGTTCTACCGCTAGTAGTTATCAGAACGAACTGAGTTCTCTCATCTCTAGAGTCAGTTCCTGTGGTGCACAGCAAAGTTCTACCGCTAGTAGTTATCAGAACGAACTGAGTTCTCTCATCTCTGGAGTCAGTTCCTGTGGTGCACAGCAAAGTTCTACTGCTAGTAGTTATCAGAACGAGCTGAGTTCTCTCATCTCTAGAGTCAGTTCCTGTGGTGCACAGCAAAGTTCTACTGCTAGTAGTTATCAGAACGAGCTGAGTTCTCTCATCTCTGGAGTCAGTTCTTGTGGTACACAGCAAAGTTCTACCACTAGTAGTTATCAGAACGAACTGAGTTCTATCTCTGGAGTCAGTTCCTGTGGTGCACAGCAAAGTTCTACTGCTAGTAGTTATCAGAACGAGCTGAGTTCTCTCATCTCTAGAGTCAGTTCCTGTGGTTCACAACGAAGTTCTACCGCTAGTAGTTATCAGAACGAACTGAGTTCTCTCATCTCTGGAGTCAGTTCCTGTGGTGCACAACAAAGTTCTACCGCTAGTAGTTATCAGAACGAACTGAGTTATATCTCTGGAGTCAGTTCCTGTGGTGCACAACAAAGTTCTACCGCTAGTAGTTATCAGAACGAGCTGAGTTCTCATCTCTGGAGTCAGTTCTTGTGGTGCACAACGAAGTTCTACCGCTAGTAGTTATCAGAACGAGCTGAGTTCTCTCATCTCTAGAGTCAGTTCCTGTGGTGCACAACAAAGTTCTACCGCTAGTAGTTATCAGAACGAGCTGAGTTCTCATCTCTGGAGTCAGTTCCTGTGGTGCACAACAAAGTTCTACCGCTAGTAGTTATCAGAACGAACTGAGTTCTCATCTCTGGAGTCAGTTCCTGTGGTGCACAACAAAGTTCTACCGCTAGTAGTTATCAGAACGAGCTGAGTTCTCTCATCTCTAGAGTCAGTTCCTGTGGTGCACAACAAAGTTCTACCGCTAGTAGTTATCAGAACGAACTGAGTTCTCATCTCTGGAGTCAGTTCCTGTGGTGCACAACGAAGTTCTACCGCTAGTAGTTATCAGAACGAACTGAGTTATATCTCTGGAGTCAGTTCCTGTGGTGCACAACAAAGTTCTACCGCTAGTAGTTATCAGAACGAACTGAGTTATATCTCTGGAGTCAGTTCCTGTGGTGCACAGCAAAGTTCTACCGCTAGTAGTTATCAGAACGAGCTGAGTTCTCTCATCTCTGGAGTCAGTTCCTATGGTGCACAGCAAAGTTCTACTGCTAGTATTTACCAAAACGAGCTGAGTTCTCATCTCTGGAGTCAGTTCCTATGGTGCACAGCAAAGTTCTACTGCTAGTAGTTACCAAAATGAGCTGAGTTCTCATCTCTGGAGTCAGTTCGTGTGGTGCACAGCAAAGTTCTACTGCTAGTAGTTACCAAAACGAGCTGAGTTCTCTCATCTCTGGAGTCAGTTACTGTGGTGGACAGCAAAGTTCTACTGCTAGTAGTTATCAGAACGAGCTGAGTTCTCTCATCTCTGGAGTCAGTTCCTATGGTGCACAGCAAATTTCTACTGCTAGTAGTTACCAAAATGAGCTGAGTTCTCATCTCTGGAGTCAGTTCGTGTGGTGCACAGCAAAGTTCTACTGCTAGTAGTTACCAAAACGAGCTGAGTTCTCTCATCTCTGGAGTCAGTTACTGTGGTGGACAGCAAAGTTCTCCTGACGTAAGTCAAGCTGAGCAATTGACACTAGCTGAGTCGGTCATCTGGAAAAGGGGACACGTCCACAAAATTGCATTTAACAGAAGAGACACAAAATTGAATGAACGTTGAAATTATCGAAGTTGCATATAAATAGTAAAAGGCCATTTATTCCAGTCATACGGATTCCGGAATCCATCCCTGAAGGGCAGAAAAATATTTTTTTCTCTAGATGCGTACAATTTTCCAAGTGGACTGAATTTCCTTATAAAAAAGGAAATTTTCATACCTGTCCTTTAATTTTGTGTTTAATTCGACTATTATTACAGTGTCTCTTTTCAATCAATCTATGACATTTAGAAATAAGGCACATATTTTAATTTTGACAAAGAAAATCAGTAATCATGTTCATTCCGTCGTATAGGCTATTATATTTTTCAATACGGTTCATGTTCTCTCATCATGAACTGACCTTGTAACAATTGTAATGAATATGTTATAGTTCCTGACCGTAGGTTAAAGATATAAAACAAGAACTGCAAGTAGCTTCTCTGTAAGAGGATCCGAATTCTTCTTCATACAGAGCTTCCTGCTCAGAAATTAGACAGTTGTTGGCAGTCTCATGGTAGAAACTGACATCTTATCACCAATATACCGTATAAGTTTCCTCATATCGTTGACCTTAATATTAATGGGACTTAGTATATACTACGAGAAGAAATGGAGAACATAGTTGAATTATTGTAAGAAAATTAATTTTTGCACTTGACAACTGTTCTGACAACACCAAGTATGTCATACTTTTATAAGAATACAAGTGTATTTTACACTATTACACATTCTGACAGGGCACACTTACATTCATTGAATTCGTCCATATCAGGAAATGTATTTTCAGCTTCTGCAGTGGTCTTCAACTCCGAAAATCTGTGTCAGTCAGCGTTAAAGATCTAAGAGATCCTTGTTCTTTTCCTTGGAAATCGGAAGTGTATTGCTGTAAAAATATTCGCTGTAGTTTATTCGATACAAACAGGTTTTGTCATCATTCACTGTGTATTCTGATTTCATTCGAACTGAAAGGTTCACTTGATGAACAGAAATTTCTCTTTTGATCTCTTGTTCTTCTTCATCCTTGACTATCTTCAATTTCATTTGTAGATTTCCACACTTGTGACGTGCTTCAAAAATATTCCAAAGAATATAGAGTGCGACCCACATGGAGTACATAGTGTTCTTCTTGTGTGATGAGAACGAAGCTCAGCCACACATCGCATCACCAGATGACTTTACTGTTGAAAACATTTCTTATCTGACAATGTAAAGGTCCCCTCAAAACTATGCAATTTCCTCAATTGTACGGAAGCTGAGGGGCTAACGTGTTATATTGTGAGTACTGGAGAGCTCTGTCAAGCTAAGCAAGCAAATTTCGAAAATCACTTCCAGGCTAAATGCAGTCCCGGATAAACTGTCTAAAATCGCTTGGTTCATTTCTCGTTTTCTGTCTTATTCAAATCCCAGCCAAATTATTCTTTCTCTAACGAATTCCTTGGTTCAATACTCTGAGAGATTTTTTATTTTTTTAAATGCCCGCACCGAAGCCTTAAGTGAAACTCTGCACTGACTCACACTAGCGCTCGTACTGGTATAAAAGACAAACTGCTAATCTAATCGACCTAATAACGATGATAAAACAAAGGATTGCATTTCTTTGGAATAAATATAGAATATATTCTCTTAGTTTATTATATTTTATTTACTTAAAATTCTTACCTCATATCCATAGGATATTTCCAGCATTGAGTTGCTTGTCTGAAGGCCTAAAAATGTGGATATTCCTCTGTTTTCTTCTTGCTTAATGCCAGATGTAGAAGCACTTGTGTTCATTATTGCCAATGTGTTCATAAAATATCCCATCCACACTCTTACTCATACTACATCTGTCTTAAGATATAACACGTATGACACAATTATAAATGTCCCCTCATCAGGATCACCTGTTCAGTACCAACACTTGATGTTTTATCTCTGCTGCCAAGAGACCAAAATAATTTCAATAATCTTTCTCGTACGTCATCACGAAGTTTCTCTTTACACTTTGCTCGACAGTCTCTAAGTGGTTCCATTACTCTGGCTGTAAATTGGTATAAGATTTTCTCTTTCCGTTGTTTTCAACCCGAAAATTGCATTCTTCTCGCGAGATCATGATGAAAAACATTAACATCTTCTCCACTTGAGCTTTCCACATACACAGGCAGAAAATCTGGATCGTTTCCCTGTTGTCATTCACTTCTTCACTTTCATCTCTGGCCATTGCCTGCAACATGACCATTGCTGTACTTCTGAGCACGTAAGCCCATACACTAAGGGTGCAACCTTACTCATTCTCCCCTGCAATGTAAATTTATAGTTATTTTTCTAATTGTTGGGTTTCTATTCAGTGTCGCTAACCATACAGTTTAGGGACCCTACTTTCCGATACGACGTCCGTCACGTTGGCACTGTACATTCAGGATTTATCTCGTGAATTGCCAGAATTACGTATTGCCATTGCAGTCACTAGTCTTACATTTGCGAGTATAATTGTAAATCTGCTTGGCTAATACCAGGTGGCATTTGATAACGTAGTTTGTGTGAACGCAGCATTTTATTTTGGTTTTATTTCGTGCAATACATACGCACAGAATTCAATTAGGGTGTCTAAGGAGCACGAAAACTCATCAAGAACTCCTACGAAAAGGAGACCAACGTTACCTCGTTTACAAAAATCAATTCAGACATTGCTACAAGTTATTGATAAAGGAAGGCGATGAGTTATCACTCGTAGTGATGTGTACATTATGACAAGAGTTTCACAATGAATTTGAGTAAGTGTTATTTTTAATTTTGTTTCTGTGATAAGTTTCTGATAATGAGATCAGTTGAAATGGAAACAATATTTCGTTATGAACTTAACCTAACCTAACCATGTCTTGTCTCGACTTTGGTACGGTTGCAGACCTAGCCTTTGTGTATTATTTTTGACTTACAGCATATGTGTATGTAATATGCTTGCTCATGTGTATTATTACAGCGTGATTTCATTTAGATTTCTATCCTGTTTACTAGGTAACATCTGCCACCTGAGCGACTGTTGTAAATGCTTCGAGTAATACACACCATTTCCGGAGGTGAAATCCTCCACACTCTAGTAAATTAACACTTTCAGACTGCAACTAAAGAGCATTCTGTATATTGTCACAGATCCTTACTAGGTCATCAGCATTATATACTCTGCGAATAACTTGTGGGTCTCTGGGGAATCTCGATTCTTCATCTTCAGCAAGTTGCTCCTGAGATCTGGTAGCTAGGAACGCTGCTGCTGCTGTGCCATATGTTACAGTGACAGGGTGGATCCATAGGTAGGGTTGCCATAAGATTCAGGATGAAATTCAGGGCACCAACATCGACAAGTTCCAAACATAGGTGCCAACTCCACTGCAGCACTTGCCCCCATGCACATAGTGGTACGGGGATATAATCATGTTTTTGCTCACGCAAAATTATTTGATATATTCATCCTTGCCCCCACGCTCAAGACCAAAAGTTGGCGTCTGTGGTTACAACGAGTGTATTTGGATAATTCCATGAGAACTGGCCTCTCCATTACCAAAAAAACACATTTGTTATTGCACCCGTCCACCTCCCGAGTCCCAGACTAGCATTTATCTCAGGGGTGTCGGTTCATTATTTAAGTCATCTATATATATAAAATAAGTGTTTTGTCTGTACATTGCTCAGAATTTGAAAATAATGGTATTTCTGTATCGGTCACGTCCATAGTAACAAGAAAATGCACTTTTTACTTTTCCGTAATTTCTGTCTGTCTGTCTGTCTGTCTGTCTGTCTGTCTGTCTGTCTGTCTGTCTGTCTGTCTGTCTGTCTGTCTGTCTGTCTGTCTGTCTGTCTGTCTGTCTGTCTGTCTGTCTGTCTGTCTGTCTGTCTGTCTGTCTGTCTGTCTGTCTGTCTGTCTGTCTGTCTGTCTGTCTGTCTGTCTGTCTGTATGTATGTACACGCATCACGAGAAAACGGTTGAAGAGAATTTAATGAAAGTCGGTATGTGAAGTCGGGGGATGAGCCTCTACAATCTAGGCTATAAATCATTTTACTCACGCTGAGTGAAATGGTAGTTTAGAGGAGGGACTAAAATTGAATTCTCAACTATTTATGTTATTAGTGGTCTGATGAAAATCGGTATGTGAAGTCAGGGGATGAGCCTCTACAATCTAGGCTATAAATCATTTTACTCACGCTGAGCGAAATGGTAATTTAGGGGAAGGCCTAAAATTAAATTCTCAACTATTTATGTTATTAGTGGTCGTATTTTAAAGAAAATGGGTATGAAAAGTTGGGGAACAAGTTGCTACAATCTAGGCTATCAATAATTGTATTCACGCTGAGAAAATGGTAGTTTAGGGGAAGGCCTAAAATTTAATTCTCAAATATTGTTGTTATTAGTAGTCCTATCTTGATGAAAATCGGTATGCAAAGTCCGGAAATAAGTCGCCGTAGTCTAGGCTGTAAATTATTTTATTCACGCTGAGTGAAATGGTAGTTTAGGAGAAGGCCTAAAATGTAATTCTCAAATATTTCGTATTAGAGGTGTGATCGATGAATGCTACATAACTAAGCTTATATAGTATTACATTTCCTATTATTAATGTCTTATACATTGTTACCGTACTGGCTATGATCACAAAGATATTCATGAATTTGGATTTTTGTTACTAAGTCATATCAGCTCCGAGTAACGAGAAAATGGGTAAAACGTATTTAATGAAAATCGGTATGTAAAGTCGGAGAATAAGAAACTACAGCTTATGGTATAAAATATTTTACAAATCGCAGAGTCGAAAGAAAACTAAATGTGAAGGTCTACAATATAGAAAGCTCATAACATTGATCAACAATAACATTACATTGACCATTGTTTGTCGTGATGTGCTTTGTGTCTTCTGTTGCCCCTCATCTCCGGTAGATAGGATTACTGCTGCATACAGAGTATTTTTTATTTGATTTGTGTCTTCTGTTGCACCTCATCTCCGGTAGATAGGATTACTGCTGCGTACAGAGTATTTTTATTTGATTTACGTCGCACCGACATAGATAGGTTTAATGGCGACGATGGGATAGGAAAGGGCTAGGAGTGCCTTAGGCCTTAATTAAGGTACAGACCCAGCATTTGACTGGTGTGAAAGTGGGAAACCACGGAATACCATCTTCAGCGCTGCCGATAATGGGGTTCGAATCCACTATCTCTCGGATGGAAGCTCACAGCTGCGCACCGCTAACCACACGGTCAACTCGCCCAGTCGTACAGAGTGTAACAGCCTGTCTGAATATTGATGGGAAGTAGCTGAGGAGTTAGATAACTTTCTTCTTTAGCATGCCATTCCCCTGGTTTATAAATTTTCTGATACTACTGGTACGTAACACACTGGATCATCATAGCATTCAAGCTATTCAATCCCTACTCTGAGGCACTGATTGGAATGAACAGTGTGCATATTTAGCGGAATAATGGCAGATGAGTGTTCATGGCAATCTGCGGCCTGGTCATCCCAGCTCTGAAATTTTGGACTATTAGATTGGCACCGCAATCTAACCGCAGCACTGTTCGTTAAAAGTGATAAAACCTGCGGCTTTCCATTTGATCGAGTATTTTATTTGATAGCATTGCTTTTAATCGCTACATTCATACTTACGTTTTTGTAATGACCTATGTTGATTTTAGGTTAGGAAAACCACAAAGTCAGTCTTTCTGAGAATCCCGTAGCGAAACACGGGTACATCAGCTAGTCAAATATAAATATAGCGGCATCAATGAACACGGGAATGAACGGAGCAATTTAAAATTAAAAATGGGGAAGGCTCGATTGTAAACTTGAATTTAAGGACTCCATGATAGGACTAGGAAGTGACTGTTAACTTTAAAAAGAGTCTCATCTAACTACAATAAAAAGATTATGAGAATGGTTTCCTTTGAAATAATTGCCAGAAGGAGCAGTTTATTACGCCACCCGACGTACGAAACTTTGATACATTTGGCAATGATATTTAAATTTCCACACATGTTACATAAACAAATCACTTGCTACACCGCAAGTGGTATCAATATCTTGCTGGGTTGCTTCTGAAAGAAATTACAAGTGGAGTATAACTTACGGATCGATTCCATTTGAATCGAACCGTTGTTCAAGGATATAGCTTCCTTCTATCGGGAGCCTGAGCATAACCCATGTTACGGTCGGCTTCCCGATTTAACTAAGATGATGTACCCCGGCTATATACATTTTTCCGAGACCGGTACTCGGACTGGGTAATGTTTCTCGTGAATTACGAAAAATGGATTACACGGACAGTTCCTATCTTACGATGTCCAGCTGATGCCATACCACAGAATTAGCATTTATATTTTATTTACACATGATTTGAAATGTTACAAAGTAGCCTCAGTAGACAACTGCCACAGATGAGATAACGAGAAGCGGTGGGAAATACCGTGACAATGACCTCCCCTCGCATCGCCAGCGAAGTAAACAAACACACCAAGTATTACTGTAACTCGTCCCGTGCGGAAACCGTATGATAACGAGGTAACAAATGACTATAATATTTAACATTCTTATTATTCAAACATACGAATCGAGGGATGTTGTCACCAATTAATTAATTAACTATCGTCAGAATATTCATTTATCCATGAAATTATCATCCTTGAAATTATTATTATTATTATTATTATTATTATTATTATTATTATTATTATTATTACTCAACGGTTCCTGGCACTGTCACGTTTGATTAATATCGTCATTATTATGCGGGACGGAAACACCAATGGTTATTACTGTTATTATTATTAGTATATCCCTCTTGTGGTTTTTATTATTATTAATGAATAGGTGACTCCTGATATTATTATTATTATTCACGTCACTCAAGAGGTTATTATTATTAATGAACCGGTCTCTTCCGCCAAAATATATACTTTTGAAGTTACGAGAATATCTCATCCATCATCTCTTAAGATGGTATCCCTGAGTCTTCCATCAAATTTTAGCGATTGGCCGGCAAGCGGTCACGTGATTTAAATCTCCACCTGCCCGAACCTAGGCTAGCGAATGTCCTCGCAACCGCTGTAGCTTTCCATGACGTCACGGAATCTCCGTCCTGCCAAAAATATCCCAGCGCATTACTCATGTTGCGAGCTTCCATTGTGTCACCTATCCCTTTCTCTTTCTGACCAAGACTTATTTGTGGACTTGTATTTCCCTGTTCGCCAACTAATGAGATCCCCTGCTGTGAAGTAGCTAAATGTTGTTGTGTCGAGCTAATCCGTCAGGCTCCAGTCTGTCGTCCTTCCTTCGCTCATATTACGACATTACACAGATGAAATATTTTCAACTACACTTCTGTATTTCAGTAAATGTACCATATATTATTTTATCAATCAAATCATGACTGACTATGGGCCTAAGTCACTCGGGTTCATTATATGATGTTAATGTTAAAAATCAAATAGAAAATTAATAAAAAACATACTTTAAGTGAAATACCTACTTAACAGTCCACTGCAAAATTAAACAATATTGAATGTTATTTGCATAGATTTTTATGTAAAAGATGGGACATTCCCTTTCAAAAGCATTTGAGCAAAATTTTAAATAATGTGCTCTAATTGTTTTAATTCAGGACATTCAAGAATTTTTAAAAATTCAGTCAGGACGTCGGCACACATGCTCAAATTCAGGACAATCCCACTTTTCAAGGACGTATGGCAAACCTATCCCTAGGTAATTCCCTCCAGATAATCCGCTGAACGTTCCTATCATCTGCATGAACCATGTCTTGCTGATAGATTTAGCAATATCTGTAGTGAAGGCAAAGGTATGCATTCCAAATCTTAGAATAATAGTGTAAATATCATCTTGTATTGTCGTTACAACCATTAATAAATCACTTAACGAAATACTGTTAGAAGTTTTAGCAGGTGCATCACATACAACCCTCGTTTTTGAAGATGAGCTACAAAGCTTAAAAACTGGATGATAGGGCAGATAATAGCTTCCACCTTCATTCCCTGACCTTAACCATATGCCCCATGGCCTCATACTCGTGAAGAAGGTTACAGTACTCGTGTTTTAGTGAGGTCTGCCTACTGAAATGCCGTCCTAGTTTCCCAGAACCTCAGGTTTCCGCTTGAGGGGTATCTACATTTAGCATCCCTAGTGGTATTCTCTGTAAAGTGCCTTTCTGTTGCTCTCTCTTCTCTTGATATGAATGGGGACGTAAACTCTTCTATTTCCCAGGACTGCTGTAGCTGGGTGTCTAACCTGTCCTCTGATTTCAAGAAACATGTGATTAGAGTATGACATCTCTCATTCCTCTGATGGTAATGTCCAGCAATAAACCATCCTAGTTCAGTGTCTTGAAGAATGGGATGATCTGGTGATCGAGTTCTGTGACCAAGTGTCAATAATGAAAAGAAATGCTCTGCGCCTATTAACAACTCAATGTCACCTGGCGGGATGAATTTGGGGTCAGCGAGCTTCAAGTCAGTGAGCAAGTTCGAATGTTCACGCTGAAAGTAGACCTAACCACTCGACCCCACCAAGTGCCAAAGCCTCTACCCTTCACCCTTCCAATGGCCCTCTTGGCTTGTACAGAGATGATTTTGCTTTCTAAATACTATTACGCATGTTTATTATGTTTGTTTATTCATACTCCCTGCTTTGTAATTCTTGATGTTGTAAATTAATGTAAACTTATTTTTAATAGCATACTTTTGTTGTTGTTGCTGTTGTTACTACATATCCATTTAAATATAAATAAAGTAATATTTAATATAGTAAATTAATCTTATCTCTTTAGATTCATTTATTTCATTGCATAGTGTTATTGCTATGACAACATGACTTCTTTATTATTTAGATCTATACTAATATTATAAAGAGGAAAAATCTGTATATTTGTTTGTAACGGATAGACTAAAAAACTACTGAATCGATTTTGAAAATTACTTAACCTATAGGAAGCTACGTTGCCAGTGAGTAACATGGGCTATATTTTATTTTCAAAACAATTCGATGTGGCGGCACGGGGGGATGTATAAAAATAATAAGCTAATATAGGCAAAATATCGAATTTGTCGTACAAGGACGAGTAAAGCCCAATTTAATCCCCTTGACGCAAATAACACAACTCGGTAAGCCCTAAGGGCCCGAAAATGATAACCCACCGTTATGGGATGTTGGTACCACACTCCCCCTGCTCTAGAAATGGGATAAAATAATGAACTGCCGTAACCATGACAACGTCAGCTCCAGGATTCTACAGCAACGAAATTATCTACAATAAATCACTCAAACCTAGCATGTTACAGACATGAAAATTGGTATTTGGAATCCCTTTTAAAAATAAAAGTAGACACATGTTCGTTTTCAGAAAGTCCACTTAAGGAGTGGGGGTGGGGTGAAAAGAAATGATAAAGGAGTTAAATTACTTATATGAGTATACATATATCTCAGGAAATGAAGATGTTACAGTTGTCAAAATTGAGGCGGAGAATGTTGGGACAATCACAAACTACTTGTCCCGAACCAGAAGAATTAATCACACGCGATTAAAAACCCCGACCTAGCCCGGAATCGAAGCCGGAACTCTGTAAACCGAAGACTTCAACGCTGACCACTCAGCCAAGGAGTGGGGCTGTTTTTAATGAGTTTTTCTACATTATATATCATAAACGTAACATGTTACAGGCGTGAAAATTGGTATTTGTATTCTGATTTCAAAATAAAGAAACACATATTTTTGTTTTCGGAAAATCAACATAAGCTGGAGGTGGAGAATAAGGGAAGGAGGAGTTGAATTCTCTTTATGAGAATACTTATATCTCAAAACTAAGATGTTTTAGACGTGAAATTTGTTGTTTGGAGTCTCCTTTAGAAATAAAGAAAACTTTCCTTTCGACATAAAAGAGGACTGTTTCTCACACATAGAGTCCCATCTCCCGTGTTCCAGAATTAGCTCTGCCAGTAGCCTGGTCATCTTAGCCCCAAAAGGCAATGCCACAAACATGGTTTTCAAAGAGGTTCTTGGGTAAAGAAATGCAATTTTTCGGTGAGTTTTTATACTTTAGGGATTTGCAGACAATTTCATAGTGCAGTACCGAGAAACAAGTAATTTTTATCAAATCACGAAATCCTCGCGAGCGAAGCCGTGTGTAACAGCTAGTACTGTATAAAAGTGTTCCTTCCCAAATAGATTTGTTATACACCCCGTGTGGGTGAGACACGCAGACGAAGAATACACCCACTGTTGTAAGAGGCGACTAAAAGGGGCAACCAAGAGATGATAGTGTTAGAAGCATGAAAGTACTTGTGATTAGTACCATCATGCGGGGAACAACATGGGTCGCCTTTACTTACGAGTAGTACCACTATGTTAGGTACACAATAGGTTTTTGATTAGTAGCAATTTAGCCCCTGGCAAAAAAAGTAGCAATTTAAGGTGAGTCTGTATGGGTTTTCCAGTTCCCGCGATTAGTACCATTGTGAGAAACACCGTGGATCTGCGTTGCCTAAGGGTAGCGCCATAATGTGAGAAATACCATAGGTCTGCGTTACCTGTGCGAAATCCAATACTTGTGAGTACTACCGTAATGGGTGGAACACCGTGAGTCTAACCTATTTTTGATTAGTACCGCAACATGACGAATACTATGATTCTACGTTACTAGCGATAAGTATCAATATGATGGGCCATTGACCAGAATTTTGGACCCCTTTAGACAACAAGCATCCTCGATTCAGGATTGTGCTTTAGAAGCAGTCCCTTGGTTAGTAATACCATTGTTTAAGATAGTTTCTGGGACGGATCCACCGATTGTTTTAAATTCATATCTACCCATTTATTCTTCATCATCATGTTTTTTATTCTGATCAGTGGATGATTTTGAACTTTTAAATTGCCATTTTATTTCGTCTCATTTCATACAATTAGGGGCTGATGACCTAGATGTTAATCCCCTTTAAACAACAAGCATCATCATCATCATCAGGTTTATTATACCTACACCAATCAGACTACATACTAGGGAAGTATCTTTTATTACGGTTCATAATTTCTTATATATATGTATAATTGAAGAACTGAAGATCCATCTACAGGTGAGTGAGTCGCCCTATGGTAGAAGTCCATACTGTGCAATTTGTGAGAGTCTAAGCCCATGTGGTGTTGTGCGTCACAAGAAACTGAGTGAATTGGCTGTGCAGTTCGATCACACTGCTGTGAGCTCTTATCGGGAGGTGGTGGATTCGAACCCCACAGTTGGCAGATCAGACTTTTTTTCCCCCGTGGTTCCCTCATTTGCATTTTGGCTCATTCTGTGGCTGTGCCTTCTTTCATTTATGTCGTAACCCCCTTTCCTATCCCATTCTTGCCTTGCAACCTGTCTTCTATCAGTGTGATTTAAGCCAATAAATATATAAAATATGGTAATGTTGTTTGACTCATCAGTGCTCCTGTAAATTTCCTGGGTTTTTCTAATGTGGTTAATATATAATTTCGTGTGGCTATTTCAAGCCGGGTGTAGCCCTTGTAAGGCAGACCCTCCGATTAGCTGCTCAGATACGCCAGTCTCATGTCTGTGGATCTGCCGATACGTAAAAGAAATCTTGCGGGACGCAATTCTGTCTCCACGGTGTTTATAGAAACCATAGGAGTAGTTATAGAACTGATAACATTATTATTCTTAATTCAGCAGTGAGCTTGCAAGCTGACTTAATTTCCGTTCACATAGCTTATCACATTAGTTCTCCTCTATGTTTCCTGGATAAGCTTGAAGTTATAACCAGCCTGAAAACTGAAAATATGCCGACAATCTCTCTTACTGGTAATTTAAGAGAGAAAGGAACTGAATAATCAAACGAAAAGAAGGTTGATTTGTTCTGGGTGATATCCGACAAAAAATAGCGTTACAAAAAAGTTGCAAAGTTTGGGCTGGGAAGACTTGGAGTAAAGGAGACGAGGTGCTCGACAAAGTGGTATGTTCCAAGCTGTCAGTGGAGAGATGGCGCGGAATGACATCAATAGACTAATAAGTTTCATTGGTGTCTTTAAAAGTGGGAAAGATTACAACATGGATATAAAGCTGAAATTCAAGAGGACAAATTGGGGCAAATGTTCGTTTATAGGATGGGGAGTTAGGGAAAGGAATAACTGACCAAGGGAGATGTTCAATAAGTTTCCAATTTCTTAATAATCATTTAAGCAAAGAACAAGGAGAACAACAGATAGGGAATTTGTCACGTGGGCGACTGCCCTAAATGCAGACCAGTAATGATTGATTGATTGATTGATTGGTTGGTTGGTTGGTTGGTTGGTTGGTTGGTTGGTTGGTTGGTTGGTTGGTTGGTTGGTTGGTCGGTCGGTCGGTCGGTCGGTCGGTCGGTCGGTCGGTCGGTCGGTCGGTCGGTCGGTCGGTCGGTCGGTCGGTCGGTCGGTCGGTCGGTTGGTTGGTGATCGCGCAAGAGAAAGGAAAGGTACTAAGTAATTTCTGGAAATTTCGAAAATCACACTGCCAAGATGTATTAAATGAAATGCATTGTTTAAGACACCCTTCTTTTCAAGGATATGGTTATAGTAATGTATATATCAAATTAAAGGCAGAAATATGTAACATTAATTTGAGTGAGAGTGAGAAAGTGTGTTTATTTCCTTAATTCCACATTGAGCGTGGGAACCGGCTTAATTATGAAAATCTTGATTTATTTCATCTTAAATTTCATCATTTACTGCTGTAAGAGAGCGTTCATTATGGATGCATTTATTGATATTAGTTTGCTATTGCCATGTCTGGTGATTTTAAACTGTGACTAGTCATGTTAGCAGGAGTGGTGCGCCTTAAGAAAAGAGAATCGAGTGAGGGTACTATGTCACATAAGACTATCTCCGCAGGTCCTAAGGAATGCCTCCAAATTGCCTCCGATACTCCAGGCTTCGTGCACTTCCTCAAAATTCAGATAACACACTGATCATGGGCCTTTTAGATTCAGGAAGTATTGTGTCCATCATTTCGTAGAATATTATTCCAAGCTGAAGTTTTGTTGTAAATATCCTGAATATGTTTCTTCTTCTGTAAAATGTTTTTCGGCTAACTCTTCTCCCCTAGAAACTTTAGGACATGTCCATGCCAAAATTCGTATTTCAAAATTTACGTGGAAATCTAAGTTAATTTTTGCTAAGTATTTGCCATGCCCTGTGATATTAATAGCAGATTTATTGTCACAATCCACTATCGTGCTCGATCTTCGACGTAAACCCTGCATATTCAAAATTAGGAGTAATTTTCATATACAGTACCTCTTTTGAAATTTAATTCTGTAGCGTCATCTATTATTTCGCCTCCTCAGAGTGAGATGTCGTTTGACCTTAGGCATCTACCTGAGAATTAGGCTAGTTGCATTCGCAGATTGTGTCAGTCATTTCCCTACCAGTTTGCGGAAAATCTAGGTTTGACTGACTTAACTGAATACAAGATTGAGGTTACGGATTCGATGCTCGTAATATTTCATCCCTACGGGTTATCTCCGCCGTAAATAAAGGTCCTCAATGAAATCATCGGTCAAATTATGAGGGGTGGTATCATTCGACCCTCCAAGTCGCCGTATTCTTCACCCTTTTTCCTGGTGTTGAAACCTCAAGATGGCTTCAGGCCAGTAACTGATTACAGGACGTTAAATTGTAAGATTTTTCTACAATCAGTATCCATTCCCGACTTGCATTCATGTTTCTCTTGGTTTTGGAAGTCTAAGTTCTTCACCATCTTAGATCTCAACGAAGCCTATAATGAGATACGTCTGGTGGAAGAATCAAACAATCTGGCTGCCTTTGCTGCCGACTGGAATCTGTATGAATACAACCGCGTGCCTTTCGGCCTCCCCATGGGCACAGCGGTTCTTACTAGGGTGCTAGGTAGGGTCTTCTGCGATATTAAATTTGAATATCTATACCATTATCTAGATGATGTTGTTATTTTTATTGGAAAATTTGAAGTACCCTACGCTCATCTAGATGAAGATCTAAAACGCCAACGTAAAGCTGGATTGACGGTGAAGTTGTAAAAGGTATCGTTTGATTAACCATCTATGTCATACTTGGGGCACATTTTGTCACTTGGTGGAGTTTAAGTCGATCATTCCAGAACGTATGCAATGCGCAACTGCAGGCCTTGAGAGGATGTTAAGGGGGTTGGTAGATTTCTTTAGAAAATTCATCCCCAACTTCGCAACAGGGCGGCACCCCTAAACCGTCTCCGCAGGAAAGCTGTCAAGTTTGAATGGGAGCCGTTGCAGCAAGCAGCGTTAGAGGACCTGAAATTGGCTCTGTGTAACGCCCCGGTCTTGGCTATGTCAGATTTCTCCAAGAAGTTAATTGTACACACAGACGCCTTTCCATCCGCAGTCACTGCGGTTCTTCTTCAGGAACTAGGTTGGTGGCCAATGCGTCTAGAACCTTGTCACCTCAAGAGGCCAACTCCGTACGAGTTAGAAGGACTGGCCATCCCATTCCAATTAGAAACTTTCCTCCTTTATCTTGAGCATGTTAAATTTCAATTAGAGACTGACAATCATTCTCTGAGGTGGGTTCTGGCTAGGCCCCGTCGAACCGGGCGAATCTGATATGAGCGTTTCAGTTTGACGTGCGACACATTCGGTGATCTGAAAATATGGTCACTGATGGATTAAGCCGAATATTTTCCGGCGATTATGATGTTGTTGACTCGAAGAAAAGCCCTTTGTCTTCTACTTCCACACCTCCTATTATAAGTGCCATTCTAACTGGTGCCCCTTTGTTATTTCATGATATAGCGAAATACCAACGTGAAGATCAGTGCTGGCTCCTATTATGGAAACCCTTTCTTCTGGAGAACATGTTGTCTATTATGTTTTGATGAATAAGGTTCTGTGTTGCCCTTCGCGGCGTGATCATATTGTGCAAATTTTGGTTCGAGCTGTTCTAACGCCTATGATTTTCAAGTATTACCATGAGGCCCCACTAGATAGACATCTACGCGTCTTCAAAACTAGAGAAAAGATAAGGGAAATGTTTATCTGGAAGTATGGACGGCGAGATTAGGGAACTCGTTAAAACATGTAAGTCGTGTTTAATTAGCGATTGTACATCGATTACGCTGGACCCTAGCTTCAATCTAAAGAGAATGGGAATAAATTCATTCTTGTGTGTGTGGATCGTTCCACACGCTTCTCATTGCTGTTTCCGAATACGATTGGCACTGATCAGTCCACTGTTTCTTGCCTCAATATTATTTTTCCATCTTTCGGACTTGGTCAATATATTGCTTCTGATAACGCTAATGCGTTCGCCTCTAATTTATTTCGTAAGTTCTGTTTCGATCTCTGTATTCACTTGTCATGACGTCTGCGTACCACCCACAGACATCTCTAGCTCAGCGGGTTGTTCATAATCCCTGAACTGCCGTTATTGCTTCCAACCACGAAGATCATTCTCGTCGGAACACTTCCTTACACTGGTTATCATTAGCCTTTGACTGGGCCGTTCATGAGTCCCACAAGATTTTTCCTCTTTCTCTTACAATTAAGTGTGTCCCAAATATTCCTTTGTCAAATTTGCAGCCAATCAATGAGCTATTGCCAGATACAATAGATCCAAAGGATATCCGTGATTTATGGAGGGAAGCTAGTCTCATAAGAGAGTAAAAATTTGGTATGACCGAGGAAAAACACCCACCAATTTAGAAAATTGGAGATCTGGTTATGGATAAAAAGGGTCGTTCCCGCAGGCAAGCTTGCCCCCAGATTTCATGGACCTTGCATTATACTTGATTTCCTTACTCCTGTCACCCATTTGGTGAGTAACCCGAGAAAAGAGAGGATATTAGGGGTCCACTTGTCTCAAGTGAAACGTGTGTGATATTGCTGATTTTATTAAATTTCTTTCCTTAGTATGTCATTAGTTTAAATTTTATATAAGCAAGTTAGAATAAGGAGGCCTCCTGTCCCTGTGGGTTGTGAAATATTGTACGTATTTAAGTTATATCCTAAGTTAACTTCCATTTTTTTGTTTAAATACTTTTTTGAAAACCTTCCCTTCAATTATTTCATTACCATTCTGCCATTAAGGACCCTGCCTTCCAACGTTTGTCAGAAACATCGTACACTCGTCCTCCGAAGTCGCCAATCTTACCTGCACCACATGTAACACTGTCTGTGAGTCACATACTCTTGCCCCAAAGTTCAATGTTACAGTGCCCTACTTTCACCTGAGACCACATAGTGTCAACCTGCGAGAGATGCCGGCGCGGGGTATGGGCCCGCCTCTTTCCGGCCGAGAATCTGTCTAAACTGCGGCCTTTGGGACTATCAACCTTGGGATAGGCTTGGAAGCTGGACTCCAACCGCTCACTCCTTCCTAGGCCCGAACAATTCTATTTGGTACTTTGTGGATGGTATCTCAGAGTTCCCCATCCAGTCATCGTCAGCAGCAGCCACTCTTGCTACAGACTCTGGGAGCAACAGCCCGAATTTCTGCTACTTTGCAAACACTATCTGAACTACTTTACTTCAGAAAATATACAAGAAATGACTCTCTATCAAGTGATACTCCAACTTATATAAGTTTTCTAAAAAATTATTCATGGCAAGATTTAAGATTTCAAAGCTGTTCATACCGTGGTAAGAGCTTCGGGGGTGGTGGTCTGTACCGAGTGTGCACTTTCTCCGTCCGATCGAACTGCGTGCATTCTATAAGGCCATCTATGTAATTGAACTTGAAATAATGTTATGCAAGACACTTGGATTTTCAACTGTTAGATGCCTCCACCATCGGCGTAAGTACCCCCTCTGGCGAGATTAACGGCAATTAATTCTTAAAATGATGCTAATTTTCAGAAGTGGTTTAGCATAGTTTTGAAGTTTTTTTGTTCTTGTGTCAAGGTTTTCATCACATCTGCCTCCCCCCTCAATCTCCCGTACCTATCAAACAATTCGAATTTGCGAATGCCTATCTGTAAAGAGTTCACTAACTTCCGCTCGAGATACTAAAAACGCTGGGCGGATTAAGACCGTGTTGTCATTGTCATGGCTCCACTTTTTTGTGTGCGGCGTATACTAAAGTGGCAGAGGTCGCAGATCTGCGTTCGGAAGGCCCAGCAATACAAGGTAATGGCAGAATTTTCTTAACATGTGATAGCTCCCGGAGATAGCTTGAGGGAAGTACATTTCTAAACCTGTTGGATTAAATATAACATTTTCGCCAGTCTAAGGGCTCTGTTTTATTCCCAACTGGGATATATGTAATGTTAGGGGACAAGAGTGATTACCCTCTGTTGACTACCATTCAACTCGGTATGGGGTGACTAAAGTTTTTGGTATACAATTTTATTATTTAGTCGCCCTGGCGCACAATAGCCTTAGCCTCTGTATCTTGGGGCTATGAGCCCACTTATGGTTTGAAGAGTTTTCTAGAAGGAGTGCTGGTTTTTCGCCTCCCTGCATTTTGTTTTTGGCCGATCATTATCATTCTTACATTGTGGCCATTTGGTATGGGCACTCATTGCCCCTCTTCATGTTTCCGGAAAATAATAAGAAAATAATTGCGCAGAAGTGACTGTAAATAACTCATTTGAAGGTTGCAATTGCAGAACCTTGTGTGCTGTAAGAAATTTATGCCTCTTAGGAACTGGACTTTATTAGAGTTTGGAGCTTAGACTTTTAGGCTATGGAAGTTAATGGAGCAAACCTGCTCTTATACTATAGTGTACCTGTTTCAGAGCTAAAATACTCATCCCTCGTATATTATCATGCTGAAAATTCTCTCTACTTTTGTATCTGATTTTGGACTTTAAGTCGTTGTTGCTGAAGCTAACGAGTTCATTATTATATTGCTATTGTTTATTCACATCTCATATTTACCAAATTTTAAATAAGAAAAACAAGAAGGAAGGAACACAATTTCAAAATTTAGTTCATTAAATTATGCTTTTCTCAAATCCTTGTCAATCCATTCAGCCCAGCACCTTCTTACACCTCTGTGATCCACGATATTTCCGAAATAATAATAATAATAATAGTAGAGGAGCAATAGGGTTCCCACTCCACCTCGTCAGCACTTTCTTTGTTGCGTAAGCACCGGAAGTTATTGACCCCTAGTAGTGTACCTAGGCGGGTACTGACTCCGAGGTCATTGACCCCTAGAATAGTAAAAGGACTAGGCCGATTTGCTGATTTTACTTAAGAGAGCGAGCGTGACCTCACATTCGCAATTTTCAGGGGCGTAACCTCACTTTAATGGCTAATTGCCCTTCCCGACGCTTAAGAGAGCGAGCCGAACCCCACATCCGCCACCTTGAAGGGGGCTATCCTTAGTTTTGGGGCAATTGTCTTTCCCGACGCCAATTCTTTAAGATATCGGCTATACACAGCTCCTTATGGGATGGCCTAGGGCCACTTCCACAAAATGGCTACTATACATAGGCTCTTATGAGACGGCGTAGGGACGCTTGCGCGGGATGATGGCTCTCTAATTGCACAAGATGACGGCTATACACAGCTCCTTATGAGGCAGCGTGGGGGCGCTAGGTTACTAGGGGTCAATGACCTCGGAGTCAGAACCCGCCTCGGTACACTGCTAGGGGTCAATGACCTCGCTCGCTGACGCAGCAATAGAGGTGCTGATGAGGTGGATTAGGAACCTTATCGCTCCCTAATAATAATAATAATAATAATAATAATAATAATAATAATAATAATAATAATTTCAATGCACAGCTAGGCACTGAAAGGAGATTCAAAGGCCCAGTAGGGGATTACCATGCGCACAAGAGAACCAATAAGAATGGAGAAAGGCTTGCGAACTTGTGCAAAAGACACAAGATGAGAATCATGACCACACGCTATAAAGCCAAGGCGAGTAAAAAGACAACCTGGGTAAGTCCGGGCAATAGAATTGGTGAAAGGCAGATAGCCCACGTAGCGATCTGAGACAAAAACCATGCAGAAATCATGAACACCAAAGTCAGGAAAAATAGCAGAATGGAGTCTGACCACTATCTTACTGAAATCAAATGTAGATGGATACCAAACAGAACTAGGAGAAACACAAACACACACCAGATCGACAGAGAACTGCTGAACAAAAACCGAGATCAGTACATGAAGAACCTGACAGTGGAGAGTAAATGGGAAAACTTAAATGACAAGGTTAGAGAAGAATCCAAACAATTGGCCACTAGTAACAAGAGAAGGAAGCATGAGTGGTGGACAGAAGAATGTGTAGAGGCGGTAGAGTACAGGAGGAAGATGTGGGTAAGGTGGCAGACTACCAAGAAGGAAGAGGACCTGTCAACATTCGAGAGAGCGAGAAAGATGGCTGCCAAGATGAACACGAATGCCAGAAGGAAAAGGCGGAATGAAAGGCTGGAAGAAGCTGATCATGCGTTTAAGAAAAACAAATCGCGATCCTTCTTTAAGGAAATGAAGAGCAGGATAAAGGGTTATGAGGTGAGAGAACCTTTTGTGAAAGAACAAGATGGCGAGTTGAAAATAGGTGAAAAAGACGTATGCGAGGAAATGGCAAGATATTTCAAAGATCTACTGAACACAGAAGCACCCACAAGGAGTATGGCTCTACAGTACAGCAGATACATCAACCAAGGACGAGCACCCACCAGAACAGAAGTTGTGAAGGCAATCAAGGATCTCAAGAACAACAAAGCGGGAGGTAATGATGGTATATGCGCTGAGGAGTTCTAATGGGGTGGTCCTGCAATGGAAGAAAGCATGTACAGAATAATAATGGACATCTGGATAAATAAGAAGATACCTAGCGACAGGAAAGGAGCCATAATTATACCGGTACTTAAGAAAGGAGACTTAAGAATACTGGATAACTACAGAGGTATCTCACTGCTAAACAGTGGATACAAGATACTCTCGAGATTATTGCTGAACAGAGTGGAAGAACAGCTTGCATCGACCATAGGAGAATACCAGGGTGGTTTCCGGAAAGGAAGGAACTGCGTAGAACAGATCTTTGGACTGAAGAGAATCATAAAACACAGACACAGGAAAGGAAAGGTCACAATAGTTACATTTGTAGACTTCGCAAAAGCCTACAACTCGATAGACAGAAACACACTTCTGAACATCCTACGCGACAGAGGATTGGATTCTACGACACACGCATTGGTGGGGGAATCACTGAAGGCTACAACCGCTAGAGTTAAATACCGGAGTATGTTGTCAGACAGCTTTGAAATTAAGACAGGAGTCCGACAAGGGGATGGTCTGTCGCCAATATTATTTAACCTAGTTTTGGATGAAGTGGTGAAACAGTGGAGACAGTTGAATAGAACCATGGGAATTGAAGGTGTACAGATTTGATATAAGATCAAAAACAATGTCATAGAGGATTGCCTTGCCTTCGCAGATGATATGGTGTTGTTACATGAGAAGGAAGAAGACGCGAAGTTGGCACTAGCAAATCTAGCTGAGACTGCAGCAAAGGTTGGTCTAAAAATAGCCTACAACAAGACGAAGATACTGAATACAAAGACTGATTGGAATGTAAAAGACCAAGTGGTAGAGAGAGTCGACAGCTTCCGGTACCTAGGTGAGAACATCACGGGTAAAGTACAAAGCAACAAAAGTACCACAGACAGAGTTCAACTGCTGCTGAAACTACGATATGTAGCCATGACTACGTATGGAGGAACGCCGATCTGCGACACTACATGATAACCATCAGGAATGCTGCATTATATGCAACTGAGACGCTGACATTGGGCAAGAGAGCATGCATACAATCGGAGAAGGAGGAAAGAAGAATCTTGAGACATATATGGGGCACCAAAAAGCAAGGTGAAATCTGGGTACACAGATCAAGGCAGGAACTATATGCGAGTATAGAACCAATCTCGAGTGTGATAGGAAAGAGAAGGTTAGGATTTGTTGGACATCTCATGAGGATGGATGACAGTAGGCTGACGAAGAAAATATGGAACGCAACCTGCTTAAACGGAAATAAGTGGATGTAGGATGTCAGAGAGATTGGGAGACTATTGGCATAAAGGAAAAATATCTATTGATGACAGTACAGGATAGGTCCAAATACAAAAAGCTCGTGGAAGGTCACAGATGGACAGACACCAGGATACAGATTCAGATCACGGAAGCCGAGGGAAAGAAGAGGAGTGAGAGAATGAAGAGGTATTGGCAAGAAAGAAAACTTACCGAACAAGTCACTCGTGATCCTCAGGGGTCGTAACGAACCTAATAATAATAATAATAATAATAATAATAATAATAATAATAATAATAATAATAATAATAATAATAATAATAATAATAACTGATGGTCCCTGGTGTGGGTTACTGTAGTCACGTTCTAGTTCGTGAACCATGAGCAATGGCTGAAAGGCCTAGTAAGTGGTCCTGAGGGTCGCGATACCAGTTGCTACGGAACGCGAATGGTTCTGTGTAATAGCCCTTCGCGTGCTCAGACGGCTAGAACTACACAATCCACCGATGGTCCCTAACCCGATACAGGAGAGATCCTCACTTGGACTATGTGTAAGTAATTTAGCATCCTGCTTCATGAATTTGTGGAGTTCAGAACGTTTTAAGCAATCCTCGGACCTATGGGAGTAATGGAGCCCCACTCTCATTTGACAGGTAAGGGAATCCTTGGAAACAACTTAGCGAAAGAAATGGAATTCGATGGGGAGCTATCAGTATTAATGGGGCTTTTGGAAAAAATAAAGTAGAACTGGCTGAGTCAGCTTAGAGGTGACGCACCCAGATGTACTAGGGGTAAGTGATATTCGGGTAAGAAGTGATAACGAGGGAGTGACAGGAGATTATAAAGGGTACTTGTTGGGTGTTAAAAAGGGACTGGCACTGTTTATGAGAAATACTACTGTACGCAGCATAGTTTCTTTCAGGCACGTAAATGAGCGAACGATGTGGGTACATTTGGCAGTTGGAGGAATAAGGACGAGAATTATCTCAGTGTACTCACCATTTGAGGGTGCAGATGATAATCAAGTTCACAAGTTTTATGAAACATCGTGTGACATCGTAGTCAGGGTTAACAATAAGGATAGAATAGTACTAATGGGCGATTTCAATGCGGGAGTTGGGAATAGAACTGAAGGATACGAAAGGGTGATTGGTAAATGTGTGGAATATTTATGGAAGCTGATGGGAATCGGAAGCGTTTTCTGGACTTCTGTGCTACTTTGTGTTTAGCCGTTACGAATGCATTCTTCAAGCATAAGGCTATTCACACCGCTACATATGGGAGGCTAGGGTTACCAGATCCATAAAGTAGACTATATCTTAACTGACTTTAAATTCAGGAGGTCTGTTAGGAATGTGTGAGTTTTCGGGGATTTTTCGTTGGTACAGACCACTATCTGATCTGTAGTGAACTAAGTATCTCTAGGCCTAGGATATGGAAAGTGAAATCTGTCTGCAAACGAATAAGAGTAGAAAATCTCCAGAACGAGGAAATTAGACAGAAGTACATGGATATGATTAGTGAGAAGTTTTGAACAGTAGACAGTAAGCAGGTTCAGGATATAGAAAGAGAATATGTGATATACAGGGCTGCTGTAGTAGAAACAGGAAGGGAATTCCTAGGAACGACTACGTGTACAGGTGGGGAAAAACGAACATCTTGGTGGACTGTCGAAGTGACAGCAGCTTGTAAACGTAAAAAGAAGGCCTATCAGAAATGGCTCCAAAGAAGGATTGATGAAGACAAGGAATTGTACGTAGATGAATGAAACAGAGCGAAACAAATAGTTGTTGAATCCAAAAATTAATCTTGGGAAGATAGTCTTACCGGTAATAACCTGGAAAGGCTATGCCAAGCAGCAGCGAAACCTCTCTGGGCAGTAAAAAAAAGTCCTAGGAAGTAAAGGAAAAAGAAATGAACAGTGTTTTGGGTAATTCAGGTGAACTCATAATAGATCCCTGGGAATCATTGGAGAGGTGGAGGCAATATTTTGAAAATCTTCTCAATGTAAAAGGAAATCTTCCTGGTGGTTTCGCGAACAACCAAGTTAATGGGCAGGCAGGAAATGATATTGGTGAAATTACGCTTGAGGAAGTGGAAAGGATGGTTAATAAACTCCATTGTTATAAAGCAGCAGAAATAGATGAACATGGACCTGAAATGTTGAAGTATATTGGGAAGGTGGGGATGAAATGTATTTTTTCCACCCGGAGAGGTTCCTTCTCCCTTATATATGAGGGGTGTAGATGCAAAACTCATATTCTGCACTTTCCCAAACTTTCGGAAAAAGGTGAAAAACTGTTTAATGTTGAAGGCCATGGTATCGTACTTTTTTTGTTACAAGTTTGTTTCAACATGAACTGTTTGCCCACACTGCAAAGCTTTGTGTAAAGAGGGCTCTTTTGTAATTTTAAATAAAAATTCAGACAATGTGAGTTTTGAACAAAACTGTGGTCAACTGTGAGTTTGCAACAAACTTTCATGTATAATGTTAGTTATGAAGCAAAACGGTTTAACTCTGAAAACGGACCAAGGAAAATATCGTGGGTTGGTATGCTGTTATAGGTTAGGTTAGCAAAAAGGAAACAAAAAGCGTTAAGAAAATAACAAATTTTAATATCTAAAATGTTAGAAACTTTGTAGTAGTCTACAGGTTTTACACATTAATGACAATGACTTCTTCAATCGGCTCACAAACTGGTTCCTCTTCTTCATTGTCATCAGCCCCATCAATAATGTTTTTGAAAAGTAGCAACTCCTCGTTATCTCTCCAGTGGTCCCCGTGATGTTTCCTTAACAAGTTGTTGACATCAAACTTCTTGGTTTCTTTTGTTGTGTTTGACGCATAAATAACGTTAGGACTCATGTTAGAAAGTCATTTCCTTGGCTTGGTTAGAAATTTGGACGCTCCAGGGTCTGACTTGTATGTGTACTCACCCCGAACAAGTACGTCCTTCGCTTTAGTTCTTGTCAGAACAATCCTTCTACAGGCCCCCAGCCGTAATAATAATAGATTAATTAATTAAAAACTTGCTGCGTAAACTGAGAAGTTAATGCTAAGAGTGAGGTGAACAAAACACCAACAGAGTGAAAACAATCCCAAGATGCCCTGGGGGCACCACATGCTCTCAGATTGGTTGGAATGGAGAGAATGAATTTTGCTGCAAAACATCTGTTGGATAATGTGACTTATGTTTCAGAACTCCATTTACAGTATATTTTTCAGTCTTATAATGTGCGTTTTGGTTCAAACTACCATCAGAGTTCGATGCGCTTTTACAAGATGGTCATGGTGATATGCATAACTCAATACCTTAAAAAATTGGAGAATGAGGGTTTTGCATCTTCACCTCTCAAAAATCCTTGTTGAGCCAGACATAGCGGGACATTGCACCCAGTGCAGCCAGTGCTCTTTTCAGTAAGTGTCGCATAATCTGTAGTTGTGACTGGTAATGCATCCTTTCCTAAATTCTACCGGTTCTACTGACTGTTACAAATCAAATTTGTTCTTCCAGAGTATGTTTCAAGTGGTTAAACCACCGCCGTCTAAAAACCTATATACTACTTGCTCTATGCCATCCAGTTAACATGCTTCTCAGTGTGAGCTCTAAGTGTCACGAACCTCCGCTAGGGGCGCCAGCTAACGCACCCAACTTATCTCCGTACCCACGATGTAGTGTTCTAGGGCTTTTGTATCGAGCATTTGTTTGTGTGTCTCTGGTTATAAAATGATTAATTGTTGTGTTCCTCTCTGTATATCACAGCAGGATATCCAAATTCTTCAGGTGTGAGGATTTCTCTTACCCCCCCCCCCCAAGTAAAGAACTTTCGGAAAATTGGCTCAACGCTATATCAGTGCAAGGATCAACCAAGGGTAATCAATGGATTCTATTCGATTATTTTCGTGTTTGTAACCTGAATTTTAGAGATGGAGATAAAAGGTAAAACTAAAAGAAAACTATATTGAAGCCAGACAGCGTACCTAGTCGGTCTTCGAATAATCCCCATTACCTTCAAACCAGAAAAATTGCCCGACGAAAGACCAAACAGCGACAAGATATTTCTTCGGAAGAAATCTGCGATAAAACAAGCTCTTCAACTGAAGGAACTGCATTGGATGACGAGTACGAAATTCATTTGAACAACGATGTATAAATCCAAGTCAATGAGTAAGAATGCCTGCAGTGATTAGAAAATCAGACATTAGAGGCTCCGATCAAGAATTCTAAGACTGCGATAACAGCTGATGACTACCAGTATCTATAATGAAGTTGAAAGACTGCGAGGCAATTCGAAGACAACCATGAAATTGATCGTCTGAATAAAGTAAAGGAAGCAGCCAAATATAAAGGAAAATCTTCCGGTTTTTAAAAGGAAATTCATAATTTTCGCAAGACAAAATCCGGGCAGTCAGAACAAATCATGCGGTACTATGTGCCGTGTTGAATAGTATCCCAAACAGTTACGAATATGGCAGGACCCCTGGTCTAGTGTCGGCTCCGTCACAAAGTACTCTGGACAGGTAGCCTAAATGGAAAATGTTGATAGTGTTTGTCGGAATTTCCCAATTAGTGAAGGAAAGACTTAGAGCTGAATGTAAAACTTTCAGACCAACAGAGAGGAGTGTAACAGTGATCGACGATTAAATGGCTGATTAGGTACCGGTAGCGGTACGGCTCCTCTATGACCGAAACAGTGACAAGTTCGTTTGCGTGGTCATGTTGAAGGTGTATGCGGCACAAATATTGTACAATCTCCTGCTCTCGCAAATAAACTGTTGTGTTTTCTTGTAATCCGACTTTTAATGAAGTTTTCCAGTCCTGCTGCCTACTTCCTCGTTAAAGGCTTAGAAGTCTCCGATCTAACCTTTTAGTTCAGAAATGATTACTGTAATGCCTTTCGGCAAAACAATCCAGATTGAGTGCATTTCTAATGGCCAGTAGATAAAATACTTACAAAAGTTGAATGATGATTTCATCGAGTACGTTAAAATAATTCGTTTGTATTCAAAACGTGGAAAACTGAAGTGCCTGACTTATGAGACGGCTGATGCTGTGTCGCTAACTGTGAAATCTATAGTGGAATGAGTGTCTTATCTGTTACAAAAAAAGTAATTTTTTTCTCACTAGGTGATTTTCTGGAAACGCAATAGAAGCTCTATATCGTTCAGTGAGATTGGGTGGTAGATTTAATGACATGGCAAACGCACGCATTATGTACTGTAAAACTTATCCTGAAATCTGGTCATGAACAAAGGGCCAGCGAAATACTGATATACCTTTTTTTTTTGCTTCCACTGTTGGTAAGCAACAGTAAGACTAAAAAGGTGCTCCGTCATTCGTGTCGAGAAAATTCTGAAATTTGTATGTACCATGCAGCAGTGGGACAATTCTAATATAATTGCTGTAAATGTTAAGATTTGATATATTTTACGTTTCTATATCTTAAGCCAAGTTCAAATGTGAGATGTTAGTTTCTGTATGTGTATTATCTTCTCAAATAGTAACATGCCAAGATTTATTATTATTCATTTTATATTGGTTTTACGTACGAACTCTCATTTAACCAACATGTGCTCTGGGTGCGGTAAGTGCTGCCATCTGCAATGTCGCTGTAAACCACTGCCTGCTCGATCTGCATCCGATGGCTGCTTATACTGCCTGCTCATTACAACATTTTAACATGGCACTAAATGAAACACTCCCTTTACAAATACCCACAGCAGGTGGCAGCACCAACCGGCTCCAGACCTGTCGGAATGAAATAGCGGGAAATAGGATAGACTGTACTTGTTTTCAGTGAAAATGGTGTACTGCTGCGTGCCTTTCTGCAAATCAAAGAAATGGAAACCAGAATGCCGTGATATTTCATTCCATGATATACCTTCAAGTACACAATTGCGTCGAAAGTGGTTAAGTATTATATCCAGGGAAGGAAACAGCAAGGGAAGTAAATGGATTCCTTCTGATTATTCCGTGGTTTGCAGTCTACATTTCGTAAATGACGATTTCCAAGTGACCAGCAAAACGCGAAAATTAAAAACAGGATGTGTACCCAGCCCTTTCCCTGATTATCCAGCTTATAAACAACCGCTAATTTCAGCGATGATTAAGAGAAGGGATTCAAGCACAGAGACGTCTAACAAGAGCTCTTCAAACACCATTGCAGAAAATGGTAAGCGTAAGGTTTGATATATTACATACTAAGTAATATAATATCTGGGGACACTGTACTGTTAATGTGAAGGTACAAAACAGAATAATATGCTGTCATAGATTCCATTGTCCGCCTCTGTGGTGTAGTGGTTAGTGTGACTAGCTGCTAACGCCGGAACCCCGGGTTCGATTCCCGACTCTGCTACGAAATTTGAAAAGTGGTACGAGGGCTGGAACGGGGTCCACTCAGTCTCGGGAGGTCAACTGAGTAGAGGTGGGTTCGATTCCCACCTCAGCCATCCTGGAAGTGGTTTTCCGTGGTTTCCCACTTCTCCTCCAGGCAAATGCCGCGAGCTTCCTTCACCCTTCCTTGTCTATCCCTTCCAAGGCCCCTGTTCAGCATAGCAGATGAGGCCGCCTGGGCAAGGTACTGGTCATCCTCCCCAGTTTCATCCCCCCGACCCAGAGTCTGAAGCTCCAGGACACTGCCCTTGAGGCGGTAGAGGTGGGATCCTTCGCTGAGTCCGAGGGAAAAGCCAACCCTGGAGGGTAAGCAGATTAAGATTCCGTTACGAGTCTTTTGCTAGCAGTATAAAATCCTGTCAATATACTGCTCTTTTTATTACTATTATTATTTACGCAAGTAGGGCCTATTTAGTTAATTGGTTAATTCCAGTGGCTCGGAGGCTGGGGTGTGTGTGGCATCTTCAGCATTAGAAATCATCCAAGGTAGGACTTTCATCTTCACAGATATGAAAGTCGCCTAATAGGCCGTCTGTTATTATTATTCTATGAGTATGTACCTGATTTACTGGAAGATTTTCGTGAGCCCCCTGAGTCAGTGTGTGTCACTTCGGAAACTGCTTACCAGGGATTAGTGTGTGGTTATTTAGTGCATGTAATCGAAGAAAAAACAGAATGCAGCACGTGCATGAATAACGTTTCTACCTCATTTAATTCATCCCCATTGATAGCTGCGCTAGCCCTAGCAACGATTTATTGGCCTAATTATGAGGCTTCAGAAATTTGTTGAGGCTGCTCTACCGTACTGCAAGAAATCTGCAAGTCTGCTCCAGACTATAAAAAGCTATGTTCTATACCTTCTTTGTGCTAATGTAAGTTTTTAAAGTGTTTTAGTAACAATAAGCACCAGGAACTTGTGTCAGAAACTGTGGTGGCCAAAGTCGTGAAACCTCTACTTAGTAATGTAGGGATATACCATACAGACATTCCAGGTTTTCTTGTTCGTCGAAACCTCTTTCTCGAAAAGTGATGAAGCTATAACTCTCTAGAGCACCACTTTATACGTAAAATTCTTTAATATTTCTCTTACTTTCAGATTTTAAATTTTGCTGGTATGCTTATCTAGTTGTATTCACGCGGTAAATGGGTACGTTTGGTGCTGCCATCTAGCGGCAGATTGTTTGTAAGGCGTGTTACACGTTTGAGTATGGAATGAGCAGGCAGTTTAAGCAGCCATCGGATGCAGATCGAGCAGGCAGTGCTGTAAACGCAATTCCCGCGGCACAGAGCAGACAGTATGTAGAGATTGAGACGGCGGTGGGTTAAACAACATTCATATATCAGTTCTTTTGTGTTATCCTTTATATGTCGGCCCGGTCCAGTTTGTGTATGTAGAAAAGGCGCCGAGACGGCCACTCTGGTGTGAAGATTAGTACCCTGTGTCCTTGTATAATTTGTGTCACCCCCTTTAATTTTGTAGGTATACCAGCAATTCCAACCCTAATTGTAATGGTACAACCACAAATATGGTTTACCCTTCGAGTATGTTTTAGTATATACCCTGGATATTAATATTTTCTATCCTAATGGTCTAGTCTCGTAGGTTGATCAGCAAAACAGCAAGACTTTCATTTCTATAAGACAGTTATACCGATGTCTGGGACTTTTTTCTGCTGTAATCTGTGCATATAATTGAGGAAGCAGCAGAAGAGGAGGTAGTGTACGTGCTACCAGTATTAGTGATCTCATTGTGTGATACTACTCCCCTACTGATTAGCTATTTCGTGAGTCATAATAGAGAACATCGCGCAGTGTATACAGTTAATTAAGCTAACTTACGGGGCAAAAAAGCCCATACATCTTCATCAACAAGTAAATATGAAGTTTTGTTTCGAAGTGGCTGGTATGGTATGTATGGAGGGTATTAGCCAATTCTACAGCTTATTCCGTTAAGTGAGTTACGGATTTTCTTCATTGAGGAATTGTGATTTCTATCATTTTACACTGTGTCCACAACCTCTGACATATTGACGGTAATGTTCAAGTTCAATAATTTACTTTTGCTAAATGTATAGATCTCAATTGAGAATATTAGAAGGTAATACTTATATTTCTCAGTTTGAGATTTGTACATATTTTTAATATTTAATGTTATTAATTTTCTTAAAATTTATTTTTAATTAAGCATTAAAAATGAATACGCATATAACTAGATTGCTTTTCAGAAAACGCCCAGCATTTGCGTTGCAAGTTCTGGCAAGTTTTGTGTAGTAGCAATATGTCGTACGGTACCGTATATCTAAATTTAGTGGAATGAGGATTTCTTACTGAAGAGCTACGGTAGTTTCAGAAAGATATCGCAACATGTAGTGTGTAATTTTAATTATTGTTTTTCTGTGTTATTTACCTCTGTGTGCAATTTTATAGTGACGCTGTGGATGATGAGTTGTTCTTTACACAGTAGGCTGCGACATATGGTAGTAGGTTCGAAATCTTGAGAGGTTTCGATTTAGGATATCTGTATCTTGTTATTATCAGTGTTGTTATGGAGATTCTTTTGTATCACTTCATTACCCCATGGCAGCTATATCCGGTATTTATTCGTGATGATTTAGATAACAGTATGTAGGCTGCCCCTCTGATTTATTGGTGTGGAAAAGATCTTTGGGCGCGAGTGACGGTGAGTTTACACGGGGTCGAATCCTAGGATAGGCAGCCCTGAAAAGCGTTTCCGTGGTTTCCCCATTTTATCATTAATTATACTTGATTATTGCCGCTGCATATCTAATATTGTCCCATTCCCTTGGAGTTGTTAGTGCAACATTAAACTGCTGGCAGAAATGGAAGAACAATCTTCAGGAATAAATTCTGGCTGTGGAAACTGTAGAAGGTAGTTACTTGAAAGTGAAACCAATAATATATTAATAGAATAACCTGTGATGGCCAGAACATGTAAACACGGCACACTTCAGTATTGACCCCTACATTGAAATAAACAAAATGCAATTGAGCATATTTTCCTGAAGAGATATGTGTATACATAGAAATCTGTTCCCTGGCAATGTGTAAGAATCGACTCAATTAGCCACAGGAACGAAGGTTGTATTACCTGTAGGGGAAATTGTAGTATTCCTTGTTAGTGCAGTATGTTTACATTTACAGTAAAATATCACAGGGCCCGATGACTTTCGATGTTATGCCCCTTAAAAAACAAGCATCATCATCATCATCATCAGCAAAATATCACAAAGTGACTAATGAACACTGCTATTGGGTGAAATGAATTCTCTGAGGCACTACTTGAGGTATTCAACCTAGACAAGTTTCATGCCACCTGGGGAACAATGAAAACTGCTAAACATTTAAACCAATTGTTTGACACGGAACTCCCTACAAGGGGCGCTCCGATAAACACCACTCGGTTGTGTCATTAGACATTTCATGCACAGAAAAATAAAGAAAGGACACTTAAAGTAAAAGTTGGTGGCATTGTTCAATGAAAAGAGCTGATAGCTGTATTGTGTAAATTTTTGTCTTCATTTCAACAGAATTTTCTTTCTTTTCCATTTCCAGTCTTCTGGGTTGAAAGGTGAATCAAGAACCTCCTTACTTTTCCCTTTCTCCACCAGTCCCTTCCTTCTTTGAATATTTTTTCTACTTTTACTCCACTCTTCTCTGTACTCTCCTCACCGTATCCATTCACCCCATTCTGGGCATTCGCCTATGTCTTTCTCCTATGACTTTCTCTATAAATACTTACTTCAAATCAAATCAAAATATCTGTATTTGCAAATGAGGTGTCTATCTCGGTGGCAAATGGTACACTAAAATTGTCAAGCACTAAATTTTAAATTAACAGGAGAAGATGAACATTTTCCTAGAATACAAACAAAGTTCACTCATATACAGTATGTGGAATTACTTAAAATGATACTATACAACTTGTATAAGATTAAAATGTTCATTGCATTTATTTACTTATTTGTTTCTTTACCTATTTTGGAAACTATGTAGCATAACGACCTGCTGCGTCTTAACCAGAGCCCCTTTTGCCACCACTTTTCAGTGTTCCTGAAGTGTCTTCACAGCTACCGTAGCGGCCCCAGGGCCCTTGAAGTCCCCACTGTACTTTACCCCTACAGGCAATCCGCTACTTCGGCTGTCCAAACTCCACAGACCCGGGGGTGGAATTAATTTATTCACACAAATTTTTAATTTAAAATAACCTGCACTGGTCGAATGCCCTCTAACATTTCATTTATTTTCTCTGTTGCTGTTTATTCTCTTCTTGAATATCTGTACAGATTTTGGAAAAGGATCAAACACTACCCCTGGTACACTGTTCCACTCCTTCACGCCCTTCCCATTGAATGAAAATTTACCCCAATCGCTTCTGCTAAAATTCCTTCAAATTTTATACTTGTGGTCAGTTCTGCCATTATAATTATTTTCCAACCAAAGCCTCTCACGGGTTTCTCCCCATGCTTCTTCTCTTGTACGGGCTCTATATAATTCTCTAAGTCTAGTTTTCTCCCTTCTCTTAATGTTTTCCTCCCAAGTTCCTGTAACATTTCTGATACACCACTTTTTCTCCTGAAATCCCCTGTTACAAGTCTTGCTGCTTTCCTCTGCACACTATCTATTTCTTTTATTAGGTATTCTTGGTGAGGATCCCAAACACTGTTTGCATATTCCAATAATGGACAAACCATACTTATATGACTTTTTCCTTTTAATTCTTTGTTGCATCTTTTAACTAGCCTCATTATGACATGTAACAATCTGTGTGCTTTCCGAACAATGTCATCAACATGACCCTCCAAGTGCAAATTACTTTCAAATCTCACACCTAAGTATTTGCACTTGCCATCTTTTGGGATAACTACCTCATCCAAAGGATATTCAAATTCAGTTTTAAAGCTCATGTTTGTAAATGTTGTAACAGTTGATTTGCCTCCATTAACCTTCATATTATTTTCTTCAACGCATTGTTGGATACCCTCAAGGTCCGTTTGTAATTCTGAATAATCCTCAATGTTATTTATTTCCCTATAATCAATTATGTCATCTGCATACAATCTTATTTATGATGTTATATTATTCCCTAAATCATTTGCGTATATTAAGAAAAGTAACAGACTGATTATACTACCCTGTGCGATTCCCTTCCAAACTTTCCCTTTCTGTGATATATTATTTCCTACTTTGACTTTCTGAACCCTTGAATTTAGAAATGTTTTTTCCAATGTATAACTCTTACATCCAATCCTATTCCCTCCAATTCCTTTAATAATATTCCATGTTCCACTCTATCAAAGGCTTTGGAAAGATCTATGCCTATGCAATCTAACTGGCCTCCTGAATCCAACTGATCTGACATGTCATGCTAAAATCCCACCAGTTGTGCCTCACAAGAAAATTTCTTTCTAAATCCGTGCTGGCTCCTCATGAACCAATTTTTATCATCACATATCCCTCTGATGTACTTAGCTATTAAACTCTCCAATATTTTACAAACTATACTGGTCAGGCAGATTGGTCTGTTGTTCTCTGGTTTCCTTTTATCACCCTTTGCTTTATAAATTGGTATTATTATAAATTCCTTCCATACTTTTGGTATTACACTATTATTTTTAACATAGTCAACGTGAAATTTTAAATAAGGCATTATGTACCACCCCATTGTCTTCAATACCTCCCCAGTAATTTGTTCAGTTCCTGCTGCTTTTCCTTGCTGAAGCAGTTGGATTTCTCTGAAAATATCTTAATTTGTGAATGAGAAGCTTCTTGTTTACCTATGTGTGTCACCCTCTCTATCTTCTGTTACAGTTTCCAAGTCCTGACAAACTTCTATTGAATCTCTGAATTACTTTGGAACTCCCTCTTCTTCCATTTTCATCATGTGTCCATACCATTTCAGTTTACTAGTCTCTGTCTTGCCTTTCAGCTCAGGGAATCCCATTCTCTTCCTAATTTCTATGTTTCTGACTTTATCCCTTCATGCCCTCCCTATTATTTCACTGAGGAATTTCATCTTGGCCTCTTGCATTCTGCTTTCATCATGTTCTGTTGTTATCCATGTTCCTGATGCATATGTCAAAATTGGGGTGTAATACATTGGGTGCAAAATTTTCTTGCATTCCTTTGGGATGACCCAGTTACAGACTATACATCTCACACATTGATAAAACTCATTGTCTTGTTCAATACTCTTTCCAATTTCTTAATTTATTTTCCCATCTTCTGCAATTATTCACCATGAATATTTGAAGCTTTAGGTCTTCCATTTACTCTTCAATATTTCCACTTCCTTCTCCTTTACCTCTCGTCACCACTACTATCGTACACTTTTCCATACTTATTTTCATTTTTATGTTCCTTATCTCCTGATTCCATACAGTATCTTGTTCCTGTGCTTCCATTTCATCTTCTCCACATATTATTGTGTCATCTGCGAGGAGTGACGCCTTTGCCTCCTTTTTTCCCATTTTGTGTTGAATACTTTTGTGGATTTCATCCATGATTGTAATGAAGATTGGAGGGGATGAAACACATCCTTTTTGAATTCCTGTTTCTACTTTGAACCAGTTTGTTTGTCCTATCAGGGTATTCATACTACTTACTCACTTTTCGTTCATGGGTTTTATAACTGGTTCTGCTCCTCTCCCTGCCTTCTTTTTTACCAATGCATCTGAGAGCACTTGCCTTGGTACACTGACATATGCTTCCTCAGTATCGATAAATATCATCACTGAAACCTACCTAAATTCCCATCTCTTCTCCATCACATTTTTTAGGTTCAACAGATTGAAAAATTTAAAAATTATGTTTACACAGAGTAAGGAGTACAACTCCATATGAAAGTGAAATATAGTTAATAACTTGTGCCAAGAAAGAAAAGAGTTGAAGCCTTTGAAAGGCCATGTTATCAGAGGTTATTGAAGATCATATTGATAGAACATGTCTCAAATACAGAGATAGTGTATCAGCTTGTCGAGAGGAGAATGGTTTGAGAGAATTTGATCCTGGGAAGGAAAATTTCTGATAGAACAAACCTCAAGAACTGTGAACACGTTCAGTTAGTTTTGAAGCTGATTGCAAAGGATATAAATTGGTAGGAAGATTCCAAGGTATGGGCCCGGGTGATCAGAGTGATATGCAAACAGAATAGTGACTGAATTTTCAAGAAGTTTTGTGCATTTTGATCACAAGCGATGTGCGTTGAATTTTTAACAAGAAAGGTCATCTTGTTGTGGTTTCAGTTCCATATAAAACTGTATGTTTTATAGCTATTAATGCGATATGTGTCGTGTAATACTAAGGGTCCTTTGGCTTTAATCTTCATATCGACAGATATGTTAACTTATATTCCTATGGAAGTGATCATTGTTTCAGAAGTCATGTAAAACTGGAGGTCCTTAGCTTTGACCAAAGTATCAGTCATGGTCATAGTCATAGGTATGATCACAATATCAACAATCATGTAAAATTTCAAGTTTTTCAGTGTGATCACAATATTCACGGTCATATAAAATTATAAGCTTGTTGCTTAGTCTGTTGACAAACCACATAAGTAGCAATGACAGCAATAAGGTAATATATTTTTCTGGCTTATGTTTCAGTGTAAGCTCATTGTAAGTAATCAACAATCCCAGTACCTTCTGACTACTTCAGTTTTAGTGCAAAATGGACCTTGAAGTAAAGATCAAAGAGGAACCAGCCTGGCTTGAAGGAACAACAACTGCATCACTTGTAAGCTCATTCTAGATAACTTTATAGAGGTCAGAAATTAACCCTTAATAGCTGAATAAGTTTGGCAGCGGAATAAATTCCTGTGTGCTTCCACCATTTGCTGCATGAGCATCTATGCGTGATATGACTCTCTTTTGTTTCTTTGTCTGGGAATACACCACCAAGCTTTACACAAAGCTGCCAATATTTAGGAACTTAAGGTTGGCACTGGATTAGTCTGCACTTTTTACTGTCAGTGTCAAAATTACTTTGGTTTAAGGGTTGCACCTCTTCTGTTCTTCCTCCCTGATTATAATAGAAAATGGTTGGCCCAATCACAAATATTTCGTTAGTGTTTTTGAGGCTGGATACACCAGTCTGCTACATAAACTGCCAACACAGGTGTGATTATTCTGGGTTAACCTCGCATCCTCAATGTGCTGGAATATGTGTGTGTTAAGGAAAGAGCAGATTTGCCTATGGCATACGAGGGATAAAATAGCTCAAAATCTGAATGCATGTTTTCTCAAAATAAGTATTTTGCTCAGACGTTGAACTCATTTAGAAGACAGAATAGTGATTAGTTTATTTTATTCCTAATTAAATGCAGGTCAGATTCTATGTTATGTACAGTACCTTATCTAAGGGGTCTAGAATACATGATTTCTGAGAAAAATGTGCTTAATATGCCCCTTTATAGTGGGCTCTGACACTTCAAGGACTCATGCCACATTAAACAAAAAAATTTCTTTCCTCTTTGTCATTACTTCCCTCTTCTTTTTGTGTATCCATTTCATCCATTCCATAGTTCCAGCTACTGTTCTCTTCTATATTGAATGGGTTAAGTCAGTATATTCTAGAACTTGATACTTAAATCCACTTTTATTAGTAAGTTAACTTATATTAGAACATAAGCTTTTGATCACAGTCCCTCCTCCCATTTAGTGCCGAAAAGGTTTTATGAATCCAAGTGAGGAATTTAAATATTTTGTAGTAGATCATAAAAGTTCTTCTGAAACAGTAGATGCACACACCAACACTGCTCACCCTCCACTGACAGTGTCCTCATCCCCATATACCTTCACAGAGCACTACATTACATGCTTGTAGTAGTGAAATATTTCATTTCTAGTTGCTTTGACTTCAGGCTTTGTCACATCTTTTGCTGGTATAAGGCTGTGATAAGCCTGCTCCTTTCATTTTTATTTTTATATTTTACAATTGGAAGCATTGAAATATGCTGTTTGAAACAGAAGTGTCTTAGTGCTTTTTGTAGTGCCTGTGATCTCGGCAAAACCAGAGTAGAGAATGTGATTCCATTATTTCTGTCTGTAAAGAAACTCTATGCTGAGAACAAAAAATTATTTAGAAGAGTTGTAACATTTTTAATTTGTTCAAACAACTTTTAATATTTGACTGATATGATTGTGCATATGAAAACAGTCATACAATTTTGTGTTTATGGCTATAGCTGCTTCCTTCCAAATTCTGTGTGAGATGGCCTCAATTCCATCCCTGGTAGTATATCTTCTGATATGGCTAGAAAATGTTTCGTATTTTATATTTTGTTCTCAGTCTCATCCTTTCCCTGACATAAGGAGTGAGCAATAATTGTAACACAATTCTCAGTACATCATTTGGTACCGAGCTCGATAGCTGCAGTCGCTTAAGTGCGGCCAGTATCCAGTATGGAATAATATCAATAAGTTAATTTATTGAATTTACCACCTAATCAATACAAAATGTCATACTTTAGTTGGTTTACTTTGGCATATTAACAAAAATGGTACATGTTTCGCCTTGAATTCAGGCATCATCAGCCATTATCTTAACTTTAAAATAGAAACAGGCATCTGATTTATATATACATGAAATAAAATTAAAAAACCTTGGAGAGACTAAAATTACAATTAACATATAGTAAAAGAATTAAAGTTAAGTTTGTTATAAAGATATTACAATGAGTCAGTAATAATTACAATTGGTGAAAGTAATGGTGATATGACATTAGAAGGTTTCTATTATAATTAAAAAGAAAGAACAAAGCAACAGTCTGTCATAAACGAGTGATAGGATTGCTAAAAATTATGTTGGCCGACCAGCGGTTACAACGAAAATGACAAAGATGGTCGTGTTTAATAAAAATGTAGCATAAGATAATAGTGAAATATGGTCATGTGACCGTCAATACTTGTTGACTAGAGATAAATCGAAAGTCAATGGCATATGGTGATATGGTTCAGTTTAATAAAAATACAAAGTTGAATAACGATGTTTAAATAGGGCCTTTATGGACCATCTCGATTTGTTGCAAATACTGCAATGTTCTTAAGAACGTGTGGATGATTGACATTTGAGTCGAAACAGAAGTGTTACAGTTGAATCTGTAAAAGGAAACAAAAAACGTGGTGTTAATTGAGTGAAAAATCGTAATTGAATGTTAATGTGAAGATTGTGTACACTTACCATTAGACTAAGAGAGGGTAGTTTGTTACGTTATTACGTTATTAACTGAGCGTTATTGTCGACTGTCTGCTTCTTACTGCGAGTGTTGTAACAGTATGTTTGAGTTGGAGGTGGAACTGTTTGCGAAGGTGTGGCTATGGGCTTGTTTGTAGTGCTTGGAGGGGAGTTGCTATTGGCAGAAGAGAGAGGGGGAAGTGTGCTTCTGCGCGGGTTGTAATAATGAGATGCCGTTGGAGGGAGCGAAAATACAGTGGGTGTGGCTCACGGTCTATTGGTTGCATTTGAATTAGAGGTAATGGCGGTGAGGGGAAGGGGGGATTGTGTTAGTTGTAGAGGAGGTAGGGGGGGCTTATTGAATTGATGTTGAAAACTTTTAGGAATATATTGGTGAGGGGAATTGAATCTTGTAATAGACATAAAGTCTGTTCGTACAAGGGGCTTTTTTTTATCAATGATATCGTTTAAGTTCTTATCTTTGTTGAAATGTTGGTCTAGGAAAATGAATAAATTTTCATACTCAGTCGTACCATGGAGGCCACTGCGTAGGCTAATTGTAGCTACCGGCAGTGCCAATGCACTATCCAGCGTCTTGGTAGGTGTGCTAGGTACCAACTGATGAGCCCAGCCTAGCACATGGGGGCGAAACGCTGGCAACAAGAATGAGTTAGCTGGAAAATTTATAATGTCCAATAACGGACCATTTATATTGGTATTATAAATTTACTCATTTGGAACAAATATTTCAGATTCCCTATGGGAATCAACATCTATAACATCTGATGGCCAAGCAGGCATCAATTTTTGATAATGAGACAAAGTCTCTCATAGTGCATTGGCACTGCCGGTAGCTACAATTAGCCTACGCAGTGGCCTCCATCGTATGCACTATCCAGCGTCTTGGTAGGTGTGCTAGGTACCAACTGATGAGCTCAGCCTAGCACATGGGGGCAAACACTGGCAACAAGAATGAGTTAGCTGGAAAATTTATAATGTCCAATAACGGACCATTTATATTGGTATTATAAATTTACTCATTCGGAACAAATATTTCAGATTCCCTATGGGAATCAACATCTATAACATCTGATGGCCAAGCAGGCATCAATTTTTGATAATGAGACAAAGTCTCTCATAGTGCATTGGCACTGCCGGTAGCTACAATTAGCCTACGCAGTGGCCTCCATCGTATGCACTATCCAGCGTCTTGGTAGGTGTGCTAGGTACCAACTGATGAGCCCAGCCTAGCACATGGGGGCGAAACACTGGCAACAAGAATGAGTTAGCTGGAAAATTTATAATGTCCAATAACGGACCATTTATATTGGTATTATAAATTTACTCATTCGGAACAAATATTTCAGATTCCCTATGGGAATCAACATCTATAACATCTGATGGCCAAGCAGGCATCAATTTTTGATAATGAGACAAAGTCTCTCATAGTGCATTGGCACTGCCGGTAGCTACAATTAGCCTACGCAGTGGCCTCCATGGTATGCACTATCCAGCGTCTTGGTAGGTGTGCTAGGTACCAACTGATGAGCCCAGCCTAGCACATGGGGGCAAAACGCTGGCAGCAAGAATGAGTTAGCTGGAAAATTTATAATGTCCAATAACGGACCATTTATATTGGTATTATAAATTTACTCATTCGGAACAAATATTTCAGATTCCCTGTGGGAATCAACATCTATAACATCTGATGGCCAAGCAGGCATCAATTTTTAATAATGAGACAAAGTCTCTCATAGTGCATTGGCACTGCCGGTAGCTACAATTAGCCTACGCAGTGGCCTCCATGGTATGCACTATCCAGCGTCTTGGTAGGTGTGCTAGGTACCAACTGATGAGCCCAGCCTAGCACATGGGGGCGAAACGCTGGCAACAAGAACGAGTTAGGTGGAAAATTTATAATGTCCAATAACGGACCATTTATAAAGGTTCTTTAAGTCGCGCTGTATTTTGTTTGTTGGATCTTTATTAATTATAGTATAGGTTTTGTCTGATAGAAAGGTTTCTGTTTTATCTATGTAATATTCTTTATTCATTATTACTATGGTGTTGCCTTTATCTGCTTTGGTTATTACTACATTACTATTATGGATTTTAGATTTCAGATTTAGGATTTGTTTTGAGATGTTGTAGTTGTTGTTAGATGTTATCTCATTAAACAATGTTGGGAGTCTCTTTTTTACTTCATAACGTACGTCCTTTTGCTTCTCAATCGGAATTTGTTTATCAATATTAGTTTCGGTTTCTGCGATGGTAGTAATTATGTCGTCTGCTTTTTTGTGATTAGGCAAATTATATTTAATACCCTTATCCAATAGATTCATCTCTTGTTTGGAGAAGGCAGTATTAGAAAGATTGACAGTAGTGGAAATGTTAGTCAAATGGGAAGGGGGCACTTTGTTAGTTGTGTTATGGTCGGAAGTTTTGCGTTTGTTTTCTTGTAAACAAGATAATTTATGGTTTAGGGTTTTCTGTTTCGTGTCTAATATGTAAGATAGTTTAAGGTCAGTGTGCCTTAAAAATGAATTCCATTCGAGTGGAGATAGTTTTTGAGAGATGGTCAAAAGTGTCTTATATAATTGTAAATTCAATAGAGATTTCTTCCTGTATAATAGCTTGATTTCATTTTTTAACCATATGCTGTTTACCTTCTTTTGAGTGACATTAGATTTTGAATGGGGATGACCTTTTTGTTGCAAAGATTTGAGAAACTTAGGAACCAACTCTAATTTCAAGCAATCTTTAAGAAACTTAATATCTCTAGAAATCTTGCTTATTTTAATTCTTAGGTTCAAATACTTATTAGGTTTTATCATTGCCTGGTTGGCATTAATATTACATGTGATAAATATCATTCTTGATCCGTATTGATGATACTTGAATGGAATAATATCAATAAGTTAATTTATTGAATTTACCACCTAATCAATACAAAATGTCATACTTTGGTTGGTTTACTTTGGCATATTAACTAAAATGGTACAAGTTTCGCCTTGAATTCAGGCATCATCAGCCATTATCTTAACTTTAAAATAGAAACAGGCATCTGATTTATATATACATGAAATAAAATTAAAAACCTTGGAGAGACTAAAATTACAATTAACATATAGTAAAAAAATTAAAGTTAAGTTTGTTATAAAGATATTACAATGAGTCAGTAATAATTACAATTGGTGAAAGTAATGGTGATATGACATTAGAAGGTTTCTATTATAATTAAAAAGAAAGAACAAAGCAACAGTCTGTCATAAACGAGTGATAGGATTGCTAAAAATTATGTTGGCCGACCAGCGGTAACAACGAAAATGACAAAGATGGTCGTATTTAATAAAAATGTAGCATAAGATAATAGTGAAATATGGTCATGTGACCATCAATACTTGTTGACTAGAGATCATCAATACGGATCAAGAATATTTATCACATGTAAGCAGTATCCAGTAATCGGGAGATAGTGGGTTCGAGTCCCCCTGTCAGCAGCCCTGAAGATGGTTTTCCGTGGTTTCCCATTTTCACACCAGGCAAATGCTGGGGCTGTACCTTAAATAAGGCCACAGCCACTTCCTTCCCATTCCTATACCTTTCCTATCCCATCGTCGCGATAAGACCTGTCTCTGTCGGTGCGACGTAAAATAAATAGCAAAAAAAACATCCTTTGGTTATATTATAACAATCCTCTGCTGGTAGAAATCTTCCTTAAACATTAGTGAAATTCTGAAAGTAACTGTAATACTGGAAATTAATGAATTAACATACACATTTGTTGGTGACTATATTTGTAGATATGTGCTATGAGCATACCTAATATATCTTATTTTCCACAGGAAAATATTGAACATGTATCAGAAGTGATAGCTCTGAAGGAAGAAGTTAAATCAGAGTTAACAGAGCCAGAGTCAACGCAGGAAAACTCTCTTGAGGTAATGTACATAACTTGATAAGCCATTGTCAGGTAATGGAAATGGTTAGAAAATTGCTCAACAGATATCAGTGTTTGATCCTTCATTTCATTGCACATGAATGATAGTCCTACAGAAAATATACTTTTTTATGAGATTGACTGTTTACTTAGCTATTTTCACTTTTCCTTCAAGTTGTTCCACAATCTTGCATTGTGAATTGTGCAGTAGTTAGGATTATTCCAAAGACCTCTACTCTATATCATTTGGGAGATGGTATCAATCCTACTAGTACTTTTGAATTTGTAAATAGTTTTGAACACAAAGTAATTATAAGGTGCATTGTTTTCTTACTGTTACAGGATATTTTACTAGTTGCTTCCAAATGAAACACCTTTTTTATCTTATTCCTTATATTAGTTATTGATTTCTGGATAATACTGTAATTTGTTGATACAAGTTGCAGGTGATATCCTTGTTTACTCTGAGTGTTTGCTTATATACTACACACATTTTAGCCATCTTTTGGCAAGTGAAAAATATTCTTATTCTTCCTAATGTGGTCTATGGTGATACTTGCCCATTGTGACTGATAATATTAATTAACCCATATCTGCCCAAATTATTTTTTTGTGGAATATTGTGATGTATTTCATAAATATAGTTGTTTGTAACCTAAGTGAAAGGGTTATGATGATTTTAGGTTTCATTACCATATTTTTGCGGAGATTTGCTGTGTTGACATATGTCGACAGTGAGCATGGATGGGTAGGATAAAGGACATGCTTAATAAAGGAACATTTCTTCGCATTTTAAGTTCATGTAAATGTAATAATTAATCACTTAGTAAATATTAGTCACATAAGTATTGAATAAGCACAAAATATTACAAAATATACTTTTCAAAACATAAATGAGGAACAGTTTTGTCTCAATATAGAATGCACGCTGTTTCAAAATGAAAGGACAATATTTGTGTGTTTGTAGTACTTGTTATACACTTAATACCAAATTTTGAGCAAGTATGATCACTCTGAAAATAGCAAAAGAGGAAAACTACGAGTAGTACTTTAAAACAGTTAAATTTGTGTTCTGAGGTTACACTCTGCTTTTTATCATCCAGTCTGGTTTAGCGTGAGTGAAATGCCTCGAAACAAAGGACGTGGCAGCCAATATTACATTTTTTGCACTGTTTCCTGGCAGTTTTACCACATTGAGCACACCGCACTTGATTCTCTCTTGTTTCGTGTTAGTGGGATACAGCATCGAAACGCACTTCTGGCAACACGCATGAAGATACTTTTGTACTTGGTCTTTCTGCATTAGAACGCGTAGCGGCACAAGATCGGATATATGCCGTAACAATGTACCGTGTGAAGCTGAGAAGGTCTAAATTTTCCTGTTTGCAATTTGGGGTCAAACGGTAAAGTTGCCATGCATTGTTCATGCAGACGTTCAGAAGGAACGCAGTTAGAGGCCAGTACCATTTCTTGTTTTTGATGCTGATGCGGTAACAGGATATATTTTGATCCAAACGATCGATTTCCTCCATGTGCATATTATACAAAATTATACATGCTAGATGAATTACTGTTATGTATTTCTTTTCAGCATTACCATTGTACCATTTTCACTTATTTTTGTGCACACTAGTTCAGCACAAGCCCGGAGTTGATTACCAGAGAGTCTGTTTATATCTGCACGACTCATCATCATCCCTATCTCCGTCACTATCTAAAGCATTTTGGGGTGGTTCTATGTTTGTATTAGCATCTAGGATGTCTTGTGAATCCTCCAGGATGCTTACGATCTGCTTGATGGTCAATCTGAGAAGGATAAATGAAAATTCTATATCAGTACTGAGGCAGTCCCATTCGTGCCCGCTGTTGACATATGTCGACGTGGAACTTTTGTGTTCTGCTAGACAAAAGCAACTATATATCAGCCATGAATGAATTCAAAATCTGTTAAAGGCATGTTTCATTATTACGTTTAACACAACAGTCCGATCTTATTTTCAACTGTAACAATATTATAAGAAAATATTTCTCACCGTGACAGAAGCTTCATCCCCTTGTGTGTATATGATCTTTTTTACGCAGCCACGCGATAAGGGGTGAAACCAAGTGTTTCTTGTTTTCGTGCAGTGCAGTAAGTATCAAACAATGAACGGTAAATAATGCACCTCAAAAATATTCTTCCGGTTTACCGATATAAGTTCAACAGTATTCAGATATTAACGTCGGCAAATGTCGACAGTGGGCACATATGGGTTAAACATGCAATGGAATAAATAAGCCATTCAAGAGTTATCTTGCCTTTCCGTTTCATACTTCATAAGGGATAATGTTTGTGATAGGCCTTGTAAGTTCATCGTTACTCACCTGAAAATTCGTTGCGTGAATGAATTCTTCATTACCACTGTCATTGTCCACTTCATAGCTTGAGTATCATCTTCTTTCAGTATGACTATGTTGCTATGGGGTCTTTCATTGCCCGTTTATTGAGATACTCATTTCACCATCTCTTCCAGGAGTTCTTGGTTATCTGCTGAAAATATAGCCATGTGGGCAAGGTTGTGATGAGAGCGGAAGTATAATCATGATCAAGGAGTTTTGTAATTGGCTCTCCTATGAGGAAATGGGATGTAGTTAGGTAAGAAGTGTCAAAACGATCATCATTTAGCTTTGGTGAAATAATGTATATGTTGTAAGAACGGTCCATTCTTTGTTGGTGAAGCGAGAAGAATCCATCACTCATCTGAGGTGTTATAACAGACTCTTGACAGCTGCTTCCCAGATTCCACCAAGGTGTGTTTTTGCACAAGGGATGAAATGCCATGTCAGTCCCATGCCTGCAGTTGTGTGCAAAGTTGATTTTCTGTGGATTGTTTTGCAGGAAGGCCTTATTTTCTGTACCTGATCCGAAGAAGTTTGTGCCTTAATTGCTGTAAATGTTGAGGGTTTGACCTCTATGATACCTAAGTTGATAAAGTGCAGAGAGAAAATTTGTCGTGGTGAGATCAGGTATCATATCTATATAGACAGCCTTGGTAGCTAGGCAGTCTGATCTTGTTCGATTTCACATGATTTTTTATTAGAATTTGGCTAGCAGTTTTAAGGAATGGGTAATTGTGGGTTACAGGCAACATAGGTGTATTTCGCATTAATTGTTCAGAGGTGTCTGCATTCAACTTAGAACACTTGAGACGTGTATGAGTGTGGCTTCTATCGGTCCCCCTTGCTGATGAGATCCTAATCTTGTCTCTCAGAGAGTTGAGTGTCAGGATGAAGTGGACGAAGGTGTTCCGCCATCATAATTATATTTGTGACATGAAACGGTATTTCTGATGTTTCCACTCCATTAGTGTTGGAGTATTGTACAGTCTTCCGTTAACAAGAAGATGGCCTTCTTGATCTATGATTGGATTTATAGTCTTTAGTTTCCTACACAACATTAATCTAACATTTGTATACAGGGTTCAACTCCAATACGAACAGTGGACTCTATTTCACTCTGTGGGTTGTTTACGACAATTCTAGATAATTATATGTTACAATTCTCATGACTTGTCCGTATTGAAATGTACATTAATTCAACAATGTAACAAAAGCTTATTGAAATCCACATATTGAATACACATTGGGTTCTTAAAATTAAGATTTATCTCTCGTAATACTAATTTAAGGGGACATGTTTCGCCTATTGCGTGGGCATCATCAGTCGTGATCTCATGCCTGAGGGGTAAAAATCAGGATCCTGATTACTTTGGTCAACTTGTTACGTAGAGGAATGTATGTTATAAAAATGAGGAAACTCTGTAAGTCAACAAACGACAATTTACACAATTAAGACACGTCTAAAAAATATTTGGTGAGAGGATGTGAGTATGTGTTATAAGGGTGGTCCATTCATTGTTGGGGAAGCGATAAGATTATTTCACTCTTCTGAGGTGATATATCAGACTCTTGACAGCTGCTTTCCAGATTCCACCAAAGTGTGGTGCTGCAGGAGGGATGAAATGTCATGTGAGTCCCATGACTGCAGTTGTGTGAAGAGTTGGTTTTCTGAGGGTTGTTTTGCAGAAAGGCGTTGATTTCTTTAGCCGTCTCGCAGGAGAAGAATTATAATAAGAAAGTATCATGGGTTAAAGAATAGAAGGGACAACAACTCTAGCAGAAGATTTAGGGGTGGGTTTAAAAAGAAGAAGACCTTTGGAAAACAAAAAGGGACCGCAATAGGAGGGGTCAGAAACTGAAGTATTCGTCTGAATGCAGAAATCATCCTGATGTTGATGAGTTTGGAAAGAATGAAAAGATAATGGGAAATCAATTAAAGTACAAATTAAATTATCCAATGAGGCTGAATTAGAGGTGGTAAACGACTGGAAAACGGTGGGAGGAAGAGAAGCATCAGATGAAGAGGGATGAAATAAACGAGATAGAACATCCGCAACGCAATTATGGGTACTAGAAATGAATTTGGTGGAAAATTTAAACCGAGAAAGACGGAGCAACCAGCGGTCAGTTTTGCCAATCTTAGGAGCATTAGAAGGAAGCCAGGAGAGGGCTTGGTTATCGGTTTTAACAATAAATTTTTTGTGATTGAGGTACTCAGAAAAATGTTCAAGGGTGGTCACTAAGGCTAGGGCTTCTCGTTCATAGAGGGAATAATCACGTTCATTGGGAGAAAGCAGTTTACTAGAATAAGCAATAGGCAAAGGGGTACCCTCAACAACTGGATTAAGAACTCCACAAATAGCATAATCGGAGGCGTCAGTGTGTATATCGAAGGGTAAAGAAAAATCAGAGAACTGCAGAATGGGGGCATTGATAAGAAGAGTCTTAAGAGTAGAGAAAGCATACTGTTGAGTAGGGGTCCAAACAAATTTAACATTTTTATGCTTGAGATATTGCAATGGTTCAGCAATATGAGATAAATTTGGAACAAATCAGTTAAAAAAGAAACCATTCTAAGAAAGGTATGCAGTTGTTTAATATTTTTAGTGGGGGAGAGTTGCATAATAGCGGCAATATGATCAGGATTAACAGAAAAACCTTGGGAAGAAATGATATGGCCAAAGAATTTAACAGAAGTTTGAGCATGAGAATGTTTGGAAGGGCTGGTAGTAAGACCTGCCGTACGAAGACGAGAAAGTACTTCGGTAAGTTGAATAATATGGGAGTCAGAATCAGGAGAAAAAGTCAATAAATCATCTACATATGGAGTTTGGTAAATTGATAGAGACCATTAGGCATGGTGAACTAGCAGAATCTAAGGGAATTTGGTGAAAAGCGCAATTACAGTCAAATATGGAAAAATATTTAGCATTAGTAAAAAAATTTATTGCGTTTTTCAGCTTGGGAAGAGGATGAGCATCATATTTAATTTTGCTATTGAGATGACGATAGTCTATGACAAAATGCATGGAATGATCAGGCTTATTGACAAGAAAGGCAGGTGAAGCATAATTCGATGTAGAAGGGATAATTAAACCATCAGCAAACATCTGAGATATGTGCTGCTCTTGAAGTTGCATACGAGCTGGTCTAAGATGATAAGGTGGAGATCTGACGGGAGAAACATCGAAGAGATCAGTACAAGCTTCATAATTGCGGACAGTACCAGTAACAATGTCAGAAAATTGGTTGAATAGCAAGCTTAAAACTTCCTGCTGAGACTCAGTAACATAAACATGTGAGTTAGAAAGATGTAATAAATTGGGGTAAACAGAAGGGTTAATCAAAGGAATGCTAGTCACAGAATCAAAACAAAAAGAAATAGAAGAGGTTTGAGTGTGGAGAATTAAGCCGTTATGTGAGAAAAAATCATATCCGAGTATCAGGGGTATAGGAACATCTTGAGCGACGTAGAAGGGAAAAGACCATGAAAATTTAGAAATCTTTACAGTAAGAGTAAGTTGACCAAGAATATTTAAAGGGTGATGTGACACTGAAGAACACACTAAGTCCGAAAAACGTAATTGAAAGTGTGGATGAAATTGAAGTAATTGCTGAAAGAAAGTGGGACTGAGAAGTGAAATAGAAGCTCCGGAGTCCAATAAGGCATGGGAGTGAATATTGTATAATACAGTAAGAATATAAGCAGATCGAGCCTGACACGTTGGTAAGAAAAACAGAGAGACGGATGGCAGATTTTGCCCCACAGACCGAATGCTGTCTACATATGGCGGGAGAAAGAGTTTATCGGTCATAATTGTAAAAGCAATAGCTGACAGATACTCTATTGAAGACTTTCATGCCCATCTTTTCCCTAAATTTATTCCAGGTAGAGCAATGTCATCCTTAATACAGAAGTACTACTTCTGAGTACAGAGGTTGGACGGGAATTTGGCCGATTTTATTCAGGATATAAAATTTTATACGCGGGTATTCGCTCTCCATTTTCCCGAAGATAAAATTGTGCAAACCATTGTCGAAGAAATGTCACCAGCTTATAGTTCGTACTTAGTTTTGCTTCTCGACGTCAAACCTTCTCCGAATGGCATTGTCAGCCGAGGGAGTGAGGTACGCTGACACCTTACGAGTAGGCAGGGAGCCCCCTCCGTCATCTAACAGTTCTCGGCCACTCCCTTTTCGAACCTTTCCCACACGCAAGTATTATGCGTGCAGATTGACTGAACACCTCAGGAATAAGTGTCCTTTGCTAGAATCTAGTGGAACTAGGAAACGAGCAGGTCCGTCCCAAGGTTGTTTTAAGTGCAGGTCGTTTTCCCATTGAGCAAAAAAATTGCACTTCACTTAACAGCACAACTTCCTGTTCTTCTTCTGGTAATGCCTCCAATAACTCAGGCGATAGGAAGCGACTAGGGTCGTCGGCTGAGTCACAAGGTTCATCTTCTCCAGGCTCAGCGCCCATTAAATCAGGCAACGAATCCTTCAAGGAAGAAACCCCTTCTAATTTATCATTTGAAGGCCCTAGAGAATGCCTTACAATTGCTTTTGAGACCCCAGGGTACGTGCCATTTCTGAAAATTGAGGTAAATAAGGAACCTGTCAGTGTACTATTAGATTTCTGATGAGTGGTACTCTAAATTGACAGCCTTTTTTTAAATTTCCAGACTATTGTTTGTCTTCTATTATATGCATTTCGGCAAATTCTTCACCATTAGAAATTTTAGATTTTATTTTTAATAAAGTTCGTATCTCAAAATTGACATGGAAAATTATGTTGTTTGGGGCTAAACAGTTGTCTTGCCCTGTAATATTGGGTGCCGATTTCATGTCTCATTCTGGACATTTGCTCGACCTTCAGAGCAAGTCGTGCACATTCATATTTGATAGTAACGTTAATATCTCCTTTTGAAATCTAATCCTTTGTCATTTTCATCTATTTCGCCTAGCCAGAGTGAGATGTCGTTAGATCTTAGGCATCTACCTGAGGTCCAGGCTGAAACTATTTGAACATTGGGTCAGACCTTTCCTGACGTATTTCCAGAAACCCTTGGTGTTACTGACCTGATTGAGTATAAGACTGAGGTAACGGATTCCATTCCTGAAAGGTTTCCTCCATATAGGCCATCTTCCGCATAAAATGAAGGCTCTTAACTCTTTCGCTGTGCTATTTTTAAACAGAACACATACAGAAAGATGTAATCTTTTTGTATTGCTAAATAAACTGAAACTTTATCTTTTTAAAGTTAGTGACATTCAACACCATTGCACCATTTTAAACTCAACTTTGGCAAACTAGCAATGACATTTGACCTTGAAACGCACATTACTCTGATACATTCGAAACATGGAACTAGGCACGTTGCTGGCTGTCCTGGGCAAGTCTTACAAAAAATATTGTCTGTTTTCTCTTGCAGGGTCCCTTTCTTTTCTTTGAACATTTAGCTGGTAATTGGAGCAAACAACACACTTAGGTTTTTGACTCTTGTCCTGCTGCTCCTCAAGGAAGTTCCCATCCATCAGGCGCGCTTGAGGTATGTAATCAGAAGGTCTTCCTCGTTTCGCCGCCGGACTGCGCTGATACTCTCGTAGAAGTCCCATTATGACAGAATTTCTGAAGTAAGGAGCACTCTTTTTGGAAGCTTATTGTACAATATTCTTCCATTTTTAATGCAGTTTCAATGAGAAAATACCACAAGACCTGATACCACTTGAGTTTCTTGTGTAGAAATGCATAGTTAGTTTTCAGTTAATCAATTTTTATCAACTCCGTTCATTTCATGGTTGTAATTTACAACTAACTTGAGTTTTTCAACAGTCACATAGCCACTTTCACCTTTTTTGACATCTTATGAATCTTCACGATCTCAGATGTGAACGATCGATAACATGTTTACCCGGCCAGTATCTTGCCACGCGCATGCTAGCATTTCTTTGGATGGAATATGCCAGAGCTTAGGTTTTTGCCCTTTCGTCATTTTCAGGATTTTCATCTCTTGAGCTAGTCCTTTGCGGTTACATCTCACTGTCCTGGAGGCACCTATGTTCTTCTCAGAAAGCTGGGTGAAAAGAGCTGGGCTTGATAAATAATTGTCCGCATTCACAATTCTGCCAGTATTCTCAAAACCCTCTCTCAGGCTTTTTACCACTTTCTCTCCCAAAGTTTCCCCGGAAACTGACTCATCGCTGTCCTCTCTTACCTAAGTCTGAAACTTGCAAATGTAACCACTTTTACTGTCGCATAGTGACCACAATTTTACACCCCATTTTGTCGATGGCTGTGAAGGAAAGTGTTGCTTACACCACAGCCTTCCCGTAAACTTCAGCATACTGAAGACTCATCAACTGATATGCATTTTTCAGGTGTAGCATGCTCCAGGTACGTATTTTCTACAATAGGTATGACAGGTCTTACCTTGAATAATGGACCATAACCTGGCGACCCCTTAGCAATGTGGTTTTCATTGTTATTGATATGTATTGTACCGGAAACGCAGCTACGCGAAAGCAAATTCGAAGTATGAGAGTTAAACTTCACGTGAGGGAAAGGGTAGGCAATACGGCTGATCTCGCTGACGTAGACGTGGCCGCCTCGGGCTGACCTCACGCCCCAAGGCATGATGTTCTGACCCATCTGTAAAGTCTATTTGGAGTTACTGTAGGATACAATTATTTTTGCACTGCCAACGTTAAGGCCATAATAACAGATGCAAACTAGCAGGTTCTTGAGCAAATCTACCATGTACTTTAGGAGTTACAGGGGTGGATAATATCCATGTTTCGAGATACTTAGTCGGCTCCAGGTATAAAAGCATGGCGATCTAGGCTACTGGATCAATAATACTCCACCGTCTCTGCGATACGGGAGATAGGTGGAGCCCTGCAAGTGCGGCAAACCGAATCTATGTCCAGTCGGGACTCTGCATCTCTGGTGCTCGGTTCCAGTGGAAGCGGAACATACTGTAGTATTTTTCTTCAAGTGCCATATTAGGACTCATGTTTTCTATACTAACAGTAGCGTTCTAAAGGAACATAGAATTTGTCTTGTGAGTGTTATAATTTTTCCAAGTGTCATGTTTGAACTTGTGTTTTGTAACAAATTGTAGGAACTTAGAATATTTCTGAGTGCCACATTTAAACTGGTGTTTTTGTAACAAACTGTGGGAACCTAGAATATTAATGCCATATTTGAACTTCTGTTTTCTTCTCGTGAAGTTCCGAGGGAACATAGAATGTTTTGGTGCCACATTTAAACTTATAATTTATACTTAGTAATAATTATCCATGGACAGTGTTAAACACTCTTCAAGTGCAGGTAAACTTTTATAATGATTTAAAGACAGTGCTGAACAGTCTTCAAGTGCACGTGAATTTAATAATTAATTACAGACAGTATAGAACATTCTCCGAGAGGTATTAAATTTAATTTAATACTTATATGTCCTGAACTTGCACGAACTGTAAATATTACGTTCAACATTGTGTTCCAATCATAAAATTGACAAAGGCAGTCAATTAGGAACAGTAATGATAAAAGTTAGTGAACTAATAGACTCAGACTGTCGTGCCATTATCAGCGGATTTACATCGCGAATTTGACATTGTAAATTTGTACATAATTTTCACAAGTGTCAATTTGGCTGGGGCCGATGACCTTGATGTTAGGCCCCTTTAAACAACAAGCAACAAGCAAGCAATTTGGCTGGCATGCAACGTGTGATCAGTTACTCAGTTTAATTGTTTTCTATTCAAGTATTAACTTCATGAATCTTTGTGATTCAGCGAGGTGTTTTAGTCATAGATTCAAGTGTCATTTTCATTAACATTTGACGTATCTACATGCAATGAATTAATGCAGTATTCAAAGGTCAATGTTAATTTATTCGATTGTGCTAAAAGTGAGTTGAATGCCATACAGGGGACTTGTGTGCTTGGCACGCCTGACCTCTCAGTATTGCCGTGTGAGATCGGACCCTGCAACTTGTGCACTTAGAAATTCGAGAACTTCCAGATATTCCAGAAATTCGAGAAATTCAAGAACGTCGAGAACTTCGCATCAAGGATGGGCGTGGTCCCCGTCCAGACCGTGCGTAGTAACCATCCCGAAGTCTGGAGATTCCCGCCTGCAACAACGCATCAAATCAGCTTGTGTAAAAGGTGATATGAATTTGTTTCCAATGAACAATAAAACCACATTTTCAAAAGAATATAAATTCAATGAACTAATATTCCTCTCTGTTGCAAGTTCAGTGCTTACGTACCACCACCTTAGAAACATTCCATGCTCTTCAAGCTAGCCAGACAGACTTTTTTCCTGGTACAGCATGGAGCTTCGAAGAAGGCGACACCACTTGGCGTAGCAGTGAGCCAATATTGTTCGGAAAAGTAAGTCTGTTTTTTTTTTTTTGTTAGTTGCTTTACGGCGCACCGACACAGATAGGTGTTATGGCGACGATGGGACAGGGAAGAGCTAGGAGTGGGAGGGAAGCGGCCGTGGCCTTAATTAAGGTACAGCCCCGGCATTTGCCTGGTGTGAAAATGGGAAACCACGGAAAACCATCTTCAGGGCTGCGGACAGTGGGGTTCGAACCTACTATCTCCTGAATACTGGGTACCGGCCGCACTTAAGCGACTGCAGCTATCGAGCTCGGTAAGTAGGTCTGTAATGTTGATTTATGTTACAATACTATCCCAATATCAATAGCCACCATTGCCTGATTACCTTCTGTTGTGCATTCAGTCCATCGATTATACCTTGAACGTGGATGAAAATCATTTTTTTAATCTAAGCACTGCTCAGCATATCTATTTGTTTCCATTACTGTATGCTCAAACACTGAGCGCATCATAAATTGAAGTAATGCCTTGTATGGGTCATCAAATTAGAAACATTGCTTTTCACTGTTATATCAAAATTAGCCCCGTCACATAATTTCATTTTTGTCATTCTTATTTCATCACTGATATCCCGCCAGACCGATACAACTTGAACATCTTCCTCGTTGGCACTTTCTTCCGAACAGTCACTATGCGCATCATCACCTGTTCCATTGTCCAAATTTACTGAACAGTCTGAATCAGAATCTGCCACTAAAAGATTGAAGATTTCTTCACTGTTGTTCCGCGCCCTCATAGCTGCTGAGTGAAGCCTGCTATCAGCCAGACAGCTGACAGGAATGTTGTCGGGCAGGCTGGTGAAAAATAAATAAACATAGGTTCAGTATTAGCAGCAATGTTTGTATTATTAAATGTGCCTTTTTTAAAGAAGCACGCTAAACTATAGCAGGAAATTACCAAGTTGACAAAAGTCTATTACAGCAGCGAAAGTGTTTAATGTTAAAGGATGGTATTATTCGACTTTCAGAGTCGGCGTATTCATCACCCATTTTTCTTGTACCGATACCCCAAGGTGGTTTCAGGCCTGTCATCGATTACAGAACTTTAAACTGTAAGGTTGTATTATAATCAGTGCCCCTTCCTGACTTTCATTCTTGTTTTTAATGATTTCATAAGGCTAAGTTCTTTTCCATATTGGATCTTAACCAAGCATATAATCAGATTCCGATGGCGGAAAAATCCAAACATTTGACGGCTTTCACCACTGATTGGAAATTGTATGAATACAACCGTTTGCCTTTTGGGCTCCCTACGGGCGCGGCTGTCCTTACTAGACTGCTGGATAGGGTCTTCTCCGACATCAAATTTATCTTTGTCATTACCTCGACGATGCCGTGGTGTTTTCTGAGACCTTTGAAGAACACCTAGATCATCTTAAGGAGGTTCTAAATCGCCTTCGTAAGGATGGTTTGACAGTTAAGTTATCTAAGGTAGATTTTTCTAAGCCTTGTGTCATTCTTAGTTCATATTGTGTCGCCCGATGGTGTTGTTATCTACCATTCCAGAACGCAGGCTAACCGCAACTTCAAGTGGCTTAAGGACGTCAGAGGAATTGCTAGGTTCATAGGCATGGTGAATTTCTTCAGGAAATTTACTTCCAACTTCGCTAATAGGGCGGCGCCCCTAAACCTACTTCGTAGGAAAGGTGTCGTGATCGAATGGGGACCCTCGCAGCAAGATGCATTTGAAGATCTTATATTAGCTCTTTGTAATGCCCCAGTATTAGCCATGCCTGATTTCTCTAAGAAATTCATAGTTCAAACCGATGCCTCTTCATCTGCCGTTGCTGCTGTCCTCCGTCAAGAAACCGAACCTGGAAGGCGGCCTATTGCGTATGCGTCTACGACCTTGTCGGTTTAAGAAGCCAAGTACTACATCTATGAATTAGAAGGTCTGGCAGTTCTGTTTGCCTTAGAGAATTTCCGCCTTTATCTAAAGCATGGTAAATATGAATGAGAAACTGACAATCAGGCTTTGAGTTGGGTTTTGGCTAGGCCTCGCCGTACTGGGCGTATCACTTGTTGCGCTATCAGAAATTCAGCTTTTCAATTCAACGTGCAACACTTTACAGGATCAGAGAAAATGGTCGTAGATGGACTAAGTCGCATGTTTTCTAGTGACATTGAGTCCAATGAACAGGACGATAATTAATCTCCTCCCATGCCCATACCTTCTTGTGTTAATGCTATTTTGATGGATGCCCCTATGTTGTTTTGTGATATCCGGAAATATCAACGGGAAGATCCATTGCTGGCTCCTAGTATTTAAACCCTTTCTTCTGGGGAACATCTTGTCCCTAATGTGCTGAGGATTGGGGTTTTGTGCTGCCGTTCGAAGCCCGATCACAAGATGAAAGTAGTTGTTCCAGCTGTTATTGTGCCCATGATATTCAAGTACTATCAAAAGACCCCATTAGGGGGGCTCTTAGGCATCTTTAAAACTAGAGAGAAAATTAGGGAACTGTTTATCTGGAAGAGTATGGACAGTGAAATCAGAGAAATGGTTAAATAATGTAAATCTTGCTTACTTAGTGATCCCATATAATCTACCTAGCTAGGGCTATTTTCATCATTCAAGCGTCTCGCCCTATGGAGCATTTCTACATAGACTACGTTGGATCCTACGGGAATAAGTTCATCCATCTATGTGTAGATGGCTTCACTAGATTTTTATGGTCATTTCCGACTAAGCTGGCTACTGCTCAGATGACCATTTCTTGCCTTAATACTATCTTTGATTCATTTGGTCCTTGTCAGTATATAGTTTACGATAATGGAAGGACTTTGACATCTATCTTATTCCGAAAATTCTGTTTTGATTTGTCCATGTCACATGTAACTACTTCTCCTTATTACCCTCAGCCACCTCTGGTTGAGCGGGTCAGTCATAATCTTCGATCTGCTTTTATAGTCTTTCACCAAGAAGATTATTTTATGTAGGATACTTCCTTGCATTGGTTAGCCTTTTCACTAAATTCAGCTGTTCACGAGTCACATAATTTTACGCCTGCCTCTCTCGTGTTCAAGTTTGTACCTAACATGCCATTGTCAAATGAGGTATTGCCAGAGAGCATAGATCCCGATAGCATCAGGGACCTGTGGAAGAAGGCTAACAGTAACCTCAAGGCTTAAAATGAGATGGTTAAAGGGAGACATGATCGTGGACGGAGACCCACCAATCTAAAGTTTGGAGTTCAGGTAATGGTTAAGAATTTTGTGCCGGCAGGCAAGCTTGCCTCCAGATTTCTCGGGCCATGCATTCTTTTGGATTTCTTAACACCGGTCACTCTTTTGGTGAGCAACCCAGCCACTGAAAGATTATTAGAGTGCACCTCTCTCAGATAAAACCTGTAAAATCTCTTTGTTTGCAATATAGGCCACTAAGTTATGACAGTGAGAAAGTAGTTATATTCCTTTCCTTAACAGCTCAGAGACTTAAAATTTTAAGTTGGAAAGTGGAGACCTTCTGCCCCACTAATATGCCGCTTGTGTATTGCGTTTTCTTGTTCCACCTGTGTACAAACCTTCCTCTCTAAAATAATTCTTTTTCCTCCGTTGCTCAGCTGCGATTACTTTCCCCCTGCCTCCAAAACCTAGCTTGCATTCCACACACTCATCATCGATGCCGCCCACCTCATCTGAACCTGCAGCTTAAAAATAAACATACTCTCGCTGTCCATAAGAACAATCTCTGTCACCAAGTTAATTACTCTTTCAATGCCCTCTCTGCAATCTGCGTCCGAGTTACATCTGGCGAGTGATGCTGGCATGGGGTAAGGGCCCACCCCGCTCTGGCCCAGTCTCCTTCATGACAGCATACTTGAGTACCATCCTTGCCGGCAAAGGGCTGAGGTGCGGTAACACTACTGTCTACATTATTTCGGAGCAGTGTCTCAATATCTGGCCTTGGGTGCATCTAACCTTCTCACGGTAGTGGGAGAGATGTATCTGAGGGTACTTGGTGATTCGGGGGACCCTACCCAGGTATCGGCATTGGCAGCCGCTCTTGTTGTCAATCGTGAACTGTGCATCTTGGACTTTTATGGCTTCAGGAAGACTTCAACACTTGTATTCGACATAATTACTTACAAATGAACTTTCATCAGCCAATTTTCCGACTACCAACTCAATTTCAAATTTTTCAAAAAAGCAAAATTTTCTAAAACGTGTCACCTGAGGGAGGACGTTTGTGGGGAGGTCTGTACCGGAGGTAGATCTGCCCGGTTTATTTAATTTAAGTGCCTTCGCTAAGGCCCTCGTTAAAGTAAAGTTTGAAACAACTATTACAAGAAGTTTGAACATTTCTCAACAGATGTCTCTACTATAAACTTTACGATGTGCCCTCTGATGTGAAGATGAACTATTAAAATTTTTGATACATTTTGTATATGAAGGTTTCCTAAACTAGAATGTTCTCTTTTGTTTTTTCATGTCCACATTTTTTTAACACTTCTATCTCTTCCCACCAACTTAGGATGTTGGCCAATGAAAAATTGTGTATATCTTTCTACCAATCAAAATTTCCTGGTGTTTATTGGATTATCCTATAAAAATTGGGGGTGTGTCGAGTCTTAGCCCAGAATTTTCTGGAGCTTTCCCTCTACTATAAAATCTGGAACTTTTATACCACTTCAAGAGGTCCACCAGCTTAAGGTAATGGAAGATCCTGCTTAAAATCAAGTGGTCTTCCAAAGCTAGCTCCAGGGGAAGGTTTCATATATTTAGTAATGTAACTTCATTTTCTAAAAATGGAAATTTCAACTTAACCGAAATCAGGGAACAGAACGTGGTGTACCCTCTTATGTTCCCTCTCAACGTGATTGTAAGGTGACTATGATTTTGTGACCTTTCCTGTTTTGTAAATTCTGTAACTTGAACATTTTTCTCCTTGTCACCTCCGTAATATAGGCTTAGCCTCTGTAACGTTGGGCCGTAAGCTCAAATATGGTTTTATGCATGTAATGTAAAATTCTAGGAGATCCAGAGTTCGCATCCTTACCTGTTTGGTTTATGGACCAGTAAATTAACCTTTTTTAACCATAGGCTTTGTAGAATGGGTACTTGTTACCCCTGTTTAACTCCATTTATTTCATATTAAAATTATCAGACAGTTGAGCAGGATGTACATAGGTAAAATACAAGTATACATGTACAAAAGGGGTCCTCTACCTGTTCTAAGTGTATACATTGCAACGGTAGAGTCTACGAAAACCGTTAGTTCATCACAAATCAAGTTCCTTTCAAGGATATGGTCTACCACTGTGCTTGCGGCGTACAGGGCCGCCGCTGTTTCAGCTACATTAATCCGGGTTGGCACTTGGAAAGGTTGGGCCCAAGCCAAGTTCAATTGAGGCAAAAAGTAAGCTATACTGTGCGGAGTGGCGTCCGCATAAACACTAATTACATGGTTATTCACACGCACAGAACAAACACTTGCAAGAGTTACTGGGTTGAATAATTGTCGTGGCCAGAACCATTCTCTTGATAGAATGTGTCGCACTGGAAATAGAGGCCATGACATGACATAGCATAGCCAAGCCAAATACCCGGCAATGCGTGCGAGGTCATCCGTTTGCACTCTTGGGAGCACTGTCAAGTAGGAAGTCACTCTTCTCTGCACATCCTGCATCAGTTGAAGAGTCTGCCTATTGGTGTTGATAACCATGCTGAGGAAGGTGAGTTCATTCGTTGGCTGGAGATGTGATTTCTGTTTGTTGAGCGTAATTCCTAATACCCATTCCAAGTACATTATTGTATCGTCCACAAGGATCTCGTTGCCGTAGATCAGCCAATCATCTAAATAGCAAATAGTGTCAACGTTAAACTGTGCCTTCAGTATCCCAGAGACCGCTATTGCCACCTTTGCATAATAGATGGGATTAGCGTGTGCCCCATCGGGAGGCGCGTCATGGCATATGACTGTCCTCGGTAATATACACCGTAGAACCTTCGGTGGTGGTAGTGAAGAGGCACTTGGTAAAATCCGGATTTTAAATCCACTTTTATCATGAGTGAAAAGGGAGGTATACGTTGAAGTGCCCATGCAGGGCTGTGAAGAGAGGACTTTGGAATATTATAATACTGTGTCCATCGCGACAAGTCGTGTATGACTCGTGCGGAGCGGTCAGGCTTAGTGACGAGAAATAAAGAGTGAGCGTTAGTGATCTCCTGTCGTTCCGAGAGTCCCGTTGCCTGCATATCGTTGATTACCTGGTCCATGAGAGGAGATGCCTTTCTGGGTACGAAGACCGGTGGAGCCGCTGTGAGTCGTGGAAGGCGGGCGCCTTCCCCGATGAGTTGTTCCGCAAAACGTCCAAGGGGGGTGTCCATATAGGGCACTGGAAGCACAGCAGGCACTGCTACTGAGTGATAATGTGTCGGACGGTGTGCTGCTTGTTGAAACTCTGGTATCGGTGGAAGCGGTTGGCTTTGTTAAATGTAGTGTGTGCCTTTGATAGTCCTTGAAAGTGTGAATTTTCGTAGAGGGATCCTTAGGTGTAAATTGATGGAGCAAGGGTGCTCTTCCTAGTAAAGTTATTGATGTAAAGGTTGAATGGTGTCTAGTTAGGCTGTAATGGTGTAATGTGTGGATAGTAGTCTCCTAGCTAGATTCGTTGAGCAAATATGCTCTTACTGATGGTGTAAAAGCAATTGGGAGAGCTGTCTCCTTGACTATTGATTGAAAGGGAGCAGCTGTGCTTCAAGCTCATGTTGTAAATAGTTGTTCTTTTTTCTAATTTTGTCGCACAAGATTACGGGCTAGCCTCGTTGCTAGTCTATTGTTATTTGCTCAGCAAAGTGTGAATATTTAAGATTTGGAAAAAGATAGAGGTCAAGAAAAGAAATTAAATGGCCAAAATAATGTTGCCAACTTTAAGAGTTTAAATTAATCTATCGATTTTCGTATATCCGCCCATTCATGCCCGCACTTTATTTCAATTCTGTATACCACGGTATCCCCGTAACAATTATTATTATTATTATTATTATTATTATTATTATTATTATTATTATTATTATTATTATTATTATTATTATTTATTTTCCTTAAATTGTACACATACACGGCTTCCATCCCCATATGTATGTGTACATATACTCTGCTGAAATTCACAAATAAGTAGGCAAATTTAAATTTACATATTTACAAATGTTCCTCCTTTTCTATGCTACCTTGTGTACTGCTATCCTACAGTGTGTTCCTTTTCATCTTCTTTTCTCTCTTATCAGTTGTCCAAGAAGCAGTGGCAAAAGGGACTCAGGTTAAGACACAGCAGGTTGTTATGCAAGTTACGTTCCAAAGAGGGTAAAAAAATTAATGTAATGTAAATTTTAATCCAATAACTGTTGTAAAGTATTATTTGAAGTAATTCCACATGTTATATATGAGTTGATTATGTTTGCAAATACAGACAATATTATAAGTAGAATTTTGTAAATAATATAAATTTATTAAGGATGAGCTTTGTGTTAATAAAAAAAATGTGTAAATTGTATAATGCTGAATTGTGTGAAATTGTCTTCTTCTCTGTACATTTAAAATGTAGTGTTGGACAATGTATTTTTGTGTACCATTTGCCACCAAGGTAGACACCTCTTTTGCATTTAAAGTGATTTTGATTTGATTGTTCCTTTCCATTCTTATATATTTTAAATGGGAAATAAATTAATTATACTCTTTTTTGCCACTATGAAATTTATTTTCTCAGCTGTTTATTGTTTAGGCTTATATATTTTTATTCCTTTACTTTTCTTATTTGTTACTTACAGACGTCCAATGATATTAAGGAGGAAATATTCATAGAAGAACATACTGATGATCAGTTGTTGCCATACATCAAAGCAGAAACAAAGTACGTACACTCCAGATCCTATACAATATGGAATATGTTGTACCTATTCTCAGTTGTGTCCAGTAGCAGTTGGTTTATCTCCAAAAACTGCCCATTTTCATCAGTTTAATCCTTTTTTTACAAGGTTACATTTTCACACTAGTATCTTAAAATTCTATTGGTTAAAATTGTTTAAAACCTTCAGAAATTTTAAGATCGTATTTAATGTTCTGTCCTGTAGTTTTATTGAATATATATCTACAAAAATAATCTCTGCTAAACCTAGATATTATTGAAATATATTTGTTTACAATACCGTTAAGCAACCATGAAAAATGTGTTCTTCCTTTCACTTTTACCACATCATTTGTTCATCACATTCTTATCATCTGAAATGCCATCTTTAGCTATTAACCCCAGATATTCTCAGTATTTGTGTACTTTCATACCAACAGTGACACACAGAAACAATCATGTTTGTAGGTTATCAACTAAATCTACAAATTCAAAATGGTTAAGTTTGATGAACATTGTAAACAATATAATATTTTCAAACTAATGTAATAATTTTCATGTTATCTTACTATATATAAAAATGGATGTATGTATGTAAATGACACATCCCCTCCTAAACCACTGGAGCAATTTGAATCAAATTTTGAACACTTATTATTTACTATCTGGAGATGAGCACTGTGGGGGTAAGCCACCTCTAGCCCCCTTAGGAGTGGGGGTTAGGGGGGTCAGGTAAAAAAATTAATCGAAAATAGTGTCAAATCCATAGTTCATGGGGTGAATAGTGATACTCCCGATTTTTTAGAAGTCAAATTTCTGCTCCCATTTGGGTGGGGGGCTAGGGGGCCTGATGATGGATGTATGTGTGTAACTGACACATCTCCTCCTTAACCACTGGAGCAATTTCAATCAATTTTGAACACATATTATTTGCTATCTGAAGAGAGCACTGTGGGGGAAGCCACCACTAGCCCCCTTAGGGGAGGGGTTATGGGGTTCAGGTAAGAACATAATCGAAAATAGTGTGGAATCCATTGCTTTTGGTGTCGCTGAGGTGAATAGTGGCACTCCCGATTTTTAAAAGTCAAATTTCTGCTCACATTTGGATGGGGGGGAGGGGGGACTGATGATGGATGTATGTGTGTAAATGACACACCTCCTCTTAAACCACTGGCGCAATTTCAGTCAAATTTTGAAACTTATTCTTTGCTATCTGGAGACGAGCACTGTGGGTTAAGCCACCTCTAGCCCCCTTAGGGTTGGGGGGTTAGTGGGTCAGGTAAAAAATAATTGATAATAGTGACGAATACATAGTTTTTGGGTTGTCGAGGTGAATTGAACACTCCGGATTTTTAGTATCAGGAGACGAACCACGTGGGGGTAAGACAGCCCAGGAAAACTTAGGGGCAGGGTGGGCAAGGGGGTCATATATACAAATAAATGAAAATAGTGTCGAATCCATACGTTTCGTGGTCGCTGAGATGAATAGTCACACTCCGGAATTTTTTTAAGTCCAACTTAGAGCCCCCTTAGTAGTAGGGGGCGATGGGAGAGTGTTACATGAAAATAATCAAAAAGAGTGTCGAATGCATAGTTGTCGGGGTCGCTGAGATGAATAGTGAGACTCCGGATATTTTATAAGTTCTTTCCCTTTTGGGGTGGGGCGAGGGGGGAGTGATATATAAAATAAATAGAAAATAGTGTCGAATATGTATAGTTTTCGGGGTCGCCGGGGTTAATTGTATGCTTCGGATTTTTAATATCAGGAGACAAACCACGTGGGGGTAATACACCCCAGGAAACATTAGGGGCGAGGTGCTGAGTTACACAAATCATCAAATGTAGTGTCGAATCCATATTTTTGGGGGTTGCTGAGGTGAATAGTGACACTCCCAGAAATTTTTAAAGTCCAATTTGAGCCCCCTTCATAGTGGAGGAGATGGGAGAATGATATATAAAAATAATCGAAAGTGTCAAATCCATAGTTGTCAGGGTTGCTGAGATGAATAGTGAGACTCCGGTTATTTATAAGCCGAAGTTCATCCCCCTTTGGGATTGGGAGCGAGGGGGGAGTGATATATAAAATTAATCAAAAATAGTGTCGAATACATAGTTTTCGATTTTGCCGAGGTGAATTGTACACTTCGAAATGTTAGTATCAGGAGACAAACCACGTGGGGGTAGGACACCCCAGGAACCCTTACGGGCAGTGGGGGGCGCGAAGGGGCTGTGATATAAAATAATCGAAATTAGTGTCGAATCCATACTTTTCGGGGTCACTGAGATGAATAATGGCACTCCGGAATTTTTTAAAGTTCAGCCCCCTTCGTGGTGGGTGGCAATTGGAGAGTGATATATAAAAATAAACGAAAATAATGTTGACTCCATAGTTGTCCGTGTCGTTGAGATGAATGGTGAGACTCCGGATATTTTACGAGTCCAAGTTCATCCCCCTTTCTGGTGGGGGTGAGGGGATTCAGATTTTAAAATAATTGAAAATAGTGTCGAAGCCATAGTTTTCGGGGTCGCTGAGATGAATAGCAACACTCCCGATTTTTAAAACTCAATGTTTAACCACCTTTTGGGGGAAGTGAGATATAATAATAATTGAATATTCTGCCTAATCCATAGATTTCCAGGTCGCTGAGGTAAATAGTAACATTCCGGATTTTTTAAGTCCAGTTTCAAAAATGCCCCCCTTTGGCATAGAGGCTGAGAAAGGGTGAAAAAATAAATGGCCAAGAATGCCCAAGGTAATAGATGTGTGTACGTTCCAGTATGACTTTCAAGTATGACTTTCTACCTGGAAAACATACTGTGGGAGTAAGACGCCCCTAGAACCACTTCGGAAGCGGGTGAAATATATAATCCATATTAATAAATAGAAGTCAGTTTGGCCCGATCTATATATACTGTACTATATATATATAAATTAAGGCATAAAAATGAATACAGACGTGAATTAATGAGACCATTCTAGGCATCTTAAAAACTTAAAACTGGTAGCAGACAAACTGATGACTTCAGGATCCCTAGAAAAATCTAAAATTCTCAAAATTCTCTGAGAGGGACACGTTGGGATTTTCAAATCTGCATAGGAACACAGTCGGTGATATTTATCCTGAACGATAAACTATAGGTTTCATGAGCTTAAAAGTTTCCTGAAAGTCCTAATGTTTAACCCCCTCCCCCATATCAAGATGGCACCACAACCTCCCAGACGAGTTCGAAAATAGAAATTTGGCAAAATTATAACTCTTTGCCTGTAACCGATGGAAATTTTACGAGATGTTAAAAAAATTTATTTTTTAACCCCCCCAAAATATCGGAATATGGAGGCAATTTTATGATGGTGCAGAGCTTCCTTTTGAAGTATTTGGTGGCTAAATGGTAAGTCGTATCACAAAACGGATGGCACAATCTCTGTTCAATTTGGAGTGATCTACAACATTGGTCCTATGACTTTTTGTAGTATCTCTATCCCTTATGTTAAATTTGTCTCTATTTCTGGATTTACCTAAATTTTGCACTTTGTACACATATAATTGATGATTTGAGTCAGTTATAGGAAAGATGTGATCATCAATTTGTACATGAATATTGGCCCACCCAGCCAAATTCTATGTTTGAAGCTGTCGCATAAGTATCTGAAAAGTAATTCACTGTGTGAAAACCTTACACAAATTTCGCCCTATTGAACGATTCTAAAATAATCTTGCCTTTAATAGATGAGATACGAGGAAATATCATAGGGCCAGCCATTTAGATAGCTAAATGAGGCCAGAATCATCTTTTTATACAATCCGTTTTTCCAATATGAATACACCGTTTAGCAGCAGTCATTCTGTAACTGAAGGTGAACATGCATATACTTCTGTATGTCGATCTACATTTATTAATTTAAGTCGATTTGTGGTGATCTAGAAAGGGGTGTGTCTTACATTGTAATTAATACTTTATAAATCAGTAGTGACTCTCAGCAGGAGGGCATGTGCTGTTGTAATCAGTACTCCGCATATCGACGAAATAGAGCTAGGAATGGCTGTGGAAGTAAGGAGAAATTGAAGGAACTTACTAGAAAATTGAAGGCAGCTAAGGATAACATGATGGCAAACTTAATTGGCAGTCATACAAATTTTAGTGAAAAATGGAAGGGTTTGTATAGGTATTTTAAGGCAGAAACAGGTTCCAAGGAGGACATTCCAGAAATAATTAATGAACAAGGGGAGTGTGTATGTGAGGATATTCAAAAGGCAGAAGTATTCAGTCAGCAGTATGTAAAGATTGTTGGTTACATGGATAATGTCCAAATAAAGAAGGAGACTAAGGCTAAAGAAGTATTAAAATTTACATATGATAACAATGACATTTACAATAAGGTACAAAAGTTGAAAAAATAGAAAAGCAGCTGGAATTGATAAGATTTCTGGGGATACACTAAAGACAATGGGTTGAGATATAGTACCGTATCTGAAGTACTTATTTGATTATTGTTTGGTTGGAGGAGCTATACCAGATGAGTGGAGAGTTGCTATAGTAGTGCCTGTGTATAAAGGAAAGGGTGATAGACATAAAGCTGAAAATTACAGGCCAGTAAGTTTGACATGCATTGTATGTAAGCTTTGGGAAGGCATTCTTTCTGATTATATTTGTGAAATTAATAACTGGTTCGATAGAAGGCAGGTCGGTTTTAAGGAAGGTTATTCCACTGAAGCTCAACTTGTAGTATTCCAGATATCTTGGATTCAGGAGGTCAAATAGACTGTATCGCGATTGACCTGTCTAAAGCATTTGATAGGGTGGATCATGGTAGACTACTGGCAAAAATGAGTGCAATTGGACTAGACAAAAGAGTGACTGAATGGGTTGCTATATTTCTAGAAAACAGATCTCATATAATTAAGAGTAGGTGAAGCTTTATGTGACCCTGTAATAATTAAGAGGGGATATCCTCAAGTCATTATTATTGGACCTTTATGTTTTCTTATATATATAAATGATATGATTAAGGAGTGGAATCAGAGGTAAGGCTTTTTGCAGTGATGTTATTCTGTATAGAGTAATAAATAAGTTACAAGATCGTGAGCAACTGCAACGTGACCTCAAAAATGTTGTGAGATGGACAGCAGGCAATGGTATGTTAGTAAACGTGGTTAAAAGTCAGGTTGTGTGTTTCACAAATAGGGAAAGTTCTCTCTGTTTTAATTACTGCGTTGATGGGGTGAAAGTTCCTTTTGGGGATCATTGTAAGTATCTAGGTGTTAATATAAGGAAAGATCTTTTTTTTTTTTGCTAGGGGCTCTACGTCGCACCAATACAGATAGGTCTGATGGCCACGATAGGAAAGGGGTAATCACATACATGGGATTGTAAATAAATGTACAAATCTCTGTACATGGTTATGAGGGTGTTTAGGGGTTATAGTAAAGATATAAAGGAGAGGGCATATATGTCTCTAGTACGACCCCAACTAGAGTATGGTTCAAGTGTATGGGACCCTCACCAGGATTACCTGATTCAAGAACTGGAAAAAATCTAAAGAAAAGCAGCTCGATTTTTTTCTGGGTGATTTCCGACAAAAGAGTAGTGTTATAAAAATGTTGCAAAGTTTGGGCTGGGAAGAGGTGAGGGAAAGAAGAAGAGCTGCTTGACTAAGTGGTATGTTCCAAGCTGTGAGCGGAGAGATGGCATGGAATGACATTAGTAGACGAATAACTTTGAGTGGTGTTTATAAAAGTAGGAAAGATCACAATATGAAGATAAAGTTGGAATTCATTTATAGGAAGGGGAGTGAGGGATTGGAATAACTTACCAAGGGAGATGTTCAATTAATTTCCAATTTCTTTCAAATCATTTAAGAAAAGGCTAGGAAAACAACAGATAGGGAATCTGACCTACGTGCAGATCAGTATCGATTGATTTAACTAGCAATAGGAGTGGGGTAGTTTTCCAATGCCTGTGTACCACTGTAATGCATAATTCCCTTCTTGATGTGACTAGCAGAAGGCAAGGGAGCGTGCATTTTTTTTTAAACTCCTTTACCAGGTTCTCTTTATCATTATGTGTAGGTGCTCCCGATTATAAACAAATTTACCCATCAAAATGTGACTGACGTTACGCATAGGGAATTGCGGCAGTCAAGTCGACCTGTCGTTATCATCACAACTCTGCAACTCGCACTTCACATTGGAAACAACGTCTGCGGACCGCCCTATGCTTTTTGTCGGATAACGCCAAGGGACATACAATTAAATTTTTTTATTCACTTCATGTGCAGCAATTTACTTTGATATCCGTATACATTGTAGAATACCATAGCGAAGCACGGGTACATTTGCTAGTTAATCAGTATAATGCTGGCTGAGTTCATTAGTGCGATAAATTAAATATGTCATTTTAAATTATTTATTTGGTTAGATTCCTTTTCTGTTCTCTTGTGTGTTAAGTCAGATTCCTCCATTTGTGGATGCATAAGCAGATAATGTTTTGTAGTAATGAAATGTTCAGATCGATAGTGCTACATCTTAGATATCATAGTTATCAAGCAGTACTTCCACATTGTTGTAAGCATTAAAAATTTTGGTACCCGGTATTGAATTTATGTTTGCTCCAGTGTTGTGCTCACACTTGCTGATTGTCACCAATTCCCACTTTTCATTTTAGTCAAGTGCTTATAGTGTGTTGATTGCAAACACATTTACGCAATTAGTATAAACTAATAAAATGGGCAGCTACAAGTGAAGTTTCAAATTTGTGCAGGTTCCCTAAAAAATTCCAAATTCTTCAAGTAAGTGAATTTATTATCTCGTAAAGTTAGATAAATAATTAGGTAATGATATTATTTCAAAATTGTTATCTTAATCACTGATGTTACAAAGTAGCACAAGTGCATATCCTGTTTTCAAACATTTAATGCAGTAGTGATTTTTGAACTGTAGGTTACCTTAGCTGGCTACTATGTGAAACGATCTTTGATAATCCTTGGAAAATAATTGTATAATCTTGGATTGGTGCTCTTAACCGAGCCCTTGTATCGGCAGGATCTGCAATTGCTCGCCATAGCCTAAGGTTTGACTCACAAACATGATTTGTGATGGAAACTATGAATTCTGAAAGTTTTATTTGATTTTGTAGGTGGTTAGAGTCATGTCTTCTGTTATGTGATGCATTGACATGTTCCTACTCTATATTCACAACTAATGGCAAGAAATATTCATTTCAGTCCTCAGAACTACCCAGTACCTGCTTACACTCTCTCATTAGTCAGAGTAGAACCATGCACACAACTGAGAATTGCTCAAATTCGTTAACTCTTTGAGGTTCAAATTTTGCTGTTTGCAATTCTTGACTAATAGGACACAATAGGCTACTTTACAGTACAATCTTGTATTATGATCACCATATAAATGTTGCTTATAAATACTTTTCACACACTAAATGCATGTTTCTATTTTTGGATGGAGTTTATATTAGCTTTCTTCTTCCTAAACATGTCTTGTGCAGAGACACTCTCAAACCAGCAAAAGCCTTTTGTGTGTATTCCTTTTTCCGTGGCATAGGGCAGTCCATTGTCTATGTAGCTTAGTCCATTGTATATCATAGATTTTAGATGCTTCTGTAGGATTCAGTCGGCCAGATCTTATCTACTGCTTCCCACTTTGATCTTACCTCAGGCACTATGTTATACTGATTGTCATTTCAGCAGTCTACAAATATCACGCAGCAACTTAAATGACTTCTTTTAAAATGTCTAAGAGAATTGCCGTGTCAATTTGGTACTGAATTACATAAGAAGAGGTTTTAATATTCATAAAATTTCCTAATTGCTGACTTGTGCAAAGACACATATTTCTGATCTTACCAATTAGTGATGAGATTACCTGCCATTTGTGGAGAGACACATCACCCTGTGTTAAATAATTAGTGATGCGGTTTCCTTCCTCTTGTAGAGTGTCATATGGCCCTGAGCTGACCACTTTGTGCAACTCCTCCATGGTTTTCATATTTATAGACATGATCGGGGTGAAAATAACAATTATTATGGTCGTCTGCCATCTGCGACTGATGTAAGCAGAAATATGAATTGCAAAATTCCATTCAGGCTAGATTTCACTTACGAACTCCCCACTTGTGGATACTAGTAAAAATTTTACCGGATATTCAATCTGTCACTCCCGATTAACACAGATAATCCTGAAATTTCTATTTTGTTGAGTTATATATTTTTATTTATAATGCATTTTTACGAGTTACTTAAACATGAAATCCAGAAGCGTTCTGTCCTTCAAATACTATTTTGCAAAAATAATGCTTTATTGGTGTAGGACAAAGGCTTTAAGAGAGAGAATTGAGACACAGGAAGTTAAATGACAGGATATGTAAAATATCCATTGTATCCTATTTTTATAACAGAATATTCATCAGTCTGCTACTTGTTATTCTGCTTCTTTAGTGTTAGTCCTGCCTGGTCCATTGTTGTGATTCATTGTCTCCTGTTAGTTCAGTCTCGGGCCATGTCTGTATGTAGTCTCACAGCTTTCAGGTCGTTGTGCACTTTATCTGTCTTATGCTCTCTTGTTCGTCCCTTGCGCCTCTTTTCACCGACTATCTGTGTATATTCTGACTGTCCCAATATATTGTCCTCTGCAATCAACACATGCCCAAACCAGTGCACAGGCCTTTCCTCAATTTTCTTCTGGATCAGTGCAATACCAAAATATTTTCTTAAAACATCATTTGAAATGTGATCCAGCTCTAGTTATGCCAGCCTTCCACCTAAGCATCATTGTATCCATGATGCTTAGTTGGCACTGTACCTCCTCTTTAGCTGGCCAGCATTCATTGCTGTAGAAAACCACACAATGAATAACAGTTCAGTAGATCTTAGATTTCAGATGGTCCTTCATCTGAGCGTCGCAAGGGCGCACGTCATTCTCAGCTTCAGCCAGGCTTTGTTTATCCTTAAGTTGACCTCTTCAGTAAAGTTGGCCTTCATCAGAGATTGTGGAACCAAGATACTCGTGCTATACATTCACTGTCAACATGCATTGCTCCAACTTCTCGACGATGTAATGTCAGGTATTCTGTCTTCTTTTTGTTGAAGCGTGGGACATATTGCTTAAGTCGATTGTTCCAGTCTTCTTTTTGGCGCCTATTGTCTGCAGCCAGAATTATATCATTTGCATAGAGAAATGTCCATGGCATTGGACTGTGCATGTCTGATGTAATGGTGTCAGTCACAAGAATGAACAGCAGTGGTGATAAGGCATGGCCTTGGTGGAATTCTGCAATTATGCGGAAGTCATCAGACGCTGCTGCGGCAGCTTGAACATAACTCCTTGGTTCTTCGCAGAGCAATTATACCCTCTCAGCAAGATGCTCTGGAATGGCATGTTCTTATAGCGCTGACTGATAAGCTTATGAGGTACCTGATGGAAGTTCTTCTCAGGGTACAGAAAGTCGTGATGAAGCCTCTTATTGTTTTCACACTGTTTTTTAAATAATAGCCATGCAGCGTGGGTTGCTCCTGTTGCGCCACAGTTTTACACAAATCCAGTTTGGCCTGTTGTATGATGGGCTAAATCGCTAATCCTTTTGTGGAAGATTTGTTTGAAATCTGTCATTACGTGGTTCAAAAGCATGATTGGCGGTAATTTGAAATCGGCAGGGCATCCCTTATTTTTGAATGGATACTCCATCACCAATTTGTTGGTTTGGACCTTTTTTTGATTTAATGATTGGAAAGCTTGCTTTAGCCACACTGCTACATCCCCCCATTGAGAGAAACAAAACTCTGCCGGAAGATAAGCAGGACTGATGGCTTTCCCTGGTTTCATTTCCGTCAGCATAGCCTGGATTTCGGTGACGTCAAATTTCTACATTGGTCCTTCAACAGCGGAGGGGTTTGGGATTGGGAGATACGGAGATTCCTAGATAGATAATTTGACGAAGTAGTTCTGCCAGTTAAATGTAACAAAGGCTTTTCAGTCTGTCAAACACACAGCAAATACAATGTAAATTATAACACTATCAACATAGCTGTAAAATACACACTAACATACAAAGAATGACATGTTTCGTTCTACAAGATCATCCTCAGATTCTATCAAATCACTTAATTCGGCCTGTCAGGCAAATTACGAAGCCAACAACCTCAAATCACTTAAAATCAAAATCATGAACATTGACAGATCAATTACTTTCAATAATAAATGTCTAGAATTGAAGCTCGTTCCTAAGTACATGCCCATAAAAGCTAAACCCACAACAACTTCGGCTAAAATATCAACATCTCAATCACAATTACTATGGATCAGAAACGAACTCAAATTCGCGTACATAAAGAAACAGGAAATCAATAAACAAATTCTACACATCCATTTAAAGTTAAGCTACTTCCGGCACCACACACAATGGACGTCCTACTTTAACTTTTTACACGATTACATTAAAAATGAAGCAATCCGGAAACAGAAGGTCATTGACAATAAAATACGTAACCTAATGATTAAACAGAAAAATCCAGAAAACGCTAAGCACAACAAACTCGCGAATTTTCACCCTAGATGAATTAACAGATCAGACACTACCTTTTCAAAGAATGAAATAAATCTGCTAGAGAAAGGTCTCAAATTCAACTGCCAGGAACGTCATAACGAAAACAACATAAAACAGCTCATCACTAACTTAGAAATTGCTTGCAACAAAATACCCTCTCCACAAAGAGAAATAATAAAAAACGTAGCCACCTACGAAGCCCTAAAAATAATCGCACCTGAAAATTTCACCAAACAACCGAATTACGCCACACAATACTTGACATTGAAAACGGTTAAGAACAAAATTAAAAACGACAACCTTATCATCACGAAAGCGGATAAAGGTAACACATAATGAAGGAAGACGATTACATAGAAAAAACGATAGTATTTATCAACAACAGCGGTATTCAAGAACTGCAACGCGACCCTAAAAATAAAGCAAGCTATCAAGAAAACGGTCTTCGTTTTCACAAACCAATGAAAAGAAAGCCTCACCATCAAAAATCCTAAACTCCCCACACTAAGAGCCCTGCCCAAAATACACAAAGAGCCGTGTCCCATTAGACTAACAGTAAATTTTAAAGATGCGCCAAGTTACAATTTAAGCAAACAACTGAACCTAATTCTAAAAGAGAAAATTTCACTTAAAGGAGACAGATCAATTAAAAACAGCCTAGAACTACTTAAAGACCTAAATAAACTTAAAATAACAGAGAGCACACATATGATATCTTTTGACATCACTAACATGTACACCAACATACCAATAGATGAATCCATTAAAATTATCGAAAAACTTCTTAAAGAAAACACCTCTCTACAAGAAATCAAAGAAGTTATTAACCTTCTTAGAACAACACTACACCAAAATTGCTTTGCATTCAACAACAAAATATATTGCCAAAAATAAGGGTTAGCCATGGGCTCACCGTTATCAGGTATAATAGCAAACATTTTTCTGAATAACTTCGAAAACATCTTCTTAATGGGCCAGCTTTCGAAAGGAATCTTACATTGGAGCAGATACGTGGATGACGTCATATGCATATATAATAAAGTAGCTAACATTTTCAAGAAACAAGGTGTAATGTAGCCTTTCGAACGAATAACACACTAAAGAGACACATCAGCAGGTGCAACCTAAACAAAAAGGACCCTTTCTCAAAGTCAGGAATATATGAACTCAAGTGCCAAGAACCTAACTGCAACGCCACATATATAGGTCAAACAAAATGTAATTTCCGTACAAGATACAAAGAACACAAATACGCGATCAGATATAATCGGCATTCAGCCTTCGGGGAGCACATATACGACTGTTCACACCATTTCACAGACATCAACACTGATCTAAAAATGTTACACTTCGAAAATAAAAGTAAATCTTTGAATATAAAAGAAGCAATAGATGTTTACGTCGCAAAAAATGCTAATGCAAATAACCTGAATGAGCATTTACATTTAAATAATCTCCCCTATTCGCTCTATATCTGGCAACACCTACTCATTAAATTGCGTTTATAATAATAATAATAATAATACCGTACCTTACTTTATTCACCTAAGTTATTAATTTGCATTCATCCATAGTCCATAAAAGTACATTTAACATGAAGTAGGTCAGTAACCTCCCTCCCCTCTCCAATGTTGATGGAACGTTCCACAGCGCTCCAGCCGCTCCGCCCTACTTCTCTCTCCCTTCTCCGCTGTACAGTATACTCGACTTAATCATCCAATAGGAGAGATCCACATCGCTCTACAAGGCCCCTCCCATAACCATCTATTATTCGCTCTGCGAGTCTATCCCACTCTGTATCGGCTCCAAAACCAAGTTCCACTCCCTGAGGTCCTACTCATGCCCTTTACCCAAGAACTTTTCCCGGTACAGAGAGGATAGAATATATAATAGATGGCGCCCAACGTGGGGCTCGATTTGGAGCCGTGCCATAATAATAGATGATGCGCCAGTAATAATAGATATAACCGCAACATTCAGGGTTCGATTCAAGTCATAATAAATTGCAATTTGAGTACAGGATTCGACTGCAACTATTACGAACACGAAGAACTTGTATTTGACTTATTCGAATATTCCGGAAACATAGATAACTTACTTGCAGCAATCGAAGCTCTTAGGCTTAGCATTAATGATCAGAATGCTAAGATCGGTAGGTCTAACAGCCAGATAGCACAAATGAACACGCAAATAGATCTAATTAATACGCAAATGGTAGAGTCTAATAACCAATTGCAGACTCAAATGAATATACAAATAACCGCACTACAGTCATAGATAGTTGACTCTAATTCCCAATTGCAGGCTCAAATAATAAATTCTAATACTCAACTACAAACGCAGTTAAATGAGTCAAGCAGCAAGGTCGAAGACTTAACTTATAAAATTCACCGGACCTTGAACACTAAGTTTGCAGAGGCCGATAAAGTCATTAATAAAAGGCTCACTGAATCCAGTGCCCTTATCGAGCAACGATTCCGTGAAGCTGGAACTCGCCTCGAAAAGAAACTTACTGATTCTAGTGCACAAGTCGAAGCCACATTGAAAAACATGCAGGATCAGTTTGTTGAAAACTTAGAGTCTATCAAGGAAGACATAAAGACAGAGGTCGTCAAGTCTTTAGACAAAGATCTTAGAAATGTTCTTCCTTCCGTTCAAGCATTTTCCACCGAACTCAAAGATTTACGGACTGAATTTCAAGAATCCCATGGTAACATCTCACAAGCTCAAGTAAAGCTAGCTCAGGTGCAGGAAAACTTGCGAGATGCATTAAAGAACGACGTGGGCAAATTACGAAACGAGATAGGATTAATTAAGAGCACGCAAGGAGAACTCGACAAGCGTATTACAGGACAGCTAGACAGCACGAATACCCAGATAGCTGCTTTCTGTAAAGACGTACAAGTCATTAAAACTGACTTGAGAAATGAAATAAAAGATTTAGACGCCTCAATTAATTCCAAAATTTAAAACTTGTCTGAAGAAGTGAATCAAATTAAACTCAAAGAACATACGACTGACTTCACAATCCCTGGTTCGTCGAGGGAAGTACACAACATAACAACCCTCATTAAAGTACCAGATGACAAACCAGTCAAATTTTCAGGACGTGGCGAGTATACTGCTCGAGAATTTTTGTTAAATGTCGACGATTACCTGGAAGAGAATAGGTTAGATGACGATAGAAAACTTAGAGTAGTATCCAAGCTTCTAGAAGGACGAGCCTTGTCATGGTCGATAGCTTTTAAGAGCAACTTTAAAAACTATGACGACTTTAAAAAGGCACTTCTTAAACGCTTTTGGGATTCTGAAAGACAACACCTCGTCAAGATGCAACTCTACTCTCGTAAATACAGTACTTCAGTCAATACTTCCCGATATTCAGGTTATTGTTTAATGCAATTAAAGAAAATACAATTTTTATGTCCACCTTTGACAGATATCGAACTCATTCATATCCTGACACTTCAATATCCGCCTCATGTTCAAGAGATACTAGTCGCTGCCAACATTAAAACATTGGAACATTTCGACGCTACTTTGCGCAGGCTAGACACGGCTAATATCCAATCTAGTCCGAAAACTAACAGGAGTCGAGAAATAAATACGAACTCTGCGGAAATAAAACCGCCGGAAAGAAAGGAACCCAGGACACGTGAAGAAGGCAGATTAAGCCCTACCAACCCAACCAGATTCCGGAATTTTAGACGTCAGAGGAATCAGGATAGACACCCTTACCAACCTAGGAATTTATGGAGACAGCGTGAAAGCACTCCTGAAGGAAATCGTGAGTCCAGACGACGAGAACTCGAAAGTAGATGGAAGGATACACGGGAATACGTCAGGGAGAGAAATCGTAATCCTGATGAGCTTGGAGCCACATCCCTGGAATACCAACGTCAATTCGGACCAAGTGAACAAAGATCACCTGATCCTGAATCAACAGGTGCTATAAAAAACGCCGATCTCACAATAGGGAGATTGACTGCAGAACACGATGAGGACGAGAATACAAACTATTGTACTGCTGTTATCAATTACTGGCACATTGACAATTCCGAATTACTATTCGAAGACGCACAAACACCAAGGCCAATCATTACACGTTCGTTACCTGTCATAACAGTACGCACATTCAACCTACAGGTGATTACGCTCATCGATTCTGGAGCACAAGCTTCTTTAATTTCTGATAGGCTTGTAGACTCACTTAAAAATCAGAACAATGTTTTGTTATTGCCTGCAACTCAGATCAAAGTAAGAGGGATAGTTCCTGATAAAGTTGTTAAGTGTAAATCCCAGGCATTTTTAGAGTTTGAAATTAACAGTCAGTCATTCGAACACATATTTTTGGTAGTATCACGTCTTAACTTCAATTTAATACTTGGATCAGATTTTATGATCAAATACAAAGGAACCATTGATTATGATGCCAACCTCGTAAGATTAAAGAATAATTCAGTAGGACTACAGCTGGTAGGACGAAGCGACCTGGAAGTTCAAGAGAATGGAGCCCGTTTTGAAGAAGCCGGTGGTGACATAATTAAGCCCGCTGTAAGCGAGGTTGCGCCAGCCGTAGCAGAATGTGGAAAGGGTGACCAAAGTGAGGACGATGCAGAGTCCCTATTCAATGAGAACTCCATCATAGGTCCGGATTATATAATATAATAATGTGGTTGAAGACCTGGAAATTAAATTGAAATTGGAGGAGGCCAAAAATGATGTTGTACAAAAATTTGCATGTGTGTTCGATGACAAGCCTGGAGAGATAGCTGGCTACGGATATCATCTTGATGTAAATATCTTGTCTCCTTATCAGAAGAAGCTATATCCCATTCCAGAGAGCCAATTTAAAACAATATGTACCACAGGAAGAGTAAAGCCTGGAAAAGAAAATCCTGCGCATTTTCTTTTCGTCCAACCAAGGGGAAGATGTACCAGGAAAGCCTAGGTCCTGGTCCATATCAGTCGAAATATACGTCATTCCAGCATAAAATATCCGTCCGACGTACGATCATCTAAGTAAAGGAATGTTCCAGCATGTGCCAGACTCCACGAGTGCACTAGGCGGAGTCAAGTGACGTCACCTGTCGTTCGAAGTTCACCTCCCCTAGAGATATTTCTCGAAAATAATTTTCTTTTCGCAAGATTTTCAACGCCTGAACCAATTTCAACGGGACAAACGCTGAATTGTAGCGGGCGTCATAAAAGTTAATCCCTGTGAATTTCAAATTAATCCATCCCATGGTTGTTGAGTTATAATAATTTAAAGTCTAAGAAAATTACGCACTCACGGTCACACGGCCAAGAGATACCACCCCTCCCAGCGCCAGTATATATGTCAAGGCTAACAAGCAGAGCAGAGCAGTACAAGGACGAGTACACAGATGTGTGTGAGTGAGACAGAGGAGCGACCGACAATCGTACAGTATGTCCGCACAGTCACGGTGAAAGTACTTGCCGTCGCGTTTCCGCAATACGAAGTTATATCGCCGACAAAATTATAAAAGATGTCGCACTGTATTTAGTATATCACGTCGCGACTACGGTCTAATTCTAGAGACATTTGAGAATATAATACGAGTGAATTTATTGAAGTGCAAATCCCAAATATTTAACGTTCACAGAATATATCATTACGTGCAGACTTAGTTTACCTCACATGATATTGACCTTCTACCATGAACAGTAACTAATGTGTAGAATTACCAGAACTCATTTCTTTTCGAGCATCGAATTGTGTTTCTTTATTCATATAGTGTTCATGCCATATTAGTATACAACTTACAGTAGTAAACTGGGTGAATACTAAGAACTTTTTCTGAGGTAATATGACGTTATAATAAGAAGATAATCAGAAAATAATCCTTAGTGACTTAATGACCGTGTTCAAAGACTGTGATTATAGACTGTGCTTTTTCAAATGTGAACTGTGTCATTATGGACGTTTTCAGTAACGACTTTAAATAGTATTTCATACAGAAAGGACTGTGATTATTCATTTAACGTCTTACAGTTCAATTACACCATAAACTGTGTTCAACAGTAAATGACAGTGTCAGTGATAACTACTCGCACCAAGTGAATTTTCCGTGTGCGCAAAATCACCTTAACGAGCTGCAATTCTACATGATCCAGTTCCAGCTATCATCACCTTATCGGGGGACGTCAACATGGTATGTTAAGGGAACATCGCTGATCCTGATTCTCCACGGAACATTCTAGATGTCCATCCTTCAACTTTTGTAGCAACATTTCTTTCATTAATTGAGTAGTAACAAACTGACTAAAATTTTCTCATTAATTTGAACAGTGGAAACTTCAGTGCCGCGTGTGAACAAATATTTCAGAGTTCTCATAATTTCTCAGAAGTTCTTCTTTTGTGATTAATTTAATTTTCAAATTTAATTTTCATATCTCATGGACAGACTTTAGGCTTTTCTAGTGTGCTATACATCAACGTTTACAAACTGAAAAACTGAAAACATTTAACAGAAATTTAATTTCTCATGTCAATTTGCAGTTACAAGTGTGTGCTCATATTTAGAAAGACTTTAGGTGGAAATCTAATTCTCACATATGAAAGACTTTGGAATCTGATATTAATTTAATTTTCATGAACAGAATTCGAGAAGATTACGTTTAAACTTTTAATTTCAATGCCAGATTTGAGTCCAATAATCATATTGCAGGGTGATGAATCAATAAATTGTTTATAAAAATGTATAACCATCTATTATTCGCTCTATTATCCTACTCTGTATCGGCTCCGAAACCAAGTTCCACTCCCTGAGGTCCTACTCATGCCCTTTACCCAAGAACTTTTCCTGGTACAATATATATATTGTGACCGTTCGTGGGACGCCTAGTTCGAAGATGATAATAAATTTCATAATGCGCTCGACTAGAATTCAGTGGTTTACATGATCTTCCACTCAGGGCATGACCCTTCTGAAAGAAAGCGGTCACATCCTATCAATAATTAACCTGGTAATGATCTAACATCAGTCTCAAAATAATAAGTTCTCTTAAATTAGGCATAAATGAAAATTGCTATGAAAAATTGGAAGTGTAATAAGTTTAATAAAATGAAATTAACTTACTACAATTGAACAACTGAATATGCAACGTAAAAATAAATTATCCTTGTGCATCTCTTATCGCACTGTATTAAAAGAATCAAGTCCATCTTGGAAAATAATTGTCAGTCATTAAATTAAAATCTCATCATTAAACAACATTGATTCACTTAAATAAATATATAATTAATATAATGGAAAATCAGCAATTTCAGTTTCTATTCATTCATCTTGTTTATTCATTCGCTGACGCATTTATTAGACGAACCTGTCCTCCCTGCTCTACTTTTCCTATTACTTCATTATAACCTCCTAACTAACTGAATAATAACTTGAATTTTCTAACGGCGCATGATGAACACCAAAAATCCTTCAAATACATAATAATAATATCATTGCTCCATAATTAAATAACTGCATGTCTCCATCCAACCAACGGCATCATATGGCTGCACCTGAAATAAAGTACTAACTACTGTCATAAATAAGTGAACGATCAAATGCCAGACGATCTGCGTTGCATCGGCTCCACTCCATCCTGCTGGAAAATACTTCTACAGCGCCAACTTACTACATCTAGCAATGCCACAAGATGATCTACAGTACAGGTGACAATATTCTCACAATCTAATTATCGTTCGAGTAGCTTGTCGAAGATCCTATTCGTGTGTTCGTAAAATACATTCCGCTATCCATGTGATACCAAATTAAACTCAAGTCAGCTCGTATGCCTATCCAATCTCTTCGAAAAACATCCAATCAACGCTACGAAACTCGCTCATCTAATGAACTCAAATATACGCGGCGGAAATACCTCTCAGTAACACTATCCAAACCATTGGCCATCTCAAAGAATTAAATTACTACCGCAATTCACCACTCAATAAATCATTCTCTAATTATACCGTCAACTATACCTTTAGATGACCCTACGTATTTTACGCCACACAATGTCCACCACATAATGAAAACAATCATCATTCCCTACATAAATGAGCTAAAATATCTTTGAAGAGTTTCACTATTATTCATACAACCATCACTGAATCGATCCACTAAACACATCACAACACTCCGCGGAATTATTCATATTATAAGATCACCACATCAAATATCTCACACATCGGTACTTAAGAACTTAACTGTGGCATTCAAGATCACACTCGCTTCATAGCTAACACGGCAAACAACGAAGGAAAGATCGCATTATTTACCATAATAATAATGAGGCTGCTTTCCATGAACCACATAACTACAATCCTGACTTCTTTGCATATGATTTTGACATTTGAGGAAACGTTATCACGGAGATTCACAAAGGAACTCATGCTACTATTGTTTATTCTTCTCCACTTGAAGTACGTCATACCACACGCCTGTTAGATGATTAACTGTGTATAATTCCGGCTCAATCCATGGCCTCCTTGACGTCTGTAATACTAGATGTAATGTCTGGCCTTTCTTCTCCTCAGCTGTTACTGCAAATATTTATTGATACCCGCTTGTGACTACACTGTTTTCATGCGGTCCGATGTATACCACGGGGTTCTGAGCTTGATCTACCGATTCTCTTCCATAAGATCTACCATCAGTTCGCGAGTTGTGTCGGCTCATATATTACGAATATATTTAAATTCGCCGTGCATCAACAATTTATCTTACATCCATACCGTCCATATGCATCTATCATACTTATGACCTTATGACCTTCAATGACTCCCTGACATGTAATTACACTTCATTGGAAGGTCATAATATATATAAGCTTTAAGTGATTTGATAGAATCTGAGGATGTTCTTGTAGAACGAAACATGTCATTCTTTCCTTGTTTGTGTGTATTTTACATGTATGTTCATAGTGTTATAATTTACATTGTATTTGCAGTGTGTTTGACAGACTGAAAAGCCTTTGTTACATTTAACTAAGTCAACACTGGAAAACATGTCTTCACTCTTAACAAACAGTTCCGCTAGTGTACTCGCGCTTCCCGCCAGTCCAGTAGCAAATCGTCTGCTTCCTCATTGATGCTGTAAAAACGTTGGACTTCTGCCGTTTCGCAATGCTACGATTTGAGTAGCCGGTAAATATTCCGCGCGTGTCATGTTTCACATATAGACCTCTTTACCGGTTTGCCTGTGATACAGCAACGACCTCCTTCACTTTACTAGTTGCTGCTTTGTAGGCATTCCGAGGAGCATGAAACTCGTGGTACAGTTGTTTCTTCAACCTTACTGCATACTTAACATGGTCATTTCGAAGCCACATGTCATAGGTAACCCTTCGTTGTCGTCGCCCTGACTGAGTTGTTTCAAGATTAGTGCGTGCGCCTTCCGACTCACTTCAGCTATGGTGATTTGTGGCACTGTAACATTTCCAACAAAGTTGGCCTCCTTCTTCAGGTGCCACGATTCGATTCCCTTTGACCTATTTCCTGTGAAGTATTGGGCTCCTGATGACTTTATCCGCAGCTTACAGATGACTGGTCGACGTTGCATCGCAGCGGTTTCGTAAGGAACAACTGTTGTCTCTAGAACATCTTTGAGATTCCTTCGTCTCACAAGGATGTAGTCAGTGTAAGTTGGATGGGAGCCACTGTAGTATGTGATTAGATGAATATCACGCTTTTTGTGTCCGCGATAATCAGTTTCTGCATAATCGGGAATTTGTTGCCATTGTCGTTTTTCTGTCCATATTCATGAACGCCATGGACTGTGTGTTCTTCCTCCGTTTGACACTTCCTTTCAGATCACGAGCAACGATGAGATTGTCTGCGGTCTTCTCGTCAGGCAGTGCCTGGTAGGCATGTTTGTTCTCCGTGCCCAGGCCAGTGTGTGGAGCATTCCACTGAAAAATTTGAATTTCCTTCTCTCTCCAATGTGGACGAGTTACATCAAGTGATTGTCATACTTTTGCACCTCGGAGACTGGACCGTTAAATTTTGCCGATAAAACAGTGCCACCACCATTAGTGGTTCTTCGGCTTCCGTTGAACATAAGTTAGTAACTGCTCCCCATTTCGCATGAATTTTCTCCACTCCATCTTTATTCCTGCACCTCACTGATGCCTATATGCCTTCTCTGATGTGTTGTGGGTAATTTGCCAGTTCATTCAGAGGTAGTTCAGTGATGGGATACAGAATGGGGGTACTCGCTTGCTTAGCCGTCAAGCCCGTGCGACGGCAACCCTTGCATACTTTTCATGGTGACTGGGCCCTGCCAATGCGCGTCCCTTTCAGAGGACATCCTAGCATTGGTTCCGATTCCATGAGACATATTTCTGTAATCATGTGTGTGGTGTTATTTTATGGCTGGCTTGTCTTGAGGCATTTCAGAGCTCATGACAGCAGGGAGTTACGCCGCTCCGGACATGGGAACAGACGCCTTTTTTGCAGCTGCTCCTGTGGAGATGAAACGCTACGCTCCTTTCTGAATTAACTTCCCAAAAGATAGAGTACCTCTTCTGTCAACTGCTCCGTACGGAACGTCTCCATCTCTGCCAAAGTTGTCATTAAGTACTTGTGCGTGTTTGGTCCGCGAGAGAGATTCAATTTCGCTCAATTCTACCGGCAGGCCAGGGCGGAACCTGTATCCTTCACCTGGGACGCGTCACGTGTTACAGCAATGTAGCTGGTTCGTGCATCAAATTTGTCAATAAAAAATGAAATGCCATATTACTGAAAAACTAATTGTGAACCTAATAAATCACTTGTCACAAAAATCACAATCTGGTAAAGAAGAATGACCACAGACTTTTGCACCTTTTGCTTGGCATGATATGCCACAAAACGTATGACGTACAATCAAGTGTCGTATTTTCTGCCCCTGTTGTCTACATCAATATGTTGTGTGATGATCAAGGTGTCTATCCTGTCGTATCTGGAATCAATGTCCCCCTTTTATTTATCCACTCATTTTCTCCTAAGTGTGCAGTAAGAACATGTTGTCGAGCCTCCCATTACTTTGCTTGAGTAGAAGTCATGCATTCGACTCGGGCATGTGAACTCAGTGAATACAATATGAATTAGAAAGTACCAGTTCATGTTACGATGTATCCTGCTCTGCGTGACTGTTATTTCCCATGTGCCTGATCTCACCTTTAAGCAAGAAATTATTATTTTTTGCTCTTCTATCGTAGAATATGTAGATCCACTTGCGGTGGGGAGACAGGCACAGACTTGGATGCCGTCTGACTGTGTTATCAATCCACTAAAAGTAATTAGGTTGTCAGTGAACGTTTGAAATAAAAGGCTTCTCATTCGTTCCTTTACATAGGAACAATATCCACTAAGGTGCAACTCATCGTTCTGTCATCTCGAAATTTGGCTCAAGTCTTGTTTTTCGTGCTCCTTCTTACCGTAGTGTTAGGGGGAAACTTGTGTGAATGTTCAAGTACATGAGAGCTTGCATTTGGGTTCAATTCAGGATATGAGAACATTGTACAAAGGGCACTAGGAAGGTTTTGCAATACGCAAAAACGGTTGGCCGGTCACCCCTGTTATGGTGAGGGATGAAAAGAGGGGTGAAATCCGCTCTAGAGGAGAGCATGGTGCGACCTTCACACCAGTTATTACCAAGCAATGGAATTGAAAGCAAGTTAAGATGTCAGTGTGTTCTAAAGGTGAATATCACGCAATTATCCGCTACAGATTTGCTCATGGATTAACTGTTGACCAGTGCCTGGAGGAAGTGACTCCTGTACTGGGGAAAGACTTTCCTCATCGGACAACAATTTCATGCTGGTACAAACAGTTCCAGAGGGGAAATTCTGGGGTTGAATACGATCATCGTTCTGGGCGACCGTCTGAATCAGTGACCGAGGAAAACATTGAAGCTGGGAGGAAAATGTTGCATCAAGAGACGCGGTTGCTATGGGCAGATAGAAGAGTCCCTCCACATCCCTGCAGCTGCATTTCATTCAATGCTACACGACCATCTCCATGTTAGAGGGGTTTGTTCCCTTTGGGTACCCCATTCACCTTCAGAGGAACAAAGGGCACATCGAGTGAAACGGTGCGCTTTATTATTACGATGTCCCAACAAAATCTCGGAAAAAGGTGTGGCTGTGTGAAGATGAGGGCACCCGTGCGACTGTGCGAAAGTCAAGGTTAGTGAAGAAAAGGATGATTGCAGTATTCTTCACTAAACGGGGCATATTGACTCGGGATGTGCTAGAAACACAAAGGAAAGTTACTGCGAAGTGGTACAGTGAGACTTGTCTGCCTCAGGTCCTCCAGGCTATCAAGCAGCTCTGTCCAAGGTGACGCATCAACACTTGGTTCTTGCATCATGACAATGCTCCAGCACATCATGTTAATGTAACTGGATTTTCTTGCCATATCCGCGTTGACTGTGCTTGATCACCCTCCATAGAGTCCTGATCTTGCCCATGTGACTTCTCACTCTTCCCAGAAGTGAAGATGAAGCTGAGAGGGCGGCGTTTTGCATCCTACGTGGAGCTTCTGGCACCACTGGATGAAGAGTGTGAAAATGTAACTGAAAAACGTGACAGAGTTGGTTCAGTGACTAGTTTCGACAAGTGTATTGAGTGTGGTGGAAATTATTTTGAAGAAGTCTAAACGTTCACTCACATTGCAAAGCTTTCCTAGTGCCCTTTGTAATAAAACACTAATATAAAAGCCATATTGTTTGTTGCATTCATAATGTCTATGACAGCAGTATCTGGGTGAGAAAAAAAAGTGTCAGTGTTAGGGTACGAGCGGTCATCTGCTTGTTCTATTTCAGCCTTTCCAGGATTTCATCAGGATTAGTGGTTTCCATATTGCATACGGCCTCTGTTAAAACAGCAATTAAGAGGTAGGCTGATGTAATAGAAGGTAGTAAGTATGAACTTCCTTGTATGAACCTACTGTCCTATATATAGGTTGGCTCTGTTTGATCGCACATCAAAGCTACCTAATTAGAAATAACCGCACTGTGACATAATCTAATGCTATACACTGATATGATATCAATGTACAAATACAATATGTGTGTTTGCATGACAGTAAGTAACATTCATAAAACATTAGCCATGATTCAGCAGATCTAGCTGACTGTCGGCAAACAATTTTCTCAACTTTACTAATATCTACATCACTGCGAATCTCAACCTTAACAGAGGTTTTACAAAAAATGTTACTTGCATGCCACAAAGCACAGTGTGGAAGAAGAAGATAAAAGCTCCAAACCATGTGCCATCATTTATGTAGAACAGAATATACAGATTTCAATAGCTAAATGTGTGCCGGATTAAAGGGCTTGTATTTTTCCTTTGAGGCTGGACCACTTCTCATGCATTCTTTAAATGAGGTCTGTTAACTCGTTCATTCCAAAATGGTCAGAAGTTTCTTGCGCGTGATATCGTGATTCGAGAGAAAAGATGCAACACAACCTCGTAACAAATGAGAGCTTTTGAAATTTAAGTCTACACTCTGAATTTAACCTAAGATGATGTTTACCCTCAGGAATGTGATATTCATGAGTAACAAGCTCTCTGCATGGGGTATCAGTGAGCGGAATGTTCATTAGGAATTCCTTTATGTGATAGGTGGCTATTGAACTATTGTTCACATGGTATTAATTTTTCACTGCAGATCGAGACCTGAGGTAAGCTATGCAGATCATCAACCTCCGGATGGTGGAGCACCTTGTTTTTGCTGTAGTGTGTGCAGTGATGTCCTGGCCGGGAATTTAGACCTCTTACGACATCTGAAGAGACACAATGAAGATCGTCCCTTCAAGTGCGGTCACTGCGGAAAGCTGTTCGATAGCGGAAGCATCTTGTCGGAACACTTGAGGATCCACCCGCTCCTAGAGTGCGGATTTTGCCATAAATGCTTTACAGAGAGGAACATGCTGACAGACCACATGCGGTTACATACAAGTGGTATAGCAAACGAGTGCTCAGTATGTCGTAAAAGATTCAGGAATTGGTGTAACTTGACGAACCACATGCGTTCTCACGTGCTACATTGTTGCAATATCTGTCGCAAATCCTTCAGCTGGAACAGCCACCTAGCAGATCACATGCGGTTGCACACAGGCGTTAAGCAATATTGGTGCAATATCTGTGGCAAATTCTGCAGTCATTTATCCACTCTGAAAGATCATAAACGGACTCACACAGGCGAGAAGCGAAACCAATGCAATGTTTGTGGCAAATCCTTCATATCTAAAGGCAACCTAACTGGACATATCCGGGTTCACACAGGCCAAAAGCCATACTCATGTAGTATCTGTGGTAAAATCTTCACCCATAAAAGTACTTTATCGAATCACCTGGTAACTCACACAGACGAGAAGCTCCATTGTTGTAAGGTCTTATGGAAGTCTTTCAACAGTAAACGTCATTTAGCAGTACACGTCCGGACTCACACAGGAGACAAGCTCCACTGCTGCAATGTCTGTGGTAAGTCTTTCAACAGTAAAGCTCATCTAGCAATACACGTGCGAACCCACACCGGCGTCAAGCCGTTCTGGTGCAATGTCTGTGGCAAGTCCTTCACGCAGAAAGGCAACCTAGCATGTCATATGCGGACTCACACACACGAGAAGCCATACTGTTGCAGTATATGTGGCAAGTCATTTAGCAGTAAATCCTACGTAGCAGTACATGTGCGGACGCACACCGGCGTAAAGTCAACTGATGCAATGTCTGTGGCAAATCTATCCGGAAAGGAAACCTAGTAGGGAATTTGCAGACTGACACGACTGACTGACTGACTGAAATGTCCGTGGCATATTTTTCAGCCGAAAAATCTATCATAGAGCTCGCACCCGAATGCACAGGGATGTTAAGGCACACGACTGTTCGGTATTCCGTAAAAAATTTCAAAGGATCATGTACTCGTTACATTATTATTTAATCTCGTGCAGCTTCATTCCGGCGTGAAGTTATGCTGGTGCGCCGTCTCGGCGGTGTACACCAACTGCGTGCGAACGATGTCACAAAACACGGAGCAGTGCAGCAACTCTCCGCGTTCAGTTTTAGCAACCGACCCTCAGCCAGGCGTGGAACGGAATTCATGGACAGCAATGTGAGTTCGAAATGTCAATATTAATATATCCTTCAGTTCAAATATCGACGCGCAATTTTCTGCGTTCTTCATCGACTCACGAGCCGAGTGATCCACTGTTCAGGGTTGTTTTTTCCTGTTTTGATCGTTCTCTCCACGGTGAGTGAGAGGGGAAACAATTATTTTCATGGGTCTCTCGTCGCAGAACTAAGAAGTGTTTCGAGCATGGGCGTTGCGTTCATTTAAAACCTGCCCGCCGGGCCGAAGCCGCACATGTGAACAGTTTTATTCGTATTTTATTTTACATCCCACTAACTACTGCAAGAGAGTTTGATGTTCCGTACGACCTTCTCCAATTCTGTAGATACAGCCACGAACATGCGATCGCACACAGCGGAGAAAAAAAGTTCCTCGGCCAGAACGGCACTTTTTAGGCACACTCTTGGTGTACGCCGGACAGCGGTTCGTCCGTTTGTGCCATTTTCTCTGAGATGGAATCTTGTGGTGACATAATGCCAGGTCCGTGTGCGGAAGGATCAAAGGACATTTCATGAGTTATCTCCTCATCAATCACAGATATATGACACCATGGACGACGCTTTTTCTGTTTTCGGACTTCAGTAGAAGTGTGCTCATTAACACTCATTGAAGAGCCGTATAGGTTCGAGAATAAGAAGTAATCCGTATGAACACGGAAGAATCATATGGCAAAGACAGTTAGTAAAATAGTAGAAGCGCACGAAATAATATTCAAACGTTTGAATAAATATTTCAGGGGAATAAATAAGTGCCAAGTCAAGTCATAATAGGGTATGCAATTGAAGAAATTGTTGCTGAAAATCAAGCACTCCTTTTGCTCCCCTTCCTATGTGTCACTAGTGTGTTCTTTTAATTATAAGTAGACCTGTAGCTCAAAACTGTACCTGTTTCCGCAACTCTAGAACAACAATACTTTGTCAACCTGTTCTGAATGAAAATTGAAAGTTCAGCTTTAGTGACCATAGCCGTTAATCAAGATCACGTACTTCTGGAGGAGGCGTGTGTAAGCAAAGGTTCGTATGTGAGAGTTGCAGTATACTCGTCCGTAAGTTTCTTAATTTTTAAAGAGTGGCGGAGAATTGGCCACTCGCTTTTCTCTACTGGAACCTCAAATAAGTCACTAAGAATCTCTTATATCTCCGAGTTGCATGTGTTGAAGGGACATAGTGAATACTGAACCCTTTCCATCATGTCAAACTGATATTTGCCTGTTAAAGGCCTTCAGCATGAATTGTCAACTCTTGTGTATGGGGGGTTGTTAATGGCTCTTTGTCACTTCCAGACATTACAGTCGGGTACCAAGGAAGGCCTGCTTATTTAAATTAAGTACTTACATTATCTGACTATGTTCAATCAAAAACAATGAAATGTGATGGCGGGCATGTTTACAAATATGGCCTAAACAGTGGTATGTGGTCAGTGACATTAATATAACGCTGCGGCTGGACGATTTCAGGATGTAATTAATATCCACCACAAAGAAAGCTTGAAGGGCTATTTATAGGAAACCACTTTGTGATTGACTAGAAAATAACATCTTGGGATTTAATCTGCTTTGCTCCATAAACAACTGTGCACTATGCTTCCTGTTTCATAATCATCTAATTATCAGGAAGTTATCGCCACACCTTTTTAATTGGGGCTGTCCACTCTCTGACCATCAGTATAGGATGAGTTACCTGGACCCTAAAATTGAATCTGAGTAACCTCCAATGTACATCATTCAGCTATCATGGTCATCCAATAAAATTAATGTATTTTGTTGCTATTTTGCTTTACGTCGCACCAACACAGATAGGTGTTATGGCGATGATGGGGCAGGAAAGGCCCAGGAATGGGAAGGAAGCAGCCGTGGCCTTAATTAAGGTACAGCCCCAGAATTTGCATGGTGTGAAAAAAGGAAACCATGTAAATCCATCTTCAGGGCTGCCGACAGTAGGGTTCGAACCCACTATCTCCCGGATGCGAGCTTACAACTGCGCGCTCCTAATCGCACGATCAACTCGCCCGGTAAAATTAATGTTTAAGGTTAAGGAAACGTGCCTGATGATGAAAGTGAAGTCTCATTGAATTTAAGTTAATTGAACATAGCTGATGACCAAAGTGACCCTTCATTGAATGTAATTGAACGTGCCCTGTGAACAAAGTGGTTAATAACATGGAAGATTGTTCTGTTAAATAACTCCATGTGATCCAAGGAGAGGTGTTGGAAGCGGAAAGCGTATCCTAGCAACCAGAAACATGAGAGAGAAAAGAGGATAGGGTATGTATGTTTAGATATTTAGCTATGACATTTTCTACTCTACATTAGTACTATTTTGAGTCAAAGCTGTAATGTAAACCACCATCTGGCAATCATGTTTATTATTGTTACAGACATTCTGCAAAGTCATTGCCGCTTTATCCAACTTGCAGTCATGCTGGGAAGCTACGTCGAGCATTTCAGTGTAAGCGCCTGACTATGCACGATATCAAACATTTCAACATAAAAATGCTATGGAAGCCTCCACCTTATCAATACAATGTTTATTTACTATTAATTACAGTAAATCCAGTACTGGTTTCGACCCCTATGGGGTCATCCTCAGCTGTCATATATCAAACTAGTTTGCAAAAACATCCCATTACAAACGATGTACATGCATAAAAACTGACCCGATTTGGCAACTTATTAAAGACAAGTTAGTGTTAAAATGATGAGAATAAAATGGATCTTTCCTTTTAACTTTAAAAGTTACATGTTGTGAGAGGTATACCACTTCATTACTTCATTGATCTAGTGAAAATCAATTAAAATTTACATTACTTATGTACACTAATATTTGTGAGGTTGTTACTATTTACATTTGTGATGTTGAGATATACAATATTTAAAGTTTGTATCTAGATAAAAATGTACCCAATATAACTGGCCGTTTAAAAAATGAATGAAGTAGTAAAAACAGGATAAATTGGTCCACTTTCTACTCGTTATCCGTCGTTCAACAACCCTCGCAGTTTTCTCCACACGCTAATAATATGCATACAGGAAACTCGCCGAAACGAGAATCTTCGCCATCCAAAAATCAAGGGCATGCATTTAGTGGTTGAACACCCTCAGTGCTATCCAACATCCAGATCCTCTCCCATGATCACATTGAAACTCACACAGTAGAGCTCAATTAATAAGCTACCAGGTACTGTACTTAGATTTGTGCAGCCTTCCAGCATCAATATGTGAAGTTTGTTGTTGGTGACTTCAACAGTCATAATACAACATGGGGCTACGCACGTACCGACAGAAGCGGAGATGCTGGGGTATAATGGGCAGATTCATGTGATATAATTCTACTGCATAACAAACTTCCAGCATCATTCAACATTGCAAGATGTAGGCTTAGATATCATCCAAATATTAACTTACTGTATATGGGACATATCTCAGTTATCAGTGATATCAGTGGGTCAAGCAATCCTGCATAGTCCTCTTATATGCCAGATATATGCTGGAATCTGACCACAGACAGTTCCTTTACAGACATCTTCATTACAGACTGTTATGCCTTTCAGCAATCAGTCTGCGACCCACTGTGAATTTACAAAGCGCCACCACAATCCTCTATTTGCAGCTAATTCTGTGGCATCGTCTTCTATACATCGTACCTCTAAATCATTAAAATCTGAGTTCCTTTTCGAAGAAGATATCATTTTAAGAAGGCTGATTGGGAGAAATGTACCATTACACTGGACGATAAAATTCTGAATATAGAGTCTCTTCTTGAATCATATAATGATTTTGTAAATATCATCAAGCATTGTTCTCGTATCTCATTTCCCTGAGGCTGCACACTATATACCTATACGTAAACTAGGGAAATATTGAGAAACTAACGTGATCTCATAGACAACGGTCCTTTGAGCTCCGATTCCGTCCAAGCTGGGGAAGATCTCTTAAAAGCGATATCTAATAACAGGAGCGATGGAGGAGACTGATCTGAGGAACAGTATCCAGAAATCCTGAAGGTCCCTTAAGCGTCTGAGTTGTTACCCAACAGCTAGAGATGATCAGGCGTATGTAACAGCTAAACAGATTGCCCGCCAGCTCGTGGAAAATGGTCAACATTATTACATTCGGGGATGTTCTGCCACCATGTGGTGACCATATACTAGGCAGAAGCTACTGCTCAGTGAAATAGTACAGGTTTAATAATAATAATAATAATAATAATAATTGTTATTATAACTAAAAACTTTGTTCGCAGTGGAATATAGCCAGAGGGATCCGGGACGTGAGGGATGGTAACAAGGTATACAACTGAATGAAAAGATAATTTCAATAATCATAACAACAACCTTTTACTAGAATAGATAGACGTGTGTGTACACAACCGACCATCTAATTCGATGTATACTGAGACAAATATTGACAGTGTATTGTACGTGTTTGGTTTAAATACATTATATAGTTAATGCAGATCCATAGATGTGGAAACTCTTACGCCAAATCGTTAACAAGTGATATAAATTTAACTGAATGTGCAACACAATTCAAAAGAATCAACAGTGAAAATGATCAAGCGATAGTTAAGTTCATTACAAGTCAGGCCTAAATTTCAAATACCTAATACCGTACAATCGTACGAGGTTTAAAGAAAATGAGGGGTCGAGGCAGGACGCGAATGAGGGAACCGAGAGACACGATTGACGCGAAAAGAGTTCCAATATGAGTAATGGCAGACACATGGAGATAACATTTCCTCTAAGAGTGAAGTAGTTCAAAAATACGATAAAGCGTGTAAGTTAAGGCTCACTAGCCAAAAGCACAAATGAATTTTGGTGCCGTGCAATTGCGTGACTCTCCCAAGTCCGTCATTGTTTTGAAATATGAATGCACGATGTTGTACATGAATTGATCTCTACGTCTCACCTGAAACCAAAACAGCAGCAGTCGAAGGGAATGATCGACAATTTATTCTAAAATGTGTGAGACGTTAGAGCGACGTCAGGTGAGCAGGACAGTCAGCTGATTGTTCAAAATGGCGGTCACTCTGTGGAAAACATGTCCGGTGGATGGTAGTGTAATGTGCTTGGCTGCTACACAAGGTACAGCACGATATCCCCATGCTCGTAGAAAAATAGTTGAGGCCACAGAAACTCATTCTTTGTGCAAGCATCAGAAGCAGGGATCCAAATAATTGATTTATGCGATGATGCAACGTAGTAGGTAGGAGATGGTAAATGCTTGCAGAGGTAGGCGAAGAATGGTGTTCCTGAACGAGATATCGTGCATAATCAATGGTGGTGCCAACAAGGAGACAGCAGCATGTACGTCCGTAGAGAAAGAAAATTTTACACTGGGAGCAAAATTAATTTACGCTTAAGAGTCCAAGGATTTCAGGAGTGTTTTGGGGGGAAAAGGGCGACAGGGATTGTGGAGCGCTCCAAATGGTAGAAAAGTGAGAAGAAGGGGGATATAATAAACATGATGTAACATTTTAGCTACATTCGGCATAACAATTGAGCATGGACTTTGAAGATCATCTTACATATTTTACATTTTTTGGTATAAGGAGTAAATTTGAAGTAGAAACATTGTTGTTAGATGGAAATGCACTGTACATTTTTTTTGTGTTTTACTTGAAAATTAAACTTTTAAGAACATGATATTTTGTTGCATCAGAATTAAGTATAGAAGAGAGAAATGTTTTTGACATGGGAATGAAATACCTGAAGAAAAACGTGAGGAGTGATAATGTAAAGAAGGCCATGGATGAGTGGATGCACGAGCACACACATGAAGGAAACAGGTGGGAGATAGAGGATCTTTTTTTACAAATATAAACTATGCTGAGAAAAAATTAGGGAAATGAACATTGCATACAAGAGGGTTGGATCCGGAAGAGTCGTACAAGTAGAGGGCATAAGAAACAAGTAAAACATGTCATCAAAAGGACATATAATAGCAGAGACAATAACAAGCGCCGACGTTCTCCCGGGGGAAAGGTGGAAAGGGGAGATGAAATTGGGTGGATGGAAAGAGAAATCGAGTTGGAGAAAGCACAAGATGAAAAAATAACAAATTACTATCTGCCAACAAAGGGTTAAACAATTTTATAAAACTTTGACTCGAAGTTGAGGATGTTGGGACTTAAAACTGAACTTACGACTAAACGCTTGTAAAGCACAGTATTATCAACATTATCAGTAGTATAATACAGGGATTCTGCGGCCACCACCTCCTCCGGCTCCCAGAGGCCACCACCACCACCACAGGCTCCCAGATGCCTCCACCACCACCACCACCACAGGCTCCCAGATGCCTCCTCCACCACCACCACCACAGGCTCCTAGAGGCCACCACCATCACAGCCAGAGGCCTCCCAGATGCCACCTCCACCACCACCACCACAGCCAGAGGCCTCCCAGATGCCTCCTCCACCGCAACCACAGCCAAAGGCCTCCCAGAGGTCTCCTCCACCACCCGCGGGAAATTTGAATTTGTAAACAAAGCCACGTGCTTTTTGACAGCTGTCATCGACAACAACGCATCGCTAACCTCAGTACTGCCCTCTTGACGGGCCTAAACCTCAGTAGTGCCAACTTAACCTAACTAGCGAGAGATAAACAAAGCCACGTGTTTTTGACAGCCACGTGCTTTTTGACAGACAACAACGCATCGCTAACCTCAGTACTGCCATCTTGACGGGCCTAAACCTCAGTAGTACCAACTTAACCTAACTAGCGTGCGGTAAACAAAGCCACGTGCTTTTTTGACAGCTGTCATCCGCCATCTTTAAACCACAGAGCACTGTGCTGCCCTCTTTATCGTAGTAGATGTAAATTCGTCACCTGTCATCGGCAGTGCTGCTATCTTGGCGGGCCTAAACCTTAGTGCTACCAACTTAACCTCACTAGCGTGAGATAAACAAATCCACGTGCAGCTGTCATCCGCCATCTTTAATCCATAGAGCACAGTGCTGCCCTCTTTAACTCCTTACCTTCGAAATGTAGTACGTCACAGCTGTCATCCGCCATCTTGCATCCGAAACCTCAGTGCTGCACTCTTTAGCTAGATACCTTTGAAATGTAGTGGTGGCGATTTGAAAAATTCTTTATGCTCTTGTTTGGAAACAAAGCCACGTGCAGCTGTCATCCGCCATCTTTAATCCAGAGAGCACCGTGCTGCCCTCTTTAGCTACTTACCTTTGAAATGTGGTACGTCACAGCTGTCATCCGCCATCTTGCATCGCAAACCTCAGTGCTGCACTCTTTAGCTTGATACCTTTGAAATGTAGTGGCGGCAATTTGAAAAATTCTTTATGCTCCTGTTTGGAAACAAACCTATGCGCTTTTTTGTCAGCTATCATCCGCCATCTTTAATCTAGAGAGCACCGTGCTGCCCTCTGTGTGGTGGTGGTAAATTCTACACGCTCTTGTTTGGAAACAAACCCATGTGCTTTTCTGACAGCTGTCACCCGCCAGAGAGCACCGTGCTGCCCTCTTTATGCCGGTGGCAAATTCCACGTGCTTTACAAACTCACGTGCTTTTTGACAGCTGTCATCCGCCATCTCTAATCAAGAGAGCGTCGTGCTGCTATCTTTAGCTAGATACCTTTGAAATGTGGTGGCGGTAAATTCCACGTGCTCTTGTTTGGAAACAAAGCCACGTGCTTTTTTGACAGCTATCATCCGCCATCTTTAATCAATAGAGCACTGTGCTGCTATCATGCGGGTAATTTCGTTAGCCGTCATCCACCATCTTTAATCTACAGAGCGCCGTGCTTCTCTCTGTAGTAGCGGGCAATTTGAAAAGTTCTGTTACTTGTCATCCGTCATCTTTAATCAACAAATCATCATACTGCTATCTTTAGCTACATACATTTAACATGTGGTGGCGGATAATATGAAAACAAACTTCCGTTAGCTATCATCCACTATCTTTATTCAACAGAGCTTCGTGCTTTTATCTCTAGCTACATACATTTAACATGTGGTGACGGCAATTTGAAATTCTATCTAGATGCCATCTTTAATCAACAGAGCACCGTGCTGCTATGCCTTTGAATTATGGTGACGGATAATTTGAAATTCCGTTAACTATCATCATTAAACATTAGTGCATTCGCTAACCTAACCACTCATCTACTATCATGAAGGAGACTATACGCCTCCTCCTCCTCCTCCTCTGTCAAGGCATAACTTTATCGAACCCGCATCGCGAAGGCAAGAGTGTGCAGCGATATGCATGTTTAGACTTGCGGATTACGAAAGAAACATAACAAGACTTGAATCGAACACTGCACTCGATGTCGTTAACTTCAACATGTGATTAAAACATTGTCTGGTGTGTTCAGAACACTACATAAGGGATCAAGACTAGAATCGAACGCTGTACTTAATACAACATGTTAGGGGATACCTTTGTTCTAAGAAGATCAGATTGAAACATAACAAGGCTAGAATTGAACACTGCACTCGATGTCGTTAACCTTAACATGTGATCAGAACATTGATTGATGTGTTCAGATCACTAAACAAGTAGAACCGAACACTGTACAACATGTTAGGGATACCTTTGTTCTAAGAAAATTAGATTGCAAAATAACAAGACTAGAATCGAACACTACACTCGATGTCGTTAACCTTAACATGTGATCGGAACATTGATCGATGTGTTCTGATCACTAAACAAGTAGAACCGAACACTGTACAACATGTCAGGGGATACCTTTGTTCTAAGAAAATTAGATTGAAACATAACAAGACTAGAACCGAACACTGTACTCGATACAACATGTTAGGGGATACCTTTGTTCTAAGAAGATCAGATTGAAACATAACAAGACTAGAATTGAACACTGCACTCGATGTCGTTAACCTTAACATGTGATCAGAACATTGATTGATGTGTTCAGATCACTAAACAAGTAGAACCGAACACTACATCATGTTAGGGGATACCTTTGTTCTAAGAAAATTAGATTGAAACAGAACAAGACTAGAATCGAACACTGCACTCGATGTCGTTAACCTTAACATGTGATCCGATACAACATGTTAGGGGATAACTTTGTTCTAAGAGAATTAGATTGAAACATAGCAAGACTAGAATCGAACACTGTAAGAACATTGTTTGATGTGTTCAGAGCAAAAGTACAACTTCAATGATTTACCTAGTGTAAAAATCAAAAACACACACTGTGCACATATCGCATAGCTATCTCGCCTATCACTTGCCTAGTATGAAAATCAAAAACACACTGTGCACATATCGCATAGCTAACTCGGCAACACTTCAAATGATTTGCTTAGTACGAAAATAAAAAAATCTATACCGCGTAGCTAACTCGTTCATCGCACTGCTAAGACGCTTAGTAATTGCAAATACACTGATATATGTCATACGAAAATCAAGAAAGCACACTGCATAGCCAAATCGCTCGGTCACTCGCTTAGTAATTGCAACACGACTAGAACACTGATACACGTTACTCTTTTTTTCTCGAAACACACACACACACACACACGGATAAGAATGTTGCGAGATACTACATACTTCCATGTTTTTTTAAAAAAATAGGGGGATGAAGGATCATAAATTATATGTACACATGTTGTCTCCTCCAAGTTGTAAGACGAAATAGACGCAGTACTGTGAATTTCCGCTATAGCTGGCGAACGGAAGTAGCATGATATCTCAGCAAAAAATACGCGTGAGCTTGCATACACGCAAGTCAGACACAATGATGGATACCGCGATTCAAATCCTGGCTACTTATGCCGTCAGTTAGGGCATCCAGCTAGATCATGTTATGACGATCGCGCAGGTCCCTCGCCTAACATTTGCTATTTTTTGCGGCTTCCAACAGTAGGAGTTCGAACCCGCTATCTCCCGAAGTAGCGAGAATGATTGCGAGTACTGGAGTGTTTGAGGGTGATTCATTTGTCGGATGGAGGCGTTAAGCTGTGTGCAGGCTTCTTCGGTAGGAGTAGGCTATGTGCCGGCACTGGGATATCTAGTTATAAAACCCGCTACAACAAATTTATCGCGTATACTGCGATTTAGATTCCTAGTCAGGAAGGGTAACCGGTTGTAAAACTATGGTGTATGATCTAAGAGGCGGGGTGTGCAACCTTGTACAGGCTCTTTCAACAGGAGTAGCCTACATGCCGGCGCCGTGCAGGCTCTCTCGATAGGGGTAGGCTATATGCTGGCACTGTGTTTTAACCTCTCCGTACAATCATCATATTTTATGTTAGGAACTTACACCAGCTAAATGCTTCACGGTTAAGAAGACGTTCCGTGAGTTACAAGTGGCTTATCAGCACACAGTGTCTTCGTTCAAGGTTAGTGCAGCCGGAAGATGCGTGTACAATTTCAGCCAACACATACATTCCGTACCTCGCTCTGAATGACTGCGCCGATACAAGTTCAAAGACTGTAGAACAAAAAATATGTAACCCATAGCTTACAGTTTGGTTTAGTGTGCTTGCCTCTCACCCGGTAGTCTCGGGTTCGATTCTCTTGGGAATAAAAGTATGTTTTACAGATTTTAAATCGCAAAAATTTGTTTTAAGACTAGTTGCCCTTCCTGACGCAAAACTGGCAGTATCTAGCCTCTTACATCATACACTATTGTTTTCGACAGGTTGCCCTTCCTGACGTCAAAGAACTAGGATTAAGAATCTGTTTTACAAATAGTTACCCTTTCTAACACGAGAATCGGGTTTTTACAGCTAGATGCACTTCTTAGATATTAAATCGTTGTATCACAAACTATTGTTTTACAGCCGGATGCCCTTCCTGACGCAAAACTAAGATTTTAAATCGCAAGAATTTGCTTTAAGACTAGTTGCCCTTCCTGACGCAAAACTGGCAGTATCTAGCCTCTTACATCATACACTATCGTTTTCGACCGGCTGCCCTTCCTGACGTCAAAGAACTAGGATTAAGAATCTGTTTTACAACTTGTTACCCTTTCTGACACGAGAATCGGGGTTTTACTGCTAGATGCACTTCTTAGATTTTAAATCGCTGTATCACGAAGTATTGTTTTACAGCCGGATGCCCTTCCTGACGCAAAACTAAGATTTTAAATCGCAAGAATTTGTTTTAAGACTAGTTGCCCTTCCTGACGCAAAACTGGGAGTATCTAGCCTCCTACATCATACACTATTGTTTTCGACCGGTTACCCTTCCTGACGTCAAAGAACTAGGATTAAGAATCTGTTTTACAACTAGTTACCCTTTCTAACACGAGAATCGGGGATTTACAGCTAGATGCTCTTCTTAGTGCAGGAACTAAGATTTTAAATCTCTGTATCACGAACTATTGTTTTACAGCCGGATTCCCTTCCTGACGCAAAACTAAGATTTTAAATCGCAAGAATTTGTTTTAAGACTAGTTGCCCTTCCTGACGCAAAACTGGTAGTATCTAACCTGTTATATCATACACTATTGTTTTCGACCGGTTGCCCTTCCTGACGTCAAAGAACTAGGATTAAGAATTTGTTTTACAACTAGTTACCCTTTCTAACATGAGAATCGGGGATTTACAGCTAGATGCTCTTCTTAATGCAGGAACTAAGATTTTAAATCTCTGTATCACGAACTATTGTTTTACAGCCGGATGCCCTTCCTGACGCAAAACTAAGATTTTAAATCGCAAGAATTTGTTTTAAGACTAGTTGCCCTTCCTGACGCAAAACTGGCAGTATCTAACCTCTTACATCATACACTATTGTCTTCGACCGGTTGCCCTTCCTGACGTCAAAGAACTGGGATTAAGAATCTGTTCTACAACTAGTTACCCTTTCTAACACGAGAATCGGGGATTTACAGCTAGATGCACTTCTTAGATTTTAAATCTCTGTATCACGAACTATTGTTTTACAGCCGGATGCCCTTCCTGACGCAAAACTAAGATTTTAAATCGCAAGAATTTGTTTTAAGACTAGTTGCCCTTCCTGACGCAAAACTGGCAGTATCTAGCCTCTTACATCATACACTATTGTTTTCGACCGGTTGCCCTTCCTGACGTCAAAGAACTGGGATTAAGAATGTTTTACAACAAGTTGCCCTTTCTAACATGAGAATCGGGGATTTACAGCTAGATGCTCGCCGGATGCCCTTCCTGTCGGCATAAGTTGCCAGGATTTGAATTGCGGTATCCATCATTGTGTCTGACTTGCGTGTATGCAAGCACACGCGTATTTTTTTTTTGCAAATCATTTGAAGTGTTGCCGAGTTAGCTATGCGATATGTGCACAGTGTGTTTTTGATTTTCATACTAGGCAAGTGATAGGCGAGATAGCTATGCGATATGTGCACAGTGTGTGTTTTTGATTTTTACACTAGGTAAATCATTGAAGTTGTACTTTTGCTCTGAACACATCAAACAATGTTCTTACAGTGTTCGATTCTAGTCTTGCTATGTTTCAACCTAATTTTCTTAGAACAAAGTTATCCCCTAACATGTTGTATCGGATCACATGTTAAGGTTAACGACATCGAGTGCAGTGTTCGATTCTAGTCTTGTTATGTTTCAATCTAATTTTCTTAGAACAAAGGTATCCCCTAACATGTTGTACAGTGTTCGGTTCTACTTGTTTAGTGATCTGAACACATCAATCAATGTTCTGATCACATGTTAAGGTTAACGACATCGAGTGCAGTGTTCAATTCTAGTCTTGTTATGTTTCAATCTGATCTTCTTGGAACAAAGGTATCTCCTAACATGTTGTATCGAGTACAGTGTTCGGTTCTAGTCTTGTTATGTTTCAATCTAATTTTCTTAGAACAAAGGTATCCCCTGACATGTTGTACAGTGTTCGGTTCTACTTGTTTAGTGATCTGAACACATCGATCAATGTTCTGATCACATGTTAAGGTTAACGACATCGAGTGTAGTGTTCGATTTTAGTCTTGTTATTTTGCAATCTAATTTTCTTAGAACAAAGGTATCCCCTAACATGTTGTACAGTGTTCGGTTCTACTTGTTCAGTGATCTGAACACATCAATCAATGTTCTGATCACATGTTAAGGTTAAGGACATCGAGTGCAGTGTTCAATTCTAGTCTTGTTATGTTTCAATCTGATCTTAGAACAAAGGTATCCCCTAACATGTTGTATTAAGTACAGCGTTCGATTCTAGTCTTGATCACTTATGTAGTGTTCTGAACACACCAGACAATGTTTTAATCACATGTTGAAGTTAACGACATCGAGTGCAGTGTTCGATTCAAGTCTTGTTTTCTTTCTTAATCCGCAAGTCTAAACATGCATATCGCTGCACACTCTTGCCTTCGCGATGCGTGCTCGATAAAGTTATGCCTTGACAGAGGAGGAGGATGAGGAGGCGGGGGTGGTAGGGGTGGAGGAGGAGGAGGAGGTAGAGGAGGTGTCGTATAGTCTCCTTCAAGATAGTAGATGAGAGGTTAGGTTAGCGAATGCACTAATGTTTAATGATGATAGCTAACGGAATTTCAAATTATCCGTCACCACAATTCAAAGGGATAGCAGCACGGTGCTCTGTTGATTAAAGATGGCATCTAGATAGAATTTCAAATTGCCGTCACCACATGTTAAATGTATGTAGCTAGAGATAAAAGCACGATGCTCTGTTGAATAAAGATAGTGGATGATAGCTAACGGAAGTTTTTTTTCATATTATCCGCCACCACATGTTAAATGTATGTAGCTAAAGATAGCAGTATGATGCTTTGTTGTTTAAAGATGACGGATGACTAGTAACAGAACTTTTCAAATTGCCCGCTACTACAGTGAGCAGCACGGCGCTCTGTAGATTAAAGATGGTGGATGACGGCTAACGAAATTACCCGCATGATAGCAGCACAGTGCTCTCTTGATTAAAGATGGCGGATGACAGCTGTCAAAAAGCACGTGAGTTTGTAAAGCACGTGGAATTTGCCACCGGCATAAAGAGGGCAGCACGGTGCTCTCTGGCGGTTGACAGCTGTCAGAAAAGGACATGGGTTTTTTCCAAACAAGAGCGTGTAGAATTTACCACCACCACATAGAGGGCAGCACGGTGCTCTCTAGATTAAAGATGGCGGATGATAGCTGACAAAAAAGCGCATAGGTTTGTTTCCAAACAGGAGCATAAAGAATTTTTCAAATTGCCGCCACTACATTTCAAAGGTATCTAGCTAAAGAGTGCAGCACTGAGGTTTGCGATGCAAGATGGCGGATGACAGCTGTGACGTACCACATTTCAAAGGTAAGTAGCTAAAGAGGGCAGCACGGTGCTCTCTGGATTAAAGATGGCGGATGACAGCTGCACGTGGCTTTGTTTCCAAACAAGAGCACGTGGAATTTGCCACCACTACATTTCAAAGGTATCTAGCCAAAGAGTGCAGCACTGAGGTTTGCGATGCAAGATGACGGATGACAGCTGTGACGTACCACGTTTCAAAGGTAAGTAGCTAAAGAGGGTAGCACGGTGCTCTCTGGATTAAAGATGGCGGATGACAGCTGCACATGGGTTTGTTTCCAAACAAGAGCACGTGGAATTTGCCACCACTACATTTCAAAGGTATCTAGCTAAAGAGTGCAGCACTGAGGTTTGCGATGCAAGATGGCGGATGACAGCTGTGACGTACCACATTTCAAAGGTAAGTAGCTAAAAAAGGCAGCGCGGTGCTCTCTGGATTAAGGATGGCGGATGACAGCTGCACGTGGCTTTGTTTCCAAACAAGAGCATAAAGAATTTTTCAAATCGCCACCACTACATTTCAAAGGTATCTAGCTAAAGAGTGCAGCACTGAGGTTTCGGATGCAAGATGGCGGATGACAGCTGTGACGTACTACATTTCAAATGTAAGTAGCTAAAGAGGGCAGCACTGTGCTCTATGGATTAAAGATGGCGGATGACAGCTGCACGTGGATTTGTTTATCTCACGCTAGTGAGGTTAAGTTGGTAGCACTAAGGTTTAGGCCCGCCAAGATGGCAGCACTGCCGATGACAGGTGACGAATTTACATCTACTACGATAAAGACTGCAGCACAGTGCTCTGTGGTTTAAGGATGGCGGATGACAGCTGTCAAAAAAGCACGTGGCTGTCAAAAAGCACGTGGCTTTGTTTACCACACGCTAGTTAGGTTAAGTTGGTACTACTGAGGTTTAGGCCCGTCAAGATGGCAGTACTGAGGTTAGCGATGCGTTGTCTGTCAAAAAGCACGTGACTGTCAAAAACACGTGGCTTTGTTTATCTCGCGCTAGTTAGGTTAAGTTGGCACTACTGAGGTTTAGGCCCGTCAAGATGGCAGTACTGAGGTTAGCGATGCGTTGTTGTCGATGACAGCTGTCAAAAAGCACGTGGCTTTGTTTACAAATTCAAATTTCCCGCGGGTGGTGGAGGAGACCTCTGGGAGGCCTCTGGCTATGGTGATGGTAGAGGAAGCTTCTGGGAGGCCTCTGGCTGTGGTGGTGGTGGAGGTGGGATCTGGGAGGCCTCTGGCTGTGGTGGTGGTGGAGGTGGCCTCTAGGAGCCTGTGGTGGTGGTGGTGGTGGAGGAGGCATCTGGGAGCCTGTGGTGGTGGTGGTGGTGGAGGAGGAGGCATCTGGGAGCCTGTGGTGTTGGTGGTGGTGGAGGTGGCTTCTGGGAGCCGGAGGAGGTGGTGGCCGCAGAATCCCTGTATTATACTACTATTATCACTCTTAATATACGAGAACCTAACGTAAACCGGCAATCACTGCCCAGTCAAAAAACACAGAACCTCGAGTCAAAGGTAACAAGCACAAAATAAGGAGGCGCAAATAGATAGAAAGTAAGTAACTGTGGAAAATGTATAAGGAAATGTGTTAGTTTATCAAGGTTGAGCTTACTCTTAACAGTCGAAAATATAAAAGAGGGAAAAAGACGCAGAATAGGAACGAATGACTGGCGATCAGAAAGAGCAAATTAGATTAGCGATCGTTGTCATAGGTGGAGGGAGTATTTAACTCATGAGGGAAATTATGTTTCTATTAATATGAGGTTAGGTAACGATTGACCTTGAGATAATTGCCGGGGTTGAGTGTTATTAATGTCAAACAATTGACGAAATCGTCGGAAAAGTTATTGATTTAAAATATTTCGTAAGGTAATGTGAGGTTAAGTACGATGGAAATTACAGCGAAGCAAAGAAATGAGTTTTGATTTAGTGAATCCCTGCTACCATGTTACATTTCGTAGTTGTTGTTCCTTTTCATGTTCTTATAAACTGTTAATACGTTATCATTTGTTACTAGGTTATATTGGTATTCTGGCACGATGTGATGACCGTATGTTATACAGGAGCTATTGCTCAGTGACAGAGTACAGGTTTAACATTGCTGATAATATTAATAATAATTAAACACTTTTGTGCGCAGTGGAATACAGCCTAGAGGGAACCGGGGCATACAGGATGGTGATAAGGTATACAACTAAATGAAAAGATCATTTCAATAATCATAACAACAACCTTTCACTAGAATAGATATACGTGTGTGTACACAACCGACCAGCGGGTACAATGTATAACAAATATAATTCGATGGATACTGGGACAAATATTGAGAATGTATGGTTAGTGTTAGGTTTTAAAACGTTATATAGTTAATACAGATGCATAGACGTGGAAACTCTTATGCCAAATCGTTAACAAGTGATATAAATTTAACTGAATGAGTAACACAATTCAAAAGAAGCAACAGTGAGAATGAACAAGCGATAGTTAAGTTCATTACAAGTCAGGTCTAAATTTTAAATACCTAATACCGTACAATCGCACAAGGTTTCAAAGAAGATGGGGGGTCGAGGCAGGACGAGAATGAGGGAACCTGCTAGGGTGTCGTAGCAGGAGGAGAGCTGTGACTCCCACGAGCTCCATCCCAGGTGACGTGTAGGGTGTCCCACCTGGTTTTCCGGCCGACATGAGCGAAATAAAATAGCTCTCGTGGACCAAACACACAAACACCTGCGGGTGGGAGAAGACACCAAGGCATGCTGAATTTTGAACCGAATTACCTGTGTTTTGATCCATCATCCTTGTGATTAGTACCACAAAGAGACGAATACCATTGGTCTGTTGGGGGATGACTATTTGTTTAATGTGCCAGTGTATAGTTCGCACCATAATGACGGAGGCTATCCCTTTGCCCGCATTAGGTTGGCTAATCTCGCTCGTGTGTTTCAGCATCGTCTGTGAACATCATGGGTCTCCGTTCCGAGGAACACCACGGGATAATACGGGTCCCTGAAATTTCTACAACTACGTGAGGAACACCATGGGTCCGCCTTCCGAGGAACACAACGGGATAGTACACGTCGCTGAGATTTGTAACACTATGTGAGGAACACCACGGGATTGTACGGCTCCCTGTGATAGGTACCACTATGTGAGGAACACTACAGTATAGTATGGGTGCCTGAGACGTGTACAACGATATGAGGAACACCACGGGATAGTACGGGTCACTGCGAGTTGTAGATCGATGTGAGAAACACCACAGGATAGTACGGGTCCCTGTGATTAGTACCACTATATGAGCAACACCACGGTACAGAACGGGTCACTGAGATATGTACAACTATATGAGGAACACCAGGGTACGGGTCCCCGTGATTAGTACTACTATGTGAGGAACACCACGGGTTTGCGTTCCGAGGAAATTTACTGGTCTACGTTTTACCTGTCATTAGTACCCATATGTGAGGAACACCACGGGATAGTATGAGTCCTTGAGATTTGTACAGCTATGTGACGAACACCATGGATTGTCGTTTCGAGGAACACCACTGGATATTACGGGTCCCTATGATTAGTACCACTATGTGAGGAAAACCACGGTATAGCAGGGGTCCCTGAGACGTGTATAACTATGTGACGGACACCATGGGTTTGCGTTCCGAGCAACACCATGGGTCGGGGTTTACCTGTCAGTACCACGATGTGATGAACACCACGGGATAGTACACGCCCCTTTGATTAGTACCCTTCTGTGATGAGCACCACGGTATAGCATGTGCCCCTGTGATTAATACCACTATGTGAGGAACAACTTGGTTTTTCGTTCCGAGGAACATAAGAATTCTGGGGATTATCAGTCGTTAGTACACACTATGTCAGAAACTCCACGGTAGAGTACGGATCCCTGAGATTTGTGCAACTATGTGAGGTACACCATGGTTTTTTGTTCCATGGAACACCACGGGATAGTACGGGTCCCTGTGATTAGTACCCACTATGTTAGGTGCAACACGGGATAGTACGCCCCCCTTTGATTAGTACCCTTCTCTGAGGAACACCACTGGATAGTACGGCTCCATGTGATTATTACCAGTATGTGAGGAGCAACATGGGACCGAGTTCCAAGGAACTCCACGGTTCTGGGTTTTACCTGCGATTAGTCCCCACTATGAGGAACACCAGGTCCCTGTGATTAGTACCACCATGTGAGGAACACCATGAGTTTTCGTTCTGAGGAACTTCGCGAGTCTGGGGTTTGCCTGCCATTAGTTCCCACTATGTGAGGAACACCACGCGACAGTACTGGTCTCTTTGATTAGTACCCACCATGTGAGCAACACTACGGGATAGGACGGATCCCTTGATTAATATTTGTGAGGAATACCACGCGATAATACGGGTCTCTGTGATTAGTACCACTATGTGAGGAACACCACGGGATAGTACGGGTCACTCGATTAGTACCCATTATGTGAGGAACACCACTGGATAGTACGGGTGACTGCGACTAGTGCCCATTATTGAGGAACACCACTGGATAGTACAGGTCCCTGTGATTAGTACCACCATGTGAGGAATACCATGAGTTTGCGTTCCCGGGAACTTCACGGGTCTGGGGTATGCCTGTCATTAGTTCCCACTATGTGAGGAACACCACGCGACAGTACGGGTCTCTTTGATTAGTACCCACTAATGTGAGCAACACTACGGGATAGGACGGATCCCTTGATTAATACCCATTTTGTGAGGAACACCACGCGATAATACGGGTCTCTGTCATTAGTTCCCACTATGTGAGCAACACCGCGGGATAGTACTGGTCCCTTGATTAGTACCCATTTTGTGAGGAACACCACTGGGTAGTACGAGTGACTGTGATTAATACCCACAATGAGAGGAACACCACTGCATAGTACGGGTGAATGTGGTTTTTACCAGCTCGTACCGGCACTCACTGGTACAAGTAAACAAGGCCATGAAATAGCACAACCAGGAAAAATATTTAAACAGGAATCGTCAATACTCACCAAAATGCAGCAACGGGACCGCAAAACAGAGGCAAGACGGATCGTAACCTAGCGGTTTTCGCTGTGGTAAATAATAGAAGAATGAAGGAAAAACACTGCTTAATTTCTTTTAAAAATAGATTATTTAATTGCTGTGATTTAAAAATATTAACACATGATAATAGAACAAACCTACATTGACTAACTCTAAAATACTATCGAATTAATTGCCTAAGGGTCAATAGATTAATAAAATAAACTTTGAACTGAATTAATGTAACAATAAATTGTTTTAACAAAATAGATTAGATTTGAAAAATCAATAGGTACTTGCAGTAGAGGGACGTCTTTAGATTTCAAAATGAATTAAAGGTAAACTTGAAAGAAAATAAAGTACAAGGTAGTTAAAAGTCAAGAATGTCCATGGTCACATCTATTACTGATCGTCAGAAGTGCTCAAGAAGGTACCTTGCACTTACAAGGATTTACTTGAAAATTAATAAATAAAAAAACTCTTTCCCCAGGAATTATTTGTACATCAGGTGAAGGTAAGGTGAGACCGCGAGATACTTCTCTTAAACGGGTTCACAACGGATACAAGTGGAAAACAGAATTAACACGCACGGAAGGCATACCCAAATCGGAAGGCACACTTCAAACCAAATAGCCACGAAACAGGGCACCAAATGACCTCTAAAAATCTACCACACTTCAAAATAGGAAAAGATATCACCCAGGTGGATAACGCGCCCACCAAATCAGAGTTCAAACGTCAGTTCACAGGGCGAGCAGCTCAAATCATAACAGAGTGAGCACACATTAAATCAAATGGGCATCAGTCAATCAATCAATACTGATCTGCATTTAGGGCAGTCGCCCAGGTGGCAGATTCCCTATCTGTTGCTTTCCTAGCCTTTTCCTAAATGATTTCAAAGAAATTGGAAATTTATTGAACATCTCCCTTGCTAAGTTATTCCAATCCCTAACTCCCCTTCCTATAAATGAATATTTGCCCCAGTTTGTCCTCTTGAATTCCAACTTTATCTTCATATTGTGATCTTTCCTACTTTTATAAACGCCATTCAAACTTATTCGTCTACTAATGTCATTCCACGCCATCTCTCCGCTGACAGCTCGGAACATACCACTTAGTCGAGCAGCTCTTCTTCTTTCTCTCAATTCTTCCCAACCCAAACATTGCAACATTTTTGTAACGCTACTCTTTTGTCGGAAATCACCCAGAACAAATCGAGCTGCTTTTCTTTGGATTTTTTCCAGTTCTTGAATCAGGTAATCCTGGTGAGGGTCCCATATACTGGAACCATACTCTAGTTGGGGTCTTACCAGAGACTTGAACTCTACTTTACATCCTTACTACAACCCCTAAACACCCTCATAACCATGTGCAGAGATCTGTACCCTTTATTTACAATCCCATTTATGTGATTACCCCAATGAAGATCTTTCCTTATATTAACACCTAGATACTTACAATGATCCCCAAAGGAACTTTCACCCCATCAACGCAGTAATTAAAACTGAGAGGACTTTTCATATTTGTGAAACTCACAACCTGACTTTTAACCCCGTTTATCAACATACCATTGCCTGCTGTCCATCTCACAACATTTTCGAGGTCACGTTGCAGTTGCTCACAATCTTGTAACTTATTTATCACTCTATAGAGAATAACACCATCCGCAAAAAGCCTTACCTCCGATTCTACTCCTTTACTCATATCATTTATATATATATATATATATATATAAGAAAACATAAAGGTCCGATAATACTGCCTTGAGGAATTCCCCTCTTAATTATTACAGGGTCAGATAAAGCTTCACCTACTCTAATTTTCTGAGATCTATTTTCTAGAAATATATCAACCCATTCAGTCACTCTTTTGTCTAGTCCAATTCCACTCATTTTTGCCAGTAGTCTCCCATGATCCACCCTATCAAATGCTTTAGACAGGTCAATCGCGATACAGTCCATTTGACCTCCAGAATCCAAGATATCTGCTATATCTTGCTGGAATCCTACAAGTTGAACTTCAGTGGAATAACCTTTCCTAAAACCGAATTGCCTTCCATCGAACCAGTTATTTATTTCACAAACATGACTAATATAATCAGAAAGAATGCCTTCCCAAAGCTTACATACAATGCATGTCAAACTTAGTGGCCTGTAATTTTCAGCTTTATGTCTATCACTCTTTCCTTTATACACAGGGGCTACTATAGCAACTCTCCATTCATCTGGTATAGCTCCTCCGACCAAACAATAATCAAATAAGTACTTCAGATATGGTACTATATCCGAACCCATTGTCTTTAGTATATCCCCAGAAATCTGATCAATTCCAGCCGCTTTTCTAGTTTTCAACTTTTGTATCTTATTGTAAATGTCATTGTTATCATATGTAAATTTTATTACTTCTTTGGCCTTAGTCTCCTCCTCTATCTCGACATTATCCTTGTAACCAACAATCTTTACATACTGCTGCCTGAATACTTCTGCCTTTTGATGATCCTCACATACACACTCCCCTTGTTCATTAATTATTCCTGGAATGTCCTTCTTGGAACCTGTTTCTGCCTTAAAATACCTATACATACCCTTCCATTTTTCACTAAAATTCGTATGACTGCCAATTATGCTTCCCATCATGTTATCCTTAGCTGCCTTCTTTGCTAGATTCAATTTTCTAGTAAGTTCCTTCAATTTCTCCTTAATTCCACAGCCATTTCTAACTCTATTTCTTTCCAGTCTGCACCTCCTTCTTAGTCTCTTTATTTCTCTATTATAATAAGGTGGGTCTTTACCATTCCTTACCACCCTTAATGGTACAAACCTGTTTTCGCATTCCTCAACAATTTCTTTAAACCCATCCCAGAGTCTGTTTACATTTTTATTTACCGTTTTCCACCGATCATAGTTACTTTTTAGAAACTGCCTCATGCCTGCCTTCTCAGCCATATGGTACTGCCTAACAGTCCTACTTTTAAGACCTTCCTTTCTATCACATTTATTTTTAACTACCACAAAAACAGCTTCATGATCACTAATACCATCTATTACTTCAGTTTCCCTATAGAGCTCATCTGGTTTTTATCAGCATGACATCCAGGATATTTTTCCTTCTGGTTGGTTCCATCACTTTCTGAATCAGCTGTCCTTCCCATATTAACTTATTTTTCATTTGTTGGTCATGCTTCCTGTCGTTCGCATTTCCTTCCCAATTGACATCTGGCAAATTCAGATCTCCCGCTACAATCACTTTTCTTTCCATGTCGTTTCCCACATAGCTGACTATCCTATCAAATAATTCCGAATCCGCGTCAGTGCTACCTTTTCCCGATCTGTACATTCCAAATATATCAAGTTGCCTATTATCTTCAGAAATGAGCCTTACACCTAGAATTTCATGTGCCTCATCTTTAACTTTTTCGTAGCTTACAAATTATTCTTTCACCAGAATGAACACTCCCCCTCCCACCCTTCCTATCATATCACTACGATACACACTCCAGTGCCGTGAGATAATTTCTGCATCCATTATATCATTTCTTAGCCATGATTCAACTCCTATTACAATATCTGGTAAATATATATCTATTAAATTAATTAATTCTATTCCTTACAGTACTTCTACAGTTCAACACTAACAATTTTATGTCATCCCTACTTGATTTCCAGTTCCCTGTTCCCTTATCACCGCTCCCTAAGCCATCCCGTTTCCCTGAATGTACCTCCCTATTACCCTTCCAAACAAATTTCCTAACTTATATGTACCACTGCGGTTTAAATGAAGGCCATCTGAGCGCAGATCCCTATCTCCTACCCACCCATTAGGATCTAGAAATTTCACTCCCAGTTTCCCACATACCCACTCCATAGTCTCATTTAAATCCCCAATCACCCTCCAGTCAGTATCCCTTCTACACAGTATTCCACTGGCATTAAACGCCAGGCAGCTCAATCCACCAGGAAAAGCTCCCGTAATTAAATCACAGATCACTTAGGAAGAAGAATAAATAGCCCACAGCTCTCAACACAAATACGCGCACGGCCATAATAATCAAACATTTTTCAATTATCTCGAGCAATAGTTCCTATGGGCGACAATAACCGTAGGAACGTAAACAAGTTAGAGCGTTTACCCAGCAATAAGGAAAATTAACACCAAGAGAAAATAAGGTCAAAAAAATTGAAGCAAAAACAGATTCCGATCCACAGAGGTAATCTTGCAATCTCATACTATATAAATGATAGCATTACATAATTTTTTAAAATAAAATTTTCATAACTCCAGACTTATTTAACACCGTTGAAACAGAAAAGTCTTTTAGTCCGATAAACACTTAGCCGAAAGGTGTAGCTCCCACACAGATGCGGTTTCAACCGAGCAGTCAGTAAGCCGAAAGTTTCTTTATGCCAAGAGGCTCGAAACGAAGGATTACCAGAATTGGGGATCGTATAACCTGGTAATGTCCACGAATTAAGTTTGGGTTTCGAGACGGTTCAGTCCAGCTCCAGTAGAAAATTAAATAAAATATATTTGAGTCACATAACTTACATTTGGTCTTTGAAGCCCAGCTAATGCATGACGTCAGATAGAAAAGCAGCTTGCTTACCTTCTTGAAGAGCTCAAAACAAGTTAAATAATGCACGTCCACTCCTTTGAAGAAGATAATAGTAAATTAAAAGAATAAGGCACTTCATTACATGTTACCCAGGCAAATGCTCTTGTAAGAGCGACGGCACAAAGCTTGCAAACAGCACTGAACCACGCCAACAAGGCGAGGTACACCAACAGAGCAGACTCGCTCTCTACCCGGCCTGAGATCAGACAAGTAAACAAAAGACATAAAATCAGGGAAGAAAAAAGGAAACACATCGCATATAAACGATGGCAGTTACAATTAGCGACCTAAGTTGCACCAAAAAAATTACAACAGAGTAGGAATAAGATCCCAAAGTGATACACATTTCAATGGCGAATTGCCCAGGTCTAAAATGTTGAAGGGAAAGGCTTAAAACGTGTCCCCTCTGGGACAGATTATTACCCACAATGCGAGGGACACCACGGGATAGTACGGGTTACTGTGGACAGTACTGACAATGTGAGGAACACCGCGGAATAGTATGGGTTACTGTGATTAGTACCCGCTATGTGATGAACATCTACTCGATTGTACAGGTTACTGTGATTAGTACTCACTATGTAAGAAACACCACGGGATTTTACCGGTCCCTGAGATTTGTACCCTTATGCGAGGAACACCGCGGGATGATACTGGTACCTGTGATGAGTACCCACAATGTGAGGAACACCACGCGTTAGTACGCGTCCCTGAGATTCGTACCCGTATCTGGGGAAGCCATTGGTCTGCGTTGCCTTTGGCTTGCGCCCTTATGTTTATAAAACACCGTGAATCTACGTTACTTGTAATTAGTACCGCTACGTGAGAATTAACATGGTTCTGCTTTACTATCGATGCGTACATTTATGAGGGGCCGTTGACCTGGATTTTACCTCTTTAGACAAAAAGAATCATTGATTCAGGGCTGTGCCTTGGTTAGTACATACCATTGTTATAAGTTGGCATCAGGGAAGGTGGGCCATTGCGTATCGGTTCCGCTGATTGTTTTATGTTCATAATCGTTGTTCATCGTCGTGCTTGTTAATTCTAGTCTGAAGATTGATTTTGGATTTTTTAAATTTTGAATATTGTGATTTCGATTCGCTGATTATCTTACATTCGTTTCATCCATTCATTATTCACAATCAAGATTTGAATTCTGGTCAGAGGATGAATTTTTGGACTTTCAAATCTTTTTACATCGAATGGTTGGAGTAAACTTGGCTGATTGTTACACACGTTGTAGTTCAGTCATGGGAAAAGTAATCACTATACAGCTCAGGAGATTTCTGGGTGTGGCTGTTATACGTTGAGTGCAGTTTGAAATATCTACACATGGCCGGTTCTGAACAGTCCTTCCTCTGTTATATATAACGGACGGGCGAGGTTAGCTGAGCCACAGCTTGTAGGAACACGTCCATTCCACTCGACGGCCACAAGCGTTGCCAGATTCGCACTTTCACGGCAGTTTCATTCTGCTACATCGTCAGAGCTACACCAACAAAGTGTTTTAAGTTTCCTTTCAGAGAAATTTCTTGCACTTCGGCTTGCTCTTCCATTTACTGGATGCCACACCTTCAGTACGCTACAGACCTTCATACAGAGTGGATTCCTGAGAATGCCTCGCTCAGTTTCGGGCGAAACATTGGCAGCTACTAACGCAATTCGACCATGGCATACAGCGAAGATACCGGCCGTGAAAGACTAAACGACAATCTCAAAGAGCTCAGGAAGCTCTCGAGCCTAAGGAGCGGGCTGTGCTGAAGTGACCACCCGCGTCACAAGGACATCTTAAAATGTCTTCCTTACAACACGTTTACCAAAACTCTAAATTCTCTTGGTCTCTTGCCTATAGCTCCACATCTCCCTCTCTAGTGTTCTGTCAGTGGACCATCCAAATGGTGCCTTAGATGATGACATCCAAGTTCGACACAAAGTACAGGCCAGTTCCGACCAGGACCGATGTTTCTATCATAAGGGTATTGCTGACCTAATCTGACGATAAAGATCAGGGGACATGATAGTCTACAATCATTGTCGCTGAGCTGGCTGCGGTTGGAGTTGCGGCCACGGAATATGTGAGTTATGAGATGAAGAAAACAGCCTTTGGTTCGGATTCCACATTAAACTAGAAACCAATGGTCATGATCAAGTTATCATTGTTCATGAAAGGCAGGTTGTTTCCTTGCAGAAGAGACTAATTCATCTTGGTGTTGTTTTATTCCCGGTTGTCTAGAGACTTTTTGGTTTACATGGTAAACTGACTATACTATATGATATTGGTCTTGATGGAAAAGACAAACGAACCGTTGCCAACCTATATTAGAATCTGTCCGCGTCTGTTAACGTTGATAACACCAACATCTGTGCTTTTGAAATAAAGTGGGAGATGAGGCAAGGCTGTGCTATAACTCCGCTCCTCTTCAATAATTGCTGTGAAAGGGTGTTTTTTTCTGAAGCACTGCAAGGGAAACAGGATATCCGTGGGGCTACAGTATTCATGTACAATATCATAACGTAGAGTACTTTGGTCATGTCATTCGAAATTATAAGCTACTGAAGTGGTTTATACCTTTAGAGAATAATAATTTCAAACCAAATCCATCAAACACCCAGGCACATGCTTTTCACGTGAGGAATAAAGGAGCATCTTTAAAGTTGCAGGTGAAGTGATTGGGAAATTTACTGGAACACATTGATACACTTGAGTATCTAATGACACTCTTTGCAAGTATCAATGCATCAACGCCAAGGCAAAAATCCTGTCCAACGTAGCATGTGATAAGCCTGAATTATTCCGCCTCGTGTGGCTTAAATACTGTTTTAATAATAGACAAGGCCTAACTGTCACTGCTGAATGTTTCGAAACATCCACACGGTGCAGTGCATTTTTGGAAGCAGTGTGTCGACACACGGCGCACTTCCGTCTCGGAATGCAAGAGAAACAGTGCTTCGCGATGGCGTGACGAAACTTGAACCACGCTTCCAATTCACTGACTAAAATGTTCGACGTCCTGATACAGATAAAATATGAGGTTCGTGAAATATTTAATGAGCAAATGTACAACGTACAGTATGATAAATGTATGATGCACAATATAATAGTACCAGTATATAGTTCCGGTAATAAACAGCGTTTCCTTCTTCCCTAAGCGCTTACATTGGTATTAAAAGGAATCAAATTTGCCGTTAAATGCACACTAAAACAGTAACTAATTTGAATAATTATAAAATGATTAACGAAATTTAAGAACATTTAAAAATATGTATTTTATGTATAACTTACCTAATCCAGTTGCAAAATCATGCGGTATCTATTAGTCTAAGTGAGTGGATTAACTTCAATAATTAATTATAAAATGATTAATTAAATCTCAGAACAGCCCAAGATCGGCATTATGTATACAGTAACAGTCTTGACCTATTCCAGTTTAAAAATTTACTTCAAATTGAAGTTTTAAAACGTAATTTTAGAAACTTTTGCACTTGACAAACGGAAGCGACTTTCTGTTATTATATGACCCTGGTTTGAGAACAATAAATCCTTTTTCCATATGAAAGGCCCTACATTGTAGAGTACATTGTTCTTTTAATAATTTGACTCACGATTCGGAATATGAAGAGTCTATTAACGAACATCGGCTCATCTTCAGGGCAGTCTCACGCTGTGTGAGGCGAGGGGATAAGCAAAGCTGCGTCACTGTTTCAAAGCTTTGCTGTTCCCAAGCATCGATGTACCTGACGAGTGTGGGTTCCTGTTAACACGACACGACTGACTGCATCGGCTCTGTGTTTCGAAGCATACTGTTCGTTATAAATGTGAGGTGATCCACAGACGCCTCGTGTGATATATATAAATGAGTTGTTTCCGCTTATGAACATTCAGAGTGGATACATCCCTGTAGTTTGTAACATCACGCAGGAGTACAAATTATTCTCAAGTGTTGGCAGATATCCACTTTGTTCATAGCTCGGATCCCGAGGCGCATTACTGTCATTCAAAGTGTTTACTCGTAGGTAAGTACAGAAATATTAGATCCATCACCTCACAACATGTGTCAAGTGCCCTACACGATGGGCCCAGAGGAGGGATGACATCTGCTCCGACTGGAGGTGTAACAGAACTTGCCGACGAACATCCTATGCCAGGACACTGCAGCCTGTTGAGAGAGACTATGCTCCATCTACGGTTGTACCTTGTTCACAAACGAGGTCTCCATAAGGCGGATGTGTAAGAGAAGAACAGTTCCCAAACTGTGAGGTGAATGCTGAGAACATTACTGGTGTGTCCTTCCCGCAGTTTCTCACAACACCTGGATAACAACTATATGCAGAGGAGGAATGGGCGTCCATGGCCCCTTGCGTGGTCGGCAGGAAACCGTATCCGAACCCCTTAGATGTCATCTGGGAACATATGGAACCTGACGTGTGTCTCAGAGGAGTGAAGTACGACAATATCTGTTTTTAGTGGCTGAGGAGGTTACAAGCCGGTTCCAAGCTGTTTGAGTTGTCGCTCTGTCTGCAGGTGTACCCTGTAATAGGATAAGTTATCTCTCATTCCATTTTTGTGTTATGTCTCAGTGTACATTTAAGTGCCTAAGGTATTGAATATAATGCAAGGGAATTTAAACAATTTAATTTCACGTACTCAAATTCCCGACCACGTTCCATACGTGCAGTCACATCACTTCGTCGTTAACCTGCTAAGGAGCATGCGCGACGCGTGGCCAACAGTAATTGTGTATTCTCTCAGTTGTAACCATGACATGGATCTGTTATATTCTACCGCTTTTCCCACACCAGTGGGTGCGAGATATCTCTCACAGCTGGATTTGACTCTGTTTTATGATCTGATGCTCTTCCCGACGCCAAGCCTACGTGATGGGATGTAATCACTATTGCGTGTTGGTAGTGTTGCGTAAATATCAAGAGAAGAGTGCTGGGACAAACACAAACACCCAGTCCCCGAGCGTGAATCAAGACCAAGTACAATATTATCAGACCTGAATGCATACAGTTGCGGCTCGTGATCAATTCCGCCAGTGGGGCCTGATATCAAGTTTTTGGCCATGAATGTGGGACTGAGGCAGGCATTTTTGAAAATTGGTTTTCTATACTGTACTGCACCCATATGACGAATTAGCATTAAATAATGAATTATTTTATGCAACATTTGTGCACATGAGGCAACCACTGCGGTAGATATTTAGGCAGGCGGCACGGCAAGTCTAATAAAAGTTGGTGACACAAATTCGAGTCCTGTCACCAAGCTTAAGGCACGTTCCAGGGTGCAGCGAAGATAATTGCACTCAAAACTACCGTCAAGTAAAACTTTGAAGCCGACAGCTAAGTGCTTGGGTCAGCGCTTTCTCACGGGTACCATGACTGCACCCAGTAACTGAACAAAGGTGACAGAAATAGAGGGGAAAAGGCATGTTTTGTGCGAGAGAGTTGGAGGGATGACAGACCTCCCTCAGACAGAGATGGTTCGTTCCGAACAGACGAAATACGCATATCATCAAAAAAATTCTGAATTCAATAACATGTAAGTCAGATATAATGTTCATTTGCAACTGCAAATTTTGAATTGGATGTTATGGGAAACAATAACTTTGATTTCGCGGTGTTAACGCATAGACAGTTTTGGAGACAGTAACTTCCAAACATTCAGAGTCACATAGATTATTAGAACGCAGTGCTCAGTGAGAGTCAGAGCTAGGAATTCCAGTGGGATAATGAACATTATATCTGACTTACATGTTATAGAATTCAGGCCTTATCATATAAAGTGTGACGCGGCAACATTTCACATTGCCAGTTTTCTTAAATAACTACAAAACAGATACATTACGAAGTAGGCGGGAAAGCAGAGATTTACTGAAGGACAGACTTTGCTTACTTGTTTGGTTAAGCCTAGGTAGTGGCCAGGAAGGGAATGTGTAATTACCAAGGTTCTTAAACACTACTAAAGGTTGGGCCCAACGCGAGACGAGCTGCTATTGGTTAACGAAATGACGTCACAGAAGGAGCAAAGCAGCCAAGCCCATAGCGCGCAGTTCAGTAGGAATCTCATAATACCAGCAAACATTACAGTTTCTCAGAACTAAATGCAGACCAGACATAAAGATTACTGCTGTTATAAGATTGAAAGAGAGTACAGCATAGTAAGTTTCATTATTTCTGTTACGAATAAGACGTAAATGTAACGTGACGGCACACTGACCAACGCTCGAAATTTATTAACAAATCCAAGTTCCTCTATTTAGTTTGAGGAAGGCTACGTGCTCTCAAATCTGTCAACATAAATATTTAGAGATACGAAATGTTTGTAATATTAAATGTTGACAGCAGAACTTCCGTAATGGAACTACCGCATGTTAACACACGATACATGACTCACTTCCGCAGGTATCGAGTTTAAATCTTAACACGTATTATAACAGCAGCAGAAGTAAGTTCATATTCGAAACCTTGCATAGATATTCCTACTTTTTAAAATTAAAGAATAAGAAAGAACAGGAAAAACACTTAATTAGAACACAGTCCTACCTGGGAGATCAGATGTCATGAAGTGGTTGCTTTTGAAGATAAAATCCACTGCCGTGCCTTTCGCCCATGAGTAGCCGTGGACTGATCGATTTTTCTTTTCTTCGGAGATACATTCTCAAGAGTCTCTATAGCTCTCTTCTTAGTTTCTCTGGCTAACTGCCTCTCCGATCTGTTCTTCTCCATTTTTTGCTCCGAAGACTGTGGTACTGACGAATTTCTCAGGAATAATTGTGCACTTACTGGGCTACTACTGTAAATGCTACCGGGAAGGTTCTCTGTAGGTACTGCATCTTTTTTTCAAAATCTTCCTGGGAGGTAAATGCAGTAATTCTGCTCTTAAATCGCAAACATAACTGGCGTCAGTAAAATGCTGCGAGCACACGGTAGAAGTAGCTACATTGAAGAAATCCTTCCTTTTACATTTTTGTATCCAAACTTTTTGCAGGTCTGAAGCTTTGGGAAATGAATGATAAACGATATCTGTTCCTTTCGTCTTTCTGCTGTATGACAGCCAGCCAGTCACTGCACATCCAGGCATTTCGAACAGATATCATGTGCTTTGGCCTAACAAATTTAAGAAATTTTATTCACACTCAAGATTTCGTAAACTGACACGCAAATATATACACTACAATGATACTATGAACACACAGAAAATACACACGCAAATATATACACTACAATTATACTATGAACACAGAAATTTCATTCCAGCTACTATTACACTCTTCACGCAACTGACGAAAAGAAAATAACTGCACGAAAATACAGTAGGCCACTATATAAACCAATAGCAATATACGGAAAGAAACTAAGTATAGATATTACTTGGAAATCATTTCTTTATAAGGCAGACAGCGATAAACAACGAAATAAGAAACACGTGCGGTTGTATGCTACACAGTCACGGTGCTCCTTGGATGACGTCACGCGCAGGACGAGAGAAAACTAACATCTACTGCGCAGCCGATCTGGGCCACCCGTGTGTAATTACCAGTCAGTTCATGGAATGGCAAGGTGGTCGACCTCAAATGTCCACAAACATTCAGAAATCTCGTGCTAAGGGATGGTGCAGTCGAGATACCGTTACAGCTGTGCAGGAGTTTGCGGTAGAGTTCATTATTGGAGTATTAATGAAGTCGTGTGCCAAGCCCAATATTGCCAGTTATAGTGCTAATTTCAGATATAATTAGTATATAAGAAGAATCAAGTGTCGTGTGTAAAACTGGTGCTCATCAATCATGACCGGATTCAGCAAGTTAGTAACCACGTCCTACATCACTGGAGCCATGGCTTAAATTCCACTGGCCAGGGGACGACAGAGGAACAGCCGGCAAAACTCCAACATGTAAGTGATCATACCAATCTCACATGTTGTTTCTCTTAATTATGTAATATATTTGTTTTCGACGCGAATTGTCAGAAATTATAGCTGTGTAAGTTTAATTTTCTTGCAAGTTTAGGCGTATAACGTGTACATCGCAGTCGCCACCAGTGTAAATAGAGTTGTTTACCATTCGCGCACAATGGTTGTGTTTATTTCTTTGATGTGTTGGTGATATTTATTTTTCTATGCCAGCATTTAGATCAGATTTTAATGTGCAGAGTAACGTACATTCACGTTGATGAAGTTATTATTTGACAACATATTCGTGTACCGCACTCAGTAGGAGTTTTTATTCTCATGGAGTCACCGAGTAGTTGGTGATAATAAAATTTGTCGTGCGCAGGGAGATGTTTTTGTTGTTGTAATATTCCTTGGTGATATGATACTCAGCCTGTTGAGATTTCATTTTTTATTCATATCCGCATGGTTACCATTGAGATTGTTTTATTGCGTTTTATTAGAATAATGAGTAATGAAGCCATTGTTGCTACATTGAAGCTGATAAACTGGTTGCGAATGGGTTTAACGTCGACTTGTCCGTCATAAGGAAAATTACGGGCATTTATTGGAAAATTTATCCTGAGCAAAAGAATAGAGGTATTGTTATATCAGCGGGTTTAGCTGAGACGTATATGATGAATAATGAGAATGTAGAAGGAAATAATCAAAAAGTGCGCGAAGCTCTGAGTATGACGGAATAGCGCAATAATATGGTATACTCGAGGTCATGAGAATAATTTGAGGTATATAACGATATAAATGAGGATAAATAAAATATGCAGAGGGTTAACGAGTAAATAGATTGCTCACTACAATTAGCACTTTCAACACTGTGCCCGTAAGGGGTACGGGCGCGCTGCCTTCCTGCATCTGGACGTGATTTTCTCGTGTGTTTATATCCAGCTGAACGTATCACGTACGGTTCCCGTCCCTTGTTTGGAGATAATAGTCCATCTAGTGACCACTAGAATGCAGCAGTTACAGTGCCGTGTCACGCTGTCAGCTGTGTTACTGTGTAAATATGTCTTCACGCCGCGCCGGCTCCATGTTAGTGATATTTTGGATGTTTTATCGGGAGAAGCGGGTTCAGAGAAGGATGAAAGTGATGACGACCCTGCTTTCGAACCGTATAACGTATCAAGCGATAGTTCAGGTAAGATTATTATTTATTACGTCAGTTTGGATCGTAAGTGTTTAGCTGTATTATTTTACTCCGAATACAAACGATAGAAATACTCCGCCTACAGAAATTTGTGTTCATTTTTTTCGTTTAGACGAAGAGACGCAGGCTGATGATTCACCTGTGCCGGGAACATCTGCTAGATCATCTGAACCTGATGATGAATGGTCAGAACAGATGACCAACCACAGCTACCTGTCTTCCAATCGGCATCTGGTTCTACTCAGTTTTGCGTGGCGAGTGACGAAATGGATTGTTTCAGTAACTTTTTAGTGACGATGTGATCAAAAATATAAAAACCACAAACTAACAGATATGCAGGTAGGACAATTGCGGCAATGAAACGTCAGGGCAAACTGAAGGAAAATTCCATGTGGCACGGTGGTCTGCAGTAAAACGTCACGAAATTTGTTGGTTTTTTGCAGCAATTTTACAAATGTGTGTGGTGAAGCTACCCAAACTTAGTGATTATTGCTACTGATCCCTTTTATCATACAGGATTTGCCAGTCGACTGTTGAGTCGTGATAGATTTTCCGGAATTTTATTTATGTTGCACCTAAATGACAATGCCACCTTCATCAAGAAGGGGGAACCTGATCATGACCCACTACATAAACTCAGGCCTTTCTTTGATTTTTTTGTGCACAAATGCATTGCCAGTTTTCAGCCTTATGAGAACCTAACAATAGATGAGGCAATATGTCCCTTCCGTGTTGGAGTAGGGTTTAGGGTTTAAATGAAGAATAAGCCCAATAAGTACGGTATGATAAATGTATGTACTTTGCGATGCGACAACAGGCTACATACTGAATTGTGAAATATATACGGGATCCGCAGGGAACGTTGACAACAGCATTCAGGCTCTTGTAGATGGATTATGCTCACAGTTTTTCGGTAAGGGACACTGTATTTAAATGGACAGGTACTATACTAGCCCCCTCCCCACTGAATATGCTGTGGCAAAAGAAAACCCTGGCTGTTGGAACTGTCATGATAAACAGGAATGGTTTACCACCAACGTTCAAGACTAAGAAATTGAAGAAGGACGAGATGACATTTTTGAGAAAAGGGCACCTTCTTGCTGTGAAGTGGAAGCGCAAGCGGGATGTTTTATACCTTTCAACATAACATAAGGCTTCCACTACACTTGTTTCTGGTAGATCGAAGGGTGGTGTAGTACAGAAACTAAAGCCTGACGTAGTCATTGATTACAATATAAATAAAACTGGTGTTGATAGAGCAGATCAACTGAACATTTATAACCCATTTGCACGGAAGACAATGAAATGGTGGAAAAATCTCTTCTTCCATTTGTTCCTTATGTCTGTTGTGAATGGTTTTATTCTATATAAAGAAATCTCAAACTCAAATATACCACTGGTGGATTACATGAGAGTGATCAGTTCGCGGTTAGCAGCTAAAGGAGAACGAGACATCTCAATGCTGGAACCTACTCGCCAGTTTCCAGAAAAGGTTCCTTCAACGAACAATAAAGTGAATGCTACTCGTTATTGCGAGGTGTGCTCAGATAGGGGCAAGAAGGAAAGTGGTAAGCGCATCGGAAAGAGAGTAGATGGTGGTGCAAGGACTGTGTATAGTCCAATGTTTTCAGGACTACCATACGAAAACAAACTATTCCTAAATAGGAAAATATTATATTCCACTGCATTTGTGTTTATTTGTGGCCTAAGTAGTCGCATCAAAAGATTATTTTTTATTGTTTGAGCAAACTTATTGGTATAACCTCAATGTAAATTTTTTCGTACTATTTTTTCATGTTTTTCATATGACTAGTATAATTAAATTACTTCAGATATTCACTTGTTGATTAACACATTCATTTTAGATGGTTGACACCTTCATACGGTACAAAATTTAGGCATGTAATATGTTTCGCTGATCCATAATAACGTGTTAAAAATTAGCAAAATGACCCAGTTCACAGCCAGGATCCATGTTAAAATATGGTAGTGTTGAAAGTGCTAGATAAAGACATAATTTGAATAATACAAACCACACAAGAAATTATCGGATGTTTACTTATGTGAGGCGTAAGTGAAGCACACTGGCCGTGCAGCATGGCTAAGTTCAGTTGATTTTAAATAATATCAAATGGTTCCCAATGCGATCTTTGTTGGGTATATGATGTCGCCGTGATCCACTATAATTTGATGTGGAGTAGCGTCATCCGATGATCTTTCTTGCGTGAAGTATGATTGATTAATAGGCTTTGGTTTACCATGAGATGTTACTCGAGTTATGTGAAGCAGGAGACAGCCTTGAATAACTTGATCTTGGACATGGTCGCGGCTGATTTCAATGAAGATACCCATGGACATTGAAATCAACGTGCAGTGTTCAGTTATATCAATTGATTATAGATATTTTGTGGCTTACAACGATGTGCGTGAATCGGATGTAAATACATTAGTAAAGGGTTTTAGCATATTTATTGTATTTGTGTTTCAGATATATTTTCTGTCTATTTTGATTTTATCTTAGGGTACGCAGTGGCCGACTGTGATGCGCATTGTAAATAGGTTTTCTTTAAGACGGAAGCCTTAAATTTAAATGTTAGGTTAACAAGAGCTCGCGTTAACTAAACCAAGCTACATGTAAGATTCACTTCATGGATAAATCATAGCAAACAGCAAACATAATAAATTTTAACATCATTGAACAGCGCACCTTATAAATTGGAAACTGTATTTGTGTTAGATTAAGATGTGTTGATCCTGTAATTGTGAAAGTAAGAGAGGTAGTTTGTCATGTTTAGGTACGCTAATTTACGGGTACCTGAGGGACTCAGTATGATCAACAACTTCTTATCAATAAAGATGTCAGACGAAATAGCTGTTCAGATGATTAGGTGAATTAATTTAGCTTGAGGTAATTGACATCCTCCCATTTGATTTTGACAGTAATGTTAGCAGTAAATTTGTAAAGGTATTATGATAATATGTTGGCTAGTAATGTCCTGAGTAAAACTTCTAAATGTCCGATAGAGATAACCAGCCATTAAAGATTAGGCTTACTTGAATTTATATAATGAAATATGTGAACTGAGTTTGGTTAGATTACTATAGGGGAGCGTCGAATCCAGGCAATTATGCAATGTTCTGAGTTATAGGATCTTATGTGCAACACTATTAACATTTTAAAGGTGAAGAAGAATAACAAAGCGTTCTGATCAATTTACATACACGATTCAGATGAGTGAGTAGCCATTGAGTTGGTGAGTGTCATTCATTTCCAATGACGTGATTGTATTGAAAATATTTGTATTTGATTAAATTACTTTTGAGTGTATTTTGAGTGAGAAAAGTCATTTTAGCCGTGATTATTCCACTTTGAATTTATCTAGTACCGATTCACTCGTCTTTGTTTATGTTCGTGGTTGATTTCACCGCCATTTACACTGGTCTCTCTCTCACACACAGACACGCGCGCGCGTAAGAATGATAATCACCAGTTTTCTTTTATAATAAATGATATACATATTTAACCTCAGTCGTTTATTTATTTCAGTAGTATAGCTTAGCGTATCCCCTTTGTAGCGAAGCACCTAGACAGTCAAGAGAACGTGACCGCCCCTGAAGAAGAGAGTCATCTGCGGTGAGTATATTCTTTTTTAAGAAGCAGCTGTGGCAGATCCCAGGAAGTTCGAGTCGTCGCAGACAACACATTGCGAAGGGTGCAGTATCAGCCTAAATATATACACTAAATCTACATATATAAAATAAGAGTTTTGTCTGTACATTGCTCAGAATTTAAAAAGGATGGCATTTCTGTTTCGGTCGTGTCCATAGTAGCAAGGAAATGCACTTTTTTAATTTTCCGTAATTTCTCTCTGTCTGTCTCTCTCTCTGTCTGTCTGTCTACCTGCCTCCCTGTCTGTCTGTCTGTCTGTCTACCTGTCTGTCTGTCTGCCTGCCTCCCTGTCTGTCTGTCTGCCTCCCTCCCTGTCTGTCTGTCTGTCTGTCTGTCTGTCTTTATGTATGTATGTACACACCTCACGAGAAAACGGCTGAAGAGAATTTGATCAAAATGGCTATGTAGTGTCCGGGAACAAGCCGCTACAATCTAGGCCAAAACAATCCTATTCACGCTGAAAAAGGTAGTTTAGGGGAAGGCCAAAAATTTAATTCTCAAATATGTATGTTATTAGTGGTCTTATCTTAATGAAAATCGGTATGCAAAGTCGAGAAAGAAATTGCTACAATCTCGGCCATAAATAATCTTATTCATGCAGAAAGAAATGGTAGTTTAGGGGAAGGCCTAAATTTAAATTCTCAAATTTTTATGTTATTAGTGTCCTATCTTAATGAAAATTGGCATGCACAGTCAGGAAATGAGTCGCTACAGTCTAGACCGTAAATAATCTTATTCACTCTGAGTGGAATGGTAGTTTAGGGGAAGACCTAAATTTAATTCTCAAATATTTGTGTTATTAATGAGCCTATCGACAAATACTACATTACTGAAGTTATATAGTAATACATTTCCGATCATTTACATCATATATTTTTACCGTACCGGTTATGATAACAGAGATATTCATGAATTTGGATTTTTGTTGCAAAGTCCATATCAGTGCCAAGTCACCAGAAAATGGGTAAATATATTTTAATGAAAATCGTTATGTAAATTCGGGGAATATGGAACTACAGTCTACGCTATAAATAATTTCGTAAGGCGCCATAGTATCACAGAGTCGAAAGAAAACTCAATGTGAAGGCCTACAATACCGAAAGCTCATAACATTGAACAACAATAACATTACATTGACCATTGTTTGTTTTGATGAGCTTTGTGTCTGTTGCGAGTCATGTCCGATAGTTGGGATTACTGCTGTATACCGAGTATTTTTTATAAATTTGCTTTATGTCGCACCGACACGCACAGGTATTATGGCGACGATGGGATAGGAAATGGCTAGGAGTGGAAAGGAAGCGGCCCTAGCGTTAATTACGGTACAGTTCCAGCATTTGCCTGGTGTGAAAATGGGAGACCACGGAAATCCATCTTCAGGGCTGACGACAGTGGTTTTCGAACCCACTACCTCCCGGACGCAAACTCACAGCTGCGCGCCCCTAACCGCACGGCCATCTCGCCCGGTCGTACCGAGTATAACAGCCAGCCTGAACATTGGCGGGAAGTAGCTGGGGTGTTAGATAACTTTCTTCTTAAGCATGCAATTCCTCTAGTTCATACATTTTCTTATACTACTGGTACGTAACTAACTGTTTCATCATAGCATTCGAGCTGTTCAACCCCTGCCCTGAGGCACTGATTGGAATGAGCAGAGTGTATATTTAACGGAACAAGGGCAGAGGAGTATTCACGGCAGTCTGCAGTCTGGTCATTCCAGTAGTGGAACTTTGGACTGTTAGATCGGCATCGTAGTACTGTTTGATAAAAGTGAGAAAATGTGCGCTTTTTCATTTGAGCGAATATTTTATATGATAACATTGTTTTTAATCCCTACATTCCTACTGACGTTTTTTTAATGGTCTAAATTCACTGTAGTAAGGAAAACCACAGAGACAGCCTTTCGGAGAATCCCGTATCGAAGCACGGCTACAGTAGCTAGTAGTTAATAATGAAGACATAGAAGTGAACTCACCAAATGGCACATTACTTATCCAACAGTTGAGCACGCCTGTTCTTCTGACTGGCAAACATTTCAATGACTCTGTTGTTGAAGTTGGGCATTTCACCAGATTCGTCCTTACGAACTGAATAAACAGTGAATGAATTCAGTCCGTTTTGACCCATAATATTCAAAGATAATTATTGACTCTTCTTAATGTGCTGAAACGTCGCTCTGCTTTCCTTGTTGAAACTGGCGTAGTTAGTGCAATTTGTAGAGTTTTGTGTACCTCGGAGATCGAATCTTCGGAGGAATGCTTCATGAAGAATATGTACAAATCAAAGACAGAAGGAATATTACCAGAATTTGCAGTTTCTTCAACGTTTGTTAGATGAATATATCTGGAGATACTTGGTAGTTGTTATTCCTCACACGGTAAGAACAGATCCACACACTTTTCTTATGTACTTTGTTATTACTGGTACCGTAATGTCAGAGATTTTAAGACGTACAATCACACCCGCGGTGTGGAACTGTTTATTGCCATCGCCTTTCTTACGACCACCCTGAGCATATTCTCTAAAATACCTGTTTGCTCTTTTAACTGCTAAACGTGCAGAGTAAAGTTAAAAATTCGTTCAGTGTCAAATTACAAGGAATAATATGCAGTTTTAGTGTCTATGAACAACTGTGTTGCCCGATAGTCACGCGTATTAAAGCGCCTAACACTTGAATATATCTCGTTGGTCGGCCGAGAGAGGTAGAAATATCCTGAGTTTATATCAGCCAGTCATGACTTCACACAATTGAGACTCAGACTTACGAATACTGTGAGATCTCTATTTAACAAGGGCTGCATAGCCGAGGTGGCAAACAAGCCCTCAATTCTCCTGGAAGGGCGTGGGTTCGAGAAATGTGAGAAAAGAGATTTCAACTTCTGGAGCGGCACATGCCCAGAGGTACATTCAGCCAGCTCCACAAATGAGCACCCGGTTAATTCGTCAGGCCAAAGTGACTGCGTTCTTCCTCGTAGCTGTACTGAGGAATGCACTCTGCGTTTCGTTCACCTGTAGCCAAATTTCTCTCACTGTTGATGGAGGACATTTATACCCATATCTCAACGAACAGGAAACTTTCAAAAGCACTTGGATTGTCATTCAAAGAGAACTTAGGTACTGTATCGACTGAAATTAATATACCGTAGAGTTGATTCAACGTATTACCCAAATGCAGTGACTCAACACTGGCGAAGTGTAATTGGTATTGTTCATTCCTTAGCGCGATGATGTATACATTTCCATGGAACTTTCGTAAGTTGTTCGTTTCTAGTAACGGCTAGACTTGATAACGTTACTGAGAGTTCCTCGTTCTACTGCTAGTGGTTATCAGAACGAACTGAGTTCTCTCATCTCTGGTGTCAGCTTCTGTGGTGGACAGCAAAGTCTCCTGACGTAAGTCAAGCTGAGCAATTGGCACAAACTGAGTCGGTCGTCTGGAAAAGGGGACACGGCCACAAAATTACATTTAACAGGGGAGACACAAAATGGAATGAAGCTTGAAATTATCGAAATTGCATATAAATAGTAAAAGGCCATTTATTCCTATAATACGGATTTCAGATTCCATGCCTGATGGTAAGGAAACAATTTTTTTTCTGGATGCGTACAATTTTCCGAGTGAACTGAGTTTTCTTAGAAAATGAAAAATAAATTTTCATACCTGTCCCTTAATTTTGTTTTTAATTCGATTTTATCATTACAATGTCTCTTTTCAATCAACATTTAGAAATTAGAGAATTATGAAGTGATTACAAACAAGGCACATATTGTAGTTCTGACAAACAAAATCTCCAAGCATGTTCATTCCGTCTTATAGGATATTATATTGTTCAATACGGTTCATGTTCTCTTATCAAGAACTGACCTTGTAAACATTGTAAAGAATGAATTATAGTCCCTGACCGTAGGTTAAGAATAGAAAATAAGAACTGCAAGTAGCTTCTCTGTAAGAGGATCAGAATTCTTCTTCATGCAGAGCTTCCTGCTCAGTAATTGGACAGTTGTTGACAGTGTCATGGTAGAAACTGACATCTTATCACCAATATACCGTATAAGTTTCCTCATGTCGTTGAACTCCTTAATATTATCCACCTGGTAGAAAAATGTTTGGAAGCTTTTATTCTTGATGGCAAAGTATCATTTGATGAGAACCACGTATTATGGTAATGGTGGCCAGGGTGGAAAGTTCACGTACCAAGCAAACGACCGTGTTTCGGAACTGAATCTTAAAAATGATGCGATATCGGGATGAAAATGTTCTGCTTGTGTGTGTGTATCATAATGAACAGCTGTAAAAGACATAACACTGTGAAGACTTTAAATACTTTAAGTATTACCTGTAGTGTAATATAGTCTGTGTATGTCACTTATGAATTGTAGGTAGGCCTATATAAATTGGATCCCTCAAAAGAGCTAACCAACATAGAAAATGCCGTGACTATTATAATTTATTCCATTCAAGTTCATATAAACATTGTAAATCTACAATTTACAAGTACATAAAATTTATTTCCATGCGTAGATTGTTAGTAAACTGCCTAAAATATTTAGGTATAAGTTACTATTTAAAAAAACAGAGCTCAACTATTATGGAGAAACAAGCTCTGTATCACAGTGTGAAAGCTCTTAGAACTTCTTGCGTAAAGGATTGAAAAATTAAAATAGGATTTTTCAACTATTAAATACACTATATTCAAATAGATATTTGTCTTAGGGCACTTCTATAGTTCGTTTTAGTCTAAGATTGTTTCTACGCAAGTAAATACATATTTTATTCAATGGGGTAAATCCCCTGGGAGTGAGCCGGATTTAAGTAATATATAGGGAGAACCATGTGAAGCATATTTAATTCCTTATCATTTTAAGTTTCAATCTCGGGTGCGCTTCACTTTATTCATAAGTCTTGGAAAGTTGTGAAGCAGACTACAATTTCAACTCTTGCCTGCCAGTGAAAGAAGGAGGCCTGCTTCCTGATGTATAGAGTATGCTGCAGTCAAACTGCACTGTTGAGGACTTCTTTCGTGGGGAGGATTCTGTGATAACTGCAGAGGAAAGAAGTGTGGAGGAGTTTGTAGCATAACAAGGAGAAGAAGAGAACAGTGAAGTGATACTTACCAGTACTGAGGCAGATGCTGCAGTGGACACTTAACGTACACATCTGTCATCTATAGAGGGGCCTGAGAATTATTTTCATAACCAACCGTTATGTAGTTGAAAAACCAATAGAGGATGTTAGAGATAAGAAGTATAAACATAAATCTATTCCGGTCTCTCTCGGTAGGAAGCAGTGTTTGTGTAGCTTTCTGTCAGGAATAAGTATGTGTTAATGTTGCTATTAAAAGTTTTCAGCATCTCAAATTTTACCCTGAATCAGTACATTATCTCCTGGGCTTAATACACTGACTGACAGAGCAAATGCAACACCAAGAAGGAGTGGTCAGAACTTTATGCCAATTGCAGGGTAGACTGACGTCACTGAGGTATGCTCATGATGTGAAATGCGCCGCTGTGCTGCGCACGTAGCGAACGATAAATGGGATACGGCGTTGGCGAATGGCCCAATTCGTACCGTGATTTCTCAGCCGACAGTCATTGTAGAACGTGTTGTCGTGTGCCACAGGACACGTGTATAGCTAAGAATGCCAGGCTGCCGTCAACGGAGGCATTTCCAGCAGACAGACGACTTTACGAGGGGTATGGTGATCGGGCTGAGAAGGGCAGGTTGGTCGCTTCGTCAAATCGCAGCCGATACCCATAGGGATGTGTCCACGGTGCAGCGCCTGTGGCGAAGATGGTTGGCGCAGGGACATGTGGCACGTGCGAGGGGTCCAGGCTAAGCCCGAGTGACGTCAGCACGCGAGGATCGGCGCATCCGCCACCAAGCGGTGGCAGCCCCGCACGCCACGTCAACCGCCATTCTTCAGCATGTGCAAGACACCCTGGCTGTTCCAATATCGACCAGAACAATTTCCCGTCGATTGGTTGAAGGAGGCCTGCACTCCCGGCGTCCGCTCAGAAGACTACCATTGACTCCACAGCATAGACGTGCACGCCTGGCATGGTGCCGGGCTAGAGCGACTTGGATGAGGGAATGGCGGAACGTCGTGTTCTCCGATGAGTCACGCTTCTGTTCTGTCAGTGATAGTCACCGCAGACGAGTGTGGCGTCGGCGTGGATAAAGGTCAAATCCGGCAGTAAGTGTGGAGCGCCCTACCGCTAGACAACGCGGCATCATGGTTTGGGGCGCTATTGCGTATGATTCCACGTCACCTCTAGTGCGTATTCAAGGCACGTTAAATGCCCACCGCTACGTGCAGCATGTGCTGCGGCCGGTGGCACTCCCGTACCTTCAGGGGCTGCCCAATGCTCTGTTTCAGCAGGATAATGCCCGCCCACACACTGCTCGCATCTCCCAACAGGCTCTACGAGGTGTACAGATGCTTCCGTGGCCAGCGTACTCTCCGGATCTCTCACCAATCGAACACGTGTGGGATCTCATTGGACGCCGTTTGCAAACTCTGCCCCAGCCTCGTACGGACGACCAACTGTGGCAAATGGTTGACAGAGAATGGAGAACCATCCCTCAGGACACCATCTGCACTCTTATTGACTCTGTACCTCGACGTGTTTCTGCGTGCATCGCCGCTCGCGGTGGTCCTACATCCTACTGAGTCGATGCCGTGCGCATTGTGTAACCTGCATATCGTTTTGAAATAAACATCAATTATTCATCCGTGCCGTCTCTGTTTTTCCCCAACTTTCATCCCTTTCGAACCACTCCTCCTTGGTGTTGCATTGTCACTGTCAGTCAGTGTATTATGAAAAAGTCTGCGAATTTATTCTGAACACTCCCAGACACAAACGAATATTCAAGGCAGTCAGCAACGATTGCACGTGAATTTAACACAGGTTCTGGCACATCACTTCGTTCCAGAAGAAAATCCTGAAGACTACGTGCCATGTTTGCTGCCTGCACAAGAGTCAAACTCTGTTGAACACTTTGAGGCACATCTTTCTCTTGCTACTCATCATCAGACGGATTCCTATCACTTATTATATCTATTGTTTGAGAAATTGATAAGTTAGCACATACGTCTTTTATGTTACTTATAAGTTACTTTGTGTTACTTTCCTCTAATTCAGAATCCTTGGTTCTGTTGCAAAATACAATTTTGTTGTTGAGTACAGCTGTCAAAGTGAACATAACATATTTCTTTTAAAAAAAACTGGATAAAATTTGCCATCAAATAGGTTGGACTATTCCTAAAATTTACTGTTGAACTTACAGATGTGTTCATTTTATGAATTATGAATAGTGTAGTTTAAATATTCTTTTATGACATTTATGACAGAAAAAACTTCGTTAAGACGTCCCTATCGTCGCCATAAGACCTATCTGTGTCGGTGCGACGTAAAGCCCCTAGCAAAAAAAAAAAAAAAAACAAACAAAAAAAAAAAACACGTCCCTACAGGGGACAACAAGAAAGAACGTGTTGCGCAGGGAAACTTACTACTGAATATACAAATAAACATTATCCAACAAGGATATAGAAACAATAAATACGACTTTTTCCTACATGAGGGCATTTTACGTTGTGTATCCGCGGGTACAGTGTAAACTATATCTGCCATGTCTAAAGATAAGAGGAAAGTATTATTAAAAGGTATGAAAAACGCGAGAAAATAAATATGAAAACCTTTTCTGCTGGGGCTCATAAAAGAACAAATGCCCTGAGTAGGGAAAATAGGCGGAGCTGGCCCAGGGGCTACTGCGCAAGATGGTGGCTATAAATGTGCTCTTATGGACTAACTCCTGGGAGCTGGCCCAGGGGCTACGACGCAAGATGTCCGCGACGCGCAATCCACCTCTAGCCAGGCGTTACGTCCTCTGACAACTTCACACAATAGGAGGCCGTTATTTTATGGAATACTGTCGAAGGAGGCTATTACAAGGGGTCACCTGATTGAGAGAACATGGGTTAGCGAACTACGGGACTTTAGCTGAGTCTAAGCATTATGTATTCTAAGTTATTGTCTATCAAACCTCCCTTGGCCAACTCTTGTAGGACACTTTATTCTGGTGTGGTGAAGATCGAGCAGAATAAAGCTCCTCCAGGGGCACCCTTGCCTTACGTGCGAGCCGAGCATCATTTGCTGTTGTTGTGTCTGCATTGGCGAAATTGCAGGGGTCTTTAGCTGAGTCTATCTAACCTCCTTGGCTAACTCTTGTAAGGGGCACTTCAGCCCTAGGTGAGCAGAGTAAATGCCACTCCTAAGGATTGACATAAACTCAAAAACTAAAGAGCATATGTTCAATTCAAATATCCTCACCCTGACTGAAATATGTGTACGATGAAGGTGAACTTTCTCAGTAAATGTGGAGACGTGTACATATCAGCAGAAAGAATGACTTTGCGAGCTAAGCTGTATTTTTCCGATCTGGTGTTGTAAAGGAATGAGACAGTGTGTTAGGGCGCAAGACACCTGACTTGAGAGAACTCGGAGTCTTCAGCTACAGGTCAAAGCTTGTTCGCTGTGACGTCACTACAACTCTTGCTACTATGATGACGTCATTCCACTAAGATCCTAACTTTTTATGAGGTGAGGTGTAGGAGTAGAATTGCATCAATGGTGTACTGTCAGTCGTGAGGGTGACTAAAAGTGAGGCCTAACTCAGGGGAGAGCTGTGCTACGACACATAGGTAAATAGGCATACACAGAGCCTTATGGAAGTATCCCCTAATTCCTTCTTCTCCTTTTTCTTTATGTTTACCCTTCAGGATCGGCTTTTCCATCGTCCTTAGCGAGGAATCCTATCTCTACCGCCTCAAGCGCAGTATCCTGGAGCTACAGACTCTGGGGGTAGGGGGATACAACTGAGGAGGGTGACCGGTACCTCACCCCGCCTCGTCCACGCGTTAACCTCTCAAGACCTAACTGCTGACGTGATTATGGTCAAAAGTGCTAGGTTAACCCATACATTTGACGCCAGACTTAACTTTACAAGGGTGTTACAGTCTCAAGTTTGATATTCGATCCTACGATCAATAGACGAGATGAGACACGATCCAGGGACCTTGATGCTGAGATTGGTGGAAGGTGATGGCTACACATAGGACTATGGATATAGTGTAATAAAAATGCGTTATTCATAGGGTGTGTAATATTGGGAAGCATCTTCGAAGTTCTAGAAACGGAGAGCCTACAATGCACATAGAGGCTAAAAATAACTGCACGTGCAGGTTGACTAGCTTTGGATGTATTTGCTGACACATGGAATACAAAGTTCATTTTTTCTACAAGTTCGTAACTTAGGTACAGTCTTGCAGGAAGACCTAAGCTATCTTCATACTGAATACCCAATATAATACGTAAGAAATAATATAGTGCCGGAATTTAGCTCTGCAGGATTTTGCGTATTGTCAGAAATCCCGAATACAGAATAAAATCCCTACCTACACTTCACGTTCGATGCCCCTGAAGGCCTAACGTTGCGTTGACCACGCGTTAACCTCCCAGGACTTGACATGGTACCAGGGAGATGGTGTAAGACTTAATACATATGCTTTATATATTGAGGCGTAACGCTGAAAAGCGACCTTATGTCTTGGAGAGTTGACCGACTGCGCAAGGTATCAGCCAAAGGAAGGCAAAGGCAACGAAAGGCGTGAAAATTAAAGACTCCTTAGCCCTCATAAACCTAATAGCGTGGGGGCTCGGAAAAGAACAAGAGTTAACCGAGGAAGGTCGGATAGGATAGATAAAAGTGAGTGGCCTAACACAAGTAAGTAGAAGCACGCGTGTACATGGGCTCTTATTGCACTAACCCGGCGGAGGCTGTGCTAGGGCTTCTTTCACGTATTACCCTAATTCGAGGTTGAATTCTCCTAACCGGATGCCCTTCCTAACTTGCGACTCTCGGTCGAGTGATTTAACATACGTAGGAGGGAGATGGAATACTGCTGTTTGAAACGACTAAAAAGGGGTGTTATGAGCTCTTAGCTTCCGAGCGTGGTAATAGCGGCTAGAGGACCTCAAGCTGAGTCTGGCATTAATTATAGTTGTTTAACTTTCTTTGAATAGGGAATCGAGGGTTGCTATTACTTTGAAAGGATGAACTACTCCCTAGACAAATTGAGCTGCCAAAAAAACTAAGACAGAAGAATCGAATTTTTAAATCAAAAATATTATAACTTCAAAACTAAAATTAAAAAGTGAATAATATCATTTACTCTCACAGAAGAGAAATCTCCAAAAATTCACATCATAGATAAATGACAGGTCGTAGCAATCCTAGAAGTAAATATTCAACCGTGAACATTGAGAAATACAGGTAGTTCAATACAAAACGTGTGGCAGGTGGGGGCTCTACATTGCAAATAATTTCAATGTTTAAATCATCCTTTTAGCGTGCAATTTATTCTCTCTTTCTTTGTTGGCAACCTGACTACAGTGCCACTCAGCTGACGAAGTAAGTTTCTAAAACATTATAACAGGGTTGCAATGTCTGCAGCACTTCGTAACTGTGTGCGGCACTGCATGGACCGCTGGCGGAACGTGTGGAGATGAGGGAATTGCAGCTGACAGAAGACACCAGAGTGGTGGAAGAATTGGAGAGAACCCTTAAGGAGACAGACAACAGCCCGAGTTTATGGCAAGAAGTGCTGAAAAAGAGTTAGATGGTGATAATAATAATAATAATAATAATAATAATAATAATAATAATAATAATAATAATAATAATAATAATAATAATAATAATAATAATAATAATCGTATGGCCTCAGCTACCGTGTGCAGACATTTCAATTTGACGCCAGCTGGCTGTCTACTCGTCAATTTCAACGTTCCGTTTTACTCTAGGCCCACTAGATGGCAGACAGAGTAAACCGGATCTCTCTTGGGCGTCTATGGCTGAGATTTAATGAATTTTGTCGGGTAAATACCAAATGTATCACCAGAGATCTTTTACATGCCGACATCGTACGACATGGAGTGTCGAATGGACTTTCTTCCGCCATTCAAAAATCCGACTACCTCTGCCGGGTTTGATCCCGCTATCTTGGGATCCGGAGGCCGACACTCTACCACGGATCCACAGAGGCAGCTTGAGGTGGTGATAGAACAGAGGGAGGAGGCATTTGAGAAGAAAGCAAAGGATGCGGAGAAAGCACGTAAGGACAGAGAAGAGGAGGTGGAGAGAGCACGTAAAAGAGAGAGGAGGAAATGGAAAGAGCATTTAAGGACGGAGAGAAGGTTGTTGAGAAGAGAGAGCTTGCGTGCGGGATGAGAGAGAAACTTCCTCCCCAGAGAGAGAGGGGCTGGGGGAACAGAGAGGAAGGTCCACGGTGGCAGGAACTGCTCGTCAAGTACGAACCAGGTCACGATTTCCTTCAGCAAATTCCTTATTGGGCGAATTGATGAATTTCCTTCTTGCAAGAAATCCCTGCGTGGACTTGAAGCGCACCGATTTGAACCGTGCTGCAGAAGGGGACAGCTGCATGTTGTGGAGGCTCTGGTAGGAAAGGAGAAAATCGAGGTCGAGAGGACTGTCTCTCTTTTGGAAGGAGTGACATTGATGTGAACATTGGTACCCACAGACAAGGAGTGCCTGCACTGACCTTGTCAGCCATAGAGGGCCAAGTGGAGGTGGTGATGTACCTGGTGTAGGAGGCAGGTATTACTGGGGAATTGCTGGGTACTACTCTTGTACAAGCTGCTCAGTGGGGTCACCTCGATATAGTGAGGTACCTCACCACGCTAGACTCCACTAGTCTCAGCGTTAAGACTAGTGGTGGTTACACGGCACTGCACCTGGCTGCATGTGAAGGTCACTTTGAAGTAATGGAGTACCTCACCACACAAGTCCCCACTAGTTTCACTGCAAAGATCATTCATGGTTGCACTCCATTACACCTGGCTTCTCGGGGATTTAACCTTGAAGATACGAAGTACCTCACTGCACTAGACCCCACTAGTCTCAATTTTAAGTCTAGTAGTTGTTACACTACAGTACATGGGGCTGCACGTTAATGTCACCTTGAAAAATGATGTTCCTCACCGCACTAGACCCCACTAGTCTCAATGTTAAGACTAGTAGTGTTTACACACTATTACACTGGGCTGCACTTGTAGGTCACTTTGAAGTAGTGAAGAACCTCACCACACTGGACCCTACTAGTCTCAATGCTAACACTAATTGTTGCGCACGCCTGACCCTTGCCAAACGGAGGGGGGAAGGCACCATGAGGTGGTACGCTTCCTAGAGCAGTGCTCACTGAACAGGTAAGTTACTTTGACACACAACAGTAATCTAGTGTGTCTCCCTCTATCGTTAGTACGATCCTTACCTTCGCCTTGGAGGTGAGGAGGAGCCCTTCATTCTCTCAGGAGGTTCGGTGCTACAACAGTGAGGGATCCTGCCGGTAACAAAGAACTCTGTGTTGTGTCGTTGCCTGGAAGCGAATGGTATTCTGTGCTAAGGTTTGTACCAATGCAAATAAATTGTTTCAAGGTAATAAAACTGTTAAATGTGAGTTAGTGTTGGCCCCAGCCCCATCTTCCTCGTGATTAAATTAGCAGCTCTCTGCCTCCTTTGTTCCCGAGGGGTGCAGACCTTATGACTCTCCCTAATTGGGAGTTGACTAGAGTAATACACTTGCACAGGATCGTCCAATTAAGTGGTTGAAGCCGCTCTACAGGCTGAAGACAGTGTGGATAGTCAGCACCATAGATCATCCAGGTAGGTGGTCTCGAGAAACGTTTCCGTTGAAGACACTGGCTACGAAATATATAGCATGATCTCACATAGGTAGGTGGCCTTCAGATGTGGCACAGGTGGAAAACTTGAAATAGTGTACGTAATTTTCCTATCACACAGATGACAAGCACTTCAGGCATCTTATAATTTTCATGTTTTCCCTCCTCACCACTACATTTATGCTTTCAGGACTTCCTGCATTGATCCCTGCAGAAGTATTTGAATTATTTTTTTAACAGTGGTGAAAGTGAAGGTTGAAGCAAGTGGCTGTGTCAGCAAAGTGTGAGACAGACTAATGTTCCACTTATCCCAGTGCTTGAAATGCGACTTTACCAGAGTATAAAATCAGGCTTGAAATTAGAAACCATATTCTGAGATTAATTACATAGTATTTATACAAAATAATAATTAATGATGTCAATTAACTTATGACGATAAAAATACCTTTTGCAGTGAATATTTGGTTTGAAAGCCGTTGGCTCAGTAAACTCGCGTCCTCACCCTGAAGTAGTGCAGCTAATTTCAGGCACACCCCCAATGGAGCCGCATATACCTTTTTAACCGCATACCTGGAATGGGACCCGAGCTAATTATTATTCTGCCGTGGTTTCATTGAAATGGCAGAATTGGTTTGAACACAACACAGGTTGAACGGACTGAGCTGACGGCTGTCATACTGAGCTATGCACAGGGGGATAACGGCCAATGACATAAGAGGGCTGTCGCTACAAAGAAACTATTGATCCCATAGGAAGCTTGAGTGGGTCACTAGTTGCACTATGCGATATTATGCAGTTCAATCCAAACATTTTAACTCTTACTTGCAACAAATCCTTTGTGAATCTTCCAACAAGAAATGCCTCATTTGACTCCTTGATGCATTTAGGAATAACCGTGGTATGGGAAAAGGAGGGTGCAACCTTCAGTCAGTTACCACTGATCTGCATTTGGGCAGTCACCAGGTGGCAGGTTCACTATTAGATGTTCACCCAGTATTTTCTCAAACCGACGTGCACAGGTCTTACGGTGACAATGAGACATGGAAGGAAGTTACACTGGCCTTAGTTTGCCTGGTGTGCAATTTGGAAACCACAGAAATCAATATTGAAGTTTGCTGAGGTGGGGTTTGATCCCATTTTGTCCCGACAGTTATGTGGTCACTCGCTCTGTGGAAACATTTTAGTTATGCTAGAACTAAGCTGTGGTGGGAAAAGTGCAAAATAAAAGTGATTGGGTTCAATTAATTACCCGAGCAGAAATTAATTTCTGAATGTAATCAGCAAAGCTACAATAATCGTAGGACGCGAGTCTTCAGAGAACCACTGAGTTTTTTTACATGGGTATGCCAGAAGGAAATTCATTTGTCTGTTTTGTACCTTTTAGTACAAGGACATTAAGTGGCTATCATTGTCGCGTTAGACTAAACAGACATTCAAAATGATAGTTCCCGAGCGAAAATAGAATGTCACTTTCGAGTTTTCAGGGTAACTTACTGAAATAGGGGAGTGGAAATGCCTTACCCTGTTCACCGTCACGTGTTTATTCCGGCTCCATTCTCCACGACGTGGGGGCTGTATGAGGCGACTTCAAGGGAGACCAAGGACTGTCAACTTGGGAGTGTCGTTTGGTGACCACGGTTCCGCTAGCTGAGTCTGGTATGAGGCTCCTCCACGGTTTGCGAGTCATCCCTCTATTTTGCCAATACCTTCACTTCTCCTCCATTTCCCTCTGATTTGTGTTAATAGACGTTGTTTGCCCAGTTGTACTTCCTCTTAGAACAATAATCACCACCACCGTCTCATGATTACCTAAATCTCAACAAGTTGTGAGTAAATGAACGGGTGCTGATGCTCCAAAGTTACCAAGCTCTCGATGCGATGTACATCGATTACTACAATGTATCGATTACAATTTTATTTTCAGTAGTAAATCACAAGTAAAAGTTACTAAGAAGATATTCGTTACAAGTAATGCAATTACTTGCCAACTCTACAAGTAATATATTTGTGCTCATGACACAAGCTCGTATTACTACGTGTTAACGGTACTGATGTCGGACCAGAGTACAGTTTACTGTATTGTTACATCCTGATTGTTACAGAGCACTTCATAGGCAAGTAATACCTGTTAGCGCTTGTCCTGCAGTGGAACAGGGTCTGCTGTCTCTTGTACGCCAATCTTCACTTGGTTCTATAAGAGCATCATTTAAAACAAGATGAACGTCCCTCATGTCTTCTTGAAGGCGATCAAGCCAGTGTTTCTAGGACCGACCACGTGGCCTGTTTCCAGTTGGTGTGATGTGAAGTGCCCTCTGTACGCATTACATGGCCATACCAAGTAGGTTATAAAGATAATAGCAGAAACACTCTCGAAAGTGCAAACACTACCACTATCTAGCTGCTCGCAGTGTGAAAACGAACCGCTGTCGACTGCTCCTTGTGCCAGACGTCTCGAAATTTCACCTGCACACGAAAATATATTGGTTTTAAGTTTTAGACAAATTATGGAATAGCTCTCTAAGTAAAAAATGTTTGATCTGCGGTTATAACATTTTAGTAGCCACGAAATACCCTGAGGCATGAAAAGTAATATCCGTTTTAGGCCTACACCTAGACCAATACTACTGGATTTTACATGTGATAGTCCACTGTCTACAATTTTTACATAGCATGTCATATTCATTCAAAAATAAATTATCCTCCCGTTCTCAAGCTATTTTCTACAAATTGAAGATTAGTCATGACAAATTTCTGTTACAATTTGCATAAACTACAGGCCAGGCAGCTATATATACTGACAACCATGCACATACCATAATTATATATATACTATCTTATGTACATCCCAATGCACTTGGATATGAAATTACATATGCGTTACTTTCTGTAATTCGGCATTTTTCTTTATCTACTGAGATGTGTAGAAACCATTCGTTTTATTTACAAAGGCTTTATTGAGAACTGTAAAGTATTTATGGGCCAACAAGGAATAACAGTTGTCACAAACACCTTCTACACTAACATATTAATTCACTAGCTGATGTACCCGTGCTTCGCTACGGGATTCTCAGAAAGACTGACTTTGTGGTTTTCTTAACCTGAAATCAACATAGGTCATTACAAAAACGTAAGTATGAATGTAGCGATTAAGAGCAATGCTATCATATAAAATACTCGATCAAATGGAAAGCCGCACGTTTTATCACTTTTAACGAACAGTGCTGCGGTTAGATTGCGGTGCCAATCTAATAGTCCAAAGTTCCAAAGCTGGGATGACCAGGCCGCAGATTGCCATGAACTCTCATCTGCCATTATTCCGCTAAATATACACACTGTTCATTCCAATCAGTGCCTCAGAGTAGGGATTAAATAGCCCGAATGCTATGATGATCCAGTGTGTTACGTACCAGTAGAATCACAAAATTTATAAACCAGGGGAATGTCATGCTAAAGAAGAAAGTTATCTAACTTCCCAGCTACTTCCCATCAATATTCAGGCAGGCTGTTACACTCGGTACGACTGGGCGTGTTGGCCGTGTGGTTAGCGGTGCGCAGCTGTGAGCTTAGTGGATTCGAACCCTATTGTCGGCAGCGCTGATGGCATTCCGTTGTTTCCCACTTTCACACCAGTCAAATGCTGGGCCTGTACCTTAATTAAGGCCTAAGGCACTCCTAACACTTTCCTATCCCATAGTCGCCATAAAACCTATCTATGTCGGTGCGACGTAAATCAAATAAATACTCTGTACGCAGCAGTAATCCTATCTACCGGAGATGAAGGGCAACAGATGACACAAAGCACATCACGACAAACAATGGTCAATGTAATGTTATTGTTGATCAATGTTATGAGCTTTCTATATTGTAGGCCTTCACATTTAGTTTTCTTTCGACTCTGTGATTTGTAAAATATACAATAAACTGTAGTTTCTTATTCTCCGACCTTACATACCGATTTTCATTAAATACTGTTTACCCATTTCTGGTTACTCGGCGCTGATATGGACTTAGTAACAAAAATCCAAAATCATTAATATCTTTGTGATCATAGCCAGTACGGTAACAATGTATAAGACATGAATAATAGAAAATTTAATACTATATAACCCTATTTATGTAGCATTCATCGATTATACCTCTAATAAGAAATATGTGAGAATTACATTTTAAGCCTTCCCCTAAATTACCATTTCACTCAGCGTGAATAAAATAATTTACAGCCTAAGACTATAGCGACTTATTTCCTGACTTTGCATACCGATTTTCATCAAGATAGGACTACTAATAACAATATTTGAGAATTATATTTTAGGCCTTCCCCTAAACTACCATTTTTCTCAGCGTGAATACAATTATTGATAGCCTAGATTGTAGCAACTTATTCCCCAACTTTGCATACCCATTTTCTTTAAAATACGACCACTAATAACATAAATAGTTGAGAATTCAATTTTAGGCCTTCCCCTAAACTACCATTTCACTCAGCGTGAGTAAAATGATTTATAGCCTATATTGTAGAGGCTCATCCCCCGACTTCACATACCGATTTTCATTAGAGCACTAATAACATAAATAGTTGAGAATTCAATTTTAGGCCTTCCCCTAAACTACCATTTCACTCAGCGTGAGTAAAATTATTTATAGCCTAGATTGTAGAGGCTCATCCCCTGACTTCACATACCGATTTTCATTAAATTCTCTTCAACCGTTTTCTCGTGATGCGTGTACAGACAGACAGACAGACAGACAGACAGACAGAAATTACGGAAAAGTAAAAAGTGCATTTTCTTGTTACTGTGGACATGACCGATACAGAAATACCATTATTTTCAAATTCTGAGCAATGTACAGACAAAACTCTTATTTTATATATATAGATGAAGGTCTTCACTAACTTGTCTTTGATATCTTGAGTGTCCAACCAATGACATAATTGTCTGCCTTTGCCTGTGTGGTTTGCACATTACAGTCGACGATCTCATTTTCTTCATCACAATTAGGTCTCTTATCACTAATATTTAATCTTACATTCACAGTGTAACTTAGTTTAAATTATTGTGTTTGGTTAGGGATACTGCGACATCAGCCTCACAATTGCTATCTTGTGAAGGGGATAGTAAGTTATTTATCTAACAGTTCTTAATGCACTGTAAAAATTAGATGCATCTGGAGCGATATTATTGCCCTCTTTATCCCTGACAATGGGAAATTAATTTTCCAGACAATCCTGTGCCTGTCTTCTAGTGAATAGAAATTGAAAATCTCCAATGATTTCAACAGCCACCATACATCTTGGGGCTATAAGCGAGATGATGAAAATGGAACTAAGGTCTCAGAATGGGCAGAAGTAAACAACCTTGCACTGATATATGACCCCAAAGATAAGGGAACGTTTCACTCTGGCCGTTGGAAATGTGACTACACACCAGACCTTTGCTTTGTCTCGCACAGTTTTATGTTACCATCTTGCCGTGTTAGGAGACAAGTGCTCAATAACTTCCCGCACAGCCAGCACAGACCCATAATCTACCAAATAGGAATTCAGATCCCAGTTATACAATCTACACCCAGACCTCGCTGAAACTTTCAGAAAGCAGACTGGGTTGCTTATGCCAAGTCTACTGATGCCAACATCAGATGGATTAAACCTGTCCCAGAGAACTACATGAGGTTTGTTGGCTTAATAAAATCAGCAGCAAAAACCTATATTCCTAGAGGATTCCGTAAAGACTATATACCGGGATGGAGTGAAGAGTCCAGCAGACTGCGTAAGGAATTCGAAGAAAATAGCAGTCACGGGAAAGCAACAGATCTACTACAATCACTTGATCTTGCTAGAAAAGAGAAGTGGGTGAAGACTGTAAAAGACATGAATTTCACCTATTCCAGCAGAAAAGCATGGTCACTTATTCGGAAATTAGATTCCACATCCATACCACCAAAGCAACATTCCCCAATCAAGGTAGAAGCAATAGCAAATCACCTCGTTTCCACCTCTAAAACAACAAGGAATAAACTGACCACGAAATGGGTTAAAACTGAGCTTAAACAGGCAAAACGAGAAACACAACCGAACGCAACCTATTCACAACCTTTCACATCACAAGAGGTCGATGAGGGATTAAAATCACTCCGAAATGGCAAAGCTGCAGGACTAGATGGAATCTACCCAGAACTACTAAAAAACTGTGGTCCAGCTATAAGAAGATGGCTTGCTGCATTCTTCAGCTCCATACTTCAGTCAGGAAGACTTCCCCCAATCTTCAAGAAGTCAAAAATTATTGCCCTTCTGAAACCAGGAAAGGATCCAACTCTCCCACAAAGCTATCGACCTATAGCTCTACTCTGCGTCACCTACAAGTTATTAGAAAGACTGATACTAAACCGAATAGCACCAGCCATCGAAGCATTCCTTCCAGTTGAACAAGCAGGATTTCGACCCAGCCGTGACTGCAGTGACCAATGTCCTTGACCACATATCTGGAGCTTGGTTTTGAGAAGAAATTGAAAAGCGTCTCTGTCTTCTTAGATCTTACAGCTGCATATGACACAGTCTGGAGGGAAGGTCTTATGCTTAAACTGATTAAAGCTGTTCCTTGCTTAAAAATTACTACACTAATTGACAGAATGTTAAGCAACCGACTATTTCAAGTTCACTCAGAACACAACAGGAGCAAATTCCACAAAGTCAACAATGGTCTGCCTCAAGGGTCGGTTCTATCTCCTACTCTCTTCAACTTATACATCCACGACCTGCCTGAAACAGTGTCCTGAAAGTTCATATATGCGGACGATATTTGCCTTACAATTCAACGACCCAACTTCGCAGAAGCTGAAATAGTTCTTAACCGAGACCTTGAACTGTTGGATGACTACTTTCAAAGATGGTACCTTCATCCCAATCCACAGAAAACAGTGACATCTACATTCCATCTGAACAACGCAGAAGCAAACCACCATCCAAGGGTGTTCTTCAAGGGCCATGAACTACAATATTGTGCCAATCCCAGTTACTTAGGAGTAACATTGGACAGGTCTCTTACGTACAAAAATCATCTGCAGAAAACCGCCAACAAACTAAAAAGTCGTAATAACATTCTCCAACGATTGGCTGGAACTTCCTGGGAAGCGGATGGAAACACATTAAGGACAACATCTCTGGCCTTAGTCTATTCTGCAGCAGAATACTGCTCTGGTGTCTGGCTTAACAGTGCTCACACACAGCTAGTAGATTCACAACTTCGTCAAACCATGCGAATCATAACTGGTACACTTCGTGCTACACCGATCCAATGGTTACCGGTTCTCAGCAATATACTACCTCCACATATCAGGAGACAGAAGGCCCTTTTTCAGCTATGGACCAGAATGCTAAAGAATGAACGTCTACCTGTTCATGAGGATATCAGACAGAAATGCACACGCCTTAAGTCTCGCCAGCCTGCTTGGAAGACAGCCGTGAAGATAACATCTAGTGAATTCAACACCACCTCTAAATGGTTAACAGAGTGGTCTTTATCCCCAGCTCGGGCAATAGTGGATATTAATAACCCATCCACAAAGCTGACAGGCTTTGATCTGCCACGTTGCACCTGGAGTAGACTAAACCGCATGAGATGTGGAGTAGGTAGAACAGCATCTACTTTACACACCTGGGGCTGGTCAGTTTCTCCATACTGTGATTGTGGGGAGGTTCGACAAACAATGAAACCTGTAGTGCAGGAATGTCCACACCGTGCTTTCACTGGCACCATGGAAGACCTCAACACAGCAACACCCGAAGCGGTGAAGTGGGTGGCGGGTTTGGACATTCACATTTAGTGACATGTACATCACTCGCACTCAGTGTGTATATATGAACTGTCAGAGTTGATAGGTGGATAGCGATGTAAATATATTGTGTTTTCTTCTTGTATTTTCAAACTTTGTAAATTGCTTTCTTTGACTGTATAGATATGATAATTTGTATTTACTTTGTACTCATCTTTCACTGGTTGTGTAAATAGTTTATAGGTTGTCATTATTCATCATACGCCAAATAAAATAAATGAATATTGCTCCAATAATTCTGACCACAAAATCTTAAGAGCAGTGACATTATCTACCCAACATTGATACCACCTCTATTTAACACAATGATCTGCCTTAGATATTTTCAATTTCTACCAATTTTCCTAAATTATTATAATTACTGCAAAGGTGTTTTCAATACTGCTTAGGGCCTGTGGTACTACATTTTGAGGAATTGAAGATGTCAAATAGTATGTCACATATTTCAATTAAATCAGCTCTAATACCTGCAGAGGGTGACAGTGAATTACACTGAACACGCACCTTTATGCCACAAGCAACAGATTGACTCACAGTCTGAACAGTTAAACACACTCTCATTGGTGAAAAGGAGGGAAGAGAAATACATTGTTTTGTTAAGTTTGGGGCTAGTCTGGGAACAATGGTTTAATCTTTGTTAAAAAATTCTTAAGTATGAGACTAGGTAAAAATTTCCACTCCTACATTTAAATCATACTTCTTTAGATTGTTTTTGAGTGATTCAATCAAGTGAGGGGCATCATGGATAAAGTATATTTTTTCACCATTTATTCCTGTTACTGGGATACCGTGGTAGACAGAGGGGAAACAAGGTCGCTCAGTAACGGAGCAACGTTTCAGGTACAGAAGTAGCTTGGTAGCTTAGATATGTACAATCTTCCGAGAGCAACTTTTGCTCTACAACGTCACCGCCTTCCAAAAGGCACCATTCAATATTTACAATAACACCTCTACAAGAATAGAAAGAGCAACTATGCTCTATGAACTTATCTAGGAGGCTGCGCTCCGAACCTTATACCCTTACTGCCTCCTCAAGGCAACCTGCAACGCTTACATTTACAACCAGAGCATCTGTGCCCAATAAAATTAACACTTTCCAGGCCTCTCGAGGCACAACCGACATTTTACAATTCAAACCGTATTCACTGTCTTAAACACTCAACAGTCTAACATCTTAACATAAATAATCAATTTTACAGAAGTATGGAATACCCATTCTACCGGAACTTGGTGGGAGAAGACACACAGATAAAAGTTACTGACCCAAAAATCAAAATGATGCGGAGGCGGACACTTGCACTCCCTTAAATTTGCACTAAAAACATCAAAACCCTATTTGGGTTTTGGCCCGAAGTTACAGAGGCTGAGCCTATACTACTGAGATGACTAGATGGAGAAAATGTAAGTTACGAAAGCTACAGACAGAAAACGGTTACAAAGTCATAGTCACCTCTAAGTCAAGTTGATAGGGAACTCAAGAGATGTCACTCTCTCTAGTCCCGAATTTTAACTAAGTGCTTTTCGGCTCGTTTAAAATTTACATTATACGTAGATATTTACATTTTAGAAGACTGAAAATTTAATGTTACATTATTAAAGATAGGAAACTCTCCCCTCGAGTTAGCTTTCAGAGGCTGTCACATAGTTATTAAAGGGCTGCCATTACCATAATCTGCTGGAATACTCGATGAAGGGCGAGACTTCCCTCCTCATCTAATCACACACAGTCAGTAGACTGGACGATCAATAAGGCAAGGTAGCTCGAAAAGGTACCAGATTTTATATCCGAGAGAAAGGTTCTAGAGAGCTCTGGGCTAAGGCTCAACACACCTCCAAAGTTTATTGGATAATCAAAAAGGTACAAGACGGATCCTATTTGCTAAATAGAAAAAATACAAAATTTTATATTGGTCGATATTTGAAGTTAGTGGACAGAGATAGAAGTGTTGCAAGCTGTAATACACCCAAAACAAAGCATAATCAACCCAGTTTAAGAAACCTCAAAATAAACATTTCTTTAGGATTTGAATAGTTCCTCTTCACATTAGAGTGCATAACATAAGTTTTTGGGCAGAAATATCTGTAGAGAAAAGTCCAAACTTCTTGCGCTAGTAGCTGCGACATTCATATATCAGATGGCATTCTTCAAGACGCTTCATTTCCCTTAATGTCTCTCCTCAAAGTTAAAGTTTGACATTTCGCTGGTTGTTTCGCTGTTCGCAAGTTGTATTTTACAGAGAGAAATTTTCTTGAAAAAGTTCATTTTTAAGAAATTACGTTAAAAACAAGTCTTGAAGTCTTCTTCCAGCCGTACCAGTGTAAGATATACAGTTCAAGTTCTGACGGCAAAAGCAGCCGCCGCAGCCGGTGCCAAAGTTGGGTCACCCGGATCCCCCAAGTACTCTCAGATACATCTCTCCCGCTACCTTGAGAGGGGTAGCTATGGTGATGGTCGCCACGGACCAAATATAGTGATAATGCTGCAAGATGGGCAGGCACCACAGCGCTCGCCGGAACGGATGGTGTTCCAGTACGCCGTTATGCAGGAGACTGGGCCAGAGCAGAGTGGGCCGTTACCACACGCCGGCATCAATCGCCAGATGTTGAGACACGGCCGCAGATGAAAGAGAGGGCACTGAAACTGTCATTTATTTGGCGACAAAAATTGTTTTTGTGGGGAGCGAGAGTTGTGTATTTTTCTAAGTTGCAGTTTCTGATCAGGCCGGCTGCATGTGTGACTAGCAGGCTTGGGCTTAGAGGCACGCAACTGGATAAAATAAACCTAACTAGAGGGGAAGGTTGTACAGGATTAAGTATATGCAAAAGATACTGCCGTCAGGTGGATATGTGAGGGGCAGAAGGCCTCCCCATATACCTTACATGCTGATATTTTTTAAACATTTACAGAACTGACGCCGAATAAATATAGCTGATTCCTTACTGCCATGACTTAGTGGCCTATACTGCAAAACAAAATATTATGCCGGTTTAATCTGCGAAAGTGTTCTCTAAATATCCTCTCAGTGGCTAGGTAACTGACCAAAAGAATAACAGGAGTAAAGAAGTCCAAAAACTATATATGGCCCATGAAATCTGGGGGCAAGATTTCCTGCAGGTACGAAATTCTTAACCATAACTTGATCTCCAACCTTTAAATTGGTGGGTCTACGTCCACGATCATATCTCTCTCTAACCTTTTCATGAGAAGCCTTCAGATTACTTTCAGCCTTCTTCCATAGGTCTCTGATATTATCAGGACCTATTGTCTCTTGCAATCTGTCACTGAGTGACCAAAGATTAGACAGCGGCGTGTTGGGAATAAATTTAAACACAAGAGAGGCGGGAGTGAACTTGTGGGACTCATGAACAGCCGAATTTAAAGCAAAAGATAACCAATGCAGAGAAGTATCCCACTTGGAATGATCTCTATGATGAAAAGTGATCAACACGGATCGAAGATTACGATTGATCCTCTCAGGCAGAGATGATTGAGTGTAATAAGCGGAAGTTGTTACATGGGATATGGACAGATTGAAACAGAATTTCCGGAATGAGTTAGATATGAAAGCCTTTGCATTATCAGAAACTATATATTGACAGGGGCCAAAAGAAGCAAAGATAGTATTAAGACAAGAAATAGTAGACTGAGCGGTAGTCAGCTTAGTGGGAAACAACCATGAAAATCTAGTGAAGCTGTTTATTTGATACACTGTCGGTTGGTAGCTTGATCCACCTGTTTTTTTCTACCACCTGGAGGTAAGTTTGTTTTTTTCTATGTTCCTTTTGGTGTTTTCTGGGTGTGTAGTGTTTATCACGCTTCCGTTTCGTTCCTTTCAACTAGATCTTTGTTCTGTGTTGTGTTTTTACTGCCAATCAGTTTAGTTGGCACCGGGTAACCTACCTGGTGGGGCAGTAAGTGGTAGTTTCAGAGCGTGGTTCCTAAGTTGACTACGCTCGTGCTAGTGTTAATTACTTGTAGGTCGGTCGTATCCCCCTTTCTTGAAAACTGTACAGTGTGTCAAATAGTTGAGTGGTGGAAAAAAGGCAAATGGTCTTAAAGGTTACTTACTTTTGTGAAAAGAAGCGCATTTATCTTGATTAATTTGTTGGAATTTTGTTTCATGTACCTCCACGATGTCTCGAGCGGTCCTGTTTCCCCACAAGCTCCGTAAGGCAGAGTTAACCTATGAGCTAGCGATACGTGGAGCTAGTCCTGCGGGTTCTGTTGCTGATTGTGCTAATCTTCTTTCCGAGCTTATTCAGGTGCCCATTAATCCATCCCGTGTTCGCCCCAGTAATGTTGGTGAGTCACTTCATTTTATCACTGAGGCCTTGACAGAGATAGAAGTAATAAGGGAAGAGTTCTTGGAATTGTCTCCTACTAAAGCACAAATTGACCGTTTAAAGGCCAGAGTATATCACTACTTGGGAAGGATCCATGATTTGTTGTCGCTTAAACCTGAACCCGAGTTTATCTCTCAGTGCACCAAATTGTTGGCTATTGCCTCTAGCATTTCCGCTGAGCTGGACCTGATGATTGCCAGCAGAGATATGGATAACCTAAAAATCAGTCAAAAATGTAATCCTTCTGACCCTATTCCTCAGTGTTCCTCAAACCATGTAGTTACCCCTCCTAATAACCAAGGCTTATGTTGTGCTGCCTCTCCCGTCCTGGAAAGTTTGTTGTCTAAAATGAGCCTTACTCCCACCTACAACCCTTTAAAGGAGCTTTTCCATGGGGTGAAAAATTTCTCAGTAGATTCGATTGAGGAAAGCATTCGTTTTCTGCGGTTTCTAGTAGAAATGAAGGATTCCGGTAAAGTTTATTCTATCGATGATTTGGGTATCCTTCGTGCTCTTTTCTCCCATTGTGAAGGTATTCTGAAACGGGAAATCTCAGAGGCCATTTCATCAAAACTTAAGGTTGATGAATTTCATGAATCGGTGTTGAAAAAATTTATTCCCTCCTTGGCGTTACAGAGCTTAATTCCTCAACATTGTTTTCGGACACAGTTCCTTCATGAAAATTTACTTTCTTATATCCTTGACCTGAGATTTTTCTGTAAAGTTTTCAAAATTACTGTTCCCGAGGAAGAAATGGTGGCAAGAATTTTAAAAGGGATCTCTCCTTCATACAGGTCCTACCTTTCCCTGAGTAAGTGCCCTACTACTTTTGATGAACTGGAGGTTGCATGCTCCTTCGCTGAAGACGTCAAGCATGGAGATGCCTCCAGAACTGTAAGTTTACCTCCACCTGCCAAACCTGTTCCTCCTGTCCACTCTTCTATGTATAATGATGCCAATGCCAAGAAGTGTTTTAACTGCGGTTCTAGGAATCACCTCAGGAATGCTTGTACTGTAGTTAAGCGCAACTCTAGGGGTTGTTGCTATACTTGCGGATCTGCTCAGCATCTTAAGAATAATTGCCCCTTGTCTGCTCCAAAATCCGGTCAATGACTAGGAGTTTCCCAAATAAAGTATAAAAATTCTAATCTTGGAAGGTCTCCGGGTTCTGCTAAGGTTATCTGTCCCCAAAGGTGTAATAAGATTTCTACCTGTGGGGTTTCCCAGGGTACCTTTGCTGAAGTGGAAGTAAATAACGAACCCCTGTTAGCTTTGATTGATTCTGGCAGTATTGTCAACGTGATTAATTTTGGATGGTATTCCAAGCTGAAGAGTGCTTGTAAACTGGATGAATTATTACCTGTTGGTGTGAAGTGTGTGGCTGCTAATGGGAACAAGTTGGAAATTCTGGGGGCTGTAAAGGTAAAGGTAAGAATTGGGAATTTCACCTGGAAAATCACGTGCCTTGTGGCACCTAACCTGTCTTGCAACATGATTTTAGGGACAGGTTTCTTGTCGAAAACGGGACTAGGTATGGATCTTCAAGCTAGGATGTTTTTCTTTAAATTTTCTCCTGATTCTAAATTTAATTTTAGGGATCTTTCCTCGTGTGCAATCAAGGTTTCCTGTGTAGATGAGTCAGTGCCGGAAGGAGTTGGTGAAATTGATAAATTGGATCTCAGCCATTTAAGTGAGGAGGAAGCTGAACGTATTCGTGTTCTATGTAACGATTTCCCTGATGTGTTTACTAGCAAGTTAGGAGTTACTGATGTTCTCGAGTATCAGATTGAGTTATCAGATAACACTCCTGTCAGATCCCCTCCTTACCGCCTCTCACCTCCTCGTATGCTCGAGCTTAAAAAGATTATTGACCAAATGTTAGCTGACGGAGTGATCCGTCCATCTACCTCTCCCTATGCATCCCCGGTCTTCCTGGTACCTAAACCCTCTGGAGGTTTCAGGGCTGTTATCGATTACAGGGCTTTAAACCGCAAGGTCATCTTGCAATCCATCCCTTTACCCGATCTGCACACTTGTTTTGGGTGGTTCTCGGGTGCCAAGTTTTTCACCGTGTTAGATCTCAATCAGGCATATTACCAAGTCCCATTGTCTAAGTCTTCCATTCCACTGACCGCTTTCATCACTGATTGGAACCTCTATGAATTTCTGAGAATTCCGTTTGGCATCTCTTGTGGCGCGGCTGTTCTCACGAGGCTGTTAGACACTATTCTCTCTGATATTAAGTTTAGGTTCGTCTTTAATTACCTTGATGACCTGGTTATATTCTCAAAAACCTTCGAAGAACATGTCGAACATGTTAGAGAAGTCCTGGATCGCTTGAGGAAAGCTGGACTGACTGTCAAGTTGTCAAAGGTAGCGTTTGCTAAGCCGAGTATGTCTTTCCTTGGACATGTGGTTTCCTCCGATGGTATCTCCATCGACCACTCTAGGACTCAGGCTATTAGGGACTTTCGACCCCCTAAAGATGTCAAAGGCATCGCACGGTTCGTAGGCATGGTCAATTTTTTCAGGAAGTTCATTCCTAATTTTGCAGAGATAGCTGCTCCGTTAAATCATCTTAGACGTAAAGACGTGAAGTTCTTCTGGGGTCGTCCTCAGCAAGAAGCCTTTGAAGCTTTGAAATCCGCTCTGATGAATGCTCCCGTTTTGGCTATTCCAAATTTTAATAAAAGGTTCATAGTGCAAACTGACGCCTCTGGCAAAGCGATTGCTGGTGTTCTTCTACAAGAGTACGAGGATGGGCGTAGGCCCGTAGCTTACGTGTCCAGGACTCTTACCAACTTAGAAAACAAGTACTCCATTTATGAGTTGGAATCTCTGGCCGTGTTGTTTGCCCTGGAAAAATTCAGACCCTTCATCGAGCATGTTAATTTTGATCTCGAGACAGACAACCAAGCTCTTTCTTGGGTATTGAACCGACCCAAGGGAACTGGTCGTATCACTAGATGGGCTTTGAGGATTTCATCTTTCAGTTTCAATGTCAGGCATATCAGGGGTTCTGAGAACGTCATCGCCGACGGCCTAAGTAGGATGTTTGAAGATAATTTTGGCACCGATGTAAATCCTGATGATAAAAAAGTTGTAACTAACGTCTTTGGAGTTAATGCCATTCTTTCGGATCTTCCTCTACTATATCATGAAATTGCAGATCATCAGAAAACTGATCCTGATTTGAAGGATATCATTGATAAGCTTTACGGAGGATCTGTAGTAAAGCCATACTCTCTTGTTAAGGGTGTTCTTTGTTGTAAAGGTCGAAAGAGTCGGAATTTCAAAATTGTTGTCCCTAGGGTCCTTGTCCCGGAAATTTTCAAATATTATCACTGCTCTCCCATTGGGGGACATTTGGGTACGTTCAAGACTAGGGAAAAGATTAGACAGATCTTCATTTGGAAAAAGATGGATAATGACATTAGAAACATGGTGAAATCTTGTCAAGCCTGTGCTATTAGCAAACCGAGTTTGAACAACCCTGTGGGATTTTTATCTTCTTCTCAAGCCTCTCGCCCAATGGAACGGCTCTTCATCGATTTCTTGGGTCCGCTCCCCCGTTCTACCTTAGGAAACACCCACATTTTCGTGTGCATTGATGCCTTTTCTCGATTCAGCTGGATTATCCCTACGAGATCTACTGACACTCGAACGACTATCAGTTGTTTGAACTCTATCTTTGCGTCCTTTGGTCCTCCCAAGTTTTTAGTCTCCGACAATGCCAGTACTTTCACCAGCCATTCATTCAGGAAATATTTGTTTTATTTATTTATTTATTTATTTATTTATTGTCTTGTTTTATATGGCGGGACTCAGGCTATGAAGCCTGCTATTCTGTCCGACCATACATACACCTACATGAAGAGTTAAATACACACTAAATTATCTACTGTTTAATATCTTAAGGTAGCAATTAAATGATTTAATTAATGTAATACTTAGCTATGATCTAATCCTACTATGTTATAAGAAATTATTATTATCCATTAACCAGGTTTGACAGAGTTTCTTAAAGCGGAGGTGGTTTGACACACTCCTAATTTCAGCAGGTAGGGAATTCCAAATTCGGCTGGCGGCGACTATAAATGATCTACTGTAGCCAGTTGAGCGGTGAATGGGAATGCTTAGTACTGCGGTGGATGATGATCTGGTAGGAATACTAGAAGGTGATGCTAGGTAATGGAATTGTGTGGCAAGGTATTCAGGTGTGTTAAGGTTCAGTATACGATGTAACAGGGAAAGAGTGTGTAAATTTCGTCGCTCTCTTAAGCGTAGCCATGAAAGCCTAGAAAATGCGGGAGAAATATGGCTAAACCTTGGTATATCTGAAATAAATCGAACGCATGCGTTATGTGCCTTTTGGAGCTTGTTGGAAAGTGAGGCATTCAGGTTACTGTATACTACGTCACAGTAGTCGAATATTGGCATTACCATACTTTGGATAAGCAGTTTACTTACATTTTGGGGGAGTAAATCTCTGAGTTTTTTAAGGGAATGTAAGGAATAAAACACTCGCTGACATATACCTGTTACATGATCGTTCCAACTAAGGTTTTTATCCATTATCATCCCTAAGTTTTTAACTGTGTCTTTGAATTGTAACTGAGTGCCTCTTAATATTACTGAGTGGGTATGGATGTCTGTAAGTCGTGCGTGGGTTTTTTGGGTAGCTAAAAGAATACACTGCGATTTTTGGGCATTGATTTTTAGTGCATGGTCATCGGTCCACCTACATATTCTTCCTAGGTCGTCATTCATATTATTTATTGCAGTCGGTAAGTCACGAGGATGTGCATGTGTATATATCTGTATGTCGTCTGCGTACACATGATATTGACAATGTTTAATTACTTGTGTTAGTCCTGAAATGAAGATCGAAAATAGGAGTGGCGCTAGCACTGACCCCTGTTGTATTCCAGTCTCTACAGATTGCCAAGAAGAGAAATTTTCACCTGTAGATACACACTGCCGGCGATCAGAGAGATAGGAATACATCCAGGATAGTGTGCTTTGTGAGAAATTAAGAGCACGTAATTTTGCTATTAGTATGTCCGTGTCAACGCAGTCGAAGGCCTTACTAAGGTCTAGAAGAGTTAAAACAGTAACTTCTCCCTTATCCATAGCTACTCCTATGTCGTTTGTAACTTTAAGCAGTGCAGTAGTTGTGCTGTGATTGCTTCTAAAACCAGACTGGTATTTGTCAAGAAGCATATTGTTATTTAAATATGCGGTTATTTGTCTGTGAACTATTTTCTCCAAAATTTTGGACAGAAATGGTAAAATGCAAATGGATCGAAAGTCTTTGGGTTCCACGGGATTGTTGGTCTTGGGGAGTGGGCGAACAATTGCGTATTTCCAAAGGGAAGGGAATATGCCGGTTATCAGGGAGGTATTTATGATGTGGGTTAGAGTTGGTAGGATTACATCTAGAGTTTTTAACATTAACTGAGGAACAATCTCGTCACATCCTGTCGCAGTTGTCTTTATTGATCGTGCAATTTGTCTCACTTCTGTAGGAGTTACGAGGGAAAAATATAACTGTTCTCCTCCGTTGTTAGTATTGCCATTGTGTAGAATTTTGTTAATCGTCTGTTCTTTTGTTGTCTCGTCAATGTTAACGGGTCTTGTAGTAAAGTATTGGTTTAAATCATCCAGTGATATTTTAACGTCAGCAGTATGCATTTTATTTCCGCCTATGCCCATTTTTTAACGGTTTTCCAGTTTGTTGTCGTGTTTTGGGTTAGCAAAATGTTCTGTGAGTGTCTTATTTTAGCATTCCTTACGGCCTGTGTGGTTCTGTTACGAAGGGTCTTGTACAGGTCAAAATCGTTTGGTATTTGGCTAGTTTTAAATTTTCTGAAAGCTTTGTCTCTCTCTGTCATTAAGTCTCGTATTTCCTGCGTCATCCATGGAGCCGCAGGGCGTGTTACACGAGCAGTGCGTTTTGGCGCGTGTTTATTAAGAAGAGCTAGCAGTTGTGTGTTTAAGAATTCCACTTTATCATCTATATTATCTAAAATATGGACATTATGCCAAGGTATGTTTGCAGCATCTTCTAAAAGGGCTTCGTTATTTATACTTTTTAGATCTCGGAATGTAATTAATTTAGGTCTGTACTTGGGGCATTTAAGTGAATAAGCTAAATAAATTAAGTCGTGATTGGATAGTCCGCAAGCAGACATTTGCCCGTGGGCCAGTACTCTGTCAGGGTTATTCGTCACAATTAAGTCCAGTAATGTATGTGACGTGGCTGTGTGGTGTGTTGGTTTAAGTGGCAAAATCGTCATGTTACAAGATTTAAATATGTTGATTAGTTGTTTAGTCTCAGTCATTTTGTCGTTAAGGATGTCAGTATTGAGGTCTCCTAGTAATAAAACATGCTCATACCTGGGTAGGAGGTCAAGTAAGATGTCTTCAAGGTCGGTGATGTATCCAATCTTTGGTGGGCGATACCCAACACTCAGTAAGCACTTTACACCTAAAGCCTCAATTTCAATGAACATGAACTCGGGCCTTGCGCAGTATTCACTAGTTGTTTTGTAAATTACTTTATATTTTAGGTCGTTCCTAATATACATAGCTACTCCGCCGCCGGCTTTACCTGTGCGATCATTTCGGATCAAGGTATAATTTTCGAGGTGGACAAGAGAATCTGACAACCACGGTTTCATCCAGGTTTCCCCGTTCATGACAATGTGAGGGTTGACATTAGCAATAATGTTACAGAGTTCGTGGAAGTGAGGAATTAGACTTTGAACGTTAGCATGTACTACCTGTAAGGAATTTGGAAAGTTGTTAAAAGCATTTGTAAGCGGATTAGTACTAGGGGGCTGTGTAGGTATGGGAGCGGAGATTCCGCTAAGCTGACCACCAGTAACCTTGCCGAAAATAGAAGCATGTTCAGCACCCTCGCTTTGAGTTGCCAACCTGTACGCTATCTTGCCTAGTTATTATATGTAAATCTAATGAAGATATAATCTAAAAGTAATAGTTTGAATAGTAATTATAGTCTAGTAATTAAAAGTCTAGTGTCTAAGTTAGTTAAAACTGTAAAATGCGTAGTGTCATGTTAGTTTCAGTCTGTCGGTTTATTTGATCCTGTCCAATTCCGCTCGGCTTGACACACGATATTTCACACCATTGTGTTTCACAATAATCGTACCGTCTATTGTCCAACAATTGGACACAGAAAATCTAGTGATCGCTTCTTGCAACAGTTTCATCCTGATTGACGTGAGGTCTTCTCTAATTGTTTTGCCCGTTCCTTTCAGTTTCTTTTTAGATTTGAATAGTTCGTTCCGTTTGCGGTACGACACGAACTTCACTATTATCGGACGCGGCTTATCTGTACTCATCTTGCCTACCCTGTGACTTCTGTCTATGTCCTCGTGCGTTAACTGTACTCCAATACTGTCAGCTAGCTCAATGACTATTTTGTCCGTGTCCTCACCACTCGATTCCCGCACCCCGAACACACGCAGTGATTGCCGCCGCTGATATTGTTCGAGACCATCGGTTTTAGTTTCGAGCTGCTCCCTGAGGTCTGATATTGTCTTGTCTCTGGCTTCGAGCGCTTCCCTCATCTCCTCGATTACTTTCGTATTAAAATCTATCGTAGCTTTAAGGTGGTCTATAACGGCCCTGGCTACCTGGTCTTGTATGATGTTTGCTAGCGTGGCGAGTGTTTCCTTGTCTCTCAGAGCTTCCTGTAGGGCGCGCTTCACTGGTCTGTCCGTTGTTACTACCTTTCCTTTCCCTGGCATGGCTGTTTACAAGAAGGATTATGTTCTTAATTACTTGTGATACACTTTGAACTGGCTGTTCGTAGCACGGTAGTTTTACTTATCACTTAGTTGAAAGTTCCACACGTAAATGCCGATCTTACACCTTCAAATCACTGATAAACCTGGAGACTGAAACACACGCTACTAAGCACTGGTCGCCATTTGTTCGAGTTGTGCATCTCACATGTAACTACCACTCCATACTATCCTAACCCATCTTACGCTGAGAGAATGAACAGGAATCTAAAGTCCGCCTTGATTGCGTTTCATCATAACAATCAGTCCAAGTGGGATTCTTGCCTGCACTGGTTGGCCCATGCGTTCAACTCAGCCTTACACGAAACTCATGGTAAGACGCCTATGTCTCTGATGTTTGGTTATCCTCCGTATTCGCCCATGTCCAACCTACTTGGAATCGATGACCTTCTTCCTGACCTGTCCAACCCCAATGATCTTCAGAAAATTTGGGATGAAGCGAGGAAAAATCTGTCTGTATCGTACGAGAAGGCTAAGAAACGGTACAACAAGGGTAGAAAATCAACAAGGTTGAAGGTTGGAGACCAAGTCTTCATTAAATGCTACCCAATTAGTAAAGCTATCAAAAAATTTACTGCTAAACTGGCTCCCAGGTACCAAGGACCTTGTACCATTTTGCAGTTCTTGTCCCCTGTATCAGTGTTAGTTAGTGATCCCATCGCTAAGAGAATTAGGCGAGTTCATCTGTCTAAAATCAAATCTGGTTAAGGTGTAGTTTCCCTTTGGTTTCCCTTTAATTTTGGTGTTTGGTACAACCTTTGGTAGGATGTGGTGTACGGTTTAAAGATGCGCCTAAGGACTACCTTTAGTGGGCTAATTAGGGTTAATTCATTGGTAGTGTGTAAAACCATGGAATATTTTCTGATTTTTTAAAAATCTCTGTATCGATTCCCTGGCTTATGATAGGTTTCCCGTGCGAGCTTTTCCTTTGATAGGTCTGGAAAATTATCCTGTAATGTCTCTTGTTGATATTTCGTAATGAATCGGACTTGGCATGTGAAGCTTAATTATCTTATGTAGACCTTGTAGCTCCGCTATTTGGTGAATTTCTAGTCAATCTACCTGTGTTAAGTTAAATCTTGGCTAAAATCGCCCTGCCTGTGCTATATTTCCGTGCCCTGCTAGGTTCTATTTCTTGTTCCCATTCTAGGGTAGCTTGGGTTTGTCTACAACCCTGGATTGTTCTCCCAAAAAAAAATTAAGTCTGCATAATCTGTAGCTATTGATTTTCATCGTGATTTGCGTATGCACTGTGGGGTTAGGGCTCCCTTTCGAGATGTTGTACATTATCATTATCTCTGATTTCTCTGGTTCTTCTGTCTCTGGGCTGTTTGTTTCATTTCTACTGTAAGATTGCTCTCTCGTGCTGATAGTAAGGTGCCATTGCAGGATTTGGCTTCCCTTGTAATATCATTTGTTAATTGGTGTAGGTTGAAAAACTCTTCTAATGTCAGTGAAGCCTTCTTTATGTTAAATCTTTGTCGGATGTGATTAGTTGTGAAGGAGCTCTGTTGATTGGGGTTGGGAGTGGTAACCTGTTTGCCTTGTGCATGGACTTGAGTCTTCCTGGTTCACCACTGCCTGACGGTTGGTAATAGGTGCTCCTCCCTTGCTAATTCATCTTATGTCCTGTTCCTTACTATTCCCATGTCTTTGGGAGTTGTGAGTTCCTTTTGAGATTGGCTGGTCGCTAGTTCGTTGTACCTAAAAGTTCTTCGTACTCTATTTGATAACTGTTGGAAATTTCCTTTTCATTATTGATTTCTGTTGCCCCACGATAATCTTTTAGTTCCCTGCTCCTCTGGAAGCTTTATTCGCCAGGTTCCTTGTTTCAAATTATTTGATCTGTTTCCTGTTCTGTGCTGTTCTAGGCGAGTTGTGTGTTCTTGTAGTATGTAGAGTATCCTACCTTATCTACCTGTTGTGTTTGGTTGTCAAGTAAGGTCCTTAACCTGAGAATTCTACTTCTTTAGCTGCGTTTGGTTTGGTGTTTGGCCTGTATCTGGTGGCGTTATCTCGGTACCGAAGTGTTGTTTGATGTGTAAATTTTGATGGTCGCATGATGACTTCTTAGCATGGTGTTGAAGATTGTGAAATCTTTTAAACCCTGATGGGCTGGCACATGTTTCTGGAAGTTATTGTGGTTTTGATGTTGTGTAGTCGTTATTGGGTAGTTATAACACTTGATAGAAGATTGTATGGCCTTGTGATTTCTCCTGTGTCCTGGTAGATTTGGGAATTGTTGGTTTTTGGTTGCACGCAACTCTTGTAGTATTGTATGAAGGTGGATTTAGGTAACTGGTTTCCTGTTGTATTTTGTTTCTACCATTCCCTTGTTTTCATGCATAACCTGTTTCTCTGACGTCATCATGTATTCCTTTATTATTGCTATAAGTTCATTTAATGTCGACCTACCGCTCTAGGTGTTTGTTGGTGGATTTTGATGCTTGTCGATACGGTCGTTTTAACATCTATCGTTCTGTGTTTCTTCGAATAAGTATGGGATTATTTGAGTATGCCAGCGTCTTTCCGCTAAATGATCATGAGGTATGTGGGAAGCCTTCCTTCCTTCTTCCTAGTCTTATGGAAAATTTTTCTATCGTCCTGCCTCGTCTCTGCCATTTATTCCTTTATTTACCTCATCTCCTTGGGAAATGGAAGTAGGTACCTGTCTGCTGTTGAGCAACAGGGTGATTGTGATGTCACTTATTTTTAGTCCGATTTGTGTCGAGGTCCTGACGGGCTACTGGTAGGTTATGTTGTGTAGGACATGGTTCCCCTTTTCCCTGCTGCTCAACTGATCTGAGGCATATTTCACGTTCCTTTTAATTTGATTAGCTGTCCGGGTGGGAAATAACTGGTGTTTGCGGACGTTGGTTGGTCTTTGGGTTGTGCTTGCGTTTAACCTCATGAAATTTATTTTCTCAAAACCTCTCCTGTTCTGTTTTTCCTATGGTACTGCTATGGTCTTGTGAAATTTAATTCTGTCCATCCCGGTTACTCGTTGCTTGATGCTGTTGATAGTTTGGTCGTTGATGACCAACTTGAACGCGTGCCCTCCATCTATTTGAGCTCTAGAATTCTCCGTCCGTTCTATCAATTTGCTCTTCCTGAGTAAACTTTTACCCTGTAGCCATGGATTTGATTATTGCTAAACTTGTCATTCTGGTGTACTTATTCTGATCGCTATACTGTTTCATATTTTCTTTCTACTGGGTTATGTATGTGATTTCTTGTGTGGCATTGTAAACATGAGTATGACTAATTTTTGGGAAGATTTCTGTAGTATATTTGGTAAGCTAGCCTTTAGTTGGCTCCACTATGGGTGGTTCTGCGGCGTTTCTGTGGCAGTTCTGTGGAATTGCATGGTCATGTTGACTATATCCTAAACTGTATTTTTCGAGGTACGTGGTATTTTTTTTATTGCAATCATGTACCTTCCGTCTCGTCATCTTGTTGAAACTCCCTAAAGTGAGTAATTGGGGTTCGTTTAGTTTTCCTTTCCTAAGGTTAAGCTGTGTCTGTGCGTAGCCTAGCTACCGTGTTGTATTTAATGTGTAAGTGTGCTCCTTCGTTGAGGGCATTAATTCTCCTTAATTAATTGGTGTAAATATTAATTTACCTTATTTAAGGTGTTTCCTTCCTGTTATCGGAAACCTTGATTGTGCTCCGATTGTATGCATGTGACTTATCTATTATTGTAATTTTGCACCTTGCTATTTTTTTAGGAAAATATTCTGTTTAGTAAGGTTCCTTTCCTTTTCTTTACTTATTTTTTTTCTTTTCCTTGCTCTTGGTACCTTCTCAAGCCAAAGATATACACTAGTGCCAACCTAATTTATTACGTGACCTGTATATTTTGGATTTTATCACCTTATTTATGATTACTCACCAACGTTGCATTTTCCTTCCCTCCCTTTGGTCCTTGTTTTTTCTTTTGCGGGCCATTTCGCTGTAATGGAAACAATCTTGATGGTGCGTTTCTTTATTAGCAACCCGATTTAATAAAGAAAATTGGTTTAAAGGTTGGAAGGGTATTGTAAGAGGTGTTAGGTGATCTATCCTGAACTGTAGTGGACTTAAAATACTGTTTTCTAATGGTCCCTTGAACTTGTAAACCAAGGAGTGTTTGGTGATTGAAGTCTGCAAGCGAAGAACATTGGTTCTGGTTATATGAAAAATTTTAAAACTTCCAGTTTCCACATGAACTCAGGAATGATTATGGTAAAGCGTTTGCTATGAAACTGTATGTGAAAGGTAATCTAAAGCGAACTTGGTGTAAAATATGTAGGAAAATTGAATCCTTAACTGTTTGGAGATTGTGAATTTCAAAAGAAAAACTGTGTTGTGGCGCTGTGTAAGTTTATCGTAACCTATAACTTCCGGACCTTGAACTGTGTTCAATGAACTTAATGGTTGATTGGTGGTGAGCTATGTACATTGCCCGTTTTGGAATGCTTTCATTTCTGCATGCTATGACAATCTAAAGATGGACTTGGTACCAGTGACTTTTATTTGTTGTGGACTGAAACACTTAAAATCTAGCTTAATTTCATACACTGGACTACGTCATGGAGTGATGTAAGAAGATATGTAACCCTTAAAGGGGGGGAGGCTGAAACCGAGGTTTCGTTTTTGTCTCCTTTCCACCAACGTTTTGGGATTGCCTATTACGGTGTAGAAAACTGTATTGTAATTTTCTTCTGCTTTAAACGGTGTTCTCACAATTTCTCATGTTTAACTCTGCGAGCGCATGTGAGCTCTGATTGTTACCGCCATCTACGGCTATGTTGGGAACAACTTATCCCCTTTCTCCTTGAAGCTGCTCCGGCCAATCAGCGCTTGGTGTCAGCCATCTTGATGTAGACACTCTCTCTGGCGTGAGAGAGAGGGAAGCGAAGCGAGCAGCCAGTTGCTGCTTGGCAATCATGGCTAAAAGTCGTTGGTGTTCTGAGCTCAAAGCAATGCTTTGGGATAGCATCATGGACGGTGGATAGTAAATCACAAGGATGTGGGGATGTGCTCCACACCCTCATCATATTTTCTTTATATTCTCAATTTGTAACCTCGTAGTGAGTGATTGTTTTTAATATGCTGCGAAGGAAGATCTCCCTGGTAAGGTGCACATGGCCTAAATCATACTACTAATTGAGCAAGCAACCAACCTGTAAGTCAACCTTTGTTATTTTGGTATTTTCATCGGCGGTGAACTGTTCGTGTGATTTCTTCGGAGGAAACTTTTTAATTATCAAAGTTGTGAGTTCGATTATAATGACGTGGACCTTTTCATTGTTGGGTAAAATTATAGTGCCCTTTTCAAAACAAAGTATCGGGTTGAAAAGACTTTGTTAATTCAGAGTACCTAGTGTATAACATTTCTCGTAATGGAATTTAAGTGTTATTTGGGGTAATTTCCAAAGAAAAGCAGTGGTGTAAATTTTTTTTATTTTTATTATTATTATCATCACACCGTAATGATGTTACTGCTGCTTTGAAATTATTTTGGTTTTTAAAAGTAGGGTAATACATGGGAGATCCAATAGGGATTACTTGTGCTACGCTGGTTTATTTTAATTTCATATCGTTTTTTTGGGGGGGGGGGCTTTAAACGATTTTTGAGTATGATTTTTGCCGTTCTGGCCTCCATTGTTTTGGTGCCATTATTGGTCCTTCCATCGGGATTGGTTCTCCCATGGTTTAACAATTGCTTTTGTTGCCTGGGTGATGGTGGTTAATTTGGAAATGGAGTGATGTTGGTGATGATTTTAATGTTGGGAGACTACCCCGTCTGATGTTGGTTCAGTATTTTTGACACCCCGTTGTGTATTTACTGTTTGTTGGGCACCTCAGTTGCTCTCTTTCCCTTTTTCTTCTGTGTTTGTGGTGGTGGGTTTCTTTCCTTTGGTAATTTATTATGAAAAGCACTTAGCATCCCATGACTGGAACTCCCACTGTATTTATGGTTCCCCGTTTGCTGATGTGAAACGGATAGAGAGTAGGAACTCTCAAGGAATAACGGTGAATCAAGAAGGTTGTATTTTCTAATTTTTAACAAAGTATCCTTTCCAAATGGAATCCTCTGATAAATGATTTGGTGGTTGTTGCTAAGTAAACAGGTTGAGGTGATTGTAATCCTTCCTGCAGTCTATATCTTTCTTGCCAAATGGCGTTTTGTGTTTTAATTTCTTAATTTTGGTCTGTTTCAAACTCAAGGTACCATTTAATTTATTTTCATTATTTTCTTACCGACCGGCGGTTTCAAATGATTTTTCATTAATTTATCTTTGGGTGTTTCTTGAATTTAATTGTGGATTTTCTGTGGTTTTAGTGCGGTCTGCTTCCCTTATTTTATCTAATTTAAATTCATCTCTTTGAATTTTAAAGGCCTCCTTATTTTTTACCCTATGTCATCTGATTTTATTTAGTTTCTGGTACCTAATTTTTTTTCTTAATAATACTAACTACGAGGATGTCATTTTATTTAATTTGTTAATCTGAGTTTGATGAATTATATATATATTCTTTTTTTAAAGAAAGTTTGGTCTTTATTTCCACGCAACATTTATTTGACACACTGTCGGTTGGTAGTTTGATCCACCTGTTTTTTTTTCTACCACCTGGAGGTAAGTTTTCCTTTTACTATGTTCCTTTTGGTGTTTTCTGGGTGTGTAGTGTTTATCACGCTTCCGTTTTGTTCCTTTCAACAGGATCTTTGTCCTGTGTTGTGTCTTTGACTGCCAATCAGTTTAGTTGGCACCGGGTAACCTAACTGGTGGGGCAAGACGAAAAAGGAGTATCCACATCTCTTCGTTGTTATCGTTGTAAAAAGACAGGTCATAAGGCGAAAGAGTGCAAATCGAGTAAAAATGATCATGACAATGCTCACAAGGCCGAAGGAATTACCTCGCTATGTATTACATCAGAACTGAACTCGTGCAAGTTCGTGACGGACCGCGACGCCTCGACTGCGGCTGTACATCGCACATGTGTACAACTCTGGACTATTTTTCACAAGTAGAATCAAATGTCTCTGACGATTTAAAGTTAGCGAACAGTTCTACAACGAAAATAAGTGCAAAAGGTGTTGAGACAATGTCGATGAACCTTGATGGTTGAGATAAAAGTTTCGACCTATGCGATACATTGTACGTACCCGATCTGCGTACTAATCTACTCTCAGTCGGGAAGATCGTAGACAGGGGTCACCGCGTAGTGTTTGACAAGACATCCGCTCGAGTTACAGATGCGAACGATAGTACCTCATTCATTGCACATAGAAAAGACGGACTTTATTACGTTAAAGGGTCGTACACCGAAGAAGAGGGAAAAATTGCCCGAGAAGATACCCGCAAAACGTCTTTTATGGACTGGCACATTCGATTGGGACATCTAAACATAACGGATCTACGTCAGGCAGTGAGGAATAAAAGGATAGATGGAATCGAAGTCATCGACACTGAAGAGGATTTTGAATGTGAGATTTGTCTCCAAGGAAAGATGACACGTACCCCTTTTCCGAAGAAGTCCGATAGGAGAATGGAACCAGGGGAATTGATTCATTCCGATATTTGCGGCCCTATGAGGGTTTCCTCGAATGGAAATGCACGATACTTCGTCACATTAGTCGACGATGCGACTGGATGGTGCGAAGTGAAGTTTCTTCGTCAGAAAAATGAAGTCGTTAATGAGTTTCAGGACTTCAGAAAACGTCTGGAAACACAGAAAAACGCGAAGATAAAGATTTTGCAGTCTGATAATGGTAGGGAATACATAAATTCCCAATTCGACGCATTGTTGAAAAGCTGCGGGATCCTACGAGGCCTGACGATTCCGCGTAACCCGGAAGAAAATGGAGTAGCGGAAAGGAAAAACAGTACCCTCGTCGAGATGGCCAGATGTTTATTAATGCAGTCCGGACTTCCTCCTTCGATCTGGGCAGAGGCTGTTTCAACAGCGAATTACATTAGGAACAGGTATTCTACAAGTAAACTGGGTGGACGAACTCCTTACAAAGCCTGGACTGGAAAGGTTCCAAATGTTAGTAAATTCGAAAAATTTGGATGTGAAACCTACTGCCTAAATCGATCGCCGCACATAGGAAAATTCGACCCTCAAGGAAGAAAGGGCATATTCCTCGGATATGCAGAGCAATCCAAAGGTTTCAGAATTTGGATACCACAGGAACGTAAAGTGGAAATCTCACGTGATGTCAAGTTTCTGAAAGGAGACAGAAAAGAGCAAAAATACGATCTTGATATTTTCCCAAGTCAGCGCCCAAATGTAGAGCACTTTGATGAAGATCATCCCAGGATAGAGCCAGAGCAGGTTGATCCTTTCATCAATGTAAACATCACTCCTAGTGACACAGAACGTACAGAAAGCACCAAAGATCCGGATGGTTCTGAAGAAGAATTTCTTGGTATTGAATATGAACCAGATCGAGAAATACGACAATCTCGATGTGCTCTAGGAAGGCCAAAAATTATCCGTTCGGGAACACGAGGCAGACCTCGTAAGCTTTACCAGGAACACGATGGAGGACAAATTGATTTGGTATGTCTGGCTGAGGTTCCAAATCAGATGGCATTTTCAGGTCCAGAGAAAAATGAGTGGATGCTGGCCATGGCAAATTAATTTGTCTCTGTTCTAAGAAACAAGACCTGGGATCTTGTAGACCGCCCAGAAAATAGGACGACGATTGGAAGTCGTGTAGTCCTTAGGAATAAGTACGGAGCAAATGGTGAGATCACAAGAAGGAAGGCTAGAGTCGTGGCCAGGGGGCTTTCCCAGAGGCCAGGTGTAGATTATACTGAAACATTCGCTCCAGTAGCACGACTCAGTTCAATACGAATGGCTATTGCACTCGCTGCTCATCACGGAATGTATGTCCGACAATTCGACGTAGCAACTGCATACTTAAATGGAATTGTTGAAGAGGAAATCTTTATGGAAGTACCAAAGTACACCAGAGAAATACTCAAATTCATCATACAGGAAAGTAATGCAACATCTGAGATCATAGCTGAAACCAAACGACTAATGAAGGATAAGCACTGGAAGTGTTTAGAGTGTCTGGGTGTCAGAGGACCGAAACGTTGAAGCTGGTTCAGTCTTCGAGAGGGGGTGTTTAGAATATTTATATACATTCATATGACTCTGGCTGAGCCACCATCAAGTAGCGCCACCTACACACTACGGTTTCTTTGTCCATTCTGACACGTCATGATTGTAATCTCCATGTCTATTGTTTCACTGCATGCATCCTGTGATATACGTATGTAATAAATAGTGTCATTTTAATAAAAACCGTGCTGAAATTATTACTTTCCGATTCATCGTGCCTTTTCAACAATTTATTTATTTACTTATTTATTTATTTATTTATTTATTTAAGGTGTATTTGTTGTATTTTATGTCTTATTGAATAATCTTTAGTTGGGAAAATAACCTGTTGATGATAAATAAATCTAAGTCTAAGTCTAATGTTGTGTGATGGTGGTAAATAGGATGGAAAGATAAGAGAAAGTCCTGTCAGTTGTAATTAGTGTGTTGATGAGATGATGGTACCTCACGGAGAACACTGTAAGTATCTAGGTGTGAATGACCTTCACTGGGGTGATCATATTAAAGAGGTTGTTAGGAAAGGTTACAGATCTCTTCGCATGATTATAAGAGTACTTAGTGGTCGTAGTAAGGATGTAAAGGAGAGGGCAGTTAGAGTATGGCTCCACACCGGGACTACTTGATGCGAGAACTGGAAAACACCCGAGAGGAAGCAGCACGATTTGTTCTGGGTGGTTGGCGACAAAGGAGTCTTCTTATTCTTATCCTTCTGTATGCCTTGCCCAGTCTCTCGGACGTTGGCGATCGGTATGGGGACAGTGTTCTTTCATCTTCAGCAACGCGGTGGAGTTGTACGACGGTTCGTAGTCCAGCCCGGTCTTGAATGTTCTTGAGACATGACGTTCATTTTCTGCCTACTCTTCGCTGTCCTTCGATTTTGCCTTTTAAAATGAGGTGTAATACTGCACAGCCTATGTTCCACCACGTGACACATGCCACAAGTACGCAAGTTCTCCTTAGAGTTTACTCTCTGTAATATTTGTTCGTTAGAGACGTGCTCTATCTAGGAGACTCGTAGCATTCGTCTATGAAACGACATTTCTAGAGCTCCCAGCCTTTTTATGGTGGTTATTTTTAAAGTCCAAGCTTCAACTCCATAAACCAAAATTGACGAAACATAACATTTAACCATGCGCTGTTTCAAATTTAAGTTTAAGGCGTCATCACACAGTAAAGCCTTCATTTTCTTGAATGCTGATCTTGTCATTTCTGTACGGGTTTTAATTTCGAGATCTGGGTCTAAATCATCTGATATCCAACAACTGAGGTACCGGTATTCAAATTTGTCAACTTGTTGAGCTTTCAGCTTCGAGCTTTTCCTCGACTGAAAACCATTAATTTAGTTTTCTTAGGGTGGCGAGCACCAACCAAGAGTAAGTTCTACTTCCGTAGTAAAGTACTCTTGAAGTCAGCATTCGGCGACTTCCATACGAGAGTAAATTACTACCGAAGTATTTTAGTCCTTTCAGATACTCCTGGACTAAATGACTACAAGAGTAAAATGTTGAAGAGCACCATCTTGTAGTATATTACTAAAGAAGTAAATAACGTACGAATATAGGTTAGCATTTACTCTCACGTCGTGCATGGAGTAAGCTAAGTTTAGACTTGTTGACTAATGATAATATCGTGCCTTTATGAGAGGAAAGACGTTTCAAACGAGTTTATGGATTACTTAGATTATATTGACGATCTCAACGCAGTAAACGATGGGAAATGTAATAGTGCGTAGGCCTACAGTGCGCGATAGGCGAGAGCCGTGTAATGTGAACACGGCGAGTTTCAGGAACGTTTTTGGTCTTAGGAAGGAATCCTTTACTTTCCTTCTAAATCTACTTGGAGATCACTTACAGCTGAATTATTGTTTTAATTTTGTTGTATCTCTCAAATTACAGTTGCTATGTGCCTTACGAGTGTCTCGTACCGGAACATTTCAGTACAGTTGCCGGTGATCTAATTAACGTTTACCGCACAACTGCTAGCCGTATCTTTCATCGCGTGGTTAAAGCACTAGTTGTGGCTAAGATGATGATGATCGTTCGGAAAATAAAAGGATATTCTTTACGTCGGCAGGTTTCCACACATCCTGGGTTCAATTGACTGTGACTGCGCGCATATTTCCATTTATTGCTCTCTCAGTGACAACGGTGAACTTTTCAAAAATCGGAAGAGTTTTTTTTTTCAATTTGCTTAACGTTGCACCGGCACAGATAGGTCTTATGGCAACGATAGGTCAGGAAAGGCCTAGGGATTGGGAAGCGGCCGTGGCCTTAAGGTAGGGCCTAGAGACCCAGCATTTGCCTGGTGTGAAAATGGGAAAATTTCGCTGTGGATGTAGGCCATCTGTATGAAGAAACCGCCATCAGTTTTAATTTTTCCCGCGTGTCCATGACTTTCTGCTTTGCTTCCGTCTTCGATTTTAAGTCCTTCTACAGAATCTTAACTTGCTTTTCACTGCGTTTTCCGTCACTCGAAGCATTGAATTCTTTCGTCACGACTTTCCATGAATTTCTTTTCTTATCCAGCATCTTTATGTTGTGTTTCTTACACCTTATATCCTTTGCGTAGATCGTCATTATCTCTATTAACAAGCATTTATCTTTTTTTGCTTACGTTTTTTCCCCGTTTCCTATCGCACATAACCTCATCTATTTAGATTTCTTTAAAGAAGATACACGAACACAGCACTACTCCGCGAGTAACGAACGCTACTTCTGTAGTAGTAACTAAAAGAGTAAATTGTACTTCAACTCTCCGACGTTACTTCCGGAGTAAATAACTCCCGTAGTAATTTACTCCTCTAGTATGGACTTCTTTAGTAAACACTACTTCCGTAGTAATTTACTCCAAGATGGTGCACGCCACCCTTAGTGTTGATATTGAAGCCAATTTCTTCTCCAACTGTGTTAAGCTTGTCTAAGTGCAGTTGTACGCTTTCAATACTACTGGCAAGAAATTGTGCCATCTGGATATCTGAGTGTGCATATTAGTTCTCAGTTGGCCTTAATTCCCAATTCTGTATCTGTTACAGCTTTAAATGCAACTCTCGAGTAGATATTGAATAATAACAGGGACAAAACAGAGCCTTGTCGAACCCCTCGCCTAATTTCCATATAGTCTGATGTATCACCATCGATCTTCACCACACCTCGTTGATTCCAGTGCAGGTTTTCCATTACTCTTATATCCAATACCAAAAATACTGCCTCCTCAGTTTTAGCCTAGTCCCTATCAACCACTTTATCGCTGACAATCTATTGACATTAAGGTGATATTATACGCGGAGAGACATTGTGAATTTTCACGTGAGTTTTGATACGCTCCACAGGAAATACACGACGTCGGTCTACAGATACATAACTTTCGGCAGAACCATCACTGCGAAGGTATTTTAACATCATGCCTTTTACAAAAGTTTGATTGACGAAAGAACTGCAAGATCCGGTGTCCAAAAGAGCGTACATCACGAGTGAAACAAAAAGAATCTTGGCGCAGGGTGAAGATGAAGGAAGTACGCAAATTTCACGGTGAGCCATTACGTTAGTACGAGGCTAGTATCCCCTGGCTGGAATGAACCGCGAACATATGTCGCGGTAAACGTCTATCAAGCCACATTGACTACACTTCCCAAACGATTTTGGCTTGCAATTACGAGAAACATACCGGTCGTTACCACAATTCCCACATTTAATAGTAATCGACACCCTACGGTGACCTGTCTTAACTCAAAAGGGCATTGGTGTGACGATCTGGGTGATGATGTGATTTTAAAATAATGGCCAAAAGGCTTATTAGGATCTCAAACACGGGCAGGCGACTTGGCGAAGGAAACGGTTTTCGGCACAGTATTGCAAGCAGTATCAGGGAAAGAACATTTAGCAGGAGAAGGGGGAACATGATACAGGTTGTTAAGGTGCAGTGTTGATTCAAATTCACGACCAAGATTAATGATATCATAGACGCAGTTTACATCAGAATTCTTTATAAGTAATTTGTATCGAAGGGCTAGATTTCGATAGAAGTGTCAAATATTTCATATTCGTGGACATTAAAGTCGAGCCGATTGAACAGGGTTAAAGTAACCGTAACATATTCATCAATGGGCTCTTTCTGATCTTGCGGCCTTCTGAGTATTTCTTGTTTGAGAATGAAATCCATACCGGACAAACCAAACCTAATCTTGAGTTCATTTGCAAAATCAGCCCAACGTCGAATTTTATATTTGCATAGACGGAACGATTTGCCGGCACAACCTTCTAACATTTCAGGAACGACGGGAACAAACAGGTCTAAAGACATTCAGGCACATGCCGCAGTATCTTCTACTCTCTCTAAAAATTCAATGACTGCAGGCCTTTTTCTTTTACCGAAAAAGTTCAAGTTCTATATACGGACGATTTCCAGAGCAGGACTAACAAGGAGTGACCTATCCGTAATAGAATGGGGAATCTGGCCTATTAAATTCACACTGAGATCCGGCACAAGTTCATTACCACCATTTCTAGTCCCTACATCAACATTGGAATGACTAACGTGAGATACAAAGGAGAAGTTATCATGTGTTACGTCGTTACCCTTTTTTGATTCATTACGGGAGGGTTATCTGCCGTCATTTCGTTATCTCCGCATGCATTTCTATTAGTTAATAATCCATGATTTAATGATAGAGTAGACAACCTAAAGGAGAATAGAGCAATAATCAGAATCAAGAATGAAATCACCAAGATTTCGCCCGAAATGAAATTAATAAAACATACAGGAAAGTCGATATCGATCGTAGAATGATTAGGATGTCAAATTATGCATACAATGAGAATGTGAAGTCAAAATATGGGATTTAAACAAGTTCAGCTCTGTTCCACCAAAATGATGTTCTGATGTAACATTTCGATCAAACCACGCTCTGCCACTATTTGAACTCAATCCCCCCACATATAGGTAGCAAAGTGACGCATAGGGACGATAAAAGTAGATAGTGTTCGAAACTGAGAGGAGACCGTCAGCAGCTGAACTTGGTTTCCGGCACCAATAGACCAAGTATAGGAAGCAACACTAAAATCGATACACATACATTAAAACGGGAATAATCATACATAAAAGGGAGTTTATTCAAATGAAAAGGAAACACACAATAAAAGTTGCCTTATCCTCATAACAGAGAATACAGGAATACAAAGGGGTACCTTATTTACGTATAACTTACAGGTACATCAGAATGTACGATTGAGCCATGTCAGGCTCTCTCTCTCTATCTCTCTCTCTCTTAGGCATTTGACTCTGTTAATCATGAGTTGTTTCTTGCAACGTTGAAGTCAATTGGTTCCTCGCAGAGTGCTCTATCTTGGTTTGAATCATATCTATCAAGTAGATCACAAAGAGTCACATTTGTTGACGGACGTTCCTCTATCTGGGAATCAGTAAACTGTGGCGTACCACAAGGATCAGTCCTCGGTCCTTTATGCTTTTCTATTTATATTAATGACATTTCTGAAGTCTTTAAAAGTAGTACTTTTCATATGAACGCTGATGACTTACAAGCTTACTTCCACTTCAGTCCCACTAACGCACATTCTTGTATAATGCATTTCAACCATGATATCTCTCGATTGATCGAATGGAGCGCAAATCATAACCTCCAATTAAATGTGGCTAAGACCCAGCTTATTTGCATAGGTTACTCAAAACTCCTGAAAACTGTTGACCTCAAATCCCTCCCACCAATAAAAATTCTAGATTCAGATATCCATTATAGTGACACCGTTAACAATCTAGGACTCATTTTCGACATAACCCTATCCTGGTCTGATCATACGTCAAATGTGATCAGAAAAGTTGTGTCATCCATGCATATTTTGAAACGTAACGTGTCATGTACACCACCTTTTATGCGGAAACTACTTGTTCAATTATATTCCCCATAATTGACTATGGATCAGTCGTATACAACGACTTATCCGAAACTTTGAACATACAACTACAGAGGGTGCAAAACGCATGTGTTCGTTACGTGACATATGCCAGGCGTGATGAACACATAACACCCTATTACATTCAGCTGCAATGGTTGAAACTCCATGAACGACGGGAAATTTCAGTAGCCGTTGCTACGCACAAAATTCTCAAACTGAAGACCCCACCCTACCTATATAATGCATTTAAATCTATGGAGTCAGTACACAACAGAGATAATAGGTTTACAAAAACTACCCTTCAAATTCCCCTTCATCGTACCACTAAATTTAACAAATCTTTTGTTTGCACTGCATCCCGTATCTTCAATGTCTTTAACCTTCACCGTTTCGCAAATGACAGGAACTGCACCCAACTAAAGCAGTCCTTAACATCTATCTTCCTGGAGGAGTACGCAAGGGGCTGAGATCAGGTATTCTTGTGTCCAATAATAAGAAATATGTATATTTCTAAGAAAATTGTTTCTGTTTTTTATATTCCTGAGATTCTTGTAGCCTAAAATATTAAAAAATCGAATGATATGCTTTATTACTTCTTATATGATTTATGTTTTAACTTTATTGGAATTGGTATCTGTATTTTAATTGTAAGTTTAATTTTAAGTTTAATGTTTAATTTGATATTTTATTATTATAAAATGTAGTTAGTATATTCATAAACTTGTATTGTGTTATAAGTAGACGCTACATAAAGGGGCTTTTCAGCCTCAGTGGCATGTATATCATCATTATGAATAAATTCAATTCAATTCAATTCTCTTCCTATTTTTTTGTTTTAAAATATTATCAGAATGAAACATGAATGCAACCGAATTAGGAAGTCGCCTCTCTCATAGCTATTACAACAGGATATTAAAGTATTCCCCTTTTATATTTGGAGTTAATGAAGTGACCTAGAATCAAAAAGTGGCTTCCTCCTTTTTACCACATTACCTCTCCGTTTATGTGCGACAACAATTCCCAAAGAGAAAATCTACTCTCCTTCAGGCACAAAGAAAACATTATCAAATAAGAAGTAAGGCGAGGCAAGGAAGTGTGCATAGAATACATACAGGGAAAAAATAACAAATGTGAAATTTCCATGGTTACCTTCAAAATACACAAATTAAGTTAATAGATGGCAGAGCCAAAAGTAAAACGAGAGAATGGCTGGAGAAGCCAGAAACAAGAGTGAAATAACAAAAGATACTTTGAATTGGACATCCAAAAAGCAATGTAGATCCAGATATCAAACTCATTCAGACGAACACACTTAGAGACCAACACACAGGAATGTAGAGCGGAGGAACAAGCCGGTAAAGCATGTCGTTATAGTACAAAACAAGTATAATTAAAACAATCAATATGCTCGTGAATCCGGTCTGGTAAGACAAACACAGAACCAGACCAATAGGGAAAACGTGCAGCACACCAGCAACAACTCTCGTTATCAGTACACATACATAGCACATACTAAGAGTGGGCGAGCGAGAAAACACCAAAGGGTGTCGGAATGGAGCAAAATATAGAATGTCCATGCAGGTCTCCACACATGTATACATACACACGAACCAATCAAACTCAGCAGAAAACATAACGGGATGTACACTACCCTTGGTTTCCGAACAGAACATTGGCAAACTTACGATAATATAAGGTCAATGAGAAACAAGTCTGCAATAGAATTAAAGTAGAAGAAATACTTAACCCCAGAAAACACGCAAAAGCAACCATGACAAGCCTTAGGAATACCAAAAACTAGGAAAATAATAAGTAAAGGAAAAAAATTACTTAATGAGTATTAAGAACAAGAAGTCTCTCGAAAGAACCGAGAGTTTCGAAGTACCGTTTTAAAACGGTTAAAGTCTCTTTTATAGGATGGAAAAGCCATGTGAGAAAACTTAGTCGCCATTTTCTGTTTCAAAACTGAACAAGAATAAACGAGAGGGCAGATAAAAAGCATAAGACTAGGCATAAATAAAGACGAATCTGAGAGCGAGAGTCGCCACATGTTTACATAGAGATGAGTCGCATGTCAAAGAAGGGAAGTAGTATAATGAGTAGTAAGGTGTGGTTGAGGCCACGGCCGGTTCCTTCCCACTCCTAGCCCATTGCTGTCCCATCGTCGACAGTAAAAACACAGCCATTGGACACTGATTCAGAAAATACAGTTATGAAGCACGTTCTGCCTTCTTCTGTTAACTCCGTACATAAGAAATTCCTTCCAAGTATGTATTTATGAATGAAGTTCTATTTTTCTGTTTGTTTGAAATTATTATTGAAAACTGTGGCCGTAAGGTTAGATCGGAAAATACATTTGAGAAACAAGTTCCATTACTGTAAATCATGTTAACATATAGGAATGATTGTATTAATAGTCATTCATCATTCCACATGCCTATCTTCATGTTAATCTTGCCCCACCCCCTCCCAATAATTACCCTCTTGTAGTCTAGAGCGATAATTTTAGCAGGATAATACGTTCTTTAGAGATAATCGACAAGCATGCGTGATGATCACTCAGACTACTTCTAGCAACTAGTGTGTGATTGGTGAGCACGAGCAGGTAGAAATATTTTAAAAGATGCTGGGTTATTTTTGGCACATTTAGAAAAAGCATTACCTTGATGTAAATACCACATTACACACAGGAGCACGTTTGGTAGCACCACATTTTAACACATTATGGTACTTCCTTTTTATCAGTGGTTACGTGATATAAAACCAGAATATTTTATACGTTTTAAAAATATTTTTAAGAATTTTAGCAGATAAAAATATGTTTTCATGTGTTTAACACATAAAAAGCCGCTCCTTAGTTGTACCATCGCTACCCTAACGATTAGTGGTGTTCGCCGTTGATGACCGCTTTACTGGAGCTCGTACATTGGCAACTAGAGATTCTATAACCTTTTTAGCCATTATCGGACATATTTAGATTACTGTGGAGAAATGTAGTAATCTGGAATATTTAATTTCATTTACCATTGATCTTGCCGTGTGGCATTCGTTTACTTACGTTTTCCTTTAATGTTCTCAGTTTTCCTAGGAACGCATACCTGCCCATATTTGTCCTCCTGAATTCCAATAATAAATTGTCTTTGTATTATGGTTCTTCGCGCCGTTATTCGTCTACTCGTGCCACCATCCCATCACTCCACTCACTTTCTTAGGAACACCAAGACCATGACTTACCTATGATGGATTGGCCTCAGACTCGAGTTCCCTGAGACATTCTGTACTCTTTCTCTTCATTTGCTTGTATAATCTTCTTAAATTTTTAGTTCTCTGTCTGTCCTCGGATTGTATGGTTATACGGAGGCACCATTCTCCCCCAATCACATGACGAGATGACGCGCGGCTGCTCCCGGCCGGCCTCCATAGAGCGAACGCCCTCTGCAGTATCCAGCACTACCTCGGCATGAGAGCGTGAGTCCTGGCATTGCTGCAACCGACTTGTGTAAGGCTCCTCATTTTCATCCGACCTCCCTTGGTCAACTCTTGTTCCTTTCAGACCCCGACGATATTAAAGCACTCGAGGGCTGGAGAGTCTTTTATTTTCACGCCCTTCGTGGCCCTTTTCTTCCTTTGTCCGATTTCTTCATTTTCGAATTGTCGGATCCCTTCCATTATTTTCTCTCTGATTAATGTTATATATAGCACGGTTGCCTGCTTATACTTCCTCTTAAAACAATAATCACCACCACCACTGTCCTTCCCCTCTAGTGCTTGGTTTTCCCACAATGGAAATTATAGAGTGCACTCGTGCTGTACAGGGACACAACTCCTAGCCGGACAAAATTCACAATCAAATGCTTAAACGTTTGAGTGACTAATGTCTCAAGGATATCCTCACCTTTGTCAACAGAATATGGAGTGTTTCCCTGTCAGTGGTGTGAGGGCATTGTTATACCAGTTCCCAAGCCAGGTAAGGATCCAAAACGTTTGGATAACTATAGGCAAATATGACTTACTAATGGCCCCTGTGAGCTCTATTAAACGATGGTGAACTGCCGTCTTGTGTGAGTCATGGAAAAGATAGATCTGTTGACTAATTACCAGTGACGTTTTCGGTCTTCTCGGTCTGCCACCGGTCATTTCGTCAGACTGGAGGTCTTTCATGAGAAGGAACACCTACTGCCGGATTCTTTTCATTATGGACACTCGTGTTTAGACGTTAATTACAAATGAACCGACAGGCTTATTTCAAAAGTAGTTATACCGATATTTTCCTAGTTTACATCTGCATTAGGGACTGCCTGGTCGAGGCGGTAAAGGCGTGGTCGGTTCGGCTGGAAGGACGTGGGTTCGAATCCCCGTCTGGAAGTCCTAAAATTTAAGAAACGAGATTTCCTCTTCCGGAGGTGCATATGGCCCTGCGGTTCACTCAGCCTACACCAAAAATGAGTGCCAGGTTAATTACTGGGGGCGAAGGCGGCCGGGCGTAGAGCTAACCACTCTACCCCATCACGTGCCGAGGTTAACAATGGTGGAAGCCTTTACCTTCCACTCCTCCAAGGGCCTCCATGGCCTGTACGGAGGTGACTTTGCTTTCCTTTACCTCTACGTTAGAGCGTATAAGACAAATTGTTTTTGGCTTCTTCTCTAGGAAATATATATGAATGGAAACTACTCATCAGGTGGTAATGAAATTTTGATATGTTATGGCCACATGTGTTCGTAGTGTAATACTCAAGTTTCAATATTTTTCAAATACCACCGAACGAGTTATTATCGTTTTCCTAAACGGAGTTTTCCTAAACCCAGTATAAACGTACAACAGGAAACTTGGGCTTGCTTTGAAGCATTCAATCGTCGTTATCAGACACCACAACCACTGTAACCGTACACTGTGGTACTGAATGTATGAAGAAGTTTTCTGTGCTCTGGATCGTGGGTGAAGGGTTGCTGCGTACACTCGACCAATGGAATGCCGGTTACTTCGATTTGTCCGCATGTTATGACTGTGTTCTTCATGTGAGGTACATCACTTGAAGATGCCTCTGAGGTCAACGTTATTAGAGGGCGAATCTGGAATGGTTTTGAGCGGTACTTGTTTCCTTCAAAGTGAGGGGGAAAATTAGGGGACACAGGTTCAGATTGTCTTTGATTATATCGTCAGTGAAGAGAGCTGGAGCCGTTTCAAAAGAAAATGGTAGAAGGTATTATGCAGGTCAGGAATGAAGCAGGGGCGTTACTTTGGCCACTATACGCGATTGTTATATTTACCCGCGACCCCACAGATGTGGGAAAAGCGGTGAGAGAAGAAGATACGCATAAGGCATACCCCACAATCAAAAGCCTCCGACTGAACTATTGGAATATATGGGGTATTTTACTTATGTGTCAATTTCTACGCTTTTGAAACACTGGAAACAGTGTAAAAAAATTCGCGCTAAGAAAATCGAAGACCACCACAGGGAGGAAGATGGACCGTGTAAAAATGTTCCTTGTTTCCCACAGTCGTAATCAACATGGATGAGAGCAGTTCTGATTCATCGGAACATAGTGATTTTTTAGAAAGAATTAAATAATAAATAACCCTTCTAACACTGTGACATTTCTAAATTAGGAAGAGAACCATTTCTAAACCTGCATTTGAAAGCCCATAGTCCGTATGAGAAAAGGTGACGGGAAGTGGAATTCGTACGAGGAAATAAAATCGAAGATTTAAAGTAAACAAAAATTTGTGTTCGTTGCGCGTTGTGTTTACTACTGAGCGCCGCAACACCGTACGTGATTTCTACACCCCTTCTGCTGTTAATCGCACCGTCCAGCGCTCGCACGATCTCCCATCAATATTACTCTTCATTACAGAGGTTATAGTGTCTGGTAGCCACGACTAAGTGATTCAAAAGAAGCCCAAGTCTCCTGTTGTACGTTTATACTGGGCTGAGAAAACGTTGCTGTAGAAAATTGATCAGAACATTCTTTGAGGGCGCTGAAGAAAATGTAACTTCTGTATTACACTGCGTAAACAATTGACTATAACGTATGAAAGTGTCATTGCTGTCAGACAAGTAGCATTGCATGCATATATTTTTATGTGAGCGGTTCCTAAGAAGAAGACAAAAAATACAACTGTAGTCGCCATGTTTTGACTTGGAAAGAGCTTACCACACTGCCTGATGATATTGGGTTATACGAACACTAGTAGGTTTTCTAGTCCGAGTAGGGACCTTTTTCTCAATATTACCACGGATCTGTACTGAGTGGCACACTAATGTCAATCGCCATCAACGGCATAGTTGCCGCTGCTGGGCCCGCAAGTAGTATAATTGGAGAGTTCGGCCGCCTCCTCCGCCGCCCGCCTCCTCCTCCTCCTTCTCCTCCCTCCTCCTCCTCCTCGTCCTCCTCCTCCCTCCTCCTCCTCCTCCTCCCGCGGGAAATTTGAATTTTGGCGGGAAATTTGCATTCTTGGCGGGAGATTTGAATTTGTAAACAAAGCCACGTGCTTTTTGACACCTGTCATCGGCAACAACGCATCGCTAACCTCACTGCCGCCATCTTGACGGGCCTAAACCTCACTAGTGCCAACTTAACCTAAGTAGCGTGAGGTAAACAAAGCCACGTGTTTTTTGACAGCCACGTGCTTTTTGACAGACAACAACGCATCGCTAACCTCAGTACTGCCATCTTGACGGGCCTAAACCTCAGTAGTGCCAACTTAACCTCACTAGCATGAGGTAAACAAAGCCACGTGCTTTTTGACAGCCACGTGCTTTTTGACAGATTTGTAAACAAAGCCACGTGCTTTTTGACAGACAACAACGCATCGCTAACCTCAGTACTGCAATCTTGACGGGCCTAAACCTTAGTGGTACCAACTTAACCTAACTAGCGCGTGGTAAGCAAAGCCACGTGCTTTTTTGACAGCTGTCATCCGCCATCTTTAAACACTGTGCTGCCCTCTTTCGTCACCTGTCATCGGCAGTGCTGCCATCTTGGCGGACCTAAACCTCAGTGCTACCAACTTAACCTCACTAGCTCGAGATAAACAAATCCACGTGTTTTTGACAGCTGTCATCCGCCATCTTTAATCTATAGAGCACAGTGCTGCCCTCTTTAGCTACTTACCTTTGAAATGTGGTGGCGGATAATTTGAAAAATGCTTTTTGACAGCAGCCATCTTTGAGTACAGTGCTGCCCTCTTTGTGGTGGCGGAAAATTCCACGTGCTCTTATTTGAAAACAAACTCACGTGCTTTTTTCTGAGAGCTGTCATCCGCCATCTTGCATCACAAACCTCAGTGCTGCACTCTTTAGCTAGATGCCTTTGAAATGTGGTGGCGGCAAATCCTATGTGCTTTTGTTTGGAAACAAAGCCACGTGCTTTTTGACAGCTGTCATCCACCATCTTTAATCAATAGAGCACTGTGCTGCTATCATGCGGGCAATTTCGCCAGCTGTCATCCGCCATATTTAATCCACAGAGCACCGTGCTGCCCTCTTTATGACATGTAGTAGCGGGCAATTTGAAAAGTTCTGTTAGCTATCATCCGCCATCTTTAATCAAGAGAGCACCATGCTGCCATCTTTAGCTAGATACCTTTGAAATGTGGTGGCGGCAATTTGAAAAATTCTTTGTGCTCTTGTTTAGTAAACAAAGCCACGTGCTTTTTTGACAGCTGTCATCCACCATCTTTAATCAATAGAGCACTGTGCTGCTATCATGCGGACAATTTCGTCAGCTGTCATCCGCCATCTTTAATCCACAGAGCACCGTGCTGCTCTCTGTAGTAGCGGGTAATTTGAAAAGTTCTGTTAGCTGTCATCCGCCATCTTTAATCAAGAGAGCACCATGCTGCCATCTTTAGCTAGATACCTTTGAAATGTGGTGGCGGCAAATTGAAAAATTCCACGTGCTCTTGTTTAGTAAACAAACTCACTCGCTTTTTTGTCAGCTGTCATCCGCCATCTTACATCGTGCTACTCTCTTTAGTTGAAATATGGTGGCGGATAATTTAAAAAGAAAAATTCTACAGCAGCCATCTCTCGGCGCTAATTGCACAAGATGGTGGCTATACATGACTCTTTAAAGGTGCTTATGCAAGATGGCCGCTATACATAGGTTCTTATGAGACGCCCTTGGGATGCTTGCGCAAGATGGCGGTTATACATGGCTCCTTATGAGATTCCCTAGGGATGCTTGCGCAAGATGGCGGTTGCTCTTATGAGGCGGCTTAAGGGTCCTTGCACAAGATGGCTAGAGACGCCCTAAGGATGCTTGCGCAAGAAGGCGGCTATACACGACTCCTTATGAGACGCCTTAAGGGTGCTTGCGCAAGATGGCTGCTGCTCTTATGAAGAAAGCTAGCTTAGAGGCTAACGCGTCGTGCTAGTTCGATTCATTAAATTTGGGGCTTAAATGCAAAATGTTAAATATCTCGAAAGCGGTGCATCGTAGAGCAAAACGGACAAAAAGTTTTCTGCCCAGTACCTCGGTTCGCAGTACGAGGAACAGGAAAAACATAGTCTAATGATGAGATCAACGGTTCGGTTCCTACTTAGGCCCTTTGGCATTCGCTCTGTTTTAGCTTGTATTGAAGCAAGTCTTCGTAACATGATCAGGTTTAGCTATGGTAGAGAGTATAACGTGCCGTGCAGGTTCGATTCATTAAATTTAGGGCTTAAATGCTAAATGTTAAATATCTCGAAAACGGTGCATCGTAGAGCAAAACGTGATGCCTAGGTTTGCAGTATCAGGAACATGATAACATAAGAAAAACATAGTCTAATGATGAGATCGACGGTTCGATCCCTACTTAGGCCCTTTGGCATTTGCAGCTATCAGATTTGCAAATCACTAAAGAAACATAACAAGACTAGAATCGAACACTGCGGTCTATGCCGTTAACTTTATCATGTGATCGGAACATTGATTGAAGTGTTTAGAACGCTAAATAAGTAGAACCGACCACTGTACTCGATGCAACATGTGTTTAGAACATGTCAGGGGATACCTTTGTTCTAAGAAGATTAGGTTACTGCACATTCCTTGTAGGGCTAATAGGCTAAAGGGCTAATGGGCTAATGGGATAAAGGGCTAGGGTGCCTCTCCTCTCTTTATCCGGGCTTGAGACCGGCTCTACAACTAGAGGCGGAGTTAACACCCTAAGGAAGGAAGAATGTTGGGAAATAATCTATACGAATATAGCTACTCGATCGACTATATACTACAGATGGATGACTTAGGTGAGGGTAAGCGCTTACTTAATAATACCTACACGACGTAATTCATGCTCTATTTCAAAAATATCTTCTTTGTACTGTGTGTAACCAGCATCATGATAGGCTCTTAGCAGTTGTAAACGTTTTACGAGTACGTTGGGGTCTTTACAGTACCTTATATCTACATAGGGTAACAGAGGCTTGTTGTGAACTTGGAGTCTATATGCAGACAGTTGATGTGTAGGGACTTGTTTTGATGTAATACGTGCTTCAGCAGTAGCGTTTCTAGGTACAAACTTAACTTGTTTCGATAGCGATGAAGCGTTGAAATTTCCTTCTTCTTTACCTTGCATCTCTTCTTGAGATGTTTCCACTGCGACAGAACGTGTAGTAGGCTTAGGAAATGAAGTAAAATCATCAAGCTGTAATGGCAATGAATTTTCTTCTTCTTCTTCTACTTTCCCTTTACTACTGTTTTGATCAACATCATTATACTTATTATCATAATCATGATCTTGCCTCTCTTTATCTTGAAGTTTGTGCTTAGTAACAGAACTCGCAGCAGGTCTAGACAACAAGGGAGAATTAAAAATCTCTCGCAGAGGTGTACTTTTTAAACATAAATCAGTGTTCCCTTGAATATGGTTGAGCTCTTTGTATTTTGTTCCCGATGAAGCTACATTACACGCGGCTTCATGACGTTGAGCGTTGTATGCGTTCTTGAACTCTCTTCTACAATGTTTGCATTGAAAAATTGTCCTACATGGTATCTCATGACGTCTCCTGTGATAGCTTCGGGAAAATGCTTTTCCACACTCTTCGCAAATATACCTAGAAGTGGGTTTTTCCATGACCGACTTTTATCTTCTACTAATATATTCTTCTTTAAATCTACTTGACATTTGTTACTCTCTACTTCGATGATCCGAACAGCTTAGCGATTAACAGTAAACTAACACAAAAGCGTATAACCAAGGTAGCAACAGTAAGGTTTAAGCCCATCAAGATGGCAAGAGTGAGGTTAGCAATGTTCCGTTGTTGGATTTTAAATTCCGCGCTATAACATGCATAAGGTGGCAGCCTTGAGGTTTACCGCCGTAAAGATGGCAGCAGTGAGGTTAGCGACGCTCTATTGTCCTTCAAAGTGAGGTTAGGGTTCGTCAAGAAGACAGCTGTCAAAAAAGCACGTGGCTATGTTTACCAAACAAGAGCACGTGGTCGTGACGTCACGGTCACGTAGTATGTTGCCTCAGCATGCAAAGTTCAATGTCTACACCTACGTAGTAAACATTCTGCTATGTTCACAAGATTTTTTACACATAACTATTCTTTATGCTTTATGTTCATGCACATAGGCTATGCTAAGATAGCAGCACAAACACATGCGAACTTTGTACATTCTAATGGAATAAGTTTAGTACTGTGTGCATCATGGATACATGATGTGTGCACGCATTTAAACTTGACTATACGTAATGCTGCTGCTTTGTTTACAAGATTTTTATACATTGCTATTCTTTATGCTTTAAGTTCGTGCACACACAAGCGATAGTCGTACGCTCTGGCAGGAGAAGTTTAGTACGATATTCGATATATACATTATCGATAGGTGATGTGTACACGCTTTAGAACATAGCTCTTCTTTGTGCTTTAAGTTCGTGCACATAGGTTAGGGATACACAAAAGCGATTGCTACATGCTCTAGCGCTAGAAGTCTAGTACGATAGTCGATGCATGTAAAATCGATAGGTTATGCTAAGATAGCAGCACACTTACACGATTTTAGCACAATCTAGTGGTAAAAGTTTAGTATGATAGTCGTTTCATGCAAAATCATTAGGTAATGCGTACACGCTTTGAAACAAGGCTATTCTTTGTACTTTAAGTTCATGCGTCTTAGTTATGCTAAGATAGCAGCACAATCTACCTGAAGAAGTTTTGTACGAGAGTCGATACATGCAAAATCGATAGTTGATGCGTACACGCTTTGAAACATGACTATTCATTGTACTTTAAGTTCATGGGTATAGGTTATGCTAAGATAGCAGCACAATCTAGCGGAAGAAATTTAGTACGATATTTGATGCATGCAAAATCAATAAGTAATGTGTACACACTTTGAAACATGGCTATTCTTTGTACTTTAAGTTCATGTGTATAAGTTATGCTAAGATAGCAGCACAATCTAGCGGAAGAAGTTTAGTACGATATTTGTTGCATGCAAAATCGATAGGTGATGTGTACACACTTTGAAACATGGCTATTCTTTTTACTTTAAGGTCATGCGTATAGGTTATGCTAAGATAGCAGCACAATCTAGCGGAAGGAGTTTAGTACGAGAGTCAATGCATGCAAAATCGATAGGTAATGTGTACATGCTTTGAAACATGGCTATTCTTTGTACTTTTAAGTTCATGTGTATAGGTTATGCTAAGATGCCAGCACAATCTAGCGGAAGAAGTTTAGTACGATATTTGTTGCATGCAAAGTCGATAGGTAATGTGTACACGCTTTGAAACATGGCTATTCTTTGTGCCTTAAGGTCATGCGTATAGGTTATGCTAAGATAGCAGCACAATCTAGCGAAAGAAGTTTAGTACGAGAGTCGATGCTTGCAAAATCGATAGGTAATGTGTACATGCTTTGAGACATAGCTATTCTTTGTACTTTAAGTTCATGCGTCTTAGTTATGCTAAGATAGCAGCACAATCTACCTGCAGAAGTTTAGTACGAGAGTCGATACATGCAAATTCGATAGTTGATGTGTACACGCTTTGAAACATGACTATTCATTGTACTTTAAGTTCATGGGTATAGGTTATGCTAAGATAGCAGCACAATCTAGCGGAAGAAATTTAGTACGATATTTGATGCATGCAAAATCAATAAGTAATGTGTACACGCTTTGAAATATGGCTATTCTTTGTACTTTAAGTTCATGTGTATAAGATATGCTAAGGTAGCAGCACAACCTAGCGGAAGAAGTTTAGTACGATATTTGTTGCATGCAAAATCGATAGGTGATGTGTACATACTTTGAAACATGGCTATTATTTTTACTTTAAGGTCATGCGTGTAGGTTATGCTAAGATAGCAGCACAATCTAGCGGAAGGAGTTTAGTACGAGAGTCGATGCATGCAAAAATCGATAGGTAATGTGTACACGCTTTGAAACATGGCTATTCATTGTACTTTAATTTTATGGGTATAGGTCATGCTAAGATAGCAGCACTATCTAGCGGATGAAGTTTAGTTCGATGGTCGTTGCATGTAAAATCGATAGGTGATGTGTACACGCTTTGAAACATGGCTATTCATTGTACTTTAATTTTATAGGTATAGGTTATGCTAAGATAGCAGCACTATCTAGCGGAAGAAGATTATTGCGATATTTGATGCATGTAAAATCGATAGGTGATGTGTACACGCTTTGAAACATGGCAATTTATACTGCTGCTCTGTTCCCAAGACTTTTAAGCATAGCTAATCCTAATGCTGCTCTTAACGACGTCGAACTAAGGATTGATTACGTGACCGTGACGTCACGACCACGTGCTCTTGTTTAGTAAACATAGCCACGTGCTTTTTTGACAGCTGTCTTCTTGACGAACCCTAACCTCACTTTGAAGGACAATAGAGCGTCGCTAACCTCACTGCTACCATCTTTACGGCGGTAAACCTCAAGGCTGCCACCTTATGCATGTTATAGCGCGGAATTTAAAATCCAACAACGGAACATTGTTAACCTCAAACTTGTCATCTTTACGGCGGTAAACCTCAAGGCTGCCACCTTATGCATGTTGTAGCGCGGAATTTATAATCCAACAACAGAACATTGCTAACCTCACTCTTGCCATCTTACAAAGTTCAGTGTTCCAAACACTAGTTCGAAAAACGTAACTCATCGCACCTTAGGGATTTTATTAGGTAAGACGTAACCCCTAGGTTCCATTCCTTGTTCTGAACATGAAACCATTTACAAATAAAGAGTAATTTTCTACACTTAACAAAGTACAAGCGTTCTTGCTGATAGCGATCGATGAGGTTGTTGCTCCTTTAGCCCTTTAGCCCTTTAGCCCATTAGCCCTTTAGCCCTTTGCCCTTTTGCCCATTAGCCCTTTTGCCCATTAGCCCCTTAGCCTATTAGCCCTACAAGGAATGTGCGGTAAGGAGGATGAAGAGTCCTTTCATCCTTTTTGCCCTTCTGATAAGATGTAACCCCTGGGTTCCATACCCTATCACGATTTTTTTTCGGCTTAGAATTTTGCATTGTAGCCCTCGCCTGCATAAGCTACATGCTTGTAATCTATGCTAACAGATTGAAACAATATGTTTCCGAACCGATATTTCATGTTACATATTTTTGTAATAACTTGTTCAACAGCTAGGGACTTAAATGTAAGCAGAGTATGTCTTATAGCACTAGCGTTCTGTTTAATTTTACTTCCCGCATAAGCTACATGCTTGTAACCCATGCCAACAGATTGACTGATATTTCATGTTACATGTTTATGCGATAACTTGTTCGACTGATTTTCACACAAGACGAATGATGGAAGGTAAATAATTTGAAGTTATACTTTGGCTATATCGTTTACCGAGCGAGTTAGCTGCGCAGTATGGGTACAGTGTGTTTTTGATGTTTTACACTAGGCAAATCATTGAAGTTGTAGTTTTGCAATATTGCTTACTGAGCGAGTTAGCTACGCGATATGTGCACAGTGTGTTTCCATACTTTTTGATTTTACACTAAGCAAATCATCAAAATTGTACTTTTGCTCTGAACACATCAAACAATGTTCTGATCATATGTTGAGGTTAACAACATCGATTACAGTGTTCGATTCTAGTCTTGCTATGTTTCATTCTGATCTTCTTAGAACAAGGGTACCACCTAATATGTTCTAAACACATGTTGTATTGAGTACAGTGTTCGATTCTAGTCTTGTTCACTTATTTTTTGTTCTGAACCCATCGATCAATGTTCTGATCACATGTTGTATCGAGTACAGTGTTCGATTCTAGTCATGATCACTTATTTTGTGTTCTGAACACATCAATCAATGTTCTGATCACATGTTGAAGTTAACAACATCGATTACAGTGTTCTATTCTAGTCTTGTTATGTTTCAATCTGATCTTCTTAGAACAAGGGTATCACCTGACATATTCTAAACACGTGATGCATTGAGTACAGTGTTCGATTCTAGTCTTGATCACTTATTTTGTTTTCTGAACGCATCAATCAATGTTCTGATCACATGTCGTATCGAGTACAGCGTTTGATTCTACTCTTCTTATGTTTCGAAAGTCTAAACATGTACAATAATGTTATCGCTGCACACGCTTGCCTTCGCGATGCAGGTTTAAACTTGTTCGATATAAAGCTATGCCTTGACATAAGAGGCGGAGGAGGAGGTAGAGAAGGAGGAGGAGGAGGAGGAGGAGGAGGAGGAGGAGGAGAATGATAAGGCCTTAACAGCCTATGTATAGTCGCCATTGTTTAAAGATGATAGCTATCAAAAGAATTTTTCAAATTATCCACCACCACATTTCAGCTAAAGAGGGCAGCAGGGTGCTCTGTTGATTAAGCACATAGAATTTCAAATTGCCCTCCACCACATGCATAACAGCAGCTGTTATCTTGCGCAGTAGCCTCTAAGCTAGCTTTCTTCATAAGAGTAGCTGCCATCTTGTGCGAGCACCCCTAGGCTGTATCAGGTATCAGGTAGAAAAATTTTGTCCGTTTTCGAGATATTTAACAGTTTGCATTTAAGCCTCCAAATTTAATGAATCGAACCAGCACGGTACGTTATACTCTCTACCATAGCTATACCTGATCATGTTACGAAGACTCGCTTCAATACAAGCTAAAACAGAGCAAATGCCAAAGGGCCTAAGTAGGAACCGAACCGTTGATCCCATCATTAGACTATGTTTTTCTTGTTCCTCATACTGCGAACCTAGGTATTGGGCAGAAAAATTTTGTCCGTTTTGCTCTACGATGCGCCGTTTTCGAGATATTTAACATTACGCATTTAAGCCCCAAATTTAATGAATCGAACTAGCACGACACGTTAGCCTCTAAGCTAGCTTTCTTCATAAGAGTAGCAACCATCTTGCGCAAGCACCCTCAAAGCGTCTCATAAGGAGTTGTGTATAGCCGCCATCTTGTGTCCGCCATCTTGCGCAAGCATCCTTAGGGCGTCTCAAGCCTTCTTGTGCAAGGACACTTAAGCCGTCCCATAAGAGCAGTCGCTATCTTGCGCAAGCATCCCTAGGCCATCTCATAAGGAGCCATGTATGACTGCCATCTTGCGCAAGCATCCCAAGGACGTCTCATAAGAACCTGTGTATAGCAGCCATCTTGCGTAAGCATCCTTAAGGAGTCATGTATAGCCGCCATCTTATGCAATTAGCGCCGAGAGAGGGCTGCTGTAGAATTTCTCTTTTTAAATTATCCACCACCACATTTCAAAGGTATCTAGCTAAAGATGGCAGCACTGCGGATGACAGGTGACGAATTTACATCTACTACGATAAAGAGGGCAGCACGGTGCTCTCTGGATTAAAGATGGCGGATGACAGCTGTCAAAAAAGCACATAGCTTTGTTTCCAAACAAGAGCACGTGGAATTTGCCGCCACCACATTTCAAACTAAAGAGGGCAGCACTATGCTCTGTTGATTAAAGATGGTGGATGGTAGCTGTCAAAAAAGCACGTGAGTTTGTTTCCAAACAAGAGCACGTGAAATTTTTCAATTTGCCGCCACCACATTTCAAAGGTATTTAGCTAAAGATGGCAGCACGGTGCTCAAAGATGGCGGATGATGGCTAACAGAACTTTTCAAATTGCCCGCTACTACGTGCTTAAGGTAGTAGCCATAAAGAGGGCAGCACGGTGTTCTGTGGATTAAAGATGGCGGATGACAGCTGACGAAATTGCCCGCATGATAGCAGCACGGTGCTCTGTTGATTAAAGATGGCGGATGACGGCTGTCAAAAAAGCACATGGCTTTGTTTCCAAACAAGAGCACGTGGAAATTGCCGCCACCACATTTCAAAGGCATCTAGCTAAAGAGTGCAGCACTGAGGTTTGTGATGCAAGATGGCGGATGAGAGCTGTCAGACAAAAGCACGTGAGTTTGTTTCCAAATAAGAGCACGTGGAATTTTCCGCCACCACAAAGAAGGCAGCACTGTACTCAAAGATGGCTGCTGTCAAAAAGCATTTTTCAAGTTATCCGCCACCACATTTCAAAGGTAAGTAGCTAAAGAGGGCAGCACTGTGCTCTATAGGTTAAAGATGGCGGATGACAGCTGTCAAAAAACACGTGGATTTGTTTATCTCGAGCTAGTGAGGTTAAGTTGGTAGCACTGAGGTTTAGGTCCGCCAAGATGGCAGCACTGCCGATGACAGGTGACGAAAGAGGGCAGCACAGTGTTTAAAGATGGCGGATGACAGCTGTCAAAAAAGCACGTGGCTTTGTTTACCACGCGCTAGTTAGGTTAAGTTGGTACCACTAAGGTTTAGGCCCGTCAAGATGGCAGTACTGAGGTTAGCGATGCGTTATTGTCTGTCAAAAAGCACGTGGCTTTGTTTACAAATCTGTCAAAAAGCACGTGGCTGTCAAAAAGCACGTGGCTTTGTTTACCTCGCGCTAGTTAGGTTAAGTTGGCACTACTGAGGTTTAGGCCCGTCAAGATGGCAGTACTGAGGTTAGCGATGCGTTGTTGTATGTCAAAAAGCACGTGGCTGTCTAAAAACACGTGGCTTTGTTTACCTCATGCTACTTAGGTTAAGTTGGCACTGGTGAGGTTTAGGCCCGTCAAGATGGCGGCAGTGAGGTTAGCGATGCGTTGTTGTCGATGACAGCTGTCAAAAAGCACGTGGCTTTGTTTACAAATTCAAATCTCCCGCCAAAAATCAAATTTCCCGCCAAAATTCAAATTTCCCGCGGGAGGAGGAGGGAGGAGGCGGGCAGCGGAGGAGGCCGCAGAACCCGCTTATTACACTACTCCCGCAGTATGTAGACAATTTAGCTCTCTACACTTCAGTTCCGGAAAGATGGTTTCAGCTGTGAGACAGCTAGAGAAAGCCATTAACAGAGTCCAGAGATGGGCCCTGCAACATGCTATTCGATTTTCAGCGGCTTGTGCATCCTGAATCAGAGCTCACCTTGTGCTTTACCGCGCGATGCTGCTAGCATTTAACTCGGCTACGGTCTTTTCTTATATTCACTATGGTTCTGCCTAAAGCTTTTATCGACAGTGTTCACCAAAGTGAAGTAAGGCAGGCCCAGCCTGTTGCACCGTTACGAATAAGATACCTCACACGTACGCTACCAACATGCCGCAGTAATCAAGCTATCAATGCATGTTTAGGACCCAATACCACAAGAGGTACCAAAACCGGCCAAAGGCCACACACCGGTTACCTTGGGTCGTGAGTTCGATGTGGCTGTCGGTGGTTGTCTTGAATGGACCCGTGGGGAGGTACTCTGTGGTTAGTTTCGCGACCGGATATAGGGCTAGACCTACTCCGTAGACGCAATGTGAGCACGGATGCCTCTAGACATCGGAGGTATTTTCAGGACTTCCTTCACCAGTATCGGGGCACGCGATATTCTTCAGGGATGGTTTTAAGATCAAAGAAAATGTGAGTTGCTCATTCACCTTCTATAGTATTAGTATGAAGATCTCGCTTCCTAGTATAAGTAGCGTGCATACTGCAGAGCTCTCTACCATCTTAGCAGCTTGGGTGACAGAGGTGACCACATTCTCGTGTGTATCGTCTGGTTCTCTGCAGTCTATTGGCTCTTGCCTTCCGCAACACCCACTGATGCAGCAGAATCATCACCTTCTAGCCATTGTGTGTGATGCTGGCAACAGAACGACTTTGGCGTGGCTCTCAAACCACGTTGGGATTGAGGGATGAAGCTGCCAAAGTAGTGCCACATTTACCACGTCTTCTTGTTAAATATTCGGTCCAGTTCTCCAGTCGGCTCTATTCATAGCTTTCCTGTTCATCTCTTCATAGCTTTTTGCATCCTACATCACTCTGCACGTATTGTAGGCGCGGTCTTCCTCGACACCTCTTGCGTTGAACCATTCCCTCCAATACCGTTTTCCAGAAATATGTCCTATCAGTCTTGTCCTCCTCTTCTTTATACTTTTCCCTAAGGTATAATTTCCCTTCACCCTCTTAAATACTTCAGCATTGCTTCATTGCTTTGTGAATGTACTAGGTAGGGATATTTGCCCTCATCTACGTCGAGACGTCTTGGCATCCTGGGAATTGGAGTCCCACTGCAGGTGGAGCGGTAGAATAACACCCACAGTATCCCCTGTCTGACGTAAGAGGCGACTAAAAGCGGCCCAAAAGCTCTGAACTTTGCAGCACGGGTTGGCGACCACGGGATCCTTACTTGAGTTCTGGCGTTGCTTCCACTTACTTCTGCGAGGCTCCTCACTTTCATCTACCCTATCTGACATCCCCTGGTCAACTCTTGTTCTTTTCCGTTCCCGACTCTATTAGGCTTTCCGAGGGCTAGGGATTCTTTCATTTTACGCCCTTTGTGCTCCTTGTCGGTCTTTGGCCGACACAATCATTTCTCGAAGTGTCGGATTCCTTCCACTTTCCCTCTGATTAGTGTTGTATAGAGAATGGTTGCCTATTCGTACTGCCTCTTAAAACAATAATCACAACCACCACCTCCTCTACCATTTGTTTATTTCTCCGTTGCCACTGTTGAGTCTGACAGACCCATGATGTTAATAATTCTTGTTTTTGAAGATGTTGGCAACAGTGCACACGGCTCATCTAACATTATTGTTAGTAACAGTTTGCTAGTGACTTTACCCTCCAGCTTTGTTTTAATCGTTTAGGGCTCAGGTAAGTAAAACACGGGTTTGCTAGTCCCAGGGTAGGAATACTGGCGTTCTGTGTATCTCCACCGCAGTACGAACATAACCTCGGTCTATACAGGAAGCGTGCATGAAACGGAACGTCCACGTATTCTTGAGATGCTAAGGGTTCCTGCCTTATGAAATCAGATGAAGATTCTGAAGCTGATCCCGATTTTTTTAAATGCACTTAACGTGAAACACAGAGAGGAGATATTGCAGCAGAAAGTAGTGCTATATTATTTCTTGGGAAGGACAGGGTAATGGAGAGAAGAAAGAGATGCCCAGTCGTTGAGTTAGTACTAGATCACATAATATTGTCTCGCATATTTCTGGCGTAAAAGGAATTTTAAAACAGTGAATTCCTCGTATGTCTCAGGAAACATGCCAAGTTCATTTGTAGAGAACGCCTATAGTAAAAATTCTGAGAGCGATTCATGTTTTAGATTCCCATCAGTGATATTATGTTTTCTGATGTCCTTGTGATTGAAAAGTCATAAAAAGTCATAAATAAATACAAAATAGCTTAAGTCTAGGCAACATGGAACTTCAAGAAACGTTACGTTACAATGGACATCTGGTTTACGAGCTTCAAGTTAGGAAACACGTTGTTGACCGGCTACATACTGACTGTAAGAAGGGACAAGAAATAAATCACACCCGAATTCAGCAACAATACACGGCGACAACATTTTAGTAGCACTTCGTGATTCCTAAAAGACTGCACAATAATCAGTTATATGCCGAAGGAGAGAACCATGCACCACGATGCTAAATCTAACGAGAGCACAGACAGACCAAATGCGTACTTTATGTGACGTAGTGTGACATTTTCCTCAGATCGACGTCGATAATAACCGTCTTTGCTTCACGGAGAACGGAATATGCATCTGTAATTGTCTTTGGAATACGACGGGAAAAGGACATTTCTATATGGTAATTTATTTAAATGAAAGAATTAATTATAAAACTTAAGAAAATGGAGCAATATTGTAACATGATTTATAAGGTAATAACGAGAAAGAGGGACACGACAGACGCGGCCCATCACTCACTCTCTTGCCTTGGACCTAGAAGGAAGCAATCGTATAAGCTGAGCATTTATTAATACTATTATCTCCTAAGGATCATCGCCGATATTCACGACAGACGCGACCGGTATTCTGTCGTACGGTAGGAGTTATGGAATTTAATACTAATCTGAACTGCTTGCTGTTAATTTCAAGATTGGAATTACAGTTTCTCGCTCGTGTAAATGATCTTATTAACTGTAATTTATGCTTGCTTGGCCTAGAAGCCCAAGAGGCTCTGAACTTTGGAGCGTGAGTTCGCGACCACGGGGCCCTTACCTGAGTCCTGGTATTGCTTCCACTTACTTGTGCCAGGCTCCTCACTTTCATCTATTCTATCCGACCTCCCTTGATCAACTCTTGTTCTTTTCAGACCCCGACGGTATTACTTATGGAGGGCTAGGGAGTGTTTCATTTTCATGCCCTTCGTGGCCCTTGTCTTCTTTTGGCCGATACCTTCATTTTTCGAAGTGTCGGACCCCTTCCATGTTTTCTCTCTGACTAGTGTTATACAGAGTATGGTTGCCCAGTTGTGTTTCCGCTTAAAACAATAATCACCACCACCACCAAAACCACCATTCCACAGGCAATATGGCGCACTCGTGAGAGCTCCACCATCTTCGGCTGTGTCTGCACACAGTGTGACCAGTCGTTTCCGACCAGTGGTTGGAAGCAGCCAGTCACAATCTTATTATTCAAGAAAGGTGATCCACATGGCATCACCAACTGGCGATACATTGCCATCATGCGGACCATTTATAAGCTATACTCAGGTGGGTTAGGCAAGATAATAACCACCGGGATGATAGACAACAATGTTTTAGCGCCAGCGCAGAAAGGGTTTCTGACACATTACAGAGTTTTTGAGCATAACTTCACACTCAAAACAAAATTTGAGAAGGCAAGTTGTGAAAAAGGCCAGCTCCTAGCAGCTTGGTTGAATCGTTCTAATGCCTTCGGCTACGTGCCGCATGACGCGATCTTTGCGGCCCTTGAAAGAATTGGAGCTGGCACTAAACTAAAGAAGGTTAGTAAAGATATGTATATGGGTTCTTCCACCCATATACAGACTAAAAATCGGCTCAAGACAACATTTACATCGAATGTAGAGTAAGGCAAGGCTGTCCTATGAATGGACTTCTCTTTAACCCTGTTATTGACCCCGTAGTTAGAGCTATTCAGAGCGGGAATACAAACCATCAGATTCTCGCCTATGCTGATGACACGGTACTATTATCCGACGACTCGATAAAGCTACAAAACAGCATTAATGTCATCAATACTATGTCAAAGAAGATCAACATAAGTCTTACAGCTTCGAAGTTCTTCAGCCTACATCTGTCTGGTGAGACCCCTGTAGGGACGAGAAACTCCATTATTAAAATTGACAATGAAGATCTAAAGGCTTTGAAAGTTGGAGAGTTTGAGAAGTTCCTTGGGAAGCCTGCTGGATTTCGCATCTCATTCGACGCGAAAAAACTGGCTGACCTCATCTTCATGGCACAGAAGATCTTACGTTCCAAGTTAGAGTTATAATATAAAGGCCGAGGTTAAGGAGACCCTATACCTATCCCAGGAGGCCTCTAACGACTATTTATATGGTCCTACAAAGGCAAGTTGTCTTGAGTTACCTGTTGCAGAGAATGATACAGACCATCACCTGATCGATAATGCCTTCAAGGTCCTGAATTCAACTTACATCTGTACTGCAGAGCTTTCTCTTGAGGACCTGAAGACCTTAGTCCAGAAGAGACTTGGAAGACCCGTCCTTCATGAAGACGTATCAGCCTTCCTGAATGGCCATAAGGAGGGCGAGTTCAGGTGGAACTCTAATCCATTTCAATCTGTCTGGGCTCAAGCTTGCAAGGCCTTGAGAAGAAACCAGATTATATGGAAAATGGAGGACTTTGTACAATCGGTTACATCTATGAAAATATCATGTGCAGCAATGATCGTCATAAGGCGCTAAAGACACTCAGAATAAACCTTCAGTCTAAGCACCTTAATAGATTGATCAGCCTGCCCAATCAAGGTAAAGTATCGGAATGCGTAGCCGCAGAGACAGCTAGCTCCCACTTCTTGAGAACCGGTCTGTTTACCAGATTTGCAGACTGGAGATTTATCCACCGAGCTAGGCTGAATTTACTACCGCTCAATGGGAGTCGCCGTTCTGCATCTGATGGCAACAAGAAGTGTAGGCTGCGAGAATGAGACTCTGCCTCATATAGCTAATCATTGCAAGAGATACTCTGCATTTTATCTGCGGAGACACAATGTTGTGGTCTCCAGGGTCAGAAGGTCAGCTGCTGCAAGATACAGTATCTTCAGCGACAACCAGGTCGTGCATGACGAACTACGCCCAGACCTGGTTATTGTCAAGGAAGGTAAAGCCTTAGTGCTGGACATTTCAGTTCCATTTCAAACAGGAAATCTGCTTTCGAAGATGCCAGACTGGCCAAAAGAGAGAAGTACGCGACCTTGGCGACGGCTCTTCGTATACGTTTTATATCGGTGGAGGTAAATGCCGTTTTAGCTGGGTCATTGGGATCTTGGGACCCAGCTAATGACAAAGTGCTACGTTCCATCTGTAGCAAGAAATACTTAACTTGTGTGTTGGACACAATTAGCTTCATGCGCGATATTTATGCGTAGCACATCACTGGTGTCCGACGAAGATGATCAAGTGCCCTGGCTGGGGTTTTTCCAGAGTTTCCACAGTCTGTCAAGGTAAATACCGGGGTAGTGAGGTCATATAAGGCCGTGGCTATGACAGTGAAGTAGAAATAGACTGCTTACCCGATTATGCGACTACAGAAATGTAGTGAGTTACGTGGTGTTTTTGTGTGTAGTGTAGTGTCCACGAATATCAAAAGACAATTCGGGGCGTTTTATGCCAGTTTCTGATGTGAAGTGTAGGGTTTTTAATATTACTTTTTTTAATTTGCCTTAAACATTACTTCTGTTACAGTGCGCGACATCCAACATGTGTATTTTCTTTAGTGTGTGTTACATCACGGTGAATTAATATGTGAGGGACTAGGACAACGTCAAGATGGACTTAATATGTCGCAGTAGCGAGGACACTTGTTCTTGCCGCCGTCAGTAGCCTGATGATATGTAAATCTAACAATCAGCAAGATAATAAACATTCTCTCGAAAAGGAACTATTGAGAAACCATTTGCAGAAGAGAGCTGACAGCAAACACATTGCTTCAACAACTAGGAAGCGAGCTAGAAGAAGAACGCGAAAAGGAGAAAGTGGTAAGCACTTGCTACCTTTGTACGGATAGTAAGGGCCGGTTGCAGAAACGATGACTAGTTTTAAGCCTTAGACATCGTCTACCTAAACAACGTCTAAATAAAGCATGATCTTCCATTGCATAAACATTGTTCAGTCAATTTTTAACTAGACATCGCTTAAAGTTTCAATTTTGGTTTGAAAATGGAGACAGAAGTATCTTTCATGCAACTCTTTGCTTGTTGCAACCAATGAAATTCGTCGGTGCGCGCCGAACGCCAGTCAGCTGTTTGTCTTCCTACACATTACTCAAATATGGCTGAGCATGACTTGCCCACAGATAAGAGTATCGCTTTCGGTGCAAATTAAATCTCACAATATTATCGACACTAAAGCGACACTCCACTGTACGGGAAGTGTAGCTTTGATATAACGCTGTAACAGTGAGTGTAATCTACTCACAAATACGGTAGCTTCGACGAAGGGAAGATGAAGCAACAGTAATATGTAACCGAGTGTATTGTACAGGCCATATAGATGTAGCTTGTATTCTGGAGATCGTAGGTTCGAAACGCATTATCGGAAGCCGTGAAAATTGTTTTCCGTAGTTTCCCTAGTTTTACACCAGCCAAATACTAGGGCTGTTGTTATGGCCACGGCTCTTCTTACCCAGTACTCTTTAAACAATATTCACCACCACCTGCCATTTCCTAACTGATAGTTGCCGAAAACTTATACGATTATGTATATATATAAACCCCACACAACCTACTTGTTAGTTTTCACTATTATATGTGTTTAATTAGCAGTAAATATAAGTGAATCCCTCCCGGTTGATCTATGTGACAGCCCTCTGACGATCGGGACACGCAATTCTGATATGTACCGTGAGTAGTAGAAATGACTTATAATTCCGTGGAAATTACCCCATGTATATAATAAAATATATCGGTTGCCAATAACTGTATTCAAGTTGACAGTTACCGGACTGTCACTTTGTCAGTCTCAAGAAACAAATCTCGAAAAGCGAAACCGTATTTTAAGATCTATCTCCGCGTGCATGTCAAACGAATTGCTGCGATTTAGCAGCGGGCGACCCACAGAGAGGCCGTCGGACTAACCTTTCTTCCCGGAATCGTCTCAACATGATAATACAAATCACATATTTCATGATACATAACCTCTTATTGTGATTCACTCCTCTCATTTGAGGTTAAAGAGTGCTCTCGGCAGTGTTTAAACATGACCGGTTGAACATCGGTTTTAGACAGTGTCTAAGTGATAACTAACGTCTCTGCAATGCGGCAGCCATACTTAGGCATTGCTTAACCGTAAACATCGTCTAAATACCGTTTCTGCAATCGGCTCTAAGTCTCAGCTCTCATGCGTAAAGTGCAAGAAGTTCATATGTCTGCAAAGTCATTTGTAGAGAGCGCCTACAGTAACACTTCTGACATCGTTTCACTCTTTACCTTGTTCTTACTGATATTTACTGTTTTCTGATGTCCTTGGGAGTGAGGAGACTAAATTTCAGATGCAGTGTGACAATAAATTTGTAGAAACGTATACGTTATGTTTAGCAGTGTAGATTAGCAATTTTATTCTGTAAATTATAAATATAGAAGTAATAATAAACCATAACGAAATATTTCTAAAGTCCATATAAATACGTCATTTTTATATCCTGACCCGTAGTCCACAAGAAAGAGTGGGGGGGGGGGGTGAACCATGAGGGTCTGAGAGTAGTAATGACGCTGGCAGGGGATACCTAGCCCCCATCTACAGAGGGATTAGCTCTAGAACACAAGAAGGGGGTGCACCATGAGGTTCTCAGAGTAGCAGTGACGCTGGCAGGGGCTACCTAGTCCACATCTACAGAGGGATCATCTCTAGAACACAAGGTAACTTGTAACAAGTACTCACCAGCCCCTTCACCATCAAGTTTTCTCTTCATTTTTCTTCCAATTGTACTCTTCCGTTTCCCAGCAACGATCGTTCTTTCTTGAATCTAACACATTGTTTTGTTACAGAAATATTTTGAGAATACGGTAATTCTGATGCTGTTTATTTGCTAATAACTCCCTCGATGTTGTTTTCCAGGTATGAAGACACTACAAAATTAATTCTTTATGAAAATTTCGATAACAAGATCATCGCAACTCGTAAATGATGACAAATTGACTTACTTCTTGAACTTTATTTTCGTGTCTTTCCCGATGCATGGGGACGTAGACAGATCCTTTCCCTCAGTATGTTCATTCTTTCTGTTCATTCTCTTGAGCGGACTCTATGTCATGCCACCTATACTACTTGAGCCTTCATTTCAGCTTCCAGAGCTTGTGTAGATGTCTGTAGTAGTGTAAATGTAGGAGTTCTGACGCCACCTCCACCTCATTGCCTGTGCTGCCTTACACCTCACATGACCTCACTAGAGGGGCTGGCTACGTGTCCAGGCTTCACCTTACAGACCTCGTTCTCGACCCTGGCCTTAATGGCCTAAGACCCCAGTTCGATGCCAAAAAGTGCAAGCTTAACCTAAGAGCCACCCTGATTATGGTTAAGAGGTGAGCTTAACCTAACAGGCATGACGTGTCTGGACTTAAACTCGCAGATCCCTGGTTTGACTCCAGACCTAAGGGCGTTAACCGTACAGAGCCTAGTTCGATGCTTAAGATTACAAGCTTTAAAATATGAGACTCAAAGCTCAACACACGCGCTATCCGCATAAGAGAAGGAGCTTAACCTAACAGACTTCAAGTTCGATATCCGGGCTAACTGCAGGCTTAACGGCACGCTGACCACGGGTTAACCTAACTTAACCTCCTAGGACATGGAGTTGAACGTGCAGTAAGATGGGTGCTCTAAAGCATCATACGTATGATTTTAGACATCAAGTTCTATACCCAGGCCAACTGCAGGCTTAACGTCACGCTGACCACGCGTTAACCTAATTTAACCTCCTAGGACATAGAGTTGAACGTGGAACAAGATGGCTGCTATAAGGCTTCATATGTATGATTTTAGACATCAAGTTCTATACCCAGGCTATCTGGAGGCTCAACGTCACGCTGACCACGCGTTCACCAAACTTAACCTTCTAGGACATGGAGTTGAACGTGGAACAAGATGGCTGCTATAAGGATTCATATGTATGATTTTAGGCATCAAGTTCTATACCCAGGCTAACTGGAGGCTTAACGTCACGCTGACCTCCCAGAACTTGGAAATTAACGTGGAACAAAATGGCGGCTATCAGGCTTAATACGTATGCTTTATTCATTGGGGCGTAACATTAGAAAACGACTTAAGGAAGCTTGGAGCTGAACTTAGAAGAAGATGGCAGTTATGAGACTTAATTCATATGCTTCATTCATAGGTGCCGAAACATATGAGAGCGATAAGGGAGCTCGGAGCTGAACTTGGAAGAGTATGGCTGCTATAAAGCTTAAGAGGTATGTTTTTAGACTTAAAGATCGATACCCGGGCTAACTGCAGGCTTAAGGTTAGGCTGACCACGCGTTAAACTATCTTGACGTCCCAGAACTTGGAACCGAACGTGGAACAAGGTGGCGGCTATCAGGCTTAATACGTATACTTTATTCTTAGGGGCGTAACATTAAAAAGCGACTCAAGGGGGCTTGTAGCTGAACTTCGAACATGATGGCGGCTATAAGACTTAATTAATGTGTTTTAGACATAGGCGGCGTAACACTGGAAAGTGACTTAGTTGAGCTTGGAGCTGAATTTGGAACTTGATTGCGGCTACAAGATTTAATGCAAGCGCTTTATACATAGGGGGCGTAACACTGGAAAGTGACTTAGTGGAGCTTGGAGCTGAATTTCGAACTTGATTGCGGCTACAAGACTTAATGCAAGCGCTTTATACATAGGGGGCGTAACACTGGAAAGTGATTCAGTGAAGCTTGGACCTGAACTTTGAAAATTTTGGCTGCTATAAGGCTCAATAAATATGTATAATTCTTAGGGGCGTAATATCGGAAGGTTACTTTGGGGCCTCAGATCTGAACTAAGGAATACACGGCAGCTGCACATGGACTAGGGGGCTGGTGTAATATTTAATAAATGTACTTTACTGATAGTGGGTGTAACAACGGGAAATATCTTTCGGGCTCGAAGCTGAGCAACTGTATCATTATACCTCCTCATGCTCCTCCTCCTCATAGATTTAGTCTTCCTACTCCTCCTCCTCATCATCATCACAGACTTAATAGCGTATGACTATCTCCTCGTCTACCTCCTCCTCCTGAGTGCAAGCTTAACCTAACTGGGCTGAGCATGTAACATAATAAGGCCACGCGGTTTTTGACACACAGTGATCACGTGGTCATGGATATGCATATTTAGACTTGTCCGCTATTAGGCCCTCCCTCTTGCAAATTCATGTCTTTATATATGCCATGAGTAGACATTGTTTATTTAGTCGATAAGATACTGTAACATAGAGGTGATCGCTTTGAAGTTCATCATGACAAGGACATTGACAGTTGATGTTAAAGGCTATGAAGTGAACGGAAACAAATTCGTGTACAGAGAGATGGCTGTGTTGGACTGCACTGTGTTGTGGGCACAAAAAGTCGTGACTTTAGTATTTAGCCCAACATCTTCTTACTGCTTGTAAACGGATGAAGATAAAAGGCAAACCCTATGGGTGAAAAACATTTAGGACTTCGGTGGGAAGAAGAAGTAATTCCATATCGCTTTCTACCTATGTTAATGAACGCTTATTTGTCAAAAGAGCCGATTTTGTTTTTCTACTGGTGTTGAAAAGAAGGAATGGTTGCCTGAGTATCTACCATCAAAATATGAAGTTATCGACATTCGTGAATTAGGATGTCCGCCATTTAAAACTCTTCTCAAGGAGCATAGTGGTGAAACAATTAAACAGTCTTCACGACATGTGTGCATGCTTTTGATTGGTTGTGTCGCAGTGTATGCCCGGAGGTGAACAACATTTGTAAATTGCAGTGTCGAAATGACGACAGTGTGAAAGAGGCATTTGAAGAGTAAAGACATCCTGCAATTTCTATCTGATACTAAGTGTAACGAAGTTGAAAAGGCAATCGTAAAGCTTTGTCCTAGCAAAAGGAAACTAAACACTCTTATTGAAGAAGTGTTGAATGCATTACCAAAGGCATTTTTGGTCAATGTAGCTGCGAATACTGTAAAGAAGATCTGGGATAAAGTGCCTCAAGATCCTGTTTTGTCAGAGTGTAGTTAACATCACGAATATGTGAGACTTTCAGTGAGACAGTGCCGCACATGTCAAAACAAACGACTTGACTTCGCTTGTAAACACTTCTCATAGCTGCAAGAAAAGTTGAAGAAACGTGCCGGGAGAAATGTGAGGAAGCATGCTGGCCATGAGCTCATCACTAAGGTGATTGATCTCCTTACATTTAAGCTTCATCTTCCTCGTTACCATATTCTGGCCCTCCAACTCGAATTGACGTCTGTTTACCACGCGGTGATACTGGCACTAGTATGATAGATGCTGCGTGCAGAGTGCACGACATTGCTTATCGTCAAAATAAACCAGAAATAAGACGTGCAACTGATGAAAATCTGCTTCGTAAAGCTATGGAGCGTGTGACTTCACCTAATGCTACAGTTGCTGAGAATTTTGCAGCACTTGTCGTTGCCGGGGCAATGAAAGGGAAACTATTGCTGGGTGAAAGTCTTAAAGGACAAAAAAGGCTGAGAAATATATAAGGACTAAAGAAGTTTTCTTTGGTGAAAGAAGAAATTGTACGTAGGCCTATACGCTGAAATAACTAACATTTGTAAAACATAGTGCATGTGTTGCTCGATTAATATTTTAGCTTCTCTCTTGTCCACTACCAGTCAAAATCCCAACTTAACTAATAGTAGCAAAGTTAACTGACAAGCTTATGCAATAGTAGACAGGAGAGGTAGAGGTTTGCCCCACTCAGCTAGGTAACCCGTACAAACTCAGCTGATCGGCAGTACCACAGCACCATCCATACCTAATGGCCCCGTGAGAGTGAAACAAATCAGGAAGCGTCACACACCACTACACACCCAGAACAAAGATGAACATAGAAACAGTTTAAAACTCACCTCCAGGTGGTAGAAAGGAACAACAAGACCGGTGGATCAAGTTACCAACCCGTCAGTGTGTCAAATAGTATTGAGCAGAAACAAGACAAATCTTTTCGTTTAAAGGAAGAGAAATTTAATTCATGATCTCAAAGGGGAAATTAAATGAGAGAATAAATTACAGATCATCCTCGAAGATTTGCATAATGGTTAAAATATAGGTTAATTGAATTAATATAAAACAAAGTTGATATTCAATTAAATTCAAATTAACATTAAAATAGCATCAAATAAAATTAAAATAAATTCAATTAACCAGATTAAATCCACTGTAAAACCCCCAATAAACTCAAATTTGAACTGAATTAAATTAAATTCAACGAAATTAATTTTAAAACCGCCGGCCGGCAAGAAATGAATTGAAAGAAATAAAACGGTACAATCATACTTTTGGTCACCTTCGCAACAAAACACAAACTTTTTTCTTACATACATACATACATTATCATTATAGACTGTTATGCCTTTCAGCGTTCAGTCTGCAAGCCTCTGAGAATTTACTAAACGTCGCCACAATCCTCGATTTGCAACTAGTGTTGTGGCCTCATTTAGTTCTATACCTCTTATCTTTAAATCGTTAGAAACCGAGTCTAACCATTGTCGTCTTGGTCTCCCTCTACTTCTCTTACCCTCCATAACAGAGTCCATTATTCTCCTAGGTAACCTATCCTCCTCCATTCGTCTCACATGACCCCACCACCGAAGCCGGTTTATGCGTACAGCTTCATCCATCGAGTTCATTCCTAAATTAGCCTTTATCTCATCATTTCGAGTACCCTCCTGCCATTGTTCCCACCTGTTTGTACCAGCAATCATTCTTGCTACTTTCATGTCTGTTACTTCTAATTTATGAATAAGATATCCTGAGTCCACCCAGCTTTCGCTCCCGTAAAGCAAAGTTGGTCTGAAAACAGACCGATGTAAAGATAGTTTCGTCTGGGAGCTGACTTCCTTCTTACAGAATACTGCTGATCGCAACTGCGAGCTCACTGCATTAGCTTTACTACACCTTGATTCAATCTCACTCACTATATTACCATCCTGGGAGAACACACAACCTAAATACTTGAAATTATCGACCTGTTCTAGCTGTGTATCACCAATCTGACATTCAATTCTGTTGAATTTCTTACCTACTGACATCAATTTAGACTTCGAGAGGCTAATTTTCATACCATACTCATTGCACCTATTTTCAAGTTCTAAGATATTAGACTGCAGGCTTTCGGCACAGTCTGCCATTAAGACCAAGTCGTCAGCATAGGCCAAACTGCTTATTACATTTCCGCCTAACTGAATCCCTCCCTGCCATTTTATACCTTTCAGCAGATGATCCATGTAAACTATGAACAGCAAAGGTGAAACATTACAGCCTTGTCTAACTCCTGTAAGTACCCTGAACCAAGAACTCATTCTACCATCAATTCTCACTGAAGCCCAATTTTCAACATAAATGCCTTTGATTGATTTTAATAATCTACCTTTAATTCCATAGTCCCCCAGTATGGCGAACATCTTTTCCCTCGGTACCCTGTCATATGCTTTCTCTAGATCTACGAAACATAAAGACAACTGCCTATTCCTGTCGTAGCATTTTTCAATTACCTGGCGCATACTGAAAATCTGATCCTGACAGCCTCTCTGTGATCTGAAACCACACTGGTTTTCATCCAACTTCCTCTCAACGACTGATCGCACCCTCCCTTCCAAGATGCCAGTGAATACTTTGCCTGGTATACTAATCAATGAGATACCTCGATAGTTGTTGCAATCCTTCCTGTTTCCTTGCTTGCAGATAGGTGCAATTACTGCTTTTGTCCAATCTGAAGGTACCTTACCAACACTCCACGCTAATTTTACTAGTCTATGAAGCCATTTCATCCCTGCCTTCCCACTATACTTCACCATTTCAGGTCTAATTTCATCTATTTCTGCTGCCTTATGACAATGGAGTTTATTTACTATCCTTTCCACTTCCTCAAGCATAATTTCACCAACATTATTTTCCTCCTCCCCATGAGCTTGGCTGTTTGCAACACCACCATGATGATTTCCTTTTGCATTGAGAAGATGTTCAAAATATTCCCTCCACCTCTTCAGTGATACCCTGGGGTCTATTATGAGTTCACCTGAATTACTCAAAACACTGTTCATTTCCTTTTTCCCACCCTTCCTAAGATTTTTTATTCCTGTCCAGAAAGGTTTCCCTGCTGCTTGACCTAGCCTTTCCAGGTTATTACCAAAATCTTCCCATGACTTCTTTTTGGATTCAACAACTATTTGTTTCGCTCTGTTTCTTTCATCTACGTACCAATCCCTGTCTGCCTCGGCCCTTGTTTGGAGCCATTTCTGATAAGCCTTAATTTTACGTTTACAGGCTGCTCTCACTTCATCATTCCACCAAGATGTTCGCCTTTTCCCATCTTTACACACAGTTATTCCTAGGCATTCCCTTGCTGTTTCTACTACAGCATCCCTTTATGCCATGTAATGTTTTACTTCATAAGAACACTGAAATGTCATAGGGTTACTGATTTATTCTTACAAAGAATCATCCTCTGCTACAACCGCATCAAACATCACCATGACTACTATACTATTACTTTCATGGAGTCCATATTAAGTAGATAGCAAGAGTATGTTAACGTCCATGGAGGCTCAAACTCCTTAGCTGTGTAGCGAACAGGTACAGTCAATTAGATAATTCTCCACACTCCCCACCTTGAGCCGTATCACGGTTGCTCAACTCCAACCAGTTGAATGGGTCTTCGAAACACTCTCCCCTCTTTGTCAGTCAGCTCACAGGACCTGATCTTCCCATCTCGTCCCATGATGAGTTTGGAGATTCTAGCTATCTTCCAAATTTGCCTTGGTAGTTTATCGTCGCTGAGGAGCGCCAGATCTCCTTGTTGAAGAAGTGGACGATTATGGTTCCGTTGCTGAACTTCATGGAAACGATTTAGATCCAATAGATACTCGTTCCTCCACTGCTTCCAAAATGTGTTCAGTGCAGACTGTTTTTCTATCCACATCTGATTCATTTCTTCCTTTGTTTTGTTACTATCTTCAACATTGGTCTTTCTGTCTGGTAGCCTTGTTGTGTTATCACCAATAAAAATTGTGCTGGTGTCAGCGCACGATGCTGAAGATCGTTTTCCACATACGTCAAAGGTCTACTGTTGATTGTTGCTTCAATTCCGACGAGAACTGTGTAAATTTCTTCATCATGGAACCGCCTGCTTCCTAAGGCTTTCTTCAAACAGATTTTCACTGTCTGTACCATTCTCTCCCAGAATCCTCCCCACCAAGCAGCGCGTTCGACTATATATTGCCAATGAATATTTTTACCATTCAAAAAATGCACAATGTCTTCTGTTTTCAGATTTTCCCATAATGTGCTAAGTTATCTTTCAGCTTTCTTAAATGTTCGTGCGTTATCGGACCAAATTGTTCGACATAAACCTCTTCGTCCAATAAATCGCTGTAAGGCGTGAATGAATTTCTCCGTACTCATATCTGTCACAAGCTCCAAGTGTACAGCGCGCGTGACAGCGCATGTGAACAATGCAATGTATCTTTTCCGTAATATGCCTCCATTCTTGGAATATAACGGACCTGCGAAGTCCACACCAGTTATCTCAAATGATCTGCTAGGAGTTACGCGTTCTGCCGGAAGAGGGGGTTCAACTTCCGAAGCTGCCTTTGCTTTCAGTTTTTTGCACGGTAAGCACTGTCATGATTTTCTTGATGATATGTCGTCCTCGAAGTATCCAAAAGTCTGTCCTTAAAATACTCAACAAAATTCGTGTTCCTACATGAAATTGGGTTTTATGTTCTTCTTCTACTAACAGTTTTGTGAAATGGTGGTCACCATTTAAAATAATGGGATGTTGCTCGTTTTCATCTAAACTGGCAAATTGTAAACGTCCACCAACTCTTAGGATGCCATGTTTGATGAATGGAGAAAACTTTCTAATTTTGGACTGCTTCGGTAGTTCTGACCTTTCATGTAGTGCTTCTATTTCTTCTGGGAACGATTCTCTTTGTGAATGTTTAATCCAAAACAGCTTTGCAGTTTGAATTTCGTCTAATTGGAGTGGGCCTAACGTTTTTCCTTGACAGCGTGTATTTCGTGTAAATCGTCATATCCATGCTGTAATCCTGAGAACTTTGGTTAATCTGCTATATCTTGTAATATCGAAAAACGCTTCTGTCTGTTTAGCTGCGGTAGCATGGGAAACTGTTTTCTTTCGTTCTGTTCCTGTTTTATCAAGTTCTGTTTGTGATATTTCAACTGATTTCGGCCAATACTCTTCTGGTTTTATAAGCCAGTCTAGACCATGCCACCATGAGTTACTTTCACGCAGTTGATTTGCTGTTAGCCCTCGTGTTATATGATCTGCAGAGTTTTCCTTGCCGGGGCAATGACGCCACTGTGTTGGGTGTGACCTTCGATGAATTTCATGTATTCTGTTCGAGACGAACACGTTCCATTTCGACGCGTTTCCTCTTATCCAGTGTAATTCAATGGTTGAATCGGTCCAAAATTGGACGTGGTGTAATTCCAAGTGTAGTTCACGTTTGACATACTCCGAAAGACGAACTGCTATGATAGCTCCCATGAGTTCTAGTTGTGGTAAGGATATTTTCTGAACTGGTGCGAGTCGATTTTTGGCTGTGATTAATTCGATCCTGACATGTTCGTTTATGGTCGTCTTGATGTAAACTGCTGCGCCATATATTCGTTCGCTGGCATCACTGAAAATGTGCAGTTCTCTGGTCTGGTCTTGCTTGATCCAAGATCCTATCCATCGTGGAATTTTTACTGTTTGTAAGCTTTTTAAACCTTCTAGCCAGTGGTTCCACTTCTGAACTAAATCATGTGGCAAAAGCTCATCCCAGTCGAGGTTTCTCAGCCAAGTTTCTTGGAAAATAATCTTTCCTGTAATTGTTGCTGGTGATAGGAAGCCTAATGGATCGTAGATTCTTGCTGCAGTCTTCAGGACAACTCTTTTAGTACAGGGCATGAGTGCTGCTGTACTTACGGTATTCTCGAACGAGAAGTGGAATTCATCTGTATCCGTATCAGTTGGAATGCCTAAAATAGATGTATTTTGGCGGACCACTTCTTTCGTTTCTCGCCACATCTGGTTCATTGTTATTGAGTTTGATAACCCTTTGGAAAGTGGAATGCTGATCTCATTGAAACAATTTTTCATCTCTGTATAAATGTCTATCAATTCTTCATCCGTGTCACCGCCTGCTGCTAGATCGTCAACATACACGTTGTCTTCTAGAATTTTTAATGCGTTTGGATATTTGTCTTTCATCACCGTTGCTAGTTGTCTTAAAGTTGCTGCCAGCAAATACGGGCTGCATGTCAGCCCAAATGGGAGTCGACAGAAACGGTATATTGTGGTCTCATTGGTTCTCAGCCACCCTTCTTCTGAACGAATCATTTTAAACCAGAAAAAAGGAGTGGAATCTCTGTCTTTCTCATTCAGAATCAACTGTAAAAAGCTCTGTTTCCCGTCTGCTGCAATGTATTTGTTGAACGTTCGTAACCGAAGTAAGGTTGCTGTTGAATATGGATTCAGATTGGGGCCAGATTCTAAGTTGCTGTTCAAAGACAATTCGCCTTTCTCATGTGAAGAAGCGTCAAATACGATCCTCACTTCGGTTGTTTCATGATCATCTCGAATTACTGCATGATGTGGCATGAAGAATGTTTTGCCTCTTTGTGATTCCTCACTACAGAATTCAACTTGTTCGTTCTCAATGTGTTTCTGCATTGCTTGTACATAGCGTTCTTCATATTTCTTATCTCTTGCAAATCGCTTCTTCAAACTATCGAAACGCTTTAATGCAATATTCCTGTTGTCATGTAGATTAGGTTCATCCTTTTTCCAAGGTAGGAATACTGCGCACCGTCTTTCAGTTATCGCAATTTGTTCATTGGTTGTTGTCAAGATCTTCTGTTCCTTGGCTGTGAATTTGCGACTTTCATCATCCCTGATTCCAATGCTCTCTAGCTCCCAGAATCTCCTCAATAGGTTGTCTCTTTCTGAGTGAATGAAGTATGAATTTGTTTCTTTTATCGAAATCCCAGTGCGACTTCCAAATAGAATCCAACCAAAAATACTTCTGCGAATGGTGAGTGAGTCTGATAAGCGGATGATGTCATCTTGGAAGATACGTTCATGGTAATCAGCGCCAACTAATATTCCAATAGAGATGTTCTTCGATATTTCATCCGCATCTGCAAATTTTATACTGCTGAATTGTTGCCTAATATCCATTGGGACTGGTCTCAGAGCTTGAAAAGTATGTGTAGCTTCTAAAGCTTCTATCTTGATTGCAGTTCCCGTGGCTGCTCCTGTAAGTTGAAATCGTACTCGGTTGCGTATTGTTGCTTTACCGTGATGTTCAAGCGTTGAAATAATTAAGGACTCTTTTCCAATGTTTTCCAAGTTTAGTTTATCTGTTAGATCTTTGACGATATAACTGCGTTCACTTCCTGCATCAAGTAGTATTTTTGTCATATGCTGATTGCCGTTGCGATCAGAAATCCACACTAATGCTGTGTTCAAAAACATCTCATGCAATTGTGTATTCCTTGTCTCTGTAGTATGGACGGCTGTAACAGTTGTTTCTTTCGTAAGTGACTCCCCTGTGGTTGTTGGGTTAGACACTCGCGCACTACCCGTGTCACAGATCCTTGCACCAACATTAAAAAACTACAGAACGTCATCTATACATGTAAACACAGTTCTAAACACAGAACATACTTTCACACGAGATTTAATTCTCCAGACATCTGCAAACCTCAAACAATCATACCATTTTCTTTTTACACACTCCCCCGAGTCCCCCATTTCCAAAGAGTACATAACCAGGTTCAAGGAAGTAAACAACACAAAGAACACATATTACTGGTTTCCCACATCCTCCCCCCTTGATTGTCGCACGAAGCAACAATCAACTAGGCTCAAAGGTTCAGTTTCTCAGGAAATTTTACTCTCCTTCCGCTTCTCGTCACCTGTACCTCCCTCAGTGGCGACATTGAAGGTTGTCGGTCTCTGCCATCAACATCAGTGACAGGACTAACATCTGAAGGTGAGGATCCCTCCAACAAGTAGAGTCTCTGTAAAGGGCGGGTAAGTTCACCACTCGTACCACACCATCTCTTCCAGGATATACCTCAAGCACCTTCGCAATAGGCCACTCGATCCGTCTTTTCTGGTCGCAACCAACGAGCACAATGTCCCCTTCCTTGATTTTTGTAGTTTCACCACTTGACTTCTGATGACAGTGTACAAGCTGGCCCAGATATTCATCCCTGAATCGTTTCCTCAAGTCCTGACGTAGTTGCTGGATATATTTCATCCTTTTTGTTAAACATTTCTCATCTATCAAGTCCAAATCAGGAGTACTCACATTAGGCAGGTCTTGTAGAAACATACTAGGCGTGATTGGACTCAAATCTTGAGGATTTTCTGACATGTAAGTGAGAGGTCGAGAGTTTATCAGAGCCTCGCAGTCACATATTATACTCAGTAGTTCTTCGTAGTTTAGAGACGCTCTTCCCAGCACACGACGAAGGGCTCTTTTGATTGTTTGGATGATCCGTTCCCACCAACCTCCCCACCAGGCAGCGGTTGGAGGGTTGAACTTCCACTGGATTCGTAGCAACGAGGCATCTTCTTCTATCTTGCTCCAGTCAATGGATCTGAGCAGGTTATTACTCCCAACAAAGTTGCTTCCATTGTCGCTGTAAATTATCTTTGGCCTTCCTCTTCGTGCAATGAACCTACGAAGACTCATAATAAATCCATTTGTTGACAGAGTGGTTATTAGTTCTAGATGAACTGCCCTATACACGGCACAAGTGAATAGTACAATCCACGACTTCTGTCCTTCCTTGAGGATTAGTGGACCTGCAAGGTCTGTTCCCACAACTTCAAACACCGATGCGTCCTTCACTCTATCTTCTGGAAGAGGGCACTGCACTTCTGGAACCATACCTTTGGCTTCATGTCGTCTGCATTTCTTGCACGATGCAATCACATTTCTAACAGTTCTTCGACCTTTCAGTATCCAGTATCTCTGGCGCAAGTGAGCTAGTAGTATATGAGTTCCACTATGAAGCAGTCTTTCATGTTCCTCCTGAATCAAAAGCTGAACTAGTTTATGCTTGTTTGGCAAGACAACGGGACATTTGAAGTTATCATCGTCCTTCCTTTCCACAATTTTCGTCTTCACCCGCAGGATTCCTTCTGCATCCTTGAAGACACACAGAGATTTCAAACTAGAAACCCTTTCTTTGGTGAACGTTTCCTCTTGTACCAGTTGTATAAGCTTCTTTTCAGCCCTTTCTATCTCTTGCACTGTTAACTTCCCTTTATACCTTTCATTTCTTTGTTTTGCACTATTCTTCACAAATCTGAATATCCATGCCACCATCCTCACTATCTTGGTATACTTCGAAAAGTACTCCAGAAACCATGAGGTAGTACTACCAACTGTCATCACTACCCCTTTCTCCTCTTCCTGACAAGAAGACTCTATGTCCACAGCCATATTACTAGGCCATTCCTCCTCAGGTAGCCTTAGCCATGCTGGTCCCTCCCACCAGGCAGATTCTAAGAGTTCTTTAGCCGAACATCCTCGCGACGGGAAGTCAGCAGGATTTTGTTTCCCAGGAACGTGGTTCCACTCATTCCTTTGTGTGAAGTTTAGTATCTCCTTTATTCTGTTCTCTACGAAGGTTCCCCATTTTCCATCCCTCCTAATCCAACTCAATACAATAGTCGAATCAGTCCAACAATATTGAGGAGTCTCCAGGAGACCTAAACTCTTCTTGACAGTGACTAGCAGTCGGACACCAATGCAGCAAGATAACAATTCTAGTCTAGGCATAGTTACTTTCTTCACCGGTGCAACTCGTGACTTCGCTAGTAACAACTGCACTGTCATCCCACATTTACTTTCACTTCTTAAAAATACAACAGCTGCATAGGCTGAAGCACTAGCATCACAGAAGACATGTAAAGTGTATGATGTTCGATCGCTGCTTGAAGTAAATCGTCTAGGAATTTCAACATCAGCCAAACAATGCAATTCTTCTAACCACCTCTCGAAGTTTCTTTGCAGATCTTCCGAGACCTCAGCATCCCAGCTTGTCTTCTCTTTCCAACTTTCCTGCAATAGTTTTTTCGGTACAACAGTGACAGGACATGTATACCCTACAGGATCAAATACTGCCTGACAGACAGACAAAATCTTTCTTCTTGTTACAGGTGGCTCTATATTTTGTATTTTCCCTACACAAGACAGGCTATCAGTTGTTCTGTTCCATAGTAATCCGAGTACCGGTATGGTTTCTTGAATCACATCGCTTTCATTTAGTGCAGTACTCGCCCAACCTCTTAACTCAAACTTTGCCGTGGCCATCAAACGAGAAGCCTCTTGTATGAAAGAGTTTAATTCTTCTTCCGAACTGACTGAAGCAACACAGTTGTCCACATAAAATGAATGCTTGAGTTTTTGTGCAGTTTCACGGTACCCAGCAGAACAGTTATCAAGATGATGCTCTATAACAGCTCCTAGAATGAACGGGCTGCAATTTACACCAAATACCACGCGACAGTGGCGAAAACTCTTAACCTTCCTGTTCGCATAATCATCCCACCAAAGGAATTTCAGATAATTACGGTCCACTTCGTTCACAGAGATTTGCAGAAATGCCTTCTTTATATCTGACACTACTCCTATTTCCCTTTCTCGAAATCGCAGCAGGATGGATGGTAGAAGTTCCAGCAAGTTGGGGCCTTTCTCCAAACAGTCATTTAGGGACAGCTTTCCTCCTTGTTTACTGGAAGCATCAAACACGGGTCGGCACGTTGTAGTTGAATCACTCTTGAAAACTCCACGATGAGGCATAAAGTATCCCTGCTTGTTTCCAATGTCATCATCAACTTTTTCAATTATATTTTCTTTTAGCCAGTCTTGTAGTACTGAATGATATTCTTCGTATCTGTTCTCGGAGACAAGTTTTGAAGTCATCGATGCAAGTCTTTTCTCTGCCACCATTCTGTTATTCTCAAGATCCTCTCTTCTTTCACACCAGGGTAGGCAGACTTCATATCTACCATCTTTGTTAACAGCGACTGTTCTCTTGAAATGATTCAGAACTGCTAACTCCACCTCCTCTCTGTTTTTCCTGTCTGCTGGATCTGTAATCCCGAGCACATCTAACCTCCAGAGTCTTGCCAGATCTTCACTATGTGTTAGTAAGGATGTTACCAGGTTAGCCGTGTTACCATGTCCTGTAATTTGTGTTGATCCCATTATCACCCAGCCAAGACGAGTTCCTTGTGCCACTAAGCCACACTGTAGTCCTACCATATTTCCCGTGAGTAAGCTTCCTGCATAATCAGCTCCAATTAAAATTTCAATAGTAGGGTGACCAGCTCCAGTGTCAGAGACTACAATGCCCTTCTCTTTTAATTCTTGCAGGCAAGCACTTTGATTAATGCGAGGAATTGAACCACATATAGAAACTTGATCTAAGGCTTCAATCTCACATGAATAATTTCCTGTCATGCTCTGAAGTGATACTCGATATCTCTTGTGTACTTGTCTTTGCGACGAGATTCCCCCAAACAGAACTTGTATGAGATTTTCAGATCCAACACAAGAACAAGCCATTTCCAGAGCAGTCTTCTTTAGAATATAGGAACGCTGGGATCCAGTATCTATTATCGCCCTTACCACACGTCGACCACCCTTAGCTGTGATAACTACCATTAGAGTCTGCAACAGGACGTCTGGAGAACAACAGTGGTTTGCACCAACGACACTCGTGTTTTCCCTCCTATTTTCTTCTGACAGTATTGGTTTCTCGTTATTTCTAGGCAGATCAGAACACATTATGGGATAATGTTTTTTCCCACAGATCAAGCATTTTAGTGAGGATTTACACCTTACAGACCTGTGTCCGGGTTTTAAACATGTGAAACAAGCGCGTTTAGATTTTAACATGTCTGTCTTTTCCCTAAGAGACATTCTTTGGGCTTTAAAACACTCCTTACTCTCATGAAACTTCTCACAAAATACACAAACATTTGATCGTGTATTCTGTTTTTCACTAGTCAACAGATTATATGCAGTAGGTACACTTTCATCCTCTGAATCTTTTCTTTCATTGGAGGTTTTACCTGATCTATGAGTCAATTTAAACCCAGTTTTAGCTAACATTATCCTCTCCTCTCCTTCCACCTCAGCCTTTAGAAATTCTAGCAACATCTTCAATTTTTCACTGTAATCACTTGCCTGAGTCACACTTGAACTACTCCTCATCCAGATTCTCAAAAGCTCCTCTGGAATGCTTGATTCAACAAGTGGAAACAAAATTGCCGCATGCTTGTCAAAAGTCACTTCAATGGATTCCAGCGCTCTTAAGTAACACTCAAGTTTATCGTACAGTTGTAAAGTGTGTTCCTTACCTTTCACACTGGTGGCATTTTTTATGACCAAACCTAGGAGCTCTCTGATGTAGAACTCTGTCAGCAACTCCTTCTTACCAAATCTTTCAGTCAGTCCGTCCACTGCCTTCTGATAGTTTTCTGCAGTCGGTGGATAGCTGTCGATGATCTCTCGTGCTCTTGTTCCTGGAACTGTCGCCTGGATCAGGTACTGGAATTTGTCTTCCGCTGCTATGTCTTCATCTTCATGAATTCTGCGAAACTGACTCCAAAAAGAAAGCCAGTCCTTTATGTCACCGCTAAATTTAACCAACTCAATTTTTGGTAATTTCATCTTCTTTTTATGTGACTCAACAGAACATGCCATCTCAAACCTATCATTTTCTTGGGTTACACCTAACCTCTGAGTGTGTGCTTCTATTTTGAATCTCACAGCGTCCATTTTATCCCTATATTCTTCAATATTGGCATACTCATCTTCATATTTCTTATCACTGCCTTCTTCTTGCAAAACCAAGTCCAGTATTTGCTCATCTAACATCGAAAGTTCTTGAAATAAACGTTCCAATTTTACGGACATTAACCTAACATCTTCGTCATTTATTGCGTCTTTATTTAGCTCATCTAGTAAAAGTCGGGAGGTTTTCGTGAATGATATCCTCACAGGTTTCCGTTTCTTACACAAATTCTCCATTGTGGCACGTACATTTATACTTATCACGTCGGGGTCACCAAATTAAATGTTGGGTTAGACACTCGCGCACTACCCGTGTCACAGATCCTTGCACCAACATTAAAAAACTACAGAACGTCATCTATACATGTAAACACAGTTCTAAACACAGAACATACTTTCACACGAGATTTAATTCTCCAGACATCTGCAAACCTCAAACAATCATACCATTTTCTTTTTACACACTCCCCCGAGTCCCCCATTTCCAAAGAGTACATAACCAGGTTCAAGGAAGTAAACAACACAAAGAACACATATTACTGGTTTCCCACAGTGGTTACTGCCGTTATTGTATTCAAGGGTGACTTGCAAATGGATTTATGATGTCCTGTGTTATTACAGACTCGACATTTCTGATCTTTCTTTCTACAGTCTTTCATTTTGTGGTTTTTGCCTAAACAGATGAAGCATCGTCCATCTTTCCTTAATTTTTCTGATCTGGCTGCAACCGAGACTATTTTATGGCATTCGTTACTCCAGTGGCCTCTTCTATCGCAAAAGGCGCATGTGATTGGGTTTGTTTTTATTTCATCGCTGTACGGTAGTTTAGGTGGATTATTTTGCTGTTCAGTATGCTTACTCTTTTTTATTTCTTTCTTGTATTGACTGGTGTGTAGATTCATTGTTGTAGAGAACCGTTCTCCTAAACTGTCACTGAACTCGTTCAACTTCTCTGATTTTTCTTTGCTGAGTACCCATTTGTCCAGGAAATTCATCAGGGCATCCAAGTTACCATCATCGCCCTGCGTAGTGTACCAGGCGAATTTTGTTTCATCTGGAAAGGCACGTAAAATATCTGCAGATAAAAAGGAACCAAGCATGCAGGCATCAAACCCAAGTCCTTTAAGAGCTGCAATATTCATTTGGCAACTGTTATATATGCTTCTCAACTCGGTAGTAGTTGGATCTGAATTTTTTCTCAAGGTACGGAAGAAATCGATATGTTCCTGTTGCTGTAATTTAATGTTGTCGAAGCGTTCCTTCAGCTTCTGAAGTGCGATCTTGTAATTTTCCTCTGACATTTTCAGCCCACTGATGAGATGTCTGGCTTCTTCTTCTACCAAGTTCCATAGATACAGATGTTTATCAACTGGCGTAATTGCCGAATTATTATGAATTGCTGATTCAAATTGCTGATAAAATCTTGGCCAGTCTGAAAAGGTGCCCATGAAAGGTTTAATTTCAAGCTTAGGTAAGCGTGGTCTCACGATTGCAGACTGAAGAACAGTTGTTTCATTCTTTGCGTTTGATTGCTGCTGGGGAAACCTAATTTCTGTGATCTTCTTGTTTGCTATTGCAATTAGTTTTCGGCCTTCTATTTGACGGTTTTCACACTCTTCTGCATCCCGTTCGTTCGCATCGTCTTCCTGCAACGCCTGTATCCGTTTCTGAATTTCGCTCAAATCTAGTAGTAGTTCGTGTAATCTTTGCGCTAATATTTCCATTTCGATGTCATCATATCCATCTTCGATCGCTGTTCGTAGTCTTTGAATAAGTCTAGTTTCCGACGATCTGGTTGCTGTTCGAATGCGTCTTTCAGTCTGTAAAATGTTTGCATTTGAAACTGTAAACTGAGCAGTAGGTGCGTTAATATTCGTATTTTCCATGTTTCCCTGAACTGAATTATGCACGAATACCGTTAACGAAAATAACACACACTACGTACATGGACATTACCGTATTCCTGTCTTTAACCTATATCTGTAATGTAATTGGTATTTTACTGCAACCTGAAGTTACACTGCATTCGTAAACAGTCCGGGTTTCCGTATTATGTTTTTACGACGGTTAAATCTTAAGCGTTGGTTTCGTATAGTACTGATCCTGTCAACAGAGGCTTTACACTCTTGTAATATTCACTGTTTTTGCGACGAACTTTGAAACGTACAACGATGGTTCGTAACACTTCAAGTGAGTCTGTTCGTAATGTACATAATTACGTATATTCCTTCAAATGTATATCCGTTGCTTAAGAAATTGAATGTAAGTAGAGATCTTACTTGGGTTAGCTGGTTTCTTGTTGATACGGCAATGCTGCTTACTGTTGTCTGCCCGCGTCTTTCTAGCCGCTGATCGTTCCATAAACGGGTTTCGGCACCATTATGTAATGTTTTTACTTCATAAGAACACTGAAATGTCATAGGGTTACTGATTTATTCTTACAAAGAATCATCCTCTGCTACAACAGCATCAAACATCACCATGACTACTATACTATTACTTTCATGGAGTCCATATTAAGTAGATAGCAAGAGTATGTTAACGTCCATGGAGGCTCAAACTCCTTAGCTGTGTAGCGAACAGGTACAGTCAATTAGATAATTCTCCACATGCCACCCATTCACTTTCTATATCCTGAACCTGCTTACTGTCTACTGTTCGAAACTTCTCACTAATCATATCCATGTACTTCTGTCTAATTTCCTCGTCCTGGAGATTTTCTACCCTTATTCGTTTGCAGACACATTTCACTTTCTCTACCCTAGGCCTAGAGATACTTAGTTCACTACAGATCAGATAGTGGTCTGTATCATCGAAAAATCCCCGAAAAACTCTTACATTCCTAACAGATTTTCTGAATTCAAAGTCTGTTAAGATATAGTCTATTATGGATCTGGTACCCCTAGCCTCCCATGTGTAGCGGTGAATAGCCTTATGCTTGAAGAATGTATTCGTAACAGCTAAACCCATACCAGCACAGAAGTCCAGCAAACGCTTGCCATTCCCATTAGCTTCCATATCTTACCCACATTTACCGATCACCCTTTCGTATCCTTCAGTTCTATTCCCAACTCTCGCATTGAAATCGCCCATTAGCACTATTCTATCCTTGCTGTTGACCCTGACCACGATGTCACTCAATGCTTCATAAAACTTGTCAACTTCATCCTCATCTGCACCCTCACATGGTGAATACACGGACACAATTCTTGTCCTAATTCCTCCTACTGACAAATCTACCCACATCATTCGCTCACTTACGTGCCTAACAGAAACTATGTTGCGTGCAATGGTATTCCTGATAATGAGCCCTACCCCAGACTCTGCTCTTCCCTTTCTAAAAACCCGTCAAGTACACCCTATAATCTCCTATCTCTTCCTCATTATCTCCCCTTACCCGAATATCACTTACTCCTAGCACATCCAGATGCATCCTCTTTGCTGACTCAGCCAGTTCTACTTTCTTTCTTCCATAAGCCCCATTAATATTGATAGCTCCCCATCGAATTCCATTTCGTTCGCCAAGTTGTTTCCAAAGAGTCCCTCGCCTGTCAAATGGGAGTGGGACTCCGTTACTCCCATAGGTCCGAGGCTTGCTTAAAGTGTTCTGAGCTCGGTAAATTCATGAAGCAGGATGCTGCCCTACTTGCACATAGTCCAAGTGAGGATCTCTCCTCTAACGGGTTATGGACCACCGGTGAATTGTATAGTCCAAGCCGCCTGAGCACAAGGAGGGCCACGACTCAGAATATGTCCGAGATGCCCACTCCCATTCCATAGCAACTGGTATCCCGACTCTCAGGACCACTTACTAGGCCACTCAGCCGTTGCCCATGGTTCACGAACTAGGACGTGACTACAGTAACCCACAAACATGAACCATACTTTTTTCTTAACAGAAGGAATTATTCTTTTAAAATTTGTAAATGACACCTAGTAGGAATTGAATTTACGAACGTTCTCAACTTCTTCAACACACTTTGAGGGATGCTTTCTCTCTTTCTCGAATTACATTATTGATAGGGTAACAAGATACACTGGGAGCTCCAGCATAGGATATCAAATCCTTTTAGTAAGATACCCAAATGGAATGGAAGAACTCCACAACACTAAACCGGGAAATGAAAGGAAATGGACGTAGACGGGGGCTAAAATCACATCCAACACGGGTTACATAAAAAACACAGAACAATATTACGACTGGGCTGTCCACCTTCTAAAAATTATAAACATCTTTAGAAACAATCCTCATCACCAAGGCAACCATCATAAATTGTTATAATTAGCGAGAACCAATCCCGTTAGTGGACCAATAATGGTAGGAAAAATGGAGGCAAATAAACAACAGGCTATTACCCAAACTCACGTAAAAACCAAAATGAGAAATAAAACGAGATTAAATTGAAAGAAAAAGGAACAAATTTAGTACCAAAGGCATCGAACCATGGCAATCCTTACTGGAACTCCCATGTATTAACCGAGTTTTAAACAAAGATTTAATTTGAAACAGCAGAACAGCCGCCAGCTGTCAATACTAATAATAATAATAATAATAATAATAATAATAATAATAATAATAATAATAATAATAATAAAATAATAAAATTTCCTTTTTTTCAATTTTGCCCCAAAAACGTACAAAATGTCTTATGGTGATCGTTAACCACTTCGTGGTTAAATAAAGCTAAACTAATACATTTTCAACCCGATCTTAGTAGTACAGTATTATGCCTTGATTTTGAGTTGCGACCTTCACCAGCATATCTGTCTTACGTTTTTTGAAATATTACCTGTGCATACACATATGTAAATATTACTCCGGTCTCTTAATTCTAAGTATCGGGTCGCAAGTCACACAAAGATTCCAAACTGGAATTGTATTCTCGAGCATAAGTTCTAACATATGGCATATAATCATTTCTCAGGGTAAAACTCACTTCGTTGTTCCTAAATGCATTAAATAAATCGCGGATTCCGTTGAAGAGTCGCCATCCGTTGAAATATTTATAATATATCCTTATATTAAAAGAAGTTATCAGATCCTCACCTAATATTAAGCGTAAGCTAGCTCAATAATTCCGTATGCTATCCTACTATTACCTACTTAAGGATTATAAATGCAAAATCAAATCTATATACAATTTATTAGCATGCTAATGTATAATTACAATGAATCATATATATTCATTGGCAATAAGGAAAGGAAAATCGTAATATTTTAAGTATCATCCCCAAAGTGCTTGGATTCCGGAATAAACATATTTGAAAAACGTTCAAATCTTCAATACATTTGCTTACATAATTGATAATAACCAAATTATACCATATCCTCCATGATTAAATTCGTATGAGGGGACAAATAGGGATCAGACCTTTATTAAATCAAGGAGGAGTGGAATATCTTTCATTTAATGTTGTTTGGAATTTTCTTTGGGGCATAAGTTAAGTTTTATTTTGGTTTACGGTCTATTTGACCAACAATTTAAATATACGTTTGGCTTCTTGTTATTGACTTTCCATGTTACGAGATAAGCATTAGCATTTTTAATTATGGGTTCAAAACACCCATATAGTTACCAAAAATTCCTATCATAACCCAAATGAATAGATTAATTCAGTATATCACCATCTGTACAACATAAACCAACTAAATCTAGTACGGAGTGCCATAGATTTGACGGTACGTCATTCTAATCTGCGAAAATCGTGCCATACAGTGCAAGTCATGTGCTAAAATATTTACATACTCCCAAATATTTCTTCGCTGTGCCATAGTTTCGATAAAGCAGACTGTACTTCGTGTGAGCGCTAACATGCTAACCTTCAAATACGTAAATGTGCGAGATTTCATTCTACTCCTAAAGATATATATATCGTAATACGTAACAAACACGTAACCTCACCATATCCTCTTCCGAAAGTTACAACGAAACAAAAACAGCATGGATCGAAACATGCATTCAACTCAACATGGCCTATATTCATTACTTGCAGCGCTAACCCAAATAAAAATATATTACGTAACACAGGAATCCGCATTCTAATTATCTATCCCATTCTTCAATAACGAACAGAAACATGTTTCCTCATTCTACATATAACATGCCACATTAACATTTCATTTCCTCTGTAAATATATATATCTTCATATTTAAAATATATCATCACTCAATTCCACTAAAATAACCCCTGTGTTATAGACGCAGTATTCAATAACCTGACTATACTTTATACACTGCAACTTCGTAATATCAAACACTTCATTACCATATTATTATCATACTGGCCATGGTTGGTATACATATTGACCCGAATTTCTAGGTTACGTCTTATATCTCGCTTATATTTATACATCCACAACTGGTTAAACGCTTCACGGTTTATACGTATTAATTGGCACAAAACATGCATAAATACACAGTCAGATCTAGTTTCCATTAACCTTAACATTATCACATTAGCACTGCAGTTATATAGCACAAAATAGCACTGATCATCGGCTAATGAATCGCATTTGTATTCATATATCTTCTCATTGGCACTTGATCTCTTATATCTATCACTCCTGTACACCTATAAATATTTTTCATTAATTGATTTGAAATTCATTACGATGCAACTCGTAATACTTATCTCGTAACTGGCTTTCTGCTGGCTCTCAGCTGGACTACGGCATCATGGAACAGGCAATCGCTGCGATCCGAAGACTACGTCATCTGCGGCTTCATCTTGGGTCTTGGCTTGAGCTAATCAGTCTTGAGCAAAACATCTCCTCTGTTTAAGCTGAGTCCATGTCACCAGTCATCATGCAATCATAAAAGAACAAAAATATGGTAGAGTACATAGTATACTGGTGAAAAATAGGCAATTCAATTCCCAATACTTGTTGTTGGAAACTCGTGTTAGCCGAAAATATTCTTTTCTTTAAATTTATAATGTTCTCTAATTTGGCCTATTCCTTGTTCTTTCTTTTGCTTAAACAGCTATTGCCTCCCTCCTGGAAACAATAAATTTTGCCGTTATGGTACTACTTTCGGCAACGTGTAATTCAGCTGAAGCTTTCTTTCCCCGATTCTGACTTCAGATCTCACAGTGACGAATATTTCTTTCAAATATACTCCTTTTCCGTATTGTATTCTTGCAGATAGAGTCTTCTATTCCGTTAATATATCAATATTTCCGTATATGACGTTGAGTTGATCTTTTAATAATCTTATTATAAGCCGTGCAGCTTCCCTTAAACTTGTATCTTTCATCAGTCACAAAGTAGTCAAGAATCGTTCTCTTTCAAATTTTTTTTTCGTCCGTCATTATTTAACTCTTGAAATTCTTTTCCCTTGCGGCCGGGCGATATCGATTTATTCGATCATTACTCTGTGTTCTTGCACCTGAAGTTATTGTCCGCCATCTTTGTCCACTGTATTCATTCCATTGACGGCCGCTAATGTAACGTAATGGTACAGTATGTTGGTAAATTTTTCACAAGAATGCTGATAAATTTTTGACGCACACCATTTTTTATTATAGAAAGGGTTTCCTTGGACGGATTCCAGAAGTAGTTCATTCCTGACGACGAATATACAAATTTAAATAGAGTTGTACACTTACAGTTAGGTTACCGCAGTAGTAGAGAAGTTCAAACATGGCCTAGCCATGTTGCCTTACCAGACGAAGATAACATTTTAAGCAACACAACTAATCTCACATACGAGGATGAACGAAAAAATCTTCTGAGGGTTTTGGAGCACAACCCTCCTTTTTAGTGCTACTATCCGTAATCCATGCCACTACTCCAGTCCATGGCGCGGCGATAAATACACAAGCGTCTGCTCTCCATCATGGGACCTATGCGAGTGCAACACTACGCTTCGCTTCCTCCCCGGGGTCGAGAGTTCCAAGAAGGCCGACTCATGCGTTGATTGGCCAGAGCAAAACGGAGGGGGAAACCGCCGATAGTTAGCACTACTGCCGTAGGGTAGCAGTAGCAACCAGAGTTTACATAAGCTCGAAGAATAAAACATAACTTGGCGAAGCATAAGAGATAATCGTGAGAATTGTATTATATTGACACAAATTTCTACGGCGTAACAGCCAATGCGAAAACGTAAATGGAGAGGAGACAAATACGAAACCTCGGTTTCAGGTTCTAGAATAAAAAAGAAAATTAAACAAACGTTTTAAAATACATCCTCTTTATTAATCCATGAATTGAGTGTGTTATTAAAACCAAGCCATTCGACGTACAGTTTATTACCGCGCCAACGAATAACACGTTCTATTAAAAAGTGATTAGGATGTTTAACTTTCTGAAGCTCTTTTATGTAGAATCCTCCCTTACAGGCTTTCATGAAAGAACGTTAAGTAAATTTCAGTAGTATAAGTGGACAGTTCTAAAGCGGCCGCTACCACAGGCTCTTCGGCCGCCTTCGCCTCCACATGCTCTCGGGAGAGTTCTGCACCTCATTGACTGCGCTTCCGCCGCCTCCACTTCCCCGCACTCTCGGGAGAGGCCCCCTCCGCATTGACTGCGCTGGCTAAGACTGCATGCTTAACCTCACATCCGCCATCTTGAATGGACTTAACCTTACTCTTGACGCGTAAGAGAGCAAGCCTAACCTCATGGAGGGGCCTATCCACATCTTTATGACGATAGCCCTTCCTGGCGCCTAAGAGAGCGAGCTTAACCTCACATCCACCATCTTGAAGGGCTTAACCTAACTCTTGACGGGTAAGAGAGCAAGCCTAACCTCATGGATGGGACTAACCTCAGTTTTAGGGCCGGAAGTCCTCCCCGACGCCTAGGAGAGCGAGCTTAACCTCATATCCGCGACCTTGGTGGGGCTTAACCTTACTTTTTACGCGCAAGACAGCATGCCTAACCTCATGGAGGGTCCTAACCTCAGTTTTAAGGCCGGATGCCCTTCCTGGCGCCAATTGCACAAGATGAGGCTATACATAGCACTTATGAGACGGCTTAAGGGCGCTTGCGCAAGATGATGGCTATCTAATTGCACAAGATGGCTGCTATACATAGGCTCTTATGAGACTCCCTAGGGATGCTTGCACAAGATGGCGGCTATCTAATTCTACAAGATGGGGCTATACAAAGCTTCTTATGAGATCAACTGACTGGGAAGAAGCCACATATAATGCCACCAACGAAGTTATTCCAACAGAAGATAAAAAATTCCATCACAACATCACCCAATCCCCACTCTGTAAAAAATGTCTGGAGGTGGACACACAGAGGCATGAACTTACTACCTATAGAAGTGTCAAACTTGTCTGGAAATGGTTTTGTTCTGTGCTACGACAGATGAGAGGATCAGCTAATCATAATGCAGCTTACAGAGCAGCTTTGGAGCTCGATTTCTGTACGCAGCACTTGAAATTTGCGCTAACCTGGCTTGTCATGGGGTATCTTTATTATGTCCAGAAAAACGAACAGTGCTCCCTGAACACGTTCATCCGACTTCTAAAAGATGCCAAACCACAATTACTGAAACGTGTGCCACCGAGAGAGAAACATCACGTTAAGGAACTCGAGTGTGTTTCATTATAACAGTGAAATGGTCGTGCAGTGTTTTTCATGCAATGTGTTTTGTGCCAGTGGTTTTTTCTTCATTTTCTTCTTTCTCAGTTGAAATGACTATTCTCTAGAACAATAAGATACGAGAGAAAATGTAATATTTTTTTCAAGTACGGAAGGACTTGTGACAAGTGAACATTATCGTATAATAAGAGATTGAGTGCTTAGTGCTTTGCTTGTTGTATTCCTTTTGTATGTTTATACTGTACCTTTATATTTGGGAGATATAAAATAATTACAAAAAAGAAGGTAAATGAACGAGTGCTGGGGCTCCAAAGTTACCGAGCTCTCGATGCGATATATATCGATTACTACAATGTAACGATTACAATTTTAATTTCAGAACTGAATTACGAGTAAAAATCTTTACATGTAATTAAATAACTTGCCATTCTTGGAAGTGAGCTCTTCATAAACGTAGTGTTCGTGCTCCTTACAAAGAATGGACGACAGAGCGCGCATGTAAAATAAAAGAGAAAATAGAATGCAATATTCCTCACAGGATGAAATGATCCCTTGTAACCCTTGCAAGTGTTTAGAAGTTGCGTGATATCTTATGGAACTAGTGTCGGGGTATCTTAAAAGACACCAGCGCTGTTATAAGTTATAAGTAAACAAACGATATTGAATGTTCACAGGTCGCGTCTTGGAGCAGTGAAGTTATGTCAAGAGAAAATACGGAATTCACTGTGCGTCAGAAGAGACGAAAGTGATATCGGACAGAGAGAGTGGAAACATAATATGACCAAGCTCGTGACTCCACGGGTGCCATTCTGCTCTAAAACCCCTTGGCATGGCTGTAATACGAATCTCATCCTTTTTAAAAGTAGAAAAAACAACAAGACCGAACAGTATCACTTTGACCGCGGTCGTAAGAAGGGTCTTAAAGGGCGCCTAACTCTATGTGTCCACCAAGTTATCGGATTAGTGATGCGACATGTTGAACTGATACGGGACAGTTGTACAACAAATCACATAATCCTAAGTAGGAGAAGGAAGAGGTAGCCTCTGATTGACTCTCTGCTCGGTTACCACGGATCTCGTAGCTGAGTCTGACACACTAACCAGTTATTTGTGTGAGCCTCCTAACTTTCGTCTTCACCGTTCGACCTTCCTTGGTCTACTCATACTCTGACGCTATTAGGTTTGTGTCTTCCCTACCTTTTCTCGATAGGTTCACTCTCCTCTGATTGGTGTTAAGAGAGGAAGGGTGTCATCAGTTCTGTAATAATCTGTCCCCGATCCCCTGGTGCTCTGCCATGAGCATAACTATCTCTTCCTCTCGGTCAATTACTTGACTGATACTGAAAATCTTGTGCTCTCAGCCCACTCACTGCCTGTGACTGATCAATTAAATATCGTCCCTCCATCTCCTTTGCTCATGGATTGGTATTCGCTAGAGGACCTCTTTTCAAATTGCTAATAATAAGTTCATGATCCGAGCGAGTATTTCCATTATTCGTGTCAGAAGTGCTTACAATCGAGTAACATAACACGAAAATAAACTATGTGGACCATTACGTGATTTAAAAGTCGTTCATTATCTAAGTGGTTAAAACAAGCAATTGTCGTACCTGCTCAATGTCCGTTGTGCTATGAATATCTTGTTATTGTTTTCATTGTGATGTATGGCTGCTACTTTGAAGAGATGTGCAGCTCGTATGGTAGAAATCTACCAGAGTTACAGTTTATGCAACTTTTGTTACATGAATATGTATGTATACTGGGTATTCAGCCCGAAGCTCCGCCAACAGCTGTCATAAACAGTCTAGGCATCACTGAAGAGGCGTACTAGGGAAATGAGGATGGAGATAGTTTCCCGTTGTTTTCGTCACCGAGCCAGCAGTTGCTATTGCATAACAGTATGCCAATCCAATGAAATGTATGCACCAAACGACCCTATGAGCTATATTTTCATACCATTCATAACAGGGACTGACTGCATAAGAATTGTTATTACTAGCATCACTCATACCTCTGTCACTTTCATGTTGTCAAAACCAAGGATGAGACTAAGACAGGTCAATGAAAGTAACAAATTTGATATAGCCCATACCAGAAGACATAGTGCACTGTAAACACTACATCTTGCCAGCAAAGGTATACATGAATCTATCTGGAGATACCTGATAGTTCCCATTCCTCTCACGAAGAAAACAGATCCAGACACTATTCTTATGTACTGTACTTTCTTATTACAGATACCGGTACCGTAATGTGAGCTACATTAAGAAGTACAATCACACCCGTGGTGTGGAACTGCTTATTACCAACGCCTTTCTTATGACCACCCTGAGGATATTTTCTAAAATACATGTTTGTTTCTGTAACAGCTAAACGTGTAAAGTTAAAACTTCGTTCATTGTCAAATTACGACGAATAAAATGCAGTTATAGTGTCTGTGAACACCTGTTTTGCCCGTTAGGCGCGCGTATTAAAGCACCTAACACTTGGATATAACTCATGGGTCGTCCGAGAGAGGCAGAAATATCCTAAAAATACACCAGTCACCTGTCTTCACAGAATTGAGACTCACACTTACTGTAAGACATCCATTAAACGGGGGCACCATAGCCGAGGTTGCCAACACGTCCTTGATTCTCCTGGATGGGTGTGGGTTCTAGAAACGTCAGAAAATAAATTTCATTTTCTGGAGTGCTACATGACAAAGAGGTACACTCAGTCTGCTCCAGAAATGAGTACCAGGTTAATTCGTGGGCCCAAAGTGATTTCGTTCTTCCTCGTGGCTGTGCTGAGGAAAGCACCTTGCGTTTTATGTACCTGGAGCCAAATTTCTGTCACTGGTGATGGAGGGCATTTATACTCGTATCTCAACGAACAGAAAACATCTAAAACCACTTGGATTCTCATTCCAAGAGAAATGAGGTGTTGTCTCAACTAAAATTAATATACAATTGATTTAACACATTACGCAAATGCAGAAAAGTAGTATAATGGGAGAGTTCTGCCGCCTCCTCCCGCGGGAAATTTGAATTCTGGCGGGAAATTTGAATTTTTGGCGGGAAATTTGAATTTTGGCGCGAGATTTGAGTTTGTAAACAAAGCCACGTGATTTTGGACAGCTGTCATCGACAACAACGCATCGCTAACCTCACTGCTGCCATCTTGACGGGCCTAAACCTCAGTAGCGCCAACTTAACCTAACTAGCGCGAGGTAAACAAAGCCACGTGTTTTTTGACAGCCACGTGCTTTTTGACAAACAACAACACATCGCTAACCTCTGTACTGCCATCTTGACGGGCCTAAATCTCAGTAGTACCAACGTAACCTAACTAGCGCGAGGTAAACAAAACCACGTGTTTTTTGACAGCCACGTGCTTTTTGACAGACAACAACGCATCGCTAACCTCAGTACTGCCATCTTGACGGGCCTAAACCTCAGTAGTACCAACTTAACCTAACTAGCGCGTGGTAAACAAAGCCACGTGCTTTTTGACAGCTGTCATCCGCCATCTTTAAACCACAGAGCACTGTGCTGCCCTCTTTATCGTAGTAGATGTAAATTCATCACCTGTCATCGGCAGTGCTGCCATCTTGACGGGCCTAAACCTTAGTGCTACCAACGTAACCTCACTAGAGTGAGATAAAAAAAAATCCACGTGCTTTTTTGACAGCTGTCATCCGCCATCTTTAAACCACAGAGCACAGTGCTGCCCTCTTTATCACAGTAGCTGCAAATTCGTCACCTGTCATCCGCAGTGCTGCCATCTTAACGGGCCTAAACCTTAGTGCTACCAACTTAAACTCACTAGCGCGAGATTAGAATCGGTAAACAAATCCACGTGCTTTTTGACAGCTGTCATCCACCATCTTTAATCTATAGAGCACAGTGGTGCCCTCTTTACCTACTTACCTTTGAAATGTGGTGGCGGATAATTTGAAAAATGCTTTTTGACAGCAGCCATCTTTAATCTAGAGAGCTCCGTGCTGCCCTCTTTAGCTAGATACCTGTGGTGGCAGGCAATTCCACATGACAGCAGCCATCTTTAATCAAGCGAGCACCATGCTGCCCTCTATGTGGTGGCGGCAATTTGAAAAATTCTACATGCTCTTGTTTGGAAACAAACTCACGCGCTTTTTTGATAGCCGTCATCCGCCATCTTTAATCAACAGAGCACAGTGCTGCCCTCTTTAGCTAGATACCTTTGAAATGTGGTGGCGGCAAATTCCACGTGCTCTTGTTTGGAAACAAAGCTATGTGCTTTTTTGACAGCTGACATCCGCCATCTTTAATCTATAGAGCACAGTGCTGCCCTCTTTAGCTACTTACTTTTGAAATGTGGTACGTCACAGCTGTCATCCACAGTGCTGCCATCTTAACGGGCCTAAACCTTAGTGCTACCAACTTAACCTTACTAGCGCGAGATTTGAATCGGTAAACAAATCCACGTGCTTTTTTGACAGCTGTCATCCACCATCTTTAATCCATAGAGCACAGTGGTGCCCTCTTCAGCTACTTACCTTTGAAATGTGGTGGCGGATAATTTGAAAAATGCTTTTTGATAGCAGCCATCTTTAATCCAGAGAGCACCGTGCTGCCCTCTTTAGCTAGATACCTGTGGTGGCAGGCAATTCCACGTGACAGCAGCCATCTTTAATCAAGAGGGCACCGTGCTGCCCTCTTTGTGGCGGTGGCAAATTCCACGTGCTTTACATACTCACGTGCTTTTTTCTGACAGCTGTCATCCACCATCTTGCATCACAAACCTCAGTGCTGCGCTTTTTAGCTAGTTACCTTTGAAATTTGGTGACGGCAATTTGAAAAATTCTATGTGCTCTTGTTTGGAAACAAAGCCACGTGCTTTTTGACAGCTGTCATCCACCATCTTTAATCAATAGAGCACTGTGCTGCTATCATGCGGGCAATTTCGTCAGCTCTCAACCGCCATCTTTAATCTACAGAGCACCGTGCTGTAATCTATGTAGTAGTGGGCAATTTGAAAAGTTCTGTTAGCTGTCCTTCGCCATCTTTAATCAAGAGAGCACCGTGCTGCCATCTTTAGCTAGATACCTGTGGTGGCGGAAAATTCTATGTGCTCTTGTTTAGTAAACAAAGCCACGTGCTTTTTTTGACAGCTGTCATCCACCATCTTTAATCAATAGAGCACTGTGCTGCTATCATGCGGGCAATTTCGTCAGCTGTCATCCGCCATCTTTAATCTACAGAGCACCGTGCTGCTCTCTGTAGTAGCGGGCAATTTGAAAAGTTCTGTTAGCTGCCATCCGCCATCTTTAATGAAGAGAGCACCGTGCTGCCATCTTTAGTTAGATACCTTTGAAATGTGGTGGCGGCAAATTGAAAAATTCCACGTGCTCTTGTTTAGTAAACAAACTCACGCGTTTTTGTCAGCTGTCATCCGCCATCTTTAATTTATAGAGCTCAGTGCTACACTCTTTAGGTACATACCTTTGAAATATGGTGGTGGATAATTTAAAAAGAAAAATTCTACATCAGCCATCTCTCGACGCTAATTACATAAGATGGTGGCTATACATGACTCCTTAAATGTGCTTATGCAAGATGGCCGCTATACATAGGTTCTTATGAGATGCCCTTGTGATGCTTGCGCAAGATGGCGGTTATACAAGGCTCCTTATGAGACGCCCTAGAGATGCTTGCGCAAGATGGCGGTTGCTCTTATGAGGCGGCTTAAGGGTCCATGCACAAGATGGCTAGAGATCCCCTAAGGATGCTTGCGCAAGATGGCGGACGCAAGATGGCGGCTATACACGACTTCTTATGAGACGCCTTAAGGGTGCTTGCGCAAGATGGCTGTTGCTCTTATGAAGAAAGCTAGCATAGAGGCTAACGTGTCGTGCTAGTTCGATTCATTAAATTTGGGGCTTAAATGCATAATGTTAAATATCTCGAAAACGGTGCATCGTAGAGCAAAACGGACAAAATGTTTCTACCCAATAGCTCGGTTCGCAGTATGGGGGACAAGGAAAACATAGTCTAATGATGAGATCAACGGTTCGGTTCTAACTTAGACCCTTTGGTATTAGCTCTGTTTCAGCTCGTAATGAAGCAAGTCTTCGTAACATGATCAGGTCTAGCTATGGTAGAGAGTATAACGTACCGTGCAGGTTCGATTCATTACATTTGGCGCTTAAATGCAAAATGTTCAATATCTCGAAAACGGACAAAATTTTTCTACCTGATACCTAGGTTTGCAGTATCAGGAACATGATAGCATAAGAAAAACATAGTCTAATGATGAGATCGACGGTTCGATTCCTACTTAGGCCCTTTGGCATTGGCAGCTATCTATTTCTACAAGATGGCGGCTATACATAGCTTCTTATGAGACAGCTTAAGAGCGCTTGCACAAGATGACTGCTGCTCTTATGAGACGCCCTAGGGGTGCTTGCGGGAGGTAGCAGCGACAAGACGATGACTATACACAGCTGCTTATGATACGGCCTAGAGGTGCTTACACAAGATGGTGGCTGCTCTGATGACTAAAGCTAGCTTTGCATCGTGCAGGTATTTTTACAGCACTAAACCTCATACCTTTGAAATGTGGTGGCGGGTAATTTGAAAAATTCGACGTGCTTTTTCATAAGCTGTTAAGGCCTCCTCTTATGTCAAGGCATAGCTCTATCGAACAAGTTTAAACCTGCATCGGAATAGCTAGAGTAAGCACGTGCTGCAGTGATGACGTCATTAAGCATGTTTAGACTTGCAAATCACAGAAGAAACGTAACAAGGCTGGAATCGAAAACTGCACTCTATGCCGTGATCTATGTGATCGGAACTTTGATTGAAGTGTTTAGAACACTCAATAAGTAGAACCGAACACTGTACTCGATACAACATGTGTTTAGAACATGTCAGGGGATACCTTTGTTCTAAGAAGATTAGATTACCGCACATTCCTTCTAGGGCTAATAGGCTAAACGGCTAATGGGCTAATGGGCTAAAGGGCTAAAGGGCTTAGGGCTAAAGGAGCAACAACCTCATCGATCGCTATCAGCAAGAACGCTTGTACTTTGTTAAGTGTAGAAAAATAATCTTTATTTGTAAATGGTTTCATGTTCAGAACAAGGAATGGAACCTAGCGGTTACGTCTTACCTAATAAAATCCCCGAGGTGCGATGAGTTACGTTTTTCGAACTAGTGTTTGGAACACTGAACTTTTCAAGATGATAGCAGAGAGTTTAGCAATGTTCTGTTGTTGGATTATAAATTCCGCGCTACAACATGCATAAGGTGGCAGCCTTGAGGTTTACCGCCGTAAAGATGACAAGAGTGAGGTTAGCAATGCTCCGTTGTTGGATTTTAAATTCCGCGCTATAACATGCATAAGGTGGCAGCCTTGAAGTTTACCGCCGTAAAGATGGCAGCAGTGAGGTTAGCGACGCTCTATTGTCCTTCAAAGTGAGGTTAGAGTTCGTCAAGAAGACAGCTGTCAAAAAAGCACGTGGCTATGTTTACCAAACAATAGCACGTGGTCGTGACGTCACGGTCACGTAGTATGTTGCCTCAGCATGCAAAGTTCAATGTCTACACCTACGTAGTAAACATTCTGCTATGTTCACAAGATTTTTTACATATAAGTATTCTTTATGCTTTAAGTTCATGTACATAGGCTATGCTAAGATAGCAGCACAAACACATGCGAACTTTGTACATTCTAATGGAATAAGTTTAGTACTGTGTGCATCATGGATACATGATGTGTGCACGCATTTAAACTTGACTATACGTAATGCTGCTTCTTTGTTTACAAGATTTTTATACATTGCTATACTTTATGCTTTATGTTCGTGCACACACAAGCGATAGTCGTACGCTCTGGCAGGAGAAATTTAGTACGATATTCGATACATACATTATCGATAGGTGATGTGTACACGCTTTAGAACATAGCTCTTCTTTATGCTTTAAGTTCGTGCTCATGGGTTGGGGATACACAAAAGCGATTGCTACATGCTCTAGCGGAAGAAGTCTAGTACGATAGTCGTTTCATGCAAAATCATTAGGTAATGTGTACACGCTTTGAAACAAGGCTATTCTTTGTACTCTAAGTTCATGCGTACAGGTTATGCTAAGATAGCAGCACAGTCTAGCTCAAGAAGTTTAGTACGATATTTGATGCATGCAAAATCGATCGGTGACGTGTACACGCTTTAAAACATGGTTATTCTTCGTACTTTAAGTTCATGCGTATAGGTTAGGCTAAGATAGCAGCACAGTCTAGCGTAAGAAGTTTAGTACGAGAGTCGATGCATGCAAAATCGATAGGTAATGTGTACACGCTTTGAAACATAGCTATTCTTTGTACTTTAAGTTGATGCGTCTTAGTTATGCTAAGAAAGCAGCACAATCTACCTGAAGAAGTTTTGTTTGAGAGTCGATACATGCAAAAACGATAGTTGATGCGTACACGCTTTGAAACATGACTATTCATTGTACTTTAAGTTCATGGGTATAGGTTATGCTAAGATAGCAGCACAATCTAGCGGAAGATATTTAGTACGATATTTGATGCCTGCAAAATCAATAAGTAATGTGTACACACTTTGAAACATGGCTATTCTTCGTACTTTAAGTTCACGTGTATAAATTATGCTAAGATAGCAGCACAATCTAGCGGAAGAAGTTTAGTACGATATTTGTTGCATGCAAAATCGATAGGTGATGTGTACACACTTTGAAACATGGCTATTCTTTTTACTTTAAGGTCATGCGTATAGGTTATGCTAAGATAGCAGCACAATCTAGCGGAAGGAGTTTAGTAAGAGAGTCAATGCATGCAAAATCCATAGGTAATGTACATGCTTTGGAACATGGCTTTTCTTTGTACTTTTAAGTTCATGTGTATAAGTTATGCTAAGATACCAGCACAATCTAGCGGAAGAAGTTCAGTACGAGATTCGATGAATGTAAAATCAATAAGTAATGTGTACACGCTTTGAAACATGGCTATTCTTTGTACTTTAAGTTCATGTGTATAAGTTATGCTAAGATAGCAGCACAACCTAGCGGAAGAAGTTTAGTACGATATTTGTTGCATGCAAACTCGATAGGTAATGTGTACACGCTTTGAAACATAGCTATTCTTTGTACCTTAAGGTCATGCGTATAGGTTATGCTAAGATAGCAGCACAATCTAGCGGAAGAAGTTTAGTACGAGAGTCGATGCTTGCAAAATCGATAGGTAATCTGTACACGCTTTGATACATAGCTATTCTTTGTACTTTAAGTTCATGCGTCTTAGTTATGCTAAGATAGCAGCACAATCTACCTGCAGAAGTTTAGTACGAGAGTCGATACATGCAAATTCGATATTTGATGTGTACACGCTTTGGAACATGACTATTCATTGTACTTTAAGTTTATTGGTATAGGTTATGCTAAGATAGCAGCACAATCTAGCGGAATAAATTTAGTACGAGATTCGATGAATGCAAAATCAATAAGTAATGTGTACACGCTTTGAAACATGGCTATTCTTTGTACTTTAAGTTCATGTGTATAAGTTATTCTAAGATAGCAGCACAACCTAGCGGAAGAAGTTTGGTACGATATTTGTTGCATGCAAAGTCGATAGGTAATGTGTACACGCTTTGAAACATGGCTATTCATTGAACTTTAAGGTCACGCGTATAGGTTATGCTAAGATAGCAGCACAATCTAGCGGAAGAAGTTTAGTACGAGAGTCGATGCATGCAAAAACGATAGGTAATGTGTACACGCTTTGAAACATGGCTGTTCATTGTACTTTAATTTTATGGGTATAGGTTATGCTAAGATAGAAGCACTATCTAGCGGATGAAGTTTAGTACGATGGTCGATGCATGTAAAATCGATAGGTGATGTGTACACGCTTTGAAACATGGCAATTCATACTGCTGCTATGTTCCCAAGACTTTTAAGCATAGCTAATCCTAATGCTGCTCTTAACGACGTCGAGCTAAGGATTGATTACGTGACCGTGACGTCAAGACCACGTGCTCTTGTTTGGTAAACATAGCCACGTGCTTTTTTGACAGCTGTCTTCTTGACGAACTCTAACCTCACTTTGAAGGACAATAGAGCGTCGCTAACCTCACTGCTGCCATCTTTACGGCGGTAAACCTCAAGGCTGCCACTTTATGCATGTTATAGCGCGGAATTTAAAATCCAACAACGGAACATTGCTAACCTCACTCTTGTCATCTTTACGGCGGTAAACCTCAAGGCTGCCACCTTATGCATGTTGTAGCGCGGAATTTATAATCCAACAACAGAACATTGCTAAACTCTCTGCTATCATCTTGAAAAGTTCAGTGTTCCAAACACTAGTTCGAAAAACGTAACTCATCGCACCTCGGGGATTTTATTAGGTAAGACGTAACCGCTAGGTTCCATTCCTTGTTCTGAACATGAAACCATTTACAAATAAAGATTATTTTTCTACACTTAACAAAGTACAAGCGTTCTTGCTGATAGCGATCGATGAGGTTGTTGCCCCTTTAGCCCTAAGCCCTTTAGCCCATTAGCCCTTTAGCCCATTAGCCGTTTAGCCTATTAGCCCTAGAAGGAATGTGCGGTAATCTAATCTTCTTAGAACAAAGGTATCCCCTGACATGTTCTAAACACATGTTGTATCGAGTACAGTGTTCGGTTCTACTTATTGAGTGTTCTAAACACTTCAATCAAAGTTCCGATCACATAGATCACGGCATAGAGTGCAGTTTTCGATTCCAGCCTTGTTACGTTTCTTCTGTGATTTGCAAGTCTAAACATGCTTAATGACGTCATCACTGCAGCACGTGCTTACTCTAGCTATTCCGATGCAGGTTTAAACTTGTTCGATAGAGCTATGCCTTGACATAAGAGGAGGCCTTAACAGCTTATGAAAAAGCACGTCGAATTTTTCAAATTACCCGCCACCACATTTCAAAGGTATGAGGTTTAGTGCTGTAAAAATACCTGCACGATGCAAAGCTAGCTTTAGTCATCAGAGCAGCCACCATCTTGTGTAAGCACCTCTAGGCCGTATCATAAGCAGCTGTGTATAGTCATCGTCTTGTCGCTGCTACCTCCCGCAAGCACCCCTAGGGCGTCTCATAAGAGCAGCAGTCATCTTGTGCAAGCGCTCTTAAGCTGTCTCATAAGAAGCTATGTATAGCCGCCATCTTGTAGAAATAGATAGCTGCCAATGCCAAAGGGCCTAAGTAGGAATCGAACCGTCGATCTCATCATTAGACTATGTTTTTCTTATGCTATCATGTTCCTGATACTGCAAACCTAGGTATCAGGTAGAAAAATTTTGTCCGTTTTCGAGATATTGAACATTTTGCATTTCAGCCCCAAATGTAATGAATCGAACTTGCACGGTACGTCATACTCTCTACCATAGCTAGACCTGATCATGTTACGAAGACTTGCTTCATTACGAGCTGAAACAGAGCTAATGCCAAAGGGCCTAAGTTAGAACCGAACCGTTGATCTCATCATTAGACTATGTTTTTCTTGTTCCCCATACTGCGAACCGAGGTATTGGGTAGAAAAATTTTGTCCGTTTTGCTCTACGATGCACCGTTTTCGAGATATTTAACATTATGCATTTAAGCCCCAAATTTAATGAATCGAACTAGCACGACACGTTAGCCTCTATGCTAGCTTTCTTCATAAGAACAACAGCCATCTTGCGCAAGCACCCTTAAGGCGTCTCGTAAGGAGTCTGTATAGCCGCCATCTTGCGTCCGCCATCTTGCGCAAGCATCCTTAGGGGATCTCTAGCCATCTTGTGCAAGGACCCTTAAGCCGCCTCATAAGAGCAACCGCCATCTTGCGCAAGCATCTCTGGGGCGTCTCATAAGGAGCCTTGTATAACCGTCATCTTGCGCAAGCATCACAAGGGAATCTCATAAGAACCTATGTACAGCGGCCATCTTGCATAAGCACCTTTAAGGAGTCATGTATAGCCACCATCTTATGCAATTAGCGTCGAGAGATGGCTGATGTAGAATTTTTATTTTTAAATTATCCACCACCATATTTCAAAGGTATGTACCTAAAGAGTGTAGCACTGAGCTCTATAGATTAAAGATGGCGGATGACAGCTGACAAAAAGCGCGTGAGTTTGTTTACTAAACAAGAGCACGTGGAATTTTTCAATTTGCCGCCACCACATTTCAAAGGTATCTAGCTAAAGATGGCAGCACGGCGCTCTCTTGATTAAAGATGGCGGATGACAGCTGACAGAACGTTCAAATTGCCCGCTACTACAGAGAGCAGCACGGTGCTCTGTAGATTAAAGATGGCAGATGACAGCTGACGAAATTGCCCGCATGATAGCAGCACAGTGCTCTATTGATTAAAGATGGTGGATGACAGCTGTCAAAAAAAGCACGTGGCTTTGTTTACTAAACAAGAGCACATAGAATTTGCCGCCACCACAGGTATCTAGCTAAAGATGGCAGCACGGTGCTCTCTTGATTAAAGATGGCGAATGACAGCTAATTGAACTTTTCAAATTGCCCGCTACTACATAGAGGACAGCACGGTGCTCTGTAGATTAAAGATGGCGGTTGAGAGCTAACGAAATTGCCCGCATGATAGCAGCACAGTGCTCTATTGATTAAAGATGGTGGATGACAGCTGTCAAAAGCACGTGGCTTTGTTTCCAAACAAGAGCACATAGAACTTTTCAAATTGCCGTCACCAAATTTCAAAGGTAACTAGCTAAAGAGCGCAGCACTGAGGTTTGTGATGCAAGATGGTGGATGACAGAAAAAAGCACGTGAGTTTGTAAAGCACGTGGAATTTGCCACCGCAACAAAGAGGGCAGCACGGTGCCCTCTTGATTAAAGATGGCTGCTGTCACGTGGAATTGCCTGCCACCACAGGTATCTAGCTAAAGAGGGCAGCACGGTGCTCTCTGGATTAAAGATGGCTGCTATCAAAAAGCATTTTTCAAATTATCCGCCACCACATTTCAAAGGTAAGTAGCTAAAGAGGGCACCACTGTGCTCTACGGATGAAAGATGGTGGATGACAGCTGTCAAAAAAGCACGTGGATTTGTTTACCGATTCAAATCTCGCGCTAGTAAGGTTAAGTTGGTAGCACTAAGGTTTAGGCCCGTTAAGATGGCAGCACTGTGGATGACAGCTGTGACGTACCACATTTCAAAGGTAAGTAGCTAAAGAGGGCAGCACTGTGCTCTATAGATTAAAGATGGCGGATGTCAGCTGTCAATAAAGCACATAGCTTTGTTTCCAAACAAGAGCACGTGGAATTTGCCGCCACCACATTTCAAAGTTATCTAGCTAAAGAGGGCAGCACTGTGCTCTGTTGATTAAAGATGGCGGATGACGGCTGTCAAAAAAGCGCGTGAGTTTGTTTCCAAACAAGAGCATGTAGAATTTTTCAAATTGCCGCCACCACATAGAGGCCAGCACGGTGCTCGCTTGATTAAAGATGGCTGCTGTCATGTGGAATTGCCTGCCACCACAGGTATCTAGTTAAAGAGGGCAGCACGGTGCTCTCTAGATTAAAGATGGCTGCTGTCAAAAAGCATATTTCAAATTATCCGCCACCACATTTCAAAGGTAAGTAGTAAAGAGGGCACCACTGTGCTCTATAGATTAAAGATGGTGGATGACAGCTGTCAAAAAAGCACGTGGATTTGTTTACCGATTCTAATCTCGCACTAGTGAGTTTAAGTTGGTAGCACTAAGGTTTAGGCCCGTTAAGATGGCAGCACTGCGGATGACAGGTGACGAATTTGCAGCTACTGTGAAAAAGAGGGCAGCACTGTGCTCTGTGGTTTAAGGTTGGCGGATGACAGCTGTCAAAAAAGCACGTGGATTTGTTTATCTCACGCTAGTAAGGTTAAGTTGGTAGCACTAAGGTTTAGGCCCGTCAAGATGGCAGCACTGCTGATGACAGGTGATGAATTTACATCTACTACGATAAAGAGGGCAGCACAGTGCTCTGTGGTTTAAAGATGGCGGATGACAGCTATCAAAAAGCACGTGGCTTTGTTTACCACGCGCTAGTTAGGTTAAGTTGGTACTACTGAGGTTTAGGCCCGTCAAGATGGCAGTACTGAGGGTAGCGATGCGTTGTTGTCTGTCAAAAAGCACGTGGCTGTCAAAAAACACGTGGCTTTGTTTACCTCGCGCTAGTTGGGTTAAGTTGGTACTACTGATGTTTAGGCCCATCAAGATGGCAGTACTGAGGTTAGCGATGCGTTGTTGTCTGTCAAAAAGCACGTGGCTGTCAAAAAACACGTGGCTTTGTTTACCTCGCGCTAGTTAGGTTAAGTTGGCGCTACTGAGGTTTAGGCCCGTCAAGATGGCAGCAGTGAGGTTAGCGATGCGTTGTTGTCGATGACAGCTGTCAAAAAGAACGTGGCTTTGTTTACAAATTCAAATCTCGCGCCAAAATTCAAATTTCCCGCCAAAAATTCAAATTTCCCGCCAGAATTCAAATTTCCCGCGGAAGGAGGCGGCAGAACTCTCCCATTATACTACTCAGAAACCCAACACTGGTGAAGTGTAATTGGTATCGTTCATTTCATAGCTCGACGATGTTTACCTTTCCATGAAACTTCCTTTAAGTTGTACGTTCCTAGTAACGGCTTGACCTGGTAATGTTACTGAGAGTTCCTTGTTCTACTGCTAGTAGTTATCAGAATGAACTGAGTATTCTCATCTCTGGAGTCTGCTTCTGTGGTGGACAGCAAAGTTCTACTGCTAGTAGTTATCAGAGCGAGTTCAGTTCTCTCATCTCTAGAGTCAGTTCCTGTAGCGCACAGCAAAGTTCTACTGCTAGTAGTTATCAGAACGAGCTCAGTTCTCTCATCTCTAGAGTCAGTTCCTGTAGCGCACAGCAAAGTACTACTGCTAGAAGTTATCAGAATGAACTGAGTATTCTCATCTCTGGAGTCTGTTTCTGTGGTGGACAGCAAAGTTCTACTGCTAGTAGTTATCCGAATGAACTGAGTATTCTCATCTCTGGAGTCTGCTTGTGTGGTGGGCAGCAATGTTCTACTGCTAGTAGTTATCAGAACGAGCTCAGTTCTCTCATCTCTAGAGTCAGTTCCTGCAGTGTACAGCAAAGTTCTACTGCTAGTAGTTATCAGAACGAACTGAGTTCTCTCTTCTCTGGAGTCAGTTCCTGTGGTGTATAGCAAAGTTCTACTGCTAGTAGTTATCAGAGCGAGCTCAGTTCTCTCATCTCTAGAGTCAGTTCCTGCAGTGCACAGCAAAGCTCTACTGCAAGTAGTTATCAGAACGAGCTGAGTTATCTCATCTTTGGAGTCAGTTCCTGTGGTGTATAGCAAAGTTCTACTGCTAGTAGTTATCAGAACGAGCTGAGTTCTCTCATCTTTGGAGTCAGTTCCTGTGGTGTATAGGAAAGTTCTACTGCTAGCAGTTATCAGAACGAACTGAGTTCTCTCATCTTTGGAGTCAGTTCCTGTAGGGCACAGCAAAGTTCTACTGCTAGCAGTTATCTGAACGAACTGAGTTCTCTCATCTTTGGAGTCAGTTCCTGTAGGGCACAGCAAAGTTCTACTGCTAGTAGTTATCTGAACGAACTGAGTTCTCTCATCTTTGGGGTCAGTTCCTGTGGTGCACAGCAAAGTTCTACTGCTAGCAGCTATCAGAACGGGCTGAGTTCTCTCATCACAGGAGTCAGTTCCTGTAGTGCACAGCAAAGTTCTACTGCTAGCAGTTATCAGAACGAACTGAGTTCTCTCATCTTTGGAGTCGGTTCCTGTAGGGCACAGCAAAGTTCTACTGCTAGTAGTTATCAGAACGAACTGAGTTCTCTCATCTTTGGGGTCAGTTCCTGTGGTGCACAGCAAAGTTCTACTGCTAGCAGCTATCAGAACGGGCTGAGTTCTCTCATCACAGGAGTCAGTTCCTGTAATGCACAGCAAAGTTTTCCTGACAAAAGTCAAGCTGGCAGTTGGCACTAACTGAGTTGGTCGTCTGGAAAAGGCGACACATCCAAAAAATTACATTTAACAGGAGTGACACAAAATTGAATGAACGAATGAAATGATCGAAGTTGCATATAACTGGCAAAAGGCCATTTATTCCTAAAATTCGAATTTCAGATTCTGTCCCTGAAGGTAAGAAAAGTCAAATTTTATTTTTAGGATGCGTACATCATTCCAACTGAGCTGAATTTTCTTAGAAAATAAAACTGAATATTCATACCTCTTCTTTAATTTTGTTTTAATTCGATTTTATCATTACAATGTCCATTTTCAATCAACCTATAACATTTAGAAATCAGAGAAATATGAAGTGATCCTAAACAACGCATATATTGTAGTTTTGACAAAAAATCAGTAATCATGTTCATTCCGTCTTATAGGATATCAGGCTATATTTTCCTCTCATCGAGAACTGACCTTGTAACCACTGGAATGTATATATTGTAGTCCCTGACCGTATTCTAAGAGTAGAAAACAAGAACTGCAAGTAGCTTCTCTGTAAGAGGATCAGAATTCTTCTTCATGCAGAGCTTCCTGCCGCGGTATTGGACAGTTGTTGACATTGCCATGGTAGAAACTGGCATATTATCACCAATATACCGTATAAGTTTACTTATGTCGTTGACCTTCTTAATATTAATGGGACTTAGTCTATACTGAGAGAATTAATGAAGCATAACGTAAGATAATTCAAATAATACAAGAAAATTAATCTCCACACTTGACAACTGATTTGACAACACCAAGTATGTCATATTTTTATAAGAATGGAAGTCTAGATATCACAATTACACCTCCTGTCAGGGCACACTTACATTCGTTGAATTCATCTATATCAGAAAGTGTACTTTCAGCTTCCGCAGTGGTCTTCAACTTCAAACAGTGTGTGAATCAGCGGTAAAGACATCCTTGTTCTTTTCCTTGGAAATCGGAAGTGCAGTGTTGTAAAGATATTCGCTGTAGTTTATTCGACACAAACAGGTTTTTGCCATCATTCAGTGTGTATTCTTATTTCAGCTGAACTGAATGATTCACCTGATGAAGAGAAATTTCAATTTTGATCTCTTGTTCTTCTTCATCCTTGGCTAGATACAGTTTCATTTGTAGAGTTCCACACTTGCGACATGTTTGAAGGATATTCCCTAGTATACAGAGTGCAACTCACAGGGAGTACATAGTGTTCTTCTTGTTGTGCTTCTTGTGTAATGAGATGCAAACGAACGAACCTCAGCCACACATCGCATCACCAGGTGACTTGAACGTTGAAGACATTTCTTATCTGACCATGTGGTGGTCCCCGCAAAAGTATGCAATTTCCTGAATTGTGCCGAGAGTTGAGAGGCTAACGTGCCCGGAACGGTGTTATATTGTGAGCACTGGAGAGCTCTATCAAACTAAAAACGCAAATTTCGAAAACCACTCCCAGCCTAAAATCGCTTGGTTCATTACGCGTTTTCCTTCTTATTCAAATCCTAGCCGAAATATTCTTTCTGTATTGCGTTCCTTGGTTCAATACCCTCAGGGATTTTTGATTGTTTGAAAAATATCCGCACCGAAGGCTTAAGTGAAACTCTGCAGAAGCTCACATTAGTGCTCGTAGTGGTGCTTAAGCGAAACTCTTCATATACTCACATTAGCGCTCGCAGTGGTAGACAAAGGCAAACTGTTAATCTAATCGACCGGATAACAATGATTGAACAAAAGGTTGCAGTCTTTAGGAATAAATGTAGAATATATTCTCACAGTTTATTATATTTCATTTACTTAAAATCCGTACCTCATATCTCTAGGATGTTTTCAACATCGAGTTGCTTACCTGAAGGGCTAGAACTGCGGATATTCCTCCGTTTTCTTCTTGGGTTATGCCAGATGTAGAAGCATTTGTCTCCATTACTGCCAATGTGTTCATGAAACACCCCCTGCATACTTTTACTCATACACTGTCTGTCTTAAGTTATAAAACATATGACACAATTCTAGAAGTCCCCTTATAAGAACCACCTGTTCAGTATCAACACGTGGTGTTCCCTTATCTCTGCTGCCAAGAGACCAATACTCTTTCAATAATCTTTCTCGTACGTCTTCACGAAGTGTGCTTCATTCATGGTGGAAGTGTATCATGAACTCTCAATTTACAATATTTACGTAATGTGTACAATAATTTACAAAAAATAGGACAATATTTAGAACTTTATACTAGAAGATCAGATTTAATTTCAAGTGTTTCATATTTGAGTTTCATGTGTTCACAAGAAGGAATTACGAAATTTATTTATTTAATTTATGTAGAAAGCGTAATTTGAAATCGCTAGTGCCATTACGAAAGAGTTTAGGATATCTTAATTACTTACAACATGCTTTATTAATAATTTATGCCATGAAAGTTTATGATGGACATAACTGATTGAGAAAGACATTATTCAGTTGAATTTTACTTGATCAATTTGATTTTTCGATATTTTGATGTTGAAATTGGGATTTATTTTCTAGTAAATATCTATGATTTCACGATATAATAGGGTGACCTCCCATAGATTGAATAAAGGAAAGAAAGATATAATATCTATTACTTCGCCTTGCGATCCTCCCTCCTTGTACCATCTCCTAAGGACTAGGCACCCCTCAGAAAGACCTCATGCTCTTGCAATTAATTTATCCTGGTACAATATGCATTCTAAATCTTAGAATAGTGGGGGTAATGATCCTCTTGCATTGTCGATCCAACCATTAATATAATCATTAAATGAAATATTGTTAGAAGTTTTAGCAGGAGAATCAAATACAGCCCTCATGTTTTGTAGTTGAGCTACTAAGCTTAAAAACTTCCCTGACTTTAAAAATATGCCCCAATGCCTCATAGTCGAGCAGAAGGTTACAATACTCGTGCATAAGTGAGTGCTGCCTACTGAAGCGCCGTTCTAGTCGAGTAAGTCTTGATGTGGTGTGATTGAAGGAGTTTCCCAGAACCTCAGGTTTCTGCTTGAGGGATAAGTAAACTATAAATCTACGTGTAGCTTCCCTCTGTGCCATTTCACTGTTACCTAAAGATATGATCGGAACAAAAATGGAGTCTGAAATGTCAAAAACGACGGATATTTAAACGTTCAGACACTACCACAAGCCAAGATGGTAATATTTTTGTCAAGCGCTCACAAAAGGATCGAAACATAGAAGACAGTGGAAAAAGGAACGAAGTAAGAAGATTGTTACGAGATATTATTGAGAAAAAATTGGAAAGAAGACTACATTCACTTAACTTGCGTACAAGAGAAGCAACATAGTTGATCGCCAAAGGAAGATATCAGCGTATCAGTAGTTCATACTAAAGACAAGAGGAAAGCTTCATTGACGGCTACACTCCACAATTTTAGCAAGAAATATTATTTCGCTCCGCGAAATTAAAATACTCCAAAAATAAATTCAGAAGTTGCAACGGTGTTACGTCACGACATTCCTTAGACGACGTATTAGCCGATACTTCCAATTTTAGACAGCTAAAGGATTAGAATTTCGACCAGAATATTGAGAAGGGATAATATATAAAACACAATTTACTCATTTTGAGTATAATAATCAATTTTACTTATCCCAGACCGTTAATTATCTCTAACATCAACTCTCCCAAGAAAGACGTTCTTTCAACATAAGCAAGCAATAACAGAACATAGCCCTAAGATGACGATGTTGACTAAAATCACATATTATTCTGTTCCAATTGCTCAAGCCATGATCAAGATGTTCTAAGAAGACGGAAGGCGAGATTACCCAGATGAACGCACTTTAGGATGACGTTGCCAGCCCCAGGATGACCAGGAACCAGATGAGACGTTCCCGAGCATTCCCAAATACCTAGGGAAACGAAAGGAGATATGTCTGCATGTCCAGTCACCCGGACATGAGTTGACTACAGAAGTTGACAAGTAAGAAATTATCTATTTTTCCTTTTATTAAAGTGCTAAACTAACTAACATGACTGCGATGATGAAATACGGGCAGTGGATTACAAGCTAGGTTAAAGGATGTTAGGTAATCTTCAAACCTGAAACGTCAAATCCATATGTAGGAAACAGTCATTCAGTGATTAAAAAGCCTTCGTTCGTAACGCTGTCAATATATAGTGTGAGAGAAGGTTAGTTTTTTTAATGTATTGGTGAGTTTTATACGACGTCAGAATGGAAGTTAGGCATGTGTGAGAAGTTATGTGACTTAAGAATTGTAAGATAGAGATCGTATATATGAAGTGCTTGCTATGTGGTAGTATTATTTTTGGAATTATGAAGGAATCAAAGCTATAACTGAATAAGTAAGTTCACGAAACATGATGAAGGTAAGAGATACGTCGAATTAGAATATGATGAGACATATATGGTAATTTGAAGTGTGATATTTATTTAAGATATGAAATAAAGATTATTTAATGAAAGTGATGATGTGAGATTGGTAATTAATGTTGGTAGTAGTTGTTATTCTTCGCGAATATGATCATGGTCATGTTGTGGTGTACATAATATTCCAAGTTGAGCATCATGAAGTGATTAGTGAACTTATACTGTTTTCATTTGATTATTCACCCATGAGTAAGCACAGAGCAGGTTAGAATGCGATCGAAATGACATCCGTATATTGACATTTATGCGTAAAGTCACCAAATGATTTCTAATAAGGAGGATGAATTTGAACTAGCTAACACCCTCATATATATCTTCTAATTATAAGATTCTTCTCATGTGTTAGGTGAACTTTGAAGTTATTTCTAAGGCGTTATCTAGTATCACTGATGACTGACTGCAGGAATAAGAGTTACTATTCTTGAGGTAGTGTCTTCGCACAAGGTAGACCATGTAAGCAACGTATATTTTGATAGAATTATGATAATATACACTTGGTAATATACTATAATAGCATGGATACGCACTTGAATTTATGAATAAGCTCAAGTTAAAAGGATAATTTACCAAATATTCTAAATGTGATGTTTGGTCATTCTTTTTGAGAGTATACATTAATTTAAAAGGGACTTATCGATGTTTATGCAACAGAATGTGTCAAGAAATATGAACATTACGTGCAATACAACACCTATCAGATGTTATAAATACTATGAGAATATTTTCCAAGATAATCGGATTGTGTATTTAGACATAAAGAATTAGGACGAAGGAAAATTATTTCATTTCTGTAGATCGACGTAAATATGATCAGAAAAACAGAACAGTTAATTTCGATTTCGTGAGATTTCATGTAGAAAAGATGTGATTCCAATCTCGTAAAAGGGTTTAATGCCAGATACAAACCAGCGTCCTGTATATTTTTAAAACCACCCTCAATCTACGACACCGTATGTATTATGTTGTAATGTAAATATTATCTTTCCTCATTAGATGCATCTAATAGTATTTTACTTAATCTAATAATGTTTTACTTAATGTAATATTTTACTTAATATTACGATCAGCGAATACATTAATTATTTAATGTTTCACTTATTCAACATTTTTATCATTTAGTACTTCGAGAATCGGACATGTTAATTACTTGAGGTTATCATTACCCAATATTTGTTTGTCCGATACCGTCATTAATTTAAGTTTCTGTCTTTTCCAAAAAGAGACATTCCAGACAAGTTGTTTGTGACTGAGATCTTTTAAGATTGTAATTAAGTAATTTTTCAAGCATCTTAACTGGACACTTTATTTCTTTCGAGAACTTCAATTTGATTTTATCAAAAATGAGCCTTTATATAAGGGTATAGCCCACTAGTCTTTACTATTATTCCCAAAGATGAAATCATGATATCCTTTCTATGGAATGAACTGAGTTTGTAATAAAATGTAGTATGTTGAAACATCAACCTTTCTTTTAATAACTTTGTAGAGTAATGACCTACAAGGGATCATCCACAATGGTGAAGTCGCCGATCGCGATGAAACTTAGCAAACACTTTGAGGTACATGTAAAAATAATGCCAGCATCAATTTTAGGTGCCAACCTTCATTAGCGCGTTAACTAAGGGGCCTAAAAGTTGCGACATTTCAAGTTCCGCGCGAACAGCGATGAATTCCTCCTGACCAATGCTTAGCCGGAACACTGCTTTGTGCCACACCTCTGCTCCTCCTCCCCTCCGCCCCTCCGCCCCGCCTGGTTCAGCCCCACTCGTTTCCCTCTCCCCGCGCTGCCGTCTCCTTAGCTGTCGAACAGAACCTGTGCTACACTGCGTACGCTATCAGCCTTCCTCATAGCTCTCCCTTGGAATTTCCACATTGTATAGGCAGTTTACATTTTATGAAAAGTTATGAAAACGTTTGCGACGAGTCCTTAAGGGCAAGTCAAAAATTATTTTTCATCTTCAAGCAAACACGGAAGTCACGGTGAACTTTCGGGAGCTGCAGCTTTATGACGCGATTGAGGATGAGTGTTAAGCAGTCAACTATTGTCAAATAGGTTTTGACGCTCACGGGGAGATGTTACACTGAGGACATAGGCCGTAATAACGTAGATTGAAGCGTGGTTTTTGCGCTGCATGTGAAATTGTAGGTTTATGATATGTTGATACCGATAACTCTGTCCGACTTGCTGGCTGAACGGTCAGCGTACTGGCCTTCGGTTCAGAGGGTCCCGGGTTCGATTCCCGGCCGGGTCGGGGATTGTAACCTTAATTGGTTGATTCCTACGGCACGGGGGCTGGGTGTATATGTTGTCTTCATCATCATTTCATCCTCATCACGACGCGCAGGCCGCCTACGGGTGTCAAATAGAAAGACCTGCACTTGGCGAGCCGAACCCGTCCTGGGATATCCCGGCACTAAAAGCCATACGACATTTCATTTCATACCGATAATACTCTCGTTGTTTCTAAACGAACAGTTGTGTTCTCCGTTGTTCCTGTCAATACATATACACATAGCAACATGTATTTTAGTTATTTGTTTTTTTTTCCAGAGCTTATCAGTTGCTGTCTTGAAGTCGACAATCTCTATTTGGAGGACGTTACAAGTTTGACGTACAAGTCTGATCAGTCAGAGGAAACCGAAAAGGATATTGAATATAGCGAGCCAGAACCGGGACAAAGCCAAGACAGTGCCAGTTCGGCGGACACCGTAGACTTACAGTATAAAACAAGAGCAGTCAACTTCTGGAGGAGTGGAAAACGGAAAAATCTTAAATTTACAACTCTGCAAAAGCACTTCCGTCGTTTGCATAGTGTGTCACAGCTCTCCACCTGGAAAAAAGTTGTGGATGAAGGAGGCTCTCTCCGAGACAAATTTGGTCTTATTGCGATGGATTGCAAGGAAAACGTTGACGCGGTGTACCGTACGTCCACCATCCATGACGCCACAATCAAACATTGGGCAATGCAAAGTGCCCGCTCTCGCGGGATCCATGACTTTAAGGCGTCCTCACGCTGGGTGTACGACTTCAAAAAGAAATTTGGGATCACATCCCGATAAATTACTGTCGTGACAACAACGAGAAAACTTGATAGGGAAAGTGACGTTATGGTGGAAGCCCAAATGTTTGTGGAAAAAGTAAAAGAAAAAATACAGTTCCACAGCCCATCACATGTTTTAACAGCGACCAAATCGGCTTTAATTTGGAAATGTACACCGGCAAAACATTAGCGCGCCGAGGAGAAAAGTCGATTAGCACGGTGGTCCAATCAATTCCCTCTACTACGCACAGCTACACGATTATGCCTACCATGTCAGCAGAAGGGGAGCTACTCTCCCCGTTGCTAATCGTTTTAAAGGAAATAAATGGCGTTTTTGGTTCCCTTGTTAAGAAACGAATATTTTCACACGAAAATATTCATGTCGTGTGCACCACGTCTGGAAAGATGGGCAAAGCAGAAGTTCAGAGCTGGTATAATGACATCTTGAAACCAAGTTTACCCGATGGACAAAATGTATTATTGTTAGATTCTTTCTCTGGCCACAATGCGCTTGTTCATGGCACGGAAGTTGAAGTTATGAAAGTTCCAGCCGGCGCTACAGCCGTTTGTCAGCCATTTGACGTGTATGGGTTTCGGATTTGGAAAACATACACCAGACGAATGTGTTCCGGGCTGCGACTTATGAATACCGGCATTTTGCTACATCACCGTAACACCATCTTAAAGTTGCAATCACTGTTACAGTTCCAGCTGACATCTCCTCGATTCACAAACATGTGGAAGTACTCGTGGTACCGCAGTGGGTACCTGGATGATCATCCTGGACAATTCGAATACCCGGTAGTGTATTCCTTTGACTGTGTTGGCTTGGTATGTTCTTTGTGTCCGAATACTGGTTTTGTCAAATGTGCGTGGTGTACAAAGGACTTGTGCGTCACACACTTCTACGAGGAACACCACTATTGTAAAGCATACGTCCCTTGAGAAAAGTATGGTGCCTGTTGTTAATTGTGTTTTGTTTCAGTCATCTTTTCACTATTTTGTAATGTGTCGAATAGACCATAAATTGCTTTTGCTTACTATTATTGACGGGGAATTTGCCCGATGTAATGTATATGGAGTCATTTATTGTGGTGCCTTGTAATTTTTTGTTGTTGTACCAGTTCGTACAATAGCCATGTACACTTTTACGTATGTAACTGCCATTGTACCCAGAAGACTGTAATGTGATACTTTAATATGGCTACTTGTTGAATACATAGACCTCTGTCAGCTATAGTGCAAAAGTACGAGTAAGTAGGACTACAGCTCTGCCTGTGATTACGGTATATCTACTGCATATATAAATGCACATCTTTATTTCTTTTTAAAGACTTTGCTTATTGCGTCAATCATTCCATGTCATACTCATATCAAAGTTTTAGTTGATTTATGTTCGACAACCATGGCTGCAGTTGAAATGTGTTGTGCCTTTCACTGCAAAACATAAATACATCGTTCAATACAAGCACAAATAAAAACATTCTATCTAGATTCCTTATACCAGAGTACGTAATACGGGAAATACCAGCAGTTTCTAACTCGGAGTTTATCATTGCTGTTGTTCGCGATTTCGTTTCGTTATGACACAACTGATAGCATACACAAAATGGGGGTAGGGAAGTGGACATGAAAAGAAGGTCTGGACCTGTAAACATATTTTGATATCCCGAGGAACATCATCTCATTACATTCATTGAGATCCTCTACCCGGGCACGTAATTTCTTTAAATGAAAGGATATTTAACATTGTTCCAAGGTGGGTGATTTATTTTAATAAATTGCATATGTATGTCCACTCTAAATGACCGTACCGACAGCTTCAAGGAGTTTCAGACGTAAATAATAATTTAAGCCTAGGTCGGACGCGGTACCTTATACCACGTTTGACCACGCCCGATGGTGCTTAACTCGGGGTTGTACCCACGAATTGACAACCCACCGGAATTAGCAGGGATGAAAATATAACATTTGCATAAAATATGAGTAAATACGTTTATGTTATTTATTGTCATTATGTGTGAAACGGAACGTGATTTAAAGGATTTCAATAATTATAGTACGTAAGCAACAGCTCGCTCGGTGAGGAAAGCAACGGGAGACTACCTCACTCCTCATTTCCCTAGTACGCCTCTTCAGTGACGCCTAGGCTATTTATGACAGCTGTTGGCGTAGCTGCAGAGGATCAAACCAGCCTTCGGGCTGAATACCCAACATACATACATAGTACGTAAAGAAGCAAAATATAGCGCCGGTCTCGTTCCACAGCCAAGCAGCCGGCAAGCGCGAGGAGAAGGGAGGGGAACGTGCCGGGGAGAACCACTTGGAGCGTAAAAGGCGGTGCAGAGGGTGTGTCTCCAGACGGGAAGTGTGTGTGCCGGCTTAGCATTGGCCAGCAGGTATTCATCGCTGATCGCGCGGAACTTGAAATGTCGCAACTTTTAGGCCCCTTAGTTAACGCGCTAATGAATGTTGGCGCCTAAAATTGATGCTGGCATTGTTTTTACATGTACCTCAATGTGTTTGCTAAGTTTCATCGCGATCGGCGACTTCACCATTGTGTATGTTCCCTTGTTAGTCATAAGCACCTATATTCATGGCAATCTAGTAAACCATAGGGAATTCTAGCTAGTAAGCGAGTAGGAGACGTCCTTCTACGTGAGTTAGAGATTTCCTCAAGCATGATTCGGTATTATTTCTTTTCAACCGGAACTCATAGCCCGTAAATGACGAGTAGTGGTAAATATTATTATAGTTTAAGCTAGCCTGGATCTTGTGCATCCTTACCTGGACGCGGGAACGGCGCACCTAGTGGTATTCTCTGTAAAGTGCCTTTCTGTGGCTCTTTCTTCTCTTGTCATGACCGCTCTTCTATTTCCCAGCACTGCTGTAGCTGGGTGTCTAACCTGTCCTCTGACTTCAAGAAAAATGCGATTAGAGTAAGACATTATTCTCTGCCCTCTGATGGTAGTGTTTAATTTTAATCCATCCTAGTTCAGTGTCTTGAAGAATAGGATAATCTGGTGATCGAGTTCTGTGACCAAGTATCAATAATGAAATATTCTGCGTCTATCAACAAATCAATGACACCTGGCGGGAAGAACTTGGGGTCAGTGAGCTTCAAGTCAGTGAGCAAGTTCCAATGTTCGTGCTGAATGTAGAGCTAACCACTCTACCCCACCAAGTGCTAAAGTTATGAATAGTGGAAGCCTTTACCTTTCACCTTTCCAATGGCTCTCATGGCTTGTACGGAGATGATTTTGTTTTTTCTTTTTAAATACGAGTACTCATGTTTATTATACTTGTTTATTCACACTCCCTGCTTTGTAGGTAATTTAGTGATCATAGAATTGCTCTTGATGCTGTATAAATTACCGTATATTTATTTGTATTGCATACTTTTGTTGTTGTTATTATTATTAATATTACATATCCCCTAATACGTAAATGAACTAATCTATACTAATATTATAAAGAGGAAAAATTTGTACATTTGTTTGTAACGGATGGACTCAAAAACTACTGAATCGATTTAAAAATTACTTCACCTATAGAAATCTATATTGCCAGTGAGTAACATGGGCAGTATTATATTTTCAAAGCAATTCGAGGGTGGCGACGGGGGAGATGTAAAAATATGAAAATAACAGGCTAATATAGACGAAATCGAATTTGTCGTACAAGGACGAGACAAAGCTCAATTTAAGCCCGTTAACGCAAAGAACGAAACTCGGTAAGCCCTATGGGCTCGTAAACCATATTTTGAGGCACTAAATCCAACCGATACGGAGATATTGGCACTACACTAACCCCGCTCTAGGAATCGGATAACGAAATGAACTGTCGTAACCATGGCAACGTCAGCTTCAATATTCTTACAGCAGCGAGATTACATACAATATATCACAAAAACCTAACATGTTACAGACATGAAAATTGGTATTTGGAATCTCCTTGAAATATAAAAGAACACGAATTTTTGTTGTCATAACATCCACTTAAGGGCTGAGGGAGGAGGGTCAAAAGAAGTGAGGAAGGAGTTGAATTCTTTATATGAGGATACATATACCTCAGAAAATGAAGATATTACAAACGTTAAAACTGGTACTTGCAATCTCTTTTTAAAATAAATGAACACACTATTTTTTGGAAAATCCACTTAAGGGGATGAAATAATAAGGAAGTAGGCAAATTTTTAAAATGATTATCTTCTTCTTCTACCGCTTTTCCCACACCTGTGCGGTTGCGTTTGCGAACTGTGTTGCACATGTGTATTTGACACTGTTTTACGGCTGGATGCACTTCCTGACGCCAAGCCCGTGTGTAGGGATGTAATTATTATTGCGTGTTCCTGTTGGGGATGGTAATGTGCTGTGTTGATTGAATATGATCTCCGAGACAGATGGATCAATCACATGAGATTAAAATCCCTGACCCAGCCCGGAATCGAACCCGGAACCCTGTGAATCAAATGCCTCAACGCTCTCCACTCAGCCAAGGAGTGGGGAAATTTTTAAAATGAGTATATATACAGTATATCTCATAACTTAACAGTTACAGACGTGAAAAATTGGTATACCCTTTAAAAACAAAGAAACACGTCCTTTTTGTTTTCGGAAAATCAACTTAAGCTGGAGATCGATAATACGTGAAGGAGTTGAATTCTCTTTATTAGGGTACTTATATCACAAATACTAAGATCTTAGAGACGTGAACATCGGTATTTGGAATCTCCTTTAGAAATAAAGAAACCCTCTTTTTTTCGACTTAAAAGAGGACTGTTTCTCACATGTAGAGTTCCATGTCTCATGTTCCAGTAGCCTGGTCATCTCAATGCCACAAACGTGGTTTACAAGAAGTTTCTGGGGTGAATGAAATGCAATTTTTCGGTGAGTTTTTATACTTTAGGCAATTTCAGATATCTTAATGCAGTACCGAGGAACAATTATCAAGTAACGAAATCCTCGCGAGCGAAGCCGTGGGTAACATCTAGTATTTTATATAGTAAATTGTGCTTATCCCTTTGGATTCATTTATTTTATTGCATATTGTTATCGCTGTGACAACATGACCTTTATGATGTAGATACCGTATAGATTCTATACACCCCCTGTGGGAGAGGGCCGCAAATGAAGAATACAACCACGGTATACCCTGCTTGTTGTAAGAGGTGACTATAAGGGGCGACCAAGGGATGATAGTGTTAGAGCCATGAAACTAATTGTGATTAGTACCATCATGCGGGGAACTCCATGGGTCGCCTTTACTTGCGAGTAGTACCACTATGTTAGGCACACAATAGGTTTGTGATTAGTAGCAACATAAAATGAGTCTGTGTATGGGTTTTCCAGTACCCGTGATTAGTACCATTGTGAGAAACACCACGGGTCTGGGCGTTGTCTGTGATTAGTGCTACTATATATGAGCGACACCGTGGATCTGCATTGCCTGTAATTAGTACCCACTATATGAACAGCACCACGGGAATAGCGGCGCCCGTGATTAGTACACCTAGGTGAGGAACACCATGGGTTTGCGTTGCCTACGAGTAGCGCCATAATGTGAGAAACACCATACGTCTGCGTTACCTGTACGAAGTAAAATACTTGTGAGTAGTACCATAATGTGTGGAACAGCGTGAGTCTACGCTATTTTTGATTAGTACAGCAACGTGACAAATACTATGATTTTACTTTACTACCGATAAGTGTCATTATGAGAGGCCGTTGACAAGAATTTTGGACCCCTTTTACAACAAGTATCCTCGATTCAGAATTGTACTTTAGAAGCAGTCCATTGGTCAGTTATACTATCGTTTATGATAGTTTCTGGGTCCGATCCACCGATTGTTTTAAAGTCATATCCACCCGTTAATCCATCATCACGTTTTTATTCTGGTCAGTGGACGATTTTGAACTCTTAAATTGTCATTACATTTCGTCCCATTTCATACTACTTGAAACTGATGACCTAGATGTTAGGCCCCTTTAAACAACAAGCATCATCATCATCAGGTTTGTTATACCTGCACCAATCAGACTACAGACTAGGGAAGTATCATTTATTACAGTACGTAATGTTCTTACTTATATGTATAATTGAAGAACTGAAGATTCATATAGAGGTATAAATCCAAACTGTGTAATTTGGGAGAGCGTAAGCCCATGTGGTATTGCACGTCACAGGGAACTGAGTGAATTGGCTGTGCAGTTCGATCACATTGCTGTGAGCTTGCTTTTGGGAGGTGGTGGATTCGATCCCCTCAGTCGGTAGATCTGAAGTTCTTTTTGTTTTTCCGTGGTTCCCTCAATTTTACTTTTGACTAATTCCGTAGCTGTACCTTTATTAAGGCAAAGACCTTTTCTTGTCATTTATATCCTAGCCCTCTTTCCTATCCCAGTCTTGCCTTACAACCTGTCTTCAAACAGTGTGATTTAAGCCAATATATATAAAATCTGTTTATGTTCTTTGACTCACTAGTGCCCCTGTAGATTTCCTGGGTTTCGCTAATGTGGTAAGCTTGAGATACACCAACTTGAAAGCTAAAAATATGTTTAAAATGACACCCCACCACGTTCCCTACTGCTTATTGAAGAAAGAAGAAAAATAAAACAACATCCAAGCAAAAGGAAGGACAGATAGGTCCTACGTGGTAAGTCCATGAACTTTTGCAATAAAATACACAATCTAGATCTCTCTCCCTTTCTCTATCCCTCCCCCCTCCGTTTTAGAATATGGTTATAATAATGCGTACGTAAAGGCAGGGAATATTTAAATTTAATTTGTGCTTGTGAAGGAGGGAATATATGACTAGCTGGGGTTGGCGGGTTCGAGTCCGGCGTTATTTGAGGGTGCCCAAATACGCCAGTCTCACATCTGCAGACCTACCGGTACGAAATTCTGGCTCCTTGGCGTCTATGGAAAATATAGAAGTTGTTAGCAAGACTAATAATATTTTTATTCTCAATTCAGCAATGAGCTTGAAAGCTGACCTAATTTCCGTTCACACAGCATAGCACATCAGTTCTCCTATATGTTTCCTTGATTAGCTTGAAGATATAACCAGCGTGAAAACTGAAAATGTACCGAATAATCTCTCTTACAGGTTATTGAAGAGAGGAAGGAACTGAAAAATCGAAGGAAAAGAAGCTTCATTTATTCTGGGTGATATGTGACAAAAAATAACTTTACAGAAATGTTGCAAAGTTTGGGCTGGAAGACTTGGGATAAAGGAGACGAGATGCTCGACTAACTGGTATGTTCCGAGCTGTCAGTGGAGAGATGGCGTGGTATGACATCAGTAGACGAATAAGTTTTAAGTGATGTCTTTAAAAGTAGGAAAGATTACAATGTGGAGGTAAAGATGGAATTCAAGAGGACAAATTGGGACAAATATTCCTTATAGGTTGGGGAGTTAGGGATTGGAGTAACTTACCAAGGGAGATTTTCAATAAGTTTCCAATTTCTTAATAATCGTTTAAGAAAAGACTAGGAGAACAACAGATAGGGAATTTGCCACCTGGGCGACAGCTATAATGCAGATCAGTATTGATTGATTGATTGATTGATTGATTGAGTGATTGATTGATTGATTGATTGTTTGATTGATTGATTGATTGATTGATTGATCGATTGATTGATTGATTGATTGATTGATTGAGTGATTGATTGACGCTTGCGCAAAGAAAGGAATGGTACAATGTAATTTCTGGAACTTTCGAAAATCACACTGCAAAGACTTATTAAATAAATTGCATCGTTTAAGACATCCCTCTTTTCAAGAATATGGTTATAGTGATGCATATATCAAAAATAAATGCAGAAATATGTAACATTAATTTGCATAGGAGCGTGGGGACGGCTTTAATTATGAATATCTTGATATTTTCATCTTAAATTTTATCATTTACTGCTGTAAGGGAACATTCATTATGGATGCATACATTGAGGTTAAAAATATTATAATTATGTCTGGTGATTTTAATATATAACTAGTCATGCTGGCAGGAGTGATGCTCCTTAAGAGAAGAGAATCGGGCGTTGATATTTACCTTTTTCTGTTGGGCCTCAAGTGGCGATTACTATAACTAGGGTACATGGCTGCGTTCTCACCCCTATCTGCATCAGAAGGCTTAGTACCTGAGGGCACTATGTCACAAAATAAAGAAGGAAGACCATCTTCAAAAGTCCTAAAGAATGCCTCCAAACTGCCTTCGATACTCAAGACTTCGTGCCCTTCCTCAAAATTGAGATAACGCACTGGTCACGGGCCTTTTAGATTCAGGAAGTATTGTGTCCATTGTTTCGGTAGAATGATATTCCAATCTGAAGTACTGTTGTAAACATCCCGAATATGTTTCTTCTTCTGTAAAACGTGTTTAGGCTAACTCTTCTCCCCTGGAAATTTTAGGACATACCCATGACAAAAATCGTATTTTAAAATTTGCGTGGAAATCTAAGTTATTTTTGTTAAATATTTGCCATGCTCTGTGATATTAATAGCAGATTTCCTGTCTCATTCCTGTGTCATGCTCGATCTTCAAAGTAAATCCTGCACATTCAAATTTAGGAGTAATTTTCATATACGGTTCCTCTTTTGAAATGTAATTCTGTAGCACCTTCTATTAGTTCGCCTCCCCAGAGCGACATATCATTTGACCATAGGCATCTACATGAGGATCAGGCTAGTTGCAATTGCTAGTTTTCGGAAAATCTGGGCGTGACTGACTTAACTGAATAAAAAATTGAGGTTACGGATTCGATCCCCGTGAGATTTCCTCCCTACAGGTTATCTCTGCCATAAATATATGTCCTAAATGAAATCATCGACCAAATGCTGAGGGATGGTATCATTCGACCCTCCAAGTCGGCATACCCTTAACCCATTTTCTGGGGTAAAAACCTCAAGGTGGCTTCAGACCAGTAATTGATTACAGGGCGTTAAATCGTAAGATTGTTCTACAATCAGTAACCCTTCCCGACTTGCATTCATGTTTTTATTGGTTTCAGGAAGCTGAGTTCTTCGCCATTTTAGATCTCAACCAAGCCTATAATGTGATACGTCTGGTGGAATAATAAAAATATCTGGCTACCTTCGCTATCGACTGGAATCTGTATGAGTACAACCGCGTGCTTTTCGGCCTCACCACGGGCACGGCGGTTCTTACTAGGCTGCTAGATAGGGTCTTCTGCGATATTAAATTTGAATATCTCTACCATTATCTAGATGATGTTGTTATTTTTTTAATCCTTTGAAGTACCCTTAGCTCATCTAGATGAAGCTCTAAAATGCCTTCGAAATGCTGGATTGATGGTCAAGTTGTAAAAGGTATCCTTTGAATAAACATCTATGTCCTACTTGGAGCAATTTGTGTCACCTGAGGAGTTTCAGTCGATCAATCCAGAACGCATGCAATTCGTAACTTCAAGCCTTGAAAAGATATTAAAAGGGTTGCTAGCTTTCTTCAGGAAATTCATCCCCAAATTCGCAATATGGCGGCACCCCTAAACCGTCTCCGCAGGAAAGCTGTCAAGTTTGATTGGGGGCCGTTGCAGTAAGCAGCGTTAGAGGATCTGAAATCGGCTCTGTATAACGCCCCGGTCTTGGCTATGCCAGATTTCTTCAAGAAGTTAGTTTTACACACAGACGCCTCTCCATCAGCGGTCACTGCGGTTCTTCTTCAGGAATCTGAACTAGGATGGCGGCCAATGGCCCATGCGTCTAGAACCTGCCACCTCAAGACGCAAAGTAGGCTACGTACGCGTTAGAAAGACTGGTCTTCCCATTCCGCTTAGAAATTTTTCGTCCTTACCTTGAGCATGTTAAATTTCAATTGGAGACTGACAATTATTCACTGAGGTGGGTTCTGTCTAGGCACCGTCGTACCGGGCAAATCGGATATGAGCGTTTCAGTTTGACGTGTGAGACATTCAGTGATCTGAAATTATGGTGGCAGATGGATTTAGCCGAATGTTTCCCGTCGATTCTGATGTTGTTGTCTCGAAGAAAAGCCCTTTGCCTTCTATTCCCACACCTATTATTATAAGTGCGATACTAACTGATGCCCCTTTGTTATTTCATGATATGGAGAAATACCAACGTGAATATCAGTGCTGGCTCCTATTATAGAAACCCTTTCTTCTGAGGAACATGTTGTCTATTATGTTTTGATGAATGGGGTTCGGTGTTGCCCTTCGAGGCGTGGATCACAAGATGCAAATTGTGTTTCCAGCTGTTCTAGCGCCTATGATTTTCAAATATTACCATGAGGCCCCATTAGATGGACATTTACGCGTCTTCAAAACTAGAGAAAGCATAAGGGAAATGTTTATCTGGAAGAGTATGGACGGCGAGATTAGGGAACTGGTGAAAGCATGTAAGTCGTGTTTAATTAGCGATTGTACATCGATTACGACGGATCCTTGCCTCAATCTAAAGGGAATGGGAATAAATTCATTCTTGTGTGCGTGGATCGTTTCACACGGTTCTCATAGCTGTTCCCGACTAGGAATGACACTGATCAGTCCACTGTTTCTTGTTTCAACACTATTTTTCCATCTTCTGGACCCTGTCAATATATTGTTTCTGATGTCGCTAATGCGTTCCCCTCTAATTTATTTCATGAGTTCTGTTTCGATCTGTCTATTCACAGGTCACGACGTCTGCGTACCACACATAGCCATCTCTAGCCCCGAACTGCCCGTATTGCTTTCCACCACGAAGATCATTCTCGGTCGGACACTTCCTTACACTGGTTATCATTAGCCTTTAACTGGGCCCTTCATGTGTCTCACAAGTTTCCTCCACTTCCTCATTCGTTTCAGTTTGTCCCAAATATTCCTTTGTCAAATTTGTGGTCGATCAATGGGCTATTGCCAGATAAAACAGACCCAGAGAATATCCGGGATTTATGGAGAAAAGCTAGAAATAACCTTAAGGCCTCTCATAAGAAAGTAAAAATTGGGTATGCCCGTGGAAAAAAGAACCACCAATTTAGAAATTGGAGATCAGGTTATAGTTAAATATTTTGTTTCCGCGGGCAAGCCTGCCTACAGATCTTATGGAACTTGCATTATACTTGATTTCCTTACTCCTGTCACCCTTTCGTGAGTAACCCGAGTATCGAAAGGATTTTAGGGGTCCATCTGTCTCAAGTAAAACCTGTGTGAAAGCCTTTGCTTTTCTTTATATGCCGCCAAGTGATGATGTTGCTGATTTAATTATATTTCTTTCCTTAGGATCTTCTTAGTTTTTGTATAAGCAAGTTAGAATGAAGAGGCCTTCTGTCCCCGTGGGTTGTGATATATTTTATGTATTTAAGTTATACCCTAGGTTAACTAAATTTTTTAAAGATACTTTTTGAAAACCTCCCCTTCATTTATTTTATTACCATTCTGCCTGAAGGATCCTGCCTCCAAACGTGTGTCAGAAACTTCGTGTACTCCTCCTCCAAAGTCGCCATTTACCTGCACCACATGTAACACTGTCTGTGAGTCAGTTACTGTTGCCCCAAAGTTCAGTGTTACAGCGCCCAACTTTCACCTGAGGCCACATCGTGTCAACCTGCGAAAGATGCCGGCGCAGGGTATGGGCCCGCCTCGTTCCGGCCGAGACAACCTCTAAACTGCCTCATATGGGACTCTCATGCTTGGGATAGGCTTGGAAGCTGGATTCCGAACGACCACACTATCCTTGGCCCGAACAATGCTATTTGGTACTTTGTGACCATCGCCAGGTTTGTTCCCCACGGTATACGGGATGATGGTACCTCAAGGTACCTTGGGAGTCCGGGCGACCCCATCCAGTCATCGTCAGCGGCAGCCGCTCTTGTCATCGACTCTGGGCGCAACAGCCCGAACTTCTACTACTTCGCAAACACTATCTGAACTACTTTCATTCAACAAATAGACAAGAAAGGAAACTCGATCAAGTGATACTCCAACTTGTATACGTTTTCTCAAAAAATGATACATGGCAAGATTCAAGATTTCAAGGCTGCTCATGCCGTGGTAAGAGCTTAGGGGCTCGCGGTCTGAACAGAGGGTGCACATTCTCCTTTCAGTGGAAATGCGAGTCTTCTATAAGGCCATCTATGAAATTGAACTAGAAATGATGATATGGAAGACACTTGGATTTTTAACTGTTAGATGTCTCTACAATCGGCCTAAGTGCCCCCTCTGGTGGGATTAAGGACAATTAATTCTTAAGAGAAAGCTAATCTTTAGAGGTGGCTTATCTTGGTTTTGAAGATTATTTTGTTCTTTGTCAAGGTTATCGACACATCTGCCTCCCCCTCAATAGCCTGTATCTATCAAAAAATTTGAAATTTTTTGAATATTTTCTCTATCCAAATAACATTTGTGGTGTGTACAAGCATCCAACCTATCTGTAAAGAGTTCTGGAACTTCTTCTCGAGATACTATAAGAGCTGGGAGCGTTAAGGCCGTATTTTCATTGTTATGGCTCTAGTTTTTTGTGTGCGACGTTTACTAAAGTGGCAGAGGTCGCAGATCGGCGTTCGGAAGGCCCAGCAACTCAAGGTAATGGCAGAATTTTCTTAACATGTGATAGCTCTCGGAGATAGCTTGAGGAGAATGCTTCAAAGCTCTTTTATTTCGTGTACATTCCTAAACCTGGTGGTTTAAATGTAAAATTTTCTCCAGTCCAAGGGCTCTGTTTTATTCCCTAATGGGAAATATGTAATGTAAGGGTACAAGTGTGATTACCCTCTGTTGACTACCATTCCCCTCGGTACGGGATGAGTAAAGTCTCTTAGTCTCTAAAATTATCAACCGTTTTTGGTATTTAATGTTTATCATTTAGTCGATCTAGCGCGGAGTAGCCTTAGCCTCTGTACCTTGGAGCCATGAGCCCACTTAATGTTTTAAGAGTTTTCTAGAAGGAGGGCAGGATTTTCTCCTACCTGCATTTGTTTTTAGCCGATGATTATCAAACTTTTCCTTTTTACATTATGGGCATTTAATACGGGCACTCATTTCCCCTCTTTATGTTTCCGGAAAGTAATATGAAAGTAATTGACAAGAAGTGACTGTAAATACCTCATTTGAAGATTGCCATTGTATACCCTTGTGCGCTATAAGAAATTTATGGCTCTGAGGAACTGGACTGCATTAGAGTTTGGAGCTCAGACTCTTAGGCTATGGAAGTTAATGGAGCAAACCTGCTCTTATACAATAGTGTACCTGTTTCAGAGCTAATAATACTCATCCCTCATATAATATCATGGTGAAAATTCTCTCTACTTTTGTACCTGATTTCGGACTTTGTCGTTGTTGTTGGAGCTAACGAGTTAATTATTATATTGTTATTGTTTATACAGATCTTCTGTTTACCAAATTTTAAATAAGAGAAACAAGGAGGAAGGAATAAAATTTTAAAATTTAGTACATTAAATTATGCTCTTGTCAAATCCTTGTCCATCGGTTCAGCCCAGCACCTTCTTACACCTCTGTGATCCGCGATATTTCCGGAATAATAATAATAATAATAATAATAATAATAATAATAATAATAATAATAATAATAATAATAATAATAATAATAATAATAATAATAATAATTGATGGTTCATGGTGTGGGTTACTGTAGTCACGTTCTAGTTCGTGAACCATGGGCAACGATTGAGGGGCCTAGTAAGTGGTCCTGAGGGTCGGGAAACAAATTTCTATGGAACGGGATTGGGTTCTCGGACATAATATGTGCAATGGCCCACTTGTGCTCAGGAGGCTAGGACTAAAATTCCACCGGTTTGATCAGGAGGCTAGTACTAAAATTCCATCGGTTTTCCCTAACCCGTTAAAGAAGAGATTATCACTGTGACTATGTGTAAGTAGGATTGTGTTGTATACAAGGAACTTGGTATACAATCACACAACATAAAGTTTATTGTTTCAATGATTTGATATAATATATACAAGAAACATAACTAAATTCTTCTTGAAAGTTGTTTGAATGCACGCAGTTAATGTTGAAATTAAATCTTCGATTGAATGTCTGTTGCATATGTACAATTATACAATGAGAGAGTTCTATATACACTTAGTTCTATCTTCATTAGATAGTCCGTTTGCACTAAGAAATGTCCTGATAGTCGAAAACTATCTTCCATGAAATTACAAGCGTAACTTGTAGAGAGAGGCAGAATACTAGGTTTATACTTGCAAAGAACTTGCATAAATGTTCTCGAATTGTAGAATGCTAAGATGGACGTCGGAGTACTGGTGAGGACTAGGGGGAGTAGCAGAATGCTGAAGTCGGGGCTCGACGTGGCTACGGGGATCAAAATAATGAGGCAATGTTCAGAGGTGAAACCTCACGGCCAGCAATTTGTCCACCTGTTCAAAACACGTTTTAAAGAGGAATGCCTCCGTGCCTGACTTGCGGTGTGTACTGGTCGTCGAACATTGTGTAGTCCTGGAGAGGCTCGGAACGAAGCTACTTATATATCGCTGGCTGACGTCATCGGTGAGCGTGCCAGGCGCAGTGAAGACACCTCGTAGCTGCTAGAAACTTCGGCGCTGCGGCGGGTTGCGGAGATTGTAGGCGCAAACCATACGATGCGGAGGACCCACACAACAGATAGCATCCTGTTTCATGAATTTACCGATTTCAGAACGTTTTAAGCAAACCTCGGACCTATGGGAGTAATGGAGTCCCACTCTCATTTGACTGGCGAAGGACTCCTTTGAAACAACTTGTCGAACGAAATGGAATTCGATGCGGAACTACCAGTATTATAGGGGCTACTGGAAGAAAGAAAGTAAAACTGGCTGGTTCAGCAAACGGGACGAATCCGGATGTACTGGGGGTACGTAAGAGATATTCGGGTAAGAAGAGATAACGGGGAAGAGACAGGAGATGATAAAAGGTACTTGATGGGTATTAAAAAGGGAAGGGCAGAGTAAGTGGAAGGACTGTTTATGTGGAAAACTACTGTACGCAGCATAGTTTCTTTTAGGCACGTAAATGAGCGAACGCTGTGGGTATATATGGCAGTTGGAGGAATTACGACGACAATTGTCTCAATATATTCACCATGTGAGGGTGCAGATGAGAATGAAGTCGACAAGTTTTATGAAGCATCGAGTGACACCGTAGTCAGGGTCAACAGCAAGGATGAGGAGGGTGCTAATGGGCGATATCATTGCGAGAGTTGGAAATAGAAGTGAAGTATTCGAAAGGGTGATTGGTAAATGTGGGGTATACATGTACGCTAAGGGGAATGGGAAGCGTTTGTTTGACTTCTGTGATAGTTTGTGTTTCGGAGTTACGAATACATTCTTCAAGCTTAAGGCTATTCACATGGGGGGCTAGGGGTACCAGGTCCATAAAATAAACTATAGCTTAACCGACTTTATATTCAGGAAGTCTGTTAGGAGTATATGAGTTCTTTGGGGATTTTTCGGTGATCCAGACCACTATGTGATCTGTAGTGAACTAAGTATCTCTACGACTAGGAGAGGGAAAGTGAAATATGTCTGAAAACGAATAAGAGTAGAGAATCTCCAGGACGAGGAAATTAGACAGAGGTACATGGATATGATTAGTGAGAAGTTTTGAAAAGTGGACAGAAAGCAGGTTCAGGATATAGAAAGAGAATAGGTGGCATACAGGGATGCTGTAGTAGAAACAGCAAGGGAATGCCTAGGAACGGCTACGGTATGTGTAAAGATGGGGAAAAGCGAACATCTTGGTGGAGTGATGAAGTGGCAGCAGCTTATAAACGTAAATAGGGGGCTTATCCGAAATGGATCTAAACAAGGGCCTAGGCGGACAGGGAATTTTACGTAGATGAATGAAACAGCGAAGCAAATAGTTGTTGAATCCAAAAAGAAACCACGGGAAGATTTTGGTAATAACCTGGAAAGGCTATGTTAAACAGCAGCAAAACCTTTATGGACAGTAAAAAGGAATCTTAGTAAATAAAGGAAAAAGGAAATGAGCAGTGTTTAGGGTAATTCAGGTGAACTCATAATAGATCCCAGGGTATCACTGGAGAGGTGGAGGGAATATTTTGAAAATCTTCGCACCGTTAAAGGAAATCTTCCTGGTGGTGTCGCGCACAACCAAGCTAATGGGCAGGCAGAAAGTGATGTTGGTGAAATTACGCTGGAGGAAGTTGAAAGTATGGTAAATAAAGTCCATTGAAATAAAGCAGCAGGAATAGATGAAATTAGACCCGAAATGGTGAAGTATAGTGGGAAGGCAGGGATGAAATGGCTTCATATAGTATAGTAAGATTACAATGGCGTGTTGGTAAGGTACCCTCAGATTGAACAAAAGTAGTAATTGTACCTATCTATAAGCAAGGGAACAGGAAGGATTCCAACGACTATCGAGGTATCTCATTCATTAGCATGGCAAGCAAAGTATTCACTGGCATCTTGGAAGGGAGGGTGCGATCAGTGGTTGAGAGGAAGTTGGATGAAAAACAGTGTGGTTACAGAGCACGGAGGGGCTGTCAAGATCCGATGTTCAGTACGCACCAGATAAATTTAAAATGTTACGATATGAATAGATAGTTGTATTTATGTTTCGTAGATCTAGAGAAAGCATATGAGAGGGTACCGAGGGAAATGATGTTCACCATACTGGGGTAAATGATTAAAATCAATAAAAGGCATTCATGATGACAATTGGGCTGCAGTGAGAATTGATGGTAGAATGAGTTCTTGGTTCAGGATACTTACAGGGATTAGACAAGGCTGTAATCTTTCACCTTTGCTCTTCGTCGTTTACGTGGATCATCTGATGAAAGGTATAGTTTGGCAGGGAGTGATTCTGTTAAGTGGAAATGTAGTAAGCAGTCTGGCCTTTGCTGACGACTTCGTCTTAATGGCAGATTGTGCCGAAAGCCTGCAGTCTAATGTCTTGGAACTTCAATAGGTGCAATGAGTATGGAATAACAATTAGCATATCCAAGTTTAAATTGATGTCAGTAGGTAAGAAAGTCAACAGAATTGAATGTCAGATTGGTGATACAAAGCTAGAGCACGTAGATAGGTTTAAGTATTTTTGTTATGTGTTCTCCCAGGATTACATGTCAATGTATATCAACAAAGACAAGACTTATTGTATTGATTAGGTGGTCAAATTAATAAATTAACTTATTGTTATTATTATTCCCCCAGGATGGTAATATAGTAAGTGGGACTGAATCAAAATGTAGTCAAATACAGCAGAGGCAATACCCGACGTTTCCGGATTAAGCCTTGTTTAAATGGAAGACAAGTCGCAAGTGGCGCTCCTAGAGGCGTGACCTGAAAATTCGCGCTAAATTCAAATATCATTGTAAATGTATATACGGAAATGGACAAATAAAATATGTCCTGAAAGAAAGTGTTACTAAGATATTAACTTCAAAGTTGCTAAAGCATTTCTGGATAAATGAATGAAGAATTATTTAATAGGTTATTATTTAAATACTGAAATTAGACATATAATCAAGATGTGAAGTGGACTTCTATGAAAGGGCTCGATCTTTCATTTATGCATTACTTTTTTAGCTTTAGCATTCCTGCCTGAACTTTCACGGCTAGATTTGTCTATTTTTCTCATTTAAGAGCATAGTATGATCACATTAAAACGCTTCTCACAAACATATCGGCACACTCCTTACACACATGATTCAATGAATTTACATTTAAGAGCTAGACAATTTTCTTTTTAACTTGAAGCTTACTAACAGAAAGAAAATCTATAAATTTAGCCTCAAAAACATTCAAATTTTCCCTATAAGAAATACTTGGCACAATGCCATTTCATTATGGTAAAGCAAATTTGCATCATCATATTGTTTCAACAAAATATGTACATTTCTTAAATCACCCATATTTTCTTCAGTTCTTGACAACGCATTACGGTATTCCAAAGGGGGTAACTTGGAACACAACTAACCAGACATATATGTGTATGTACGGTATTTTCCTGAATTAAATCAAACCCACAGATTACACCAACAACAACACATCGGTGTTGAAGGTTAACTGCTACACTATACAATAAAATAAGCTTATTATACTTTTTAGCCAATTCAAATGGGTCGCGCAGGTCAGAAGTTTAGGAAGTACTATAAAAATCTCTTTGTAACTGGAGGAATATATATGCAAACACAATATCTACTCACATTTTCTTGTCACGAGGGAAACGGAAGAAAGACCGCGAGTCCTTCTGCACTTCATAGTTATTGCAGCAAAACACTGCAGATATCTTTCCACTCATATTGAGAGGAGATATAAAGGAATGACACACGCTACTATTTACCTATGTCAACTTAATGCAAAGGCATAAACAACGCCAAAAACTTCACAAACAAATACACGTGCTCTTATGACGGATTCAGTAACTCTCAGGTCACCCCGCTAGAGGGAGCTCAAATCGCTGTCCCTCGATATCTCGCAGAGTGTCGCGTATTGTCTCCACTGTATTTGGTGTAGTAAAGCTAATGCAGTGAGCTGGCAGTTGCGATAAAGAGTGTTCTGTAAGAAGGAAGTCAGCTCCCGGACGAAACTGCCTTTATATCGGTGTGTTTCCAGACCATCTTTTCTTCACGAGAGCGGAAGCAGGGTGGACTCAGGATATCTTATTCATGAGTTAGAAGTAACAGACGTGAAAATAGCGAGAATTATTGCTTTTACAAATAGGTGGGAACAATGGCAGTTGAGTACTCGGAACAAGCAGATAAAGGCTAAGTTAGGAATGAACTCGATGGATGAAGCTGTACGCGTAAACCATCTTCGGTGGTGGGGGCATATGCGACGAATGGAGGAGGATAGGTTACCCAGAGGAATAATAGGCTATATTATGGAGGGTAAGAGGAGTAGAAGGAGACCAAGTTGACAATGGTTTGACTCAGTTTCTAACGATTTAAAGATAAGAGGTATAGAACTAAATGAGGCCACGGCACTAGTTGCAAATAGAGGATTTTTGCGACGGGCCGTTTTGGTACCGGTAAACTCACAGAAGCTTGCAGATTGAACGCTGAAAGGCATAGCGGGCTATAATCATAATGCATGTATATATGTATAAAAACCGTAAGATTTTATTTTCGTTAGTGTACGAAGAATTGGATCGTAAAGTTCAGTCAGTTGTTCCCTCCTTCCATGGCTGTCCACGGTACGTTAAGACCTATGGACTTGCTTTCGAGATTATTTTTTTATTTTATTTTTAACACCCGGAGAGACTCCTCTCTTATTTATACATCCTCTTTTATCCCGGACGTAGCGTAACATTGCACCCAGTGCTGCCAGTGCTCTCTCCAGTAAGTGTCCCATACTACAGTTGTAGACATTACGGATATGTTAAACTACAACTCTCCCCACAGTTGTGTATTTTGGTATATATGAGTGTTACAGTGTGATTTATTACAATTATTGGAACTGGGTGATATAACAAGCCCATTCACATTTCAAGAGAAGAAGGAGTTTCGCATACTCTGCAGTTGTAACTAGTAATACATGCTTTCCTAAATTCAGCCCGTTTTACTGACTGTTACAAATCAAATTTGTTCTTCAAGAGTTTGTTTTAAGTGATTAAGCGATATCCAAATACGGGGTTTTGTTTCGAAGTGGCTGGTATGTTGTTATATAAGGCGCGTATTAGCCTATTCTACAGCTTATTCCGTTAAGTGAGTTACGGATTTTCTTCGTTGAGAAATTGTGATTTCTATCATTTTACTCTGTGTCTACAACCTCTAACATACTGTCGGTAATGTTCAAATTCAATAATTAAATTTTGCTAAATGTATAGATCTCAATTGAGAATATTAGAAGTTAATACTAATCTTTCTCAGTTTCAGCATTTACATATTTGTAATATTGAATGTTATTAATTTTCTTAAATTTTATTTTTAATTAAGCATGAAAAATGAATACGCATATAACTAGCTTGCTTTTTATAAAACACCCAGCCATTGCATTGCAAGTGCCTGGAAGCTGTGTGCTGTAGCCAGGGTGCGAAATCGCGGCGGGGTGGGAAGGGAAGGATGTCTCCCCCACCGATGATTTTATCTCAGAGGTTCCCCCCCCCCCCACTAAAATTGCCCGGGGGGGGGGTTACCTTTCATTATAAAATAAACAGGAAAATGTAGAACCGATAATTTATTACTGAAATTAATGACTTTAACTGGGCATATTTTCATAAAATCATCAGAAATAATTCAAGTGACTGCCAGACCTTGAGCAATTAAACAACGCAGCAGTTGCAACCCCGCATCTACAGCTTATTGTTGATGTTTCACGCTGGCAAGTCCATCCTCCCTTGTCATTGCTATAAGTAGCTCGAGTTTACACCACTCCTGTACTTCTTGGAGTGGGTGTGTTTCCTATAGGTATCAATAGGTCAATATTCACTTGAGCAGGGTACAAACTGACAAATTTTTTCAGTCAACACTTAGCCCCGGTAGAGGAAAGTTCCATTAAAAAAGCAATAAACCATGGAAACTCGATCCTCGTGTGGCCTTTCTTAAGATAGCGAGTCTCTCATAAACTTCTCAGCTGATTGGAATAACGTTCTAATGTTTATCATTCCCGTTATAACAGCAAAATTTGAACAAAAATTTCTCAAATTTACATTTTTCTGGGTGGAGAGGGTAATTAAAATACAGGGGAATTTTAACCCCCCCCCCCCAGGCGTCTCCGAAGACCTTAAAAGTAGTTAGTGGGACGTAAAACAAATAACATTATTATTAACCCCCCCCCCCACCAGGTACTGCCTGAAAAAAATTAGTAGTTAAGCCCTATGTTTCTTCTCCTCCCCCACCACCACTTCTTTCTGATTTCACACTCTGGTAGTGGCAATATATCGTATATCTAAATTTAGTGGAATGAGAATTTTTTCTGAAGAGCAACGCAGATGAAAAAATGCAGATGGTAGTTTCAGATAGACATTGCGATATGTAGTATGTAATTTTAATTATTATTTTGCTGTGTTACTTACCTTTTTGTGCAATTTAATAGTGATGCTGTGAACGTTGAGTTGTTCTTTGCTCTGTATGCCGTGACATATGGTAGTAGGATTCAAAATCTTGAGAGGTTTCTATTTAGGATATCTGTATCTTGTTACATCAGTGTTGTTATTGAGATTCTCCTGTATCTCATCATTACCCCACAGCAGCTATATCCAGTACTTATTTGTGATGATTTAGGTAACAGTAGGCTGTCTCTCTGATTTATTGGTGTGTAAAAGATTTTCAGGGGTGAGTGACGGTGATTTTACATGGGGTCGAATCCTATGATCTGCAGTCCTGAAATACTTTTCTGTGGTTTCCCCATTTTATCATTAATTAATCTTAATTAATGCTGCTGCATACCTAATCTTATCCCTTTCCCTTGGAGTTGTTAGTGCAACATTAAACTGCTAGCAGGAATGGAAGAACAATCTTCAGGAATAAATTCTGGCTGTGGAAACTGTAAAAGGTAGTTGCTGGAATGTAAAGCCAATAACATATTATTAGAATAACCTGTGATGGCCAGAACAAGTAAACACGGCACTCTTCAGTATTGTCCCCTCCGGTGAAATATACAATATAAAATTGATCACACTTACCTGAATAGATATGTGTTTACATAGAAATCTGTTCCCTGGCAATGCATAAGAATCAACTCACTTAGCCACAGGAACGAAGCTTGTATTACCTGTAGGAGAAATTTTCGTATTCATTGTTAGTGCTGTATGTTTACATTTACAGTAAAATATCACAAAGTGACTAACGAACACTGCTATTGGGTGAAATGAATTCTCTGAGGCACTACTCGAGGTATTGAACATAGACAATTTTTTTGCCACCTGGGGAACAAAAAAAAACTGCTAAACATTTAAACCACTTATTTGACATGGAACTCCCTACAAGAGGCACTCTGGTAAACACCACTCGATTGTGTCATTAGACAAGACATGCATAGAAAAATAAAGAAAAGGCACTTAAGGTTGGTGGCATTGTTCAATGAAATGAGCTGATAGCATTATTGTATAAATTTTTGTCTTTATTTCAACAGAATTTTCTTCATTTTCCATTTCCAGTCTTCTGGGTAGAAATGTGAATCAAGAACCTCCTCAGTTTTTCTCTCTCCACCACTCCATTCCTTCCTCGAATTTTTTTTCTACTTTTACTCCACTCTTCTCTGTATTCTCCTTACGGTAGCCATTCACCCCTTTCTGGGCATTCCCCGATGTCTTTCGCCATGAGTTTCTCCGTAAATACTTACTGTGGAATTCTATCCTCTTCCATTCTCATCACTTGTTCATACCATTTCAGCTTACGGGTCTCTATCTTGCCTTTCAGTTCAGGGTATCCAATTCGCTCCCTCATTTCTATGTTTCTGACTTTATCCCTTTATGCCCTCCCTATATTTCTCTAAGGAATTTCATCTTGGCCTCTTGCATTCTGCGTTATCATGTTTTTTGTTGTTGTCCATATGCCTGGTGCATATGTCAAAATTTTCTTGCATTCCATTGGATGTCCCAGTTACAGACTATACATCTCGCACATTGGTAAAACTCATTGGCTTATTCAAGTCCCTACCCAATTTCTTATTTTATTTACCCATCTTCAATTATTCTCTCTGAATACTTGAAGCTTTCCACAACTTCTAATGGTCTTCCATTTACTTCAATATTCCCACTTCCTTCTCTATTACCTCTCGTTACCACTACTATCATATTCTTTTCCACACTTATTTTCATTCCATATTCCTCCATCTCCTGATTCCTTGCATTATCTTGTTCTTGTGCTTCCATTTCATCTTCTCCACATATTGCTGTCTCATCTGCAAAGTAGGAGGCCTTTGCCTCCTTGGTTCCCATTTTTTGTTGTATACTCTTGTGGATTTCATCCATGATTGTAATGAAGATTGGCGGGGATAAAAAACATCGTTTTTGAAGTCCTGATTCTACTTTGAAAAAGTTTGTTTGTCCTATCACAGTATTCATACTACTTACTCACTCTTTGTTCATGGCTTTTATAATTGGCTCTTCACCTCTCCCTGTCTTCTTTTTTATCAATGCATCCGAGACCACTTGCCATGGTACACTGACATATGCCTTCTCAATATCGATAAATATCTACATTGAATCCAGCTTAAATTCCCATCTGTTCTCTATCACGTACTTTAGGTTCAACAGATTGAAAAATTTTAAAATTATGTTTACACTGATCAAGGAGTATGACACCGTATGGAAGTGAAACACAGATAATAACTGGTGCCAAGAAAAAACATAGTTGAAGCCTTTTAGATGCCATGTTATCAGAAGTTCTTGAAGATCAGATTGATTGAGCATGTCTCAGATAAAGAGATAGTGAATAAGCTTAATGAGAGGAGAATGGTTTGAGCTAATTTGATCCTGGGCAGGAAACTTTTGATAGAACATATCTCAAAGAACTGTGAACTTGTTCAGTTAGTTTTGAAGCTGATTACAAAAGATAAAAGTGGTAGGAAGTTTCCAGTATATGGACCCGGGTGATCAGAGTGATATGCAAACCGTACAGTCACTGAATTTTCAAGAAAGGTCATCTTGTTGCAGTTTCAGTTCCATATAAAACTGTATGTTAGATAGCTATTAATATGATATAAGGTGTCATGTAATACTAGGAGTCCTATGACTATGGTCTTGATATCGACAGATAAGTTAAATTATATTATGGATGTGATCACTGTTTTAGAAATCATGTAAAACTGCAGGTCCTTTGCTTTGATCGAAGTATTAGTCATAGAAAAGTTGAGGTCCTATAGGTATGATCACAATATCAACAGTCATGTAAAATTTTGGGTTTTTTGGTATGATCATAATATTGAAGGTCTTTTAAAATGAAAATGTTGTTGCTTAGTCTGTTAACAAACATCATAAGTATCAATGACATTAATAAGGTAATATATTTTTCTGGCTTATGTTTCAGTAGAAGTAATCAACCATTCCAGTACCTGCTAACTACTTCAGTTTGCAGTGCAAAATGGACCTGGAAGCAAAGATCAAAGAGGAACCAGGCTGGATTGAAGGAGAAACAACGGCATCGCTTGTAAGTCTCATACCAGATAACTTTATAGGGGTTAGAAATTAACCCTTAATATCTGAATAAGTTTGGCAGGGGCATAATTTTCTATGTGCTTCCTCAGTATTAACACCAGCAGTCACCAATTGCTGAATGAGCATCTATGCGTAGTACAACTCTGTTTGTTTTATTTGTCTGGGAATACACCACAATGTGCTACACAAAGCTGCCAACTCTTAGGAACTTAAGGTTAGGCTTGGGTTAGTCTGTACTTTTTACTGTCAATATTGAAATTACTTTGGTTTAGGGGTTGCACCTTTTTGTATTTTTCCCCTTTGATTATAATAGATGATGGTTGGCCGATCGTACTTTAAAAAAAACTAATATCCTCCTACACTACTGCACCACCATGTTAAGAATTATTACTCCTACCATAATTAGTGTAGAAGAAGTTAAATCACAAATCTTTCATTAGTGTTTTTTTTTTTTGCCTGGATACACCAGTCTGCTAAACAAAATGTCAACACTGGTGTGATAATTCTGGGTTACCCTCACATCCACAATGTGCTGGAAGAAATTATGTGTTTTAAGGAACGAGCAGATTTGCCTATGACATACCAGGGATGAAATACCTCAAAATCTGAATGTACGTTCTCTCAAAATAAATATTTTGCTCAGCTGTTGAATTCTTCTAGAAAGACAGAATAGTGATTAGCTCATTTTATTCCTCAAATACAGGTCAGATTCTATGATATATACAGTAGAGAACCATGTCTAAGGGCTCTAGCATGTATGATTTCTGAGAATAATTTCTTTTATATGCCCCTTCTTAGTGGGCTCTGACACTTCAAGGACTTCAGGCACATTAAACAGAATTTTTTCTTTCCTCATTGTCATTATTTCCTTGTCCTTCTTGTGCATCCTTTTCATCCATTCCTTAGTTCAGCCACTGTTCTCTTCGTATTGAATGTGTTAATTTGGTATATTCTAGAGAATTTGATACATTAATTCATTTTTATTAGTTACTTATCTTACATTAGAATATATGCTTTTAATCACAGTACCTCCCCCCTTTAATGCTGACAAGGTTTTATGAATCCAAGAGTGAAATTTAAATGTCTCATAGTAGATCATAAAAGATCTTCCGAAACTGCAGATATACACTCCAACACTGCTGATTCTCCACTGATGGTGTCCTCATCCCCTCAGCTTGTCACAGAACATTACATAACATGCTTATAGTAGTAAAATATTTCATTTCTAGCTGCTTTGACTTTGGGCTTCATCACATCTTTCACTGTTATATGACTGTGATAAGTCTGCTTCTTTCATGTTTATGTTTTTTATTTTACACTTGGAATCATTGAAACAGAACTGTATTAATGTTTAATCTAGCTCCTGTGATCTCAGCAAAACCATAGTAGAGAATGTGATTCCATTATTTCAAGTAATTTTAATCTGTCTTTAAACAAACTCTATGCTGAGAACAAGAAATCATTTAGAAATGTTGTAATGCTTCTAATTGGTTCAAACAACTTTTATGATTTGACTGATATGATTGAACATATGAAAACAGTTCATACAATTTAGTGTTTATGCCTATGGCTGCTTCCTTCCAAATTATGTGTGAGATAGCCCCAATTCCATCCCTGGTATTATATCTTCTGATATGGCTAGAAAATATTTCGCATTTTATACTTTGTTCTCAGTCTCATCCTTTCTCTGACATAAGGAGTGAGCAAGAATAATAACACCTTTCTCAGTACAGACTTTGGTTATAACAATCCTCTGCTGGAAGAAATCTTCCTTAAACATTAGTGAAATTCCGAAAGTACCTGTAATACTGGAAATTAATGAATTAACATGCTCATTTATTAATGACTGTATTTGTAGATGTGTGTTATGAGCATACCTAATATATCTTATTTTCCACAGGAAAATTTCGAAAATGTATCAGAAGTGATAGCTCTGAAAGAAGAAGTTAAATCAGAGTTAACCGAGCCAGAGTCATCGCAGGAAAACTCTCTTGAGGTAAAGTACATAATTTGATAAGCCATCGTCAGATAATGGAAATGGGTAGAAAATGGCTCAACAGATACCGGGGTTTGATCCATCTTTTTAGTGCACATGATTGATAGTCCTACTGATAATATACTTTTTTATGAGATTGACTGTTTACATACCTAGTTTTCACTTTTCCTTCAAGTTGTTCCGCGATCATGCGTTATGAATTGTGTAGCAGTTAGGATTATTCCAAAGACCTCTACTCTATGTCATTTGGTAGCTGGTATCATTCCTACTAATAATTTTGAATTCGTAAATTAGTTTTGAACACCAAGTAGCTGAAAGATACATTCTTTTTTTACTGTTACAGGATATTTTACTAGTTGATTCCAAATGAAACACCTTTGTTATCTTATTGATTATATTAATTATTTTTTTCTAAATAATACAGTAATTTGTTGATACAAGTTGCAGGTGATATGCTTGTTTACTGTGATTGTTCGCTTGTATACTACACACATTGTAGCCATCCCTTAGCAAGTGAAAAGTATTCTTTTTCTCCGTTATGTGGTCTGTGATGGTACTAGTCCATTGTGACTTATAATATTTGTACTGTGAGGTGCACCTCAACCCCGTACATGTAAAAGAAGCGCCTTAAGGAACACTATCTATCGAACAAAACTTGAAACCGCTAATGCATAACTGAATAACTGAGTAATATGTTATTTTAAAGTTTCCTAAACTGACTTGATATCTTTGTTTTGTTTTGGTGTACATCAAAAAGTTTGAATTTTTCTCCGTAGATATCCCTACAAAAAGCTGAGGTAATGCATTCTGGTGCAAGGTGGAATAATTAATGATTTAAAGAAGTTTTGGGTTTATAAATTTCCTCAACTAAATTGACTTTCATTTATTTTGATACTTCAATGTTTTGCAACACTTCCTTCTCATCCCGACAGCTTTGAAGTCTGGCCAAACACAAATTTTCTGTATTTATTTTTCAGCCAATTATAAGCTTCTTGTAACTTTTTGAGTATCAAATAAAATGCGAGCGTGTGGTTGGATTTAGCCCAGAGCCTTCTCGAACCCACCCCTTGGGTATAAAAGCCGCGGCCTTTTCTAATTACCTTGTCTTTTTCTCGTCAAATTTCTGAGTGTGTGTGTTAAGACAGGAGGAGGGGTGCCTAATTCTTTGGCAGGCAGAACGTCAACCCAGGTAATGGCCACCAGTTTTCTATATCTGTAGCTGTCTCCTCAAACTCACAGCTGTTTTCACAAATGTAAACTTTCATTCTGCTAATGTAAAATTTCATACAGACTTAAACTGTAAATTGGGGATAGAGAGTGTGTTTCCCTCTCAAAATCCCCTTCAGTTTATCTTGAGGTGACTACGATTTTGTAACTTTTTCTCCTGTAAATCACTCATTAACTTCTCTTTTGCGTCACCTCAGTTGTGTAGAATTTGTCTCTGCATCATCGGGCCACAAGCCCAATTAGGGTTTCAAAACTTGGTTTTCAAGGAGCACAAGTTTACGACTGCATACATTTTGAGTTTGGGACAGTAATACAACCTGTTGTTCTTTTCCATGAAGTCCCAGTAGTATGGGTACTAGATACCACTGTGTCAGAGATGCCAGAAATTGTAAGGTTTTGTTAAATTTTCCTTGAGTTGGCTGTAAGGAATTGGGAGCACAGCCTCCTTTGTTGAATTTAAAGAATATGTAAACTCTTGTCTGATATTGGTGCAATTTTGAGTGGGGCCTTTGGGAGGCTGTATGTGTAACCTTTGGAGCAAGGTGCTCTTGAACTGTGTCTTGGGAGATATCTCTCATTATCTAACCAAATGCAACATTTGTGACATTGTAAACTTGTAAATTGGAGCTGGAAGCTCAAAACTTGTAATTTCCAACCCTTGGATTTCTATTCTTGTTTGTTATTTTGTACCTGACATTTTGTTCCTTGACCTAGTGAAGAATTTTGTTAAATTTGAGATCTGAAAAGAAATATAACCTTTGTTTTTAAATTTTAAATTTATCTTCGATATCGTAGATAGACCCATTCAAGCTGACATCTTCTTTCAACTCTCTGAGTTCCACAGGTAATCTCGCAACAATATTACTTAAACATGCGATGAATAAATAAGCCATTCAAAAGTTATCTTGCCTTTCTGTTTCATACTTTGTAAGGGATAGTGTTTGTGAATAGGCCTTGTATGTTCACCATTACTCACCTGAACATTCGTTGCATGAATTAATTCATCATTACCAGGATGCAAATTTGATCACTGTCATCATCCACTTCATAGCATGCGTGTCATCTTCTTTCAGTATGACTATGTTGCTATGGGGTATTTCATTACCCATTTATTGAGATATTCATTTCACCATCTCTTGCAGGAGTTCTGCGTTAGCTACTGTAAGTATAGTCACGTGGGGAAGGTTGTGATGAGAGAGGAAGTATAATCATGACCAGAGAGTGTAGTAATTGGCTCTCCTATAAGGAAATGGGTTGTAGTTAGGTAAGAAGTGTCAAAAGGTTCATCATTTAGCTTTGGTGAGAGGATGTATGTGTTTCAAGAATGGTCCATTCTTTGTTGGTGAAGCGATAAGAATCCATCACTTGTCTGGGACGTTAAATCAGACTCTTGACAGCTGCATCCCCGATTCCACCAAAGTGTGGTTTTGCAGGAGGGATGAAATGACACGTCAGTCCCATGCCTGCAGTTGTGCGAAGAGTTGGTTTTCTGAGGGTTGTTTTGCAGGAAGGCCTTGATTTCTGTAGCTGCTCCAAGGAAGTTTGTGCCATTATTGCTGTAAATGTTCAGGGGTTGGCGTCTATGAGAACTAAGTTGATCAATTGCGGAGAGAAATGTTGTGGTGAGATAAGGTATCATGTCTATGTAGACAGCCTTGGTAGCTAGGCAGTCTGGTCTTGTTCAGTTTCACACAATTTATTTATATGAACTGGGCCAGCACAGTTTATTCTAGTTTTAAGGAATGGGTATGTCGGGGTTAAAGGCACCATTTGTGTATTTTTCATTAATTATTCCTCTATGTAACACTTTGACTAGAGTAATCAGGATCCTGATTTTTATCCCCCAGGCATGAGATCACGGCTGATGATGCCCATGCAATGGGTGAAACATAAATTAGTATGGCACAATGTGACACCTGAGACGTGTATGAGTGTGGCTTCTTTCGGTTCCCCTTTCTGAAGAGATCGTAACCTTGTCTCACAGAGTGTTGAGTGCCAGGATGAAGTAGTCCAAGGTGTTCTGCCATCATAATTATATTTGTGAGGTGATACAGAATTTCTAATGTTTCCAGTGCACTTGTATTGGAGTATTGTGCAGTCATCCAATGACAAGATGATGGCCTTCTTGATCTATGATTGGATTAATAGTCTTTATACGAGTTGTTAGTTTCCTGCACAATATCAATATAATATTTGTGTGCAGGGTTCAACTCCGATACAAACAGTGGACTTTAATTTCACTCCGTGGGTTGTTTACAACAATCTCAGACAATTATATGTTACAAATCTCATGGCTGGTCCATATTGAAATGTACATTAATTCAACAATGTTACAAAAGTTTATTGAAATCCACGTATTCAATACGCATAGGGATCTTAGAATGATGATTTATATATTGTAATACTAATTTAAGGGGATATGTTTCGCCCATTGTTTGGGCATCATGAGCCTTGATCTCATGCCTAAGGGATTAAAATCACGATCCTGATTACTCTAGTCAAATTGTTATAGAGGACCGTGTGTTATAAAAAGGAGGAAACTTGTAAGTTCACAAACGACAATTTACACAATAAAGATACATCTAAAAAACATTTGATAAGAGGATGTGAGTATGTGTTATAAGTGTGGTCCATTCTTTGTTGGTGAAGTCATAAGTATCCATCACTCTTCTGAGGTAATATATCAGACTCTTGACAGTTGCTTCCCAGATTCCACCAAAGTGTGGTGCTCTCAGGAGGGGTGAAATGCCGTGTCAGTCCCATGCCTGCGGTTGTGTGAAGAGTTGGTTTTCTGAGGGTTGTTTTTCAGAAAGGCCTTGATTTCTTTAGCTACTCCAAAGAAGTTTGTGCCATTATCGCTGTAAAGTAACTGTAATACTGGATATTAATGAAATAACATGCTCATTTTTTAGTGACTGTATTTGTAGATGTGTGTTATGAGCATACCTAATATATCTTCTTTTTCACAGGAAAATTTTGAACATGTATCAGAAGTGATAGCTCTGAAAGGAGAAGTGAAATCAGAGTTAACCGAGCCAGGTTCGATGCAGGAAAACTCCTTTGAGGTAATGTACATAATTTGATAAGCCATCGTCAGGTAATTGAAATGGTTAGAAAATGGCTCCACAGATATCAGTGTTTAACCCTTCATTTCAGTGCATATGATTGATAGTCCTACAGAAAATACACTTTTTTTATGAGATTGACCTTTTACTTATCTATTTTCACTTTTCCTTTGAGTTGTTCCATGATCTTGCGTTATGAATTGCACAGCACTTAGGATTTTTCCAAAGAACTCTACTCTTTAGCATTTGAGAGCTGGTATCATTCCTACTAATACTTTTGAATTCGTAAATAGTTTTGAACACAAAGTGTTTATAAGGTATATTGTTTTGTTACTGTTACATGATATTTTACTAGTTGCTTCCAAATGAAACACCTTTGTTATCTTATTGATTATATTCATTATTGATTTCTAGATAATACAGTAATTTGTTGATACAAGTTGCTGGTGATATGCTTGTTTACCGTGAGCGTTCGCTTAATATACTACTCACATTGTAGCCATCTCTTGGCAAGTGACCTAATGTGGTCTCTGGTGTTACTTGTCCATTGTGATTGATAATTTTACTTAAACATACAATGGAATAAATAAGCCATTCAAGAGTTATCTTGCTTTTCTGTTTCATACTTCATAAGGGATAGCGTTTGTGATAGGCCTTATAATTTCACCATTACTCACCTGAAAATTCGTTGCATGAATGAATTTGTCATTACCAGGATGCACATTTGATCACTGCCTTTGTCCACTTCATAGCATGAGTGTCATCTTCTTTCAGTATGACTATGTTGCTATGGGGTATTTCATAGCCCATTTATTGAGATATTCATTTCACCATCTCTTCCAGGAGTTCTGGGTTAGTTGCTGAAAATATTTCTATGTGGGCAAGGTTGTGATGAGATGGGAAGTATAATCATGATCAGGGAGTGTAGTAATTGACTGTCCTATAAGGAAATGGGTTGTAGTTAGGTAAAAAGTGTCAAAAGGGTCATCATTTAGCTTTCGTGAGAGGATGTATGTGATGTAAGAATGGTCCATTCTTTGTTGGTGATGTGATAAGAATCCATCACTCTTCTGAGGTGTTATATCAGACTCTTGACAGCTGCTTCCTAGATTCCACCAAAGTGTGATGATGCACAAGGGATGAAATGCCACATCAGTCCCATGTCTGCAGTTGTGTTAAAAGATGGTTTCTGAGGGTGGTTTTGCAGAAAAGCCTTGATTTCTGTAGCTGCTCCAAAGCAGTTTGTGCTGTAATTGCTGTAAATGTTCAGTGGTTGACCTCTATGAGAACTAAGTCTATAAAGTGCAGAGAGAAATGTTGTGGTGAGATCAGGTATCGTGTCTATGTAGACAGCCTTGGTAGCTAGGCAGTCTGGTCTTGTTTGATTTCTCACGATTTTTCATTAGAATTTGACCAGCAATTTTAAGGAATGAGTAATTCTGGGTTACAGGCAACATTTGTGTATTTCACATTAATTGTTCTGAGGTATCTGCATTCATAATAGAACACTTCAGATGTGTATGAGTGTGGCTTCTTTCTGTCCCCCTTGCTGATGAGATCCTAAACTTGTCTCTCAGAGAGTTGAGTGTCAGGATGAAATAGTTGAAAGTGTTCCGCCATCATAATTATATTTGTGAGATGATACAGAATTTCTAAATTTTTTACTCCACTAGTATTGGAGTCTTCCACCAACAAGAAGATGGCCTTCTTGATCTATGATTGGATTTATAGTTTTTATACTGTATGAGTTGATAGTTTCCTACACAACATTAATCTAACATTTGTGTAGAGGGTTCAACTCCTGTACGAACAGTGGACCTAATTTTCACTCCATGGGTTGTTTACGACAATCTCATGACTGGTCCGTATTGAAATATACATTATTTCAACAATGTTACAAAAGTATATTGTAATACTAATTTAAGGGGACATGTTTCGCCCATTGTTTGGGCATCTTCAGCCGTGATCTCATGCCTAAGGGATAAAAATCAGGATCCTGATTACTCTCATCAAGGTGTTACATATAGGAACATAAAAATGAGGAAACTTGTAAGTTCACAAACGACAATTTACACAATTAAGACACGTTAAAAAAATATTCGGTGAGACTATATATGTGTTATAAGTGTGGTACCTTCTTTGTTGGTGAAGCGATAAGAATCCATCACTTTTCTCAGTTGCTGTATCAGACTCTTGACAGCTATTTCCCAGATTCCACCAAAGTGTGGTGCTGCAGGAGGGATGAAATGCCATGTCAGTCCCATGCCTGCAGTTGTGTGAAATTTGGTTTTCTGAGGGTTGTTTTGCAGAAAGGCCTTGATTTCTTTTGTTGCTTCAAAGATGTTTGTGCCATTATCACTGTAAATATTCCCTACAGCCAGCCGCACATAAGCTCAATGTTCCGCCCATCTCCTCTCCTCCTCCACACCCCCTCACATCAATATCACACAGATACAATACTAGAAGTGCTACTGTCATTGGTTCTGATGCCAGAAATGTCGACGGTGTGAGTAATTTTGTACACAGCATTTTTCGTCAAATTTTACCCTTTTTGCTCTAATCTTAAAAATCCTTCTAGCCTCTTCTCATTACAGATTCTTCACCACACAATCCTCAATATTCGATTTCAACATTGAAGCTGTAGCCAACATCTAGCACAAGCATTCCCATTCGACTAATAGGACAAGAGGAGGCTATCACATCAGCTAGTAAAGACACACACAGGAACACACAGACATGATCCTTTTTACACATTTTCAACAAAAATAAGAAAACTGTGGCCTCACCAAACAAATACGGGATTAACAGTGTGTCCAGCAGTATGGAATACTGGTAACTGGGGAATGTCAGGGAATTCCAGAAATAATGGGAAAACCAGGAAATGACCCGGAATTCAGAAAATAATCTGGAAATTTGTTCTTCTGCCAGATAAAATGGACATACCCTATTTGTCCATTAATAGAAACACATTCTTCAATTTTTGTAAGATTAATCTTGGGCATGTCTTTTATGCCAGGAATAAATTGTGAAGAAACCTGAATAAACATTAACAAAACCAAGTGTGATCGCGAATATTTTTTTTTGCTAGGGGTTTTATGTCGCACCGACACAGATAGGTCTTATGGCGACGATGGGATAGGAAAGGCCTAGGAGTTGGAAGGAAGTGGCCGTGGCCTTAATTAAGGTACAGCCTCAGCATTTGCCTGGTGTGAAAATGGGAAACCACGGAAAACCATCTTCAGGGCTGCCGATAGTGGAATTCGAACCTACTATCTCCCGGATGCAAGCTCACAGCCGCGCGCCTCTACGCGCACAGCCAACTCACCCGGTGATCGCGAATATGAAGTAACCGATATCTTCAGTAGCTATATGAATAGCATATGGCATGCACTAGCGACTATGTTCGATTGAATTTTCAATGTTTTGATCTGCTTACTATTGTATATTCTGTGTTGTTGGGGAATGGTGAGGCCTATATTGTGTTCTCAGTTTTCTAATCGCTTAAATGTATGGCTTCCACAGCAAAATATGCATATAGACAAAATTTCACTACCCAACAAATGACTGTGTTTGTTTACTATGTAATGATGTGTGCGATAGTCACTACCTCATAAAATGTAAAAAGAGAAAAGACGCTGACTCAATGCAGGAAAGTATGAAATTCGCTTTAACTTAATACTCCTTCGAGTGCTCATTATTATTATTATTATTATTATTACAGTTATTAAATGTGCTGATGTAGGTAAACCTTGTGTAAATGTGTAATGCAATGTGACACTGTTCGAGTCGTGCCATGTTGAGTTCCTAACCTATTTGATGAAATGGTTGGTGACGGACGTCAGTGACTGAGGCTCCACAGTAATCAAGTGATTTGAAGGTGTTGTACATCAGTGGAAGTGATAGAAACTTGCGGAAGTGTTATGTTTGTATTTACGAATCGATATACCCATATGTTTTGTCGGTGTTGATATTTCTCTTCCAAATTTGCAATGTAAAGAAAATGGGGAAACAATGGAGTTGGAAGCCCAGCCACTACCAGTGCTGCCAGCATAGACTGCCTCGTGAAGTGTGTGCTGGATGATTTCAATAACTCGGACAGCTTCTTTGAAAAAATTGTGCAGGCCATTTCGACCCGCATGACACAACTGGTTGTAAAACAATTTGAAAAGTATTTAAATTTTAATATCGAAGCTTTTTCAGAGTTAACTGAAGAACATGGTAAGAAGGAGGCAGAAATCCGCAAACTGAAGGAGGATATGGATGCCAAGTGCAATTCATTGGAGCAGTACGGAAAGAGAAATAATGTAAGAAATTTCGGCATCCCTGAATGTTTGAACGAAAAATGTGATGAACTAGTGCTCAACGTGTGCAAAGTAGTAGGTGCAGATGTTAGACTTAATGACATTGATAGGTGTCACAGAGTAAGACCTTGATTACCAGAGAAAACAAGGCGTATCCTAGTGAAATTTGTGTCTTATCGGTCACAGCAGGATGTCCACTAGGAAAACGAAACTGAAAGGCTTATCCACAACAATCCATGACGATCATTCGGCTATCAGAATGTCCATCTTGAAGACAGCAATCCAGTGTTTTGTTCTTACAAACACTTGGACTGACTCAGGAGACATCATAATCAAGAAAGCGGGCAGGATGGAATTAAGAGTGTGCCAGTTAAAGGAAATTCCTATGGCATAAGCTTCTATTGCAGTGCTGCCTTATCACTTGACAATGTGAGTCAACTCCCATGCTTTACCTAAGTCGCAGCTGAGAAGCTAGCTTTTTTATTTTTTTCAACTAACCTTATCTATCTATCTAGGTATCTTTCATCTATCTACGTATCTATCCATTTACCAAATTTATTTATCTATTTATCTAAATATCTATTCACTTATCTGTTTTCTTATCCTACCACCTGTCCATCCACTTACTCTTTAATAAAATTTTCCTATCTGGATCTAATTTAAGTCGGGCCTCTGTATTACGTCTACATAGATCTAACATCAACACTACATAGAGTAAGCTCCTACTTGAGTATTCTGTACACCTAATCTGCTGTTGCACGTTATCACTATTATTATTTTTATTATTATTATTGTTATTAATATTTTATTATTATTATTATTATTATTATTATTATTATTATTATTATTATTATTATTATTATTACTCACAATTTAATTATCTAAAATACATAAATTGCTGACTGTTCTTAGGATGTAGTCGCATGTTGTTTTCTAGTTAGTTTCATTTTAGCAGTTGGTTATACATACCACAAACAGCCGTAATCCCTGTGACCATAACAATACTTATCTTGTCACACTTCCCCTTCCCCACCCATCCCTTCAAACTGTCTACCTGCTAGTCCATTGACACAAACTCCATCCCTTGAAGCTACAACACACATTCTCCAGCCAGCCCTAAATAGACATAAAACCGCACTTGACATGTCACCTTAATGCCGAGAGTTTAGTTTCCCAAACTCGTATAGATGAAATAAAAGCGATTTTCATACCACTGTCCTTTGATATAATCTTATGCAGTGAATGTTGGTTGAAAGTCAAATATCAGGCTAAGAATCTGGAATTACCTGCCTACTGTCGTCTGAGGAATGACAGACTTGGCAAAGGGGGAGGTGGGGTCTGTGCTTTTGTCTCTTCGCGCTTGAAACTTCAAATTATCTGTCAGTCGCTTCAACAGTATGAACGAAAACCTGAGGACATGTTCATAGTGATGCAGGTCTCTACTGTGAAATGCTTAGTAGGTGCTGTATACAAGCCACATAAAGCTCGCCATCTGAATGACTTAGAGACTGATCTTAAACAGACTGTTACCTATATGCAAACATGTTATAATGATGGGCAACTTCAATACAAACCTTCTATATCCTGATTCATCTGAAACCACCCATCTATTGAATACATTTCAGGCATGCATTACGGCGATCCTGCCTCTTTCCCCCACTCAGCACACTAAAACCACACACATTACTGGACCTGATAGTAACGAACCACCCTGACAGAGTATTATATCATGGCCAGACATCTGCTCCCAGACTGTCAGCCCTTGACATTATCTTTATGTCTTACGCAATGCAGTGCCCCAGACATAAACCTAAGTACGTGACATACAGAGACTCTAGCCGTATTGACAATGCAAACTTATTGGAAGACTCTTTTTCAATGCTGTGGCAGGATATAACTCATAAAACTAACATTGACGACATGGTCACGACGTTCAATACCATGATACTACATACTTTTGACAAGCACGCCCCTCTATGAACAGCACGCATCTGTAAAAGACTCTCCCCGTGGCTAAATGATGATATTAGAGCAATGATGCCTAAGCGGGATGCAGCTCTTAGGAAATATAAACATTACCCGAAGGAGGAATCCTTATCTATTACAAACGACTACATAATAAAACGACTCAGACAGTAAGAAACGCTCGACTACATTACTCCCATGACCTTATAAAACCCTACTATGACCCGCTACCTTATGGAAGTCAATGCGACTATTTGGCTTAAATAAACCGGACAAGGTAGACAATTTGGAGATTTCACTTGATGAATTGAATGATCACTTTGTATCCTCCCATGTTCAATTAATCGAAGAAGCAAAAGAAAATCTTTTGAGGGCAAATAACAACATACCACCTATAGGCAGAGATAAATTTTATTGTAGTTCTGTCTCACCCCTGCAAGGGAAAGTGGCTATCTTGCGATTTAAAACTAATTCCACAGGGGTGGACAATCTATGTATTATAAAGCTAAAGGAAATTCAATGCCATTATTACAGTATTGACATTCATATTCAACTTCTCCCTTCAAAACAGTGTATTTCCAAATGTCTGGAAAATGGCCCTGGTACATCCTTTACTGAAAATAATATCTCCTCCACTAAACTGTAACTTCAGACCTATTAATATACTGTCTATAACAGCCAAGAGACTTGAGCACATGGTGCATAATCAAATCACGAAATATCTCAACGACCATGACATACTGGACCCACACCAGTGAGGCTTCCGCAGAAATCACAGTTAATGTACTACCTTGCTAAGCATGACTGAAAAGCAGGCTACTGATGAGCAAAAACTGACAATTCTAGTCTTATTGGACTTCAGCAAAGCATTCGACTCTGTAGATCATGAGTTGCCCCTATCCAAACTTTATCACCTAGAGTTCTCCTACATTACTCTGAAATGGACGGGAGCCTATTTACATGAACGTCAACGTGTCGTTCTGTCTATGTAAATGACTTAGCTAAAGAGCTGACACATTGTAAATGTCACATTTATGCTGACAACATACAATTGTACATCCATGCAAAACCAACAGATGTTTTGAAAGCAATTGAGCAAATTAACATGGATCTAGAGGCCATAAGCAAATGGTCTTTCCAGCACGGACTTATTATAAACCCAAAAAATCCCAAATCATTGCATTTGCTCATCCAAGACTTATTTCCAGTAATTACCACATGTCCATCCCTGATGTATGACTTCAGTATGAAGCTTTACCCTCTTGCAAGAGGGTAAACAATCTCAGAGTGATCATTAACCAGCACTTCTCTTGGATGGATCAGGCAATATCTGTGAATAGATGACTTTTTGCAATGTTGCACATATTAAACAATTTCAAATTTTCTTTCCCGTTCAGTTTAAAGATGAAACTATTTGAAGCCCTCATATTTCCAATATTCAATTATTGTGACGTAGTTTACACAGACATGAAAACTGAACTTCGAGATAAACTACAATATGCACAGAATGCCTGTGTAAGATTTATATGTAATCTGAAATATTCAGATCATCTTACCCAGTTTTACGTCGACCTCGGATGGCTACGCCTTGAAAACAGATGCAAGCTGCATACCCTGACTTCATTGCACCAAATCTTTACCTTACAATCCCCATCCTACCTGTATGAACAATTTCATAGTCTCCCTGAACACCATGTTAAAAACATCAGAGCGCTGAGCTCGACATTGCTCGCTATTCCTAAGCATAGATCCTCAACCTACAATTCCTTCACTGTTGTGGCCATCTGTGAATGAAACTTCCTTCTGCAGGAGGTCAGAGGGATATCAAACCTGGGAAGATTTAAAAGTATGTGCTCAAAATATCTCTATGAAACAAGCTTGTAGTGCAACAGATTCCTTTTTTTTTTATCTTCTTCTTCTCCTTCTCATCCTGGCCTTTCTTCTTCATCTTATTATAATTATTATAATATCATTCATCAATAGTATTAGAGAGTACTCAGCTGTGGTTCCCTTCATAGTTAACCTTATCCCGATCCCCATTTTGTAATGTTTTTGGCCAACAATAAAAATCTGAAAATTATAACATTTGTCAGTGTAATATATGTCTGGAATATGACAAATTAATTGCAAGTATTATGTTTGTCTGTATTATTATTATTGTTATTATTATTATTACTGTTGCAATTCGTTGTATGTTTTTTAGCAGTTATTATATTATTATACTTAGGAAATGTAAATTTATATTGTGTTTTATAATAGATATTTTATGTACAGTATGCTAGCACAGTAGCATAGTAATTTGTTTGTCTCTTTTTAATTCAGTATTCAGAAATTTTTATTTTATATTATTTATGTATTTCACTGGTTAAGAGTAAGACAGGGACACGTGTCCCTAACTTTGCCAGTTAAAATAAACCATATCAATCAATCAATCAAACAATCAATCAATCAATCTATCTATATATCTGTCTATCTATCTATCTATCTATTATGCAAGGTGTTCGGAAGCTTGAGGCATGACTAGTGGCTTGTAATATCACGTGTAATTTTGTGAATACAGAACAAGATTTAAAATAAAGTGACATCACATTGTAAGATGAATGTTGTTTTTTGTTTTGGAGTTTTTGAAGCATGATTCTGTGTATTCAGTCTTGATCCAACCAGTCCCAAGCTGCCATTCATATCGACTTATATAGTTTAAGTGCAATCTTGAAACCTGGCTGCCGACTATATTGTCTACAATACATCGCCATGAGCTTAAGCTACCTGGCTCGGCTTTTAAGGTATAGGTTTAATAGTCTTCAGTGTAGATGTAATTTTATTTATGTCCGTGTGTTGGTTAGTATATTGTTTGTCTGTGTACCATACCTCAGTATAGTTCATCAAAGACAAGTGAGAAGAATGTGACTCCGCAAAAATTGGCACCAAGGTCTCAATCAGCCAAAACATCCTTCCTATGCCAGTCATTAGCTGCAAATAATTTATTTCTTTTATTTTTAATAATAATGTACGTATTCTTATTTTAGTGTCGGATATTGTTAGGAAGTGCGTACACTTTGTTAGTGATAGTGAAGTAGATACTCTTTTGAAGCTGTTACAGTTTGGGATTTTTTTGCCTCTGTTTTTCCATTCCACATATTAGCAACATTAGGTAGGTTATCTATAGCACGTTCAGTGACTTTCGAATTTTCAAGCCATCTTATAGCACAGTATTTCAAAGGAAGTACGTTTGAACCTGAATAATGTCTTGCAGGAATGTATGAAAACAAGAAGTGAAGTGCACGAAGAAACTCTGCAATATTCTACTGGGTTTCTTTTACTGGCATTTTATATGAATTGTGCACAGTATGCAAGCCACAAGGTCCAATGTTCACTAAAATAGGAGCATCTGGATCATCGTTTAATAAATTACCGATATCCTGAAGGAACTTTTTATTAACATTTGGACCACCCATTGAAATTTGTTAGAGTTCTTTAAATTGAGTCCTTGCAGTGCTTGCAAAAAAACATGTAACAAATTCTGGGAGGTAGAGTGACCAAGAAACACGGAATCAAAATAAGAAGTGCATGCCTCATTAGTATCACGATTGAATCAGCAAACTACAAGATCCATTTGGCCCATCTGAGAAACTTTATTCAGTTACTCGTCAAAACCAATGGTGAAACGTATGCCCTTACTACACATCTCAAGAACTTGTTTATGAAAATAGGGAGCCAAACCATGAGTGATTGTATATGCAACTTTCGTTCTGTGCAGTTGAACTATCGAAGCAATTTCAGAGTCTGGAAACATTACAGGGAACATACGTACACTAGCTTCACTGGCTCGTAAATAATGGTGTTGCATGACAGTTTGCATGCACCATATAATGTCAGCTTTGGTTACTTGCTCTCTTGAAAGGTAATTCTGTAGACATCTATCCTCTCGTGAACCTTCTGTAATGGAAGTAGAAGAAGAAGAAGTGGAGTCATAAGTGATAGAGTTCATTGTGGTAGCTATGGTAGGCAGAGGACAATTTGTGTTTGCAGCCAGGGTATTATGGCCACTTTGTTGCTGAAATAATTAGAAGAACAGAAGCTCAACAGTCTTTGGTGTCTATAGACAAAGGAATTTGTTCGCTGCAGCAGTAATGGTAATCAGTTCTTTTTTAAATCTTAAATTGAATTTAATTAGAATAAATTCAACTTCCAAGTTTCTAAATTTATTTTGCACATTAATTGCTCATTTATTTTTTGGATGTTAAGCTTTAAAAATGTATTTTAATATTGCTGTCATAGCTGGAAACTCCTTTTATAATTTTATTTTTTGTCATTGTGTGTCAGGGAAAAACTGGTTTTTGTGTCTGGAAAACCGGGAAATGTCAGGGAATTTCAAAATCTGATTTTTATTCTTTAGGCACGAGATCATGGGTGGTGATGCCCATGCAATGGGCGAAACATGTCCCGTTAAATTAGTAAGACAAGATGTAAATCTTAATTATAAGAACGCTATGTGTACAGAATAGGTGGATCTCCAATAAACTTTTGTACCATTGTTGAATTAATGTGAGATAATTCGCAAACAATATACAGCTACTCTCTATACCTTGTTTAATCTTGCAACTTTTATTATGAACAGATCACCATGCATGACTGTAAGAAGCATTAGTGGCATTTTTGGAATTGGGAGATTAATTTGAACATTACGTTTTCATTTTGGGATAGTCCAGGGATCTTGATTCAACCATCTAGGACCATGGCAACAAACTGTATTGTTGATGATTATGTTCATTTGTAGTTGTCTTGTCACTAAGTCAGCGTGTTTCCCCTATCCTTTTTTACTTGTTTCAATTTTTATGTGATAGGTAGCGTTCTTCAATGCGCTTCATTTAAATGCACGGGGTTGAGGTCTACCTCCCGGTACAATTATCATTATCAGTGTGTATGTGTTTTGGCACTTAATAGTTTAATTGCCTAGCTGAGTAGCTCAGGCGGTTAAAGTGCTGGCCTTATATTTCTTATTGTGCATGAATGTTGAGTATTCAGTACGTCAGCAGCTTGGTTCTTGAAACTTATTATTTCAAACTTTTCAAACGTTCGAGTGTAGTTATTAAGACGTAAAGCGAATTTTGTTGTTGTCGACCACCCCGTGAAAGGAAGTCGAACTTGATGTGTTTCAATTAAACACACAAACTTTTAATGTACAGTCATTTAGTTAGCATGCTCGTTTCATGCACGTGTGAAGAAGCCACTGGTGCGATTCCTAGTGTGGTCGGTGATTTTTTAATTTCTCTTAGCTCGAAAGTTTATTTATTTATTATTTTTATTTATTGTCTTGTTGTATATGGCGGGACTCAGGCTATGAAGCCTGCTATTCTGTCCGACCATACATACACCTACATGAAGAGTTAAATATACTCTAAATTATCTACAGTTTAACATCCTAAGGTATCAATTAAATGTTTTAATTAATCTAATACTTAGCTATGATCTAATCCTGCTATGTTATAAGAAATTATTATTATTCATTACCAGGTTTGACAGAGTTTCTTAAAGTGGAGGTGGTTTGACACGCTCCTAATTTCATCAGGTAGGGAATTCCAAATTCGGCTGGCGGCGACTATAAATGATCTGCTGTAGCCAGTTGAGCGGTGAATGGGAGTGCTTAGTGCTGCTGTGGATGATGATCTTGTAGGAATACTAGAAGGTGATGCTAGGTAATGGAATTGTGTGCCAAGGTATTCAGGTGTGTTAAGGTTCAGTATACGATGTAACAGGGAAAGAGTGTGTAAATTTCGTCGCTCTCTTAAGCGTAGCCATGAAAGCCTATCAAAAGCGGGAGAAATATGGCTAAACCTTGGTATATCTGAAATAAATCGAACGCATGCGTTATGTGCCTTTCGGAACTTGATGGAAAGTGAGGCGTTCAGGTTACTGTATACTACGTCACAGTAGTTGAATATTGGCATTACCATACATTGGATAAGCAGTTTTCTTACATTTTGGGGGAGCAAATCTCTGAGATTTTTAAGGGAATGTAAGGAATAAAACACTCGCTGACATATACCTGTTATATGATCGTTCCAACTAAGGTTTTTATCCATTATCATCCCTAAGTTTTTAACTGTGTCTTTGAATTGTAACTGAGTGCCTCTTAATGTTACTGAGTGGGTATGGATGTCTGTAAGTCGTGCGTGGGTTTTTTGGGTAGCTAAAAGAATACACTGCGATTTTTGGGCATTGACTTTTAGTGCATGTTCATCGGTCCACCTACATATTCTTCCTAGGTCGTGTATTGCAGTCACGATGATGTGCATGTGTATATATCTGTATGTCGTCTGCGTAAACATATTATTGACAATGTTTAATTACTTGTGTTAGTCCTGAAGGTTGTGGGTTTTGATTCCTTTAGCTGTTATGTTAGTTTGATTCCCAGGCGGCCTGGTGAGTTTTTTATTTGCTCGCTTCTCTAATGTTAGTTACGAAGTGATGTAAACCAGCAGGCAATTACACGTCTCCAGGGTTCAAATCTGTAGCCTAGAGCTCAATGCGCGAACAATAAACTTTGTACTCCCTGTCTTACTAAATAAGTTACTTCAGAGTCTAGTCAACTTGCTCGTACCGCCAATGTTCTTTTGCTGAGATGTGCATACTAGGCTAATTGCAAAAACAATGAACTTTGTATTTCATGTCACAGCAAATATTTCCAAGTCTAATCAGAATGTTCTTGGAATCAATCTTTTTTTTTGTTAAGACGCACATATGTCACGACCTCACTTAGTACAGAATTTGTTGCATTCTCTTTCCACATTCAATTGACATAGTTTGTGCTAATCGTTCACACTTAGTCTTCAGTGAAAGAAAAGCCCGTCATCGATTCTGGGTCGGGTTGAGGACTTTTAATATTTTTTCTTCTTATGAACTTAAGACCGTAAGTTCTGATTTGAAGTTAGCTCCAGGTTTGAGAACCCAATTCAGCGATTGTTTTCTTTGCTCAGAATTAAAAGTTTTAATTTTTGGTGTTAGATATTTAAATAGCACTTCATCTTAGGGTCCAAGCGAGCTCCATGTTCAAATCCTAGTTCTGTTGGTGATTTTTTCCTTTGAATCTTGTAAGGCTAAAGCTAGGTGTTTTAGTGAAACACATAAGCTGTTAATGTACAGTCATTTAGTTAGCACGCTTGTTTGTTTCCCAAGTAAATGATTCCCGGGTTCGAATCCTTGTCGGGTCAGCGAATTTTTCATTCCTTGTAGCTCAAAGGTTCGGTGTTTTAGATTTAACACACAATCATTTAGTTACTATGGTAGTCAGCAATCCAAGGGAAAGATTGCCGAGTTATATTCCCAGTCGGTGTGGGGATTTTTAATTTCTCTCAGCTCAAACGTTAGGTGTTTTGAATTAAATGGACGCTTTCAGTGTGCAGTCATTTACTTAGCAGGATACTCAGCAGCCCAAAGGGATGAGCTCTGTATTCAGTTCCCGGTCACATGTAGTGCGAACATATTTTTCCAGTTCTGAACACTTAAATTTTAATCCCTTGAGTGATATCAACAGTATTATAAGCTACTATAAGCCTCCAGAATTCAAATCTCTGAGCTCGAATTGTTACAATAAGAAAATTGGGGTTCCAAGCACTAAATACCAACAGAACATTACGCATCGGCCTACATGCTAGCATCTTTGACTCTGCAGTCGCTCAGCTTAAGGACCTTGAGGTAGCTATATAAAGGTATGTCCCTGTGAATAATGCACATGCATTAAACCTTTTACCATCTCCGTAATCCCATACCACCATCTTGTTCCACGTTCAGCTCTTGAAGCCCATGTACCTTATCTCATCTTGTCTAGCTAGGTTAAGCCTGGGATCGAATCTCAAACTCGAGTCTATAACGCCCTTGTAAGGTTAAACCGGGCAACAAATCCATACCTGATAGATTCAGCCAGTACTCTTGGACATTAACTTGTCTGTAAAGCTCATGACCTTGTAAGATTAAGCCTAGGGTTGAATCCAGGGCCTGCGATGTTAGGCCCCAAGTCGAACCCGTGCTCGTTAGGTTAAGCTTGCACTCTTGGCCAAGTCCTACTTTCAAATCCCCCCCCCCAATTTAAGGTCATGTGAGGTTAATCATTTTATTTAGGCATGATTATTACATTATGTATCTTCATCATTTATTGAAAACTTTAACTTCATGAACATTCGAGAACTTATGTCACTCTCACTATAAGAATCATGATCGATTAACTAGAAGAACGATCACTTTAGGACATTGAGAAGATTTGTTAATCTATCTTTACACATTATAGAAGACAGACTAATAATGGTTTAAAATTTGCATAAAATAGATACGTTTTTTAATTAGTGCGGCCAGTATCCAGTATTCGGGAGATAGTAGGTTCGAACCCCACTGTCGGCAGCCCTGAAAATGGTTTTCCCTGGTTTCCCATTTTCACACCCGGCAAATTCTGGGGCTGTACCTCAATTAAGTCCACGGCCGCTTCCTTCCCACTCCTAGCCCTTTCCTGTCCCATCGTCGCCATAAGACCTATCTGTGTCGGTGCGACGTAAAGAAACTAGCAAAAAAAAAAGCTATTTCCTCAGTGATCATAAATATGTGCTATGGTACCATTCTGTCACTTGACAAGGCTAGGCTATTTGCATTGAGCACTATCTGCCTTCATAAATAGAGCATCCAATGTCATTAAGGCCTATTATTAACACTCAATCATTTACATCCACTTTCATTACTTTCAACATAACTTATTTTTATATCATAAGTTTAGTCCTTAATATACATGAATAACATTTAGGTGACAATTTATACTTCATTGATGAAATTATGCAAGATGAGGTGTCATATTCTATAAACATTCGGAAATAAATACATCATATCCATCCCATTCGTCTTTTAGGTTCTAAGTTTAACAAATTGGTCTATGATTTTTAACACTTGATTGCTAGTGCACTACACTGTTAATGAAATTCAAATAATTGAAGACTTACAATATCAACACATTTTATCTGATAGAACTACATTCATGTTCATAAAAAACAGAACACCATGAAAGACTAGAACAGGAAGTTCTTATTCACAAGACATGTTCATTAGTATGTTCTGCTGAAACAATTAGCGTTTCAGTCACCCAGAGTGGGCATGTGTCCCGTTGCCTAGTAGGCACTGGGTCCTCCAAGGGCACTGATAATTTATTCCATGTGTGATGAGATCGACATGTATAAGGCGCGAATGGCGTCCTGGGGTATAGCCGTCCATGCTGCATTCACCTCGTTCCACAGTTCATCTTTGGTGGCTGGCATTGTGTCACAGCGAAGCACCCGTCCTTTCACCATACCCCACACATTTTCAATTGGCGACAAGTCCAATGATCAGGTGGGCCAGGGCAACAATCTGACATTCTGTGACTAGAAGAAAGCACGTGTTCGTGCAGCGATATGTGTCCTCCAGAAATAAGGTGTCTGGGGTGTCGTGCAGAAAGGGTATGTCATTCACGTAGGTCAAACTGGTAACAGTGACCTGGACACGCACCAACGGTGATTTGTAGTTGTACCCAATAGCACTCCACACCATAATGCCTTGAGTTGGCGCTGTATGTCTTGTGTGAATGCAGTCAGTGTGATGTCTCTCCACCAGTCTGCGGCGAACGAAATTGCGGCCAACGTTTTCAAACAGACAGAACCTGGATTCGTCTGAAAACACTGTCTGCTGCCATTCCCGTCCCCAGAGATGTCACTCCATACACCATTGCAGTCTGGCATGTTTATGCACATTAGTCAAAGGTAGGGGGAGGAGTGGACGATGCGCCGTTAACCCAGATCGTAATATACTTGGACGGACTCTCACTCCTGAAAGTACGATATGTTACACTGTTCTACTGTTGCGCCAGAACCGAGGAGGATGAATATCCGTGATCTGTGCTGCAATGCTATTCCGATTAGGTTTCGATCTTCTTGGGGTTGGGGGAGGGTTGTGGGCGGTGCGACCAGACCCATCTGGTCATGTTCTACAGCCTTCTGTGAACGTTCTGTACACACCCTTTGCACAGCCGACGCACTTCTTCGTACACGAGCTACAATTTCCCATATATATATCACTTTCTCTCATGCTTCTTTCATAATCACTCATCTGACAGTACTTTTCTTGCATACGTCTGCGAGGCATCCTGCACATTTGCTCAAGTCACACTGATCCAGTACCTTCGGTTTACAGCGACAATGAGAGCCGCAGGTACAGTTTACCAGCCAATTGCACAGGTATATCGATGACTACCTTACCTGATATTCGGCATGGTTCAAATGCTAATCATTTCTTCAGAACATACTAGTCCACATGTCTTGTGAATATGAACTTCCTATCTCTAGTCTTTCAAGCTGTTCTGTATTTTAAGTACATGAGTGTATTTCAGTCACTCACAAAATTTACCAACACCAATAAGTAGATGAGAAGCGATAAGGATCTGTAACAACACAAAATGATAGATATTATTATTACAAGAATGAAGTCCTTCTGAAAAGGAAATTAATATTTAAAGAAGGTATTTAAATTTTTATGATGGAAGTAGATTCAGTCCTTGCTGGCAACGTCTCATGATTGGTCCCTTTACCACCCTTTAGGTTGTGGTGGGATCACCCCTTTTAGTAGCACATTCTGGAAGGAATATCCCTTGCAAGGTGCATCGTGATGGATGTAGAGATTTCCGTTGCAAACAACATGATGATTCCCCTTGTTCCTTGCCTTGCAGGCTTCCTTTAACACTAGGCTTGCTCACACACACACACACACACACACATACACACACACACACACACACACACACACACACACTGAAACTAAAACAGCACATTAATATGTGCTCCAACCCTGCCTATTTAAATGTCAGTCGACACTTAACTTGCGGGTTCAATTGATTTATGCATACCACACGTGTTCTGGAATTAATATTGTAGTGGTTATGTCTTGCAGAAAACGCAATAAAGTGTTCTCTTTGTAAGACATAACAGCTAATAAACGTCTCTTGGCGTAGAATAACTTGTAGGATTGTAGTGGGAAAGCGAAGCGAAGTTGTGCTCTAAAGTAGAGCTGTATGAAAGCAGTAGAGTAAGTTGAGCGTCGATTACACACTGCCTTTATCAGTTCTCAGCCTAGAACGTGTGATGAGTTGGAAATCAATCATTAAATTTCTTTACGTCTTCTTTAAAAATCATGGCTCGAAACTGGTCTTGTGAAGAGTTCTGGAAACTTGCTGGGCAGTGCTAGCCTTGAAAATGTTAGCTATTCATATCTGTCGCATGCAAAGCTCCTGACCATTACGAGAAAAGGAACGGATCGCAACGCGGTCATGCAGCTATGAGCTTAAAGGCAACTTGCTCTAAGGTTTTTGCGGCAGTCTCAATGTTAACTGTAATTATGCCATATTCGGATACAATATGTTGTAGACGAAGAATTCCTTTCCACAGTATATACTACTGTATAAATTATACAGAAGTATTAAAAGTGTATTATTTTGATATAATGGTGCGTTGTTGAATTAATAATATATTTTTTAGAAATCCTATGTGTGGTGTGATAATTGCATTTTCAGTATAAATTGTTATGTGGAGCTTTAAAGTGAAACTATCTCTAGATTTGTACAGTGCTACGCAGTGTCATTCTACATTATTAACAGTTTTCTAACATGCCCAGCGATCTTTTAGCTGTTAATTTTAATACTGTAACTGGTTTTACAGTAAAATAGTGATAATCATTTCATTTACTATTTGTTAATTGATAATTCACCCAAGTGTCGTTGAAATGTTTTTGATCCAACCCAATATTTTCCCTTTGGAGATAAATTGACCCATGACCGTTTGTCTGTGCCTAGATACCTTTGAACCATGATTCCTGTTTACAGCATATACCCTGCAGTTTACTAGTGTTTTCTTACACTTCTCTGAGTGTTAGCTTCCAAATATTCCATGGAATAATTCTGGACGACGGTTTATCTTCAAACAAGTGCATACATTGTTTCTTAATATGGATAGGTCTGCGGTGATATAGGACAGTCAAAGTTCATAGCACTATTGTGATAAACCTATTTCTTGATTGTTGTCCCTTTTTTCTGTACATCAGAGGGAGAATTTGTTTGTTGTATCGTGTGGTACTGAATGTTCACATTGTCAACCAATGTTCGTTGAAGTGAATTGTTTTTGAGTGTTTCACTCTAACTGAAGTTCTGTTAGTTTCAACTTGCATTGGTTTGATCACCTCAAGAATAATATCTTGGCAGTTTTTCTGAGTAGAATTCTTTCGTGCAGTTTTCTTCGGACTGTGCTGCAAGAATATAAGCATAAACTTGGAAGCGTGGTCTATCGTAATTACGATGCCGATATGCTTGACAAGTCTCGTAAAGGGATTCTTGGTGAGTGGCATACAGAGAAGCTGCGAAGTAAGAAGTAAGGGCTACCTCGATCCTAGAAACGAAGAACATAGGTAGCCAGCCCATCTTGTCTTCAAGGGAGGAAAGCATGCTCTGCATAGAATTTTGAAAGATGTGCACTTGGGCTTCTACTTTACTCTTTAGTTTTCCAAAGTAACCCCTTGTATCGTAAAATTTTGGACATGTATATGAAAACTTATGTCCAAATGTGCATGTAAATACAGGGAACTCTAAACACCGATTTTTAAAAATAGAAACTTACTTTTACCGGGCGAGTTGGCCGTGCGCGTAGAGGCGCGCGGCTGTGAAGCTTGCATCCGGGAGATAGTAGGTTCGAATCCCATTATCGGCAGCCCTGAAAATGGTTTTCCGTGGTTTCCCATTTTCACACCAGGCAAATGCTGGGGCTGTACCTTAATTAAGGCCACGGCCGCTTCCTTCCAACTCCTAGGCCTTTCCTATCCCATCGTCGCCATAAGACCTATCTGTGTCGGTGCGACGTAAAGCCCATAGCAAAAAAAAAAAAGAAACTTACTTTTAACATGTCGTTTGAAATTACATATAAAGATACTCTTACAATAAGTATTGGAAGAGAAGGAATTCAAGCAATTGCGTCTTTGTGATACTGAGCAACTGGCCATTTAGCTATCGGCCTGAATTTGGGAGATGCTGGGTTCGAACCCACTGTCGACAGCCCTGAAGTGCATGTTTTCCATGGTTTCACATTTTACAGAAAAGAAATGGTGCGACTGTACTTCAGTTAAGGCCACAGTTGCTTCCTTCCCACTCCTAACCATTTTTAGCTCACCATCGCCATACGACCTATCTGTGTCGGTGTGAAAGGAAAATGGTAGAAACCATCAAATAACAATATGCCGTAGGTTATGTTCAATTAACTTTCATTAATAAGGCTTAAATATATGATAATAACTGGCCACTGTTCTTTGACTGATAATTACATTCAAACTTTTCACCTTTTGTCTCTTTCATAAACCAAGGAAGCTAAATGTTATGTACGTAGTCAATGAAAAGTTACATTCTCATAAGTTCCATAGATTCAGAGTTTAGGAATATTTGTTGCTTCAGTTAAACTATTGTAATTAGGATACATCTAAATGTGGCTTAGAATTATTGTACAATATTTATTTTATTAGTAAATATCATTCTTCCTTTACTATTACTAAATTTTTCATTGTAGGGGAGATTTCTCCTTAGAAATTTAGTTATCACTAGAATTCTATTGTTCCTGTTATATTCGTGTGTATCTCTGTGTTCGTTAATCCTTTCGATACTCTAGCATTTATCAAATGGCAGGTTTCACTTGTGTTAGAGCATAGAAAGAGAAGGTAATACTAATTTAATAATAATCTGTCTAGGCGTTTGACTTTGTAATCCTTGAGTAGTTCTTGCGAATTTTAAACTTTAGGTCCAATTGCAATTTTCATTTCTGTTTGTTCTTAGTAATAACCTATTGTAATTAGGATACGTCTGAACGTAGTTTAAAATTATTGTAGTGTATTGCAGCAACTTATTAGAAATTAGATTGCTTATTCTATTATTTTGAGTAGTCTTGCGAATTTCATACTTTAATTGTAACTTCCATTTCTGTTTGTGCTTAGTAATAACCTGTTGTCATTAGGATACGTCTGAACATAGTTTAAAATTATTGCAGTGTATTGTAGTATCTGAACGTAGTCTGAACTTTGTTCAAAATTATTGTGGTGTATTATAGTATCTTATTAGGTATTAGTGTGTTTATTTTATTACTGTGAAATACGAGTATTTGTGTAGTATAGTGTCTGTAGTATCTGTGATAACACTCTTGCCAGAATTCTGTTGTGGTCATTATGGTAGACTTAACTGCAGTTTAGAATTGTGTAATTCTTGTGTATTATTTTCTGTTTTCAATAATTAACAGCAATTTCCATCCTGTTAGGGTGTTGTAGGAAAAAATCATACAACTAAGTAGTTTTGTAGTGTAGTAGTAGCCTATATTCACTACCTTATTGTCATGTGATCTTTGTGAACTTTCCTTCCTTTCATTTTTATTTTGCACAGAATAAGTCATCTTATTTTTCCTTTTCTTTTCATTATGCAGTAAAGAATGGATAAGGAGTGCAAGTGTAGGAACTGTGGATGTGGCCAGGCATTAAGGAGTATGAGGGAGAAGTTGGAGGGTTTGAGGAAGATAATTAGGATAATCTCAGAGGACAGGAATGAAAGTAGGCCTCCCTCAAACAATGTACAGGATACAGTAGGTATAAATGAGGGAATGGAAGGGAAAAGGGGGGAACTATAGAAGACAGGTGGTTGAATGTTTTAAGTGGAAGGGGATTGCAGGCTAAGGGCTCCATTCAGGATCACAATTCAGGACATGTGTCTGTGAGAAATCAGTATGAGTCACTGCAGGTAGAATAACCAAGGGAAGATGAACAGGGAACTGTTGCTGAGAAGTGCGGAAGTAGGAGGAAGGGAAAAGGTAGGAAAGGGAGATGTGGAGTAGTGGATAAGAAAAGACAGGTGGAACAGGGTCATGGGATGGATAAAAGGGCGGAGGAAGTAGCTTCTGCAGCTGTCAGGGATGATAGGCCTGACCATGAGGAGACGGGATCAAATGAGGTGGGGTAGGGATGAGGCTCTCGTCCTGGAGGTTTCCATCGTTAGACATGTGGGGAATGTGTGTGGAGGAAAGGGAACCAGGGTAGAGTGTTATCCAGGAATTAGGTTAAGGCAGATGTTGAGGAAAGTAGAAAAGGAAGAGGGAAAGGAGAAGGTCTTGGTGTTTCACGTTGGTACTAACAACGTAGGACAAGCAGGTATAAGTACCAACATAGTTAGGGATCTGGTAAATGCAGCACGCATGAAGTTACGGAAGCGGAGATTGTTATCAGTGGAATACTCTGTAGGAGTGACACTGACTGGAAGGTGATAGGCGATTTAAATGAGACTATGGAGTGGGTATGTGGGAAACTGGGAGTGATATTTCTAGATCCTAATGGTTGGGTAGGAGATATGGATCTGCGCTCAGATGGTTTCCACTTACACCGCAGTGGTACATATAAGTTAGGAAATTTTTTAGGAGAGTTATAGGGAGGCAAATTCAGGGAAACGGGGAGCGGTGATAAGGGAACAGGGAACTGGAAGTCAAGTATGGATGACATAAAATTGTTAGTGCTGAACTGTAGAAGTATTGTAAAGAAAAGAATTGAATTAAGTAATTTTATATATATATACTGACTTAGCAAATGTCATGGGATAGTCACGTAATAGCGTGTGGGGCTTCCTCTGGCCCTGCGAACTGCAATGAGACGCCGTAGATGTGAGTGGACAAGTCCCTGGTAGTCCTCTGGACGCAACTGACACCAAATCGTTTGCAGAGCAGCCGGCAAAGCTGGTCTGTTCGTGGGTGCAGGATCCATGGCACGGAACCTGCGTTCCAGGACATCCCAGATATGCTAGACAGGGTTCATATCGGGGCTCCTGGGTGGCCATGGCAGTCGTTGGACCTCCGCTGCATGTTCCTGGAACCATCGCGGGCGACGTGGGAGCGATGGGGTAGCGCGTAATCATCTTGAAACACCGTAGAACCGTCTTGGCGCTGGAAGGTCAAGAATGGTTGGAGATGGTCTCCGAGCAGCTCAACATGCCACGTACCATTCAAAGTCTTTTCCAGAACAACTAGGCGGCCCATTCCATACCAGAAAAATGCACCCCAGACAATAACAGAGACACCAGCGCCCTGGACCACACCTTCATGGCAGGCGGAATCCATCGCTTCATGTGGTCTGCGCCATACACGATGCCTTCCATCGGCATAGTGCAGTTGAAATCGTGATTCATTCGACAATATCACGTTACGCCATTATTCCAGTATCCATCCCTGGTGACTGGCAACAAATGCGCGTCGTTGTGCCCAATGACGTTGGGTTGACAGTGGCACCCGTGTGCGGCGCCGGCTCCCATACCCCATAGAACCCCTGTTCCTACGGATTGTCCAGTGGGAGACATGTCTAGCACGGCCTGTGTTGAATTGAGCCGTGATATGTTGCACGGTTGCCCGTCTGTCACAACTGACAATCCGTCTCAGATGTTGCCGGTCACGGTCATCGAAAGTGGCTGGACGGCCGGTCGTTCGTCTGTTGTGGACGGTGTCACCAGCATTAAACCATTCACGATACACCTTGGACACGGTTGATCGTGTGAAGCCGAATTCCCGCACCACTTCCGAAGTCGCACTTCCCATCCGTCGGGCACCGACCACCATACCCGTTCGAATGGTGTCATCTCACGACGACGTTCCATGTTACACCTGTCACATGCACAGCCACTGCTCACAAGGTCTCCTATACAACTGCCGCTGGCACAGGGGGCTTGTGGTGCGCAGACAACACACCTGCGCATCAGTGCTCCGCTATCCCATGAAATTTGCTCAGTCAGTGTATACTCACCAGATATTGTAATAGGAGTTGAATCATGGCTGAGAAACGATATAAAGGATGCAGATATTTTCTCACGGAACTGGAGTGTGTATCGTAGAGATAGGATAGGAATGGTAGGAGGGGGAGTATTCATCCTGGTGAAAGAAGAATTTGTAAGCTACGGAAAAGACAAAGACGAGAAACATGAAATTCTAGGTGTAAGGATCATCTCTAAAGATAATAGGCAACTTGATGTCTTTGGAGTGTACAGACCAGGAATGTAGCGCAGATGCTGATTCAGAATTATTTGATAAGATAATCAGCTACGTGGGAGACGATAAGGAAAGGAGCGTGATTGTAGTGGGTGATCTCAATTTACCAAATGTCAATTGGGAAGGTAATGCGAACGACCGGAAGCGTGACCAGCAAATGGCAAATAAGTTAATATGGGAAGGGCATCTGATTCAGAAAGTGATTTAACCAACTAGAGGGAAGAATATTCTTGATGTAGTGCTGGTAAAACCAGATGAGCTCTATAGAGAAACCGAAGTAATAGATGGTATTAGTGATCACGAAGCTGTTTTTGTGGTAGTTAAACATGAATGCAAAAGATAGGAAGGTATTAAAATTAGGTCCATTAGGCAGTACCATATGGCTGATAAAACAGGCATGAGGGAGTTTAACAAAAGTAACTATGATAGGTGGAAAACGGTAAATAAAAATGTAAACAGACTCTGGGATGGCTTTAATGTAATTGTTGAGGAATGTGAGAATAGGTTTGTACCTTAAAGGTTTTAAGGAATGGTAAAGATCCACTATATTATAACAGAGAAGTAAAGAGACTAAGAAGGCAGTGCAGGTTGAAAAGAAATAGAGTTAGAAATGGCTGTGGAAGTAAGAAGAAATTGAAGGAACTTACTAGGAAATTGAATCTAGCAAAGAAGGCAGCTAAGGATAACAATATGGCAAGCATAATTGGCGGTCGTACAAATTTTAGTGAAAAATGGAAGACTATGTATAGGTACTTTAAGGCAGATGCAGGTTCCAAAGAGGACATTCCTGGAATCATTAATGAACAAGGGGAGTGTGTATGCGAGGATCTTCAAAAGGCAGAAGTATTCAGTCAACAGTATGTAAAGATTGTTGGTTACAAGGATGTCCAGAGAGAGTAGGTGACTAATACTAAAGAAGTATTAAAATTTACCTATGACAACAATGTCATTTACAGTAAGATACAAAAGTTAAAAACTTGAAAAGAAGCAGGAATTGATAAGGCTTCGGGGGATATACTTAAGACAATGGGTTAGGATATAGTACCATACCTGAAGTACTTATTTGATTGTTGTTTGCATGAAGGAGCTCTACCAGATGAATGGAGAGTTGCTATAGTAGCCCCTGTGTATAAAGGAAAGGGTGATAGACATAAAGCTGAAAATTACAGGCCAGTCAGTTTAACATGCATTGCATGTAAACTTTGGTAAAGCATTGTTTCTGTTTTTATTAGACTTGTTTGTGAAATTAATAACTGGGTTGATAGAAGGCAGTTTGTGTTTAGGAAAGGTTATTCCACTGAAGCTCAACTTGTAGGTCTCCAGTAAGATATAGCAGATATTCTGGATTCAGGAGGTCAAATGGACTGTATCGCGGGAGACTACTGGCAGAAATGAGTGCACCTGAACTTGACAAAAGAGTGACTAAATAGGTGGCTATATTTCTAGAAAATAGAACTCAGAGAATTAGAGTAGGTGAAGCTTTATCTGTCCCTGTTATAATTAAGAGGGGAATTCCTCAAGGCAGTATTATATGACCTTTATGTTTGTGTATACATCAATGATATGTGTAAAGAAGTGGAATCTGAGATAAGGCTTTTTGCAGATGATGTTATTCTGTACAGAGTAATAAATAAGTTACAAGATTGTGAGCTATTGCAAAATGACTACGATAATGTTGTGAGATGGACAGTAGGCAATGATATGATGATGAACGGGGTTAAAAGTCAGGTTGTGAGTTTCACAAATAGGAAAAGTCCTTTGAGTTTTAATTACTGCGTTGATGGGCTGAAAGTTCCTTTTGAGGATGATTGTAAGTATCTAGGTGTTAATATAACGAAAGATCTTCATTGGGGTATTCACATAAATGGGATTGTAATTAATGGATACAGATCTCTGCACATGGTTATGACGGTGTTTAGGGGTTGTAGTAAGGGTGTAAAGGAGAGGGCATATACATCTCTGGTAATACCACAACTGGAATATGGTTCCAGTATATGGAACCCTCACCAATATTACTTGTTTCAAGAACTTGAAAAAATCCAAAGAAAAGCAGCTCGATTTGTTCTGGGTGATTTCCAACAAAAGAGTAGCGTAACAAAAATGTTGCAAAGTTTGGGCTGGGAAAACTTGGTAGAAACGAGACGAGTTGCTCGACTAAGTCGTATGTTCCGAGCTGTCAGTGTAGAGATGGCGTGGAATGACATCGGCAGATGAACAAGTTTGGATGGTGTCTTTAAGAGTAGGAAAGATCACAATATGAAGATAAAGTTGGAATTCAAGAGGACAGATTGTGGCAAATATTCGTTTATAGGAATTGGATTTAGGGAGTGGAATAACTTACCAAGTGAGATGTTCGATTAATTTCTAATTTCTTTGGAATCATATAAGAGAAGGCTAGGAAAAACAGATACTGAATCCGCCACTTGCGCGACAGCCCTAAATGCAGATCAATAGTTATTGAGAGTTGTTTGATGACAGCCCGTGTTCCACACCGTGTGATCTGGTCTGCACTCATGACCATGGTGTAACAGAAATGTTTATAATTTAGATCAGGATGCTATACACGAATACCAGAGGTTGTGTATGTTGCGCTGTCAACGTCTCGGAGAGCTTCTCATTGAAAGTTTGTGTGTACACCAATCTTCCACTCTGTCCCCATTGCTCTTTGTCCTCAGCACGGACACCACCACATGGGACTTGCAAAGGGGTGTTTGTAGGACTCTGTTATATGCAGATGATGTTGCACTTGCTGATAGACCCGGAATGGGACTGCGGCATCAAGGTGAAGATTGAATACCTGTTTTTCACAATACAAACTTAGAATGAACAAAAGGACGAGTGAATACCTGGAGTCATCCGAACCATCTAATGGCTGCATCCAAATTGATTCAGGTACCTAGGATCTTGCCTACAGACTGTTAGTGGGTAGATGTTGAAGTGCGGTTTATGATACAGGCAGCGTGGATGAGATGAAAGGAATTCACAGGCACACACTGTGACTGAATTATAACACTACGTCTGAAGTTCAGAATGTAATGCATGTTTGTACGTCTTGTTGCTGTGTACGGTGTTGAATGTCGACGTACTGAGAAAGGTATGGAGTAGCAATTACACAACATGGAAATGTGTATACGCCATTAGTAGATGGGCATTGCAGTCCTGCATCACGTAAGAAAAGAAAGACACCGTTCACTAGCAAATGAGCAATGGTTTGGTCGGCGTCCTTTTGCTGTACCTGACGCAGTTGGCAATTTCATCCAATCTTTTGAAATTACTTAGCAATGTCCACATGGACCTACTATAAAAAGACATTGACAATATTATACAAAAATTTAAAACTAGAAATGCTGCTGGGATTGGTAAAATTTCTGGGCATATACGAAAGTCAGTTCTTTGAGATATTGATTAGTGTATGTGTGAATCAGCTATACAAGATGAATTAATAATTAGTGTAGTAGCACCCTGTGTATAAAGAACATGTGCTACACATAAAGCCAGTAATTACACACTAGTCAACTTGACTGGTGTTGCATGCAAGCGCTTGGAATGCATTCTTTCTGATCATATTATACACATTTACGAAATTACAAACTGGTTCGATGGATGGTAGTTCAGGTTTCAGAAATATTATTCCACTGATGCTCATCTTGTAGATTCCAGCAAGATATAGCAGGTATATTAGATTCATGTGGTCTAATGTATCACGATTGACATATCTATAAGGATTTTCATGGGGTAGATCTTGGGAAATTACTGACAAAAATTAGTGTGGTTGGGATAGATAAATTTGTGGCTAAATGGGTGACTATAAAGACGAGGCCAAATTATTAAACATTAAAAATTGAGAATTGAAAACATAAGATGTTACCAATTTTTAAGATGATGACTTTAGTACTTGGTAAGCACCCACTTAGCTTTCGTGTGTGACTTGATTAGACTGGGCATACCCTCAAACAGTATTTTACACTGACTCTTTAAATCGTCATCATGACACCAGATCTGAACGAGCTTCTCAATGAAGCCAATTTCTGTCGTTATATTCGCTTTTCGTACTTTTCTTTGCTATCGCCTAAGGATGTTCTATGGGGTTCATGTCTGGACTGTTTCTAGACTTTGTGGCAAGGAGCCCAATCTTGCATAAAACTAAATTCGCTTTGGCCAAACCACTCTTGCATCTGAGGCACCAAACGGGTTCTTAATTCTATATAGTTCACGTCCCATAGTTCCTTCTACAATATATAATTGTCCACAGCCGTACCAAGAATACACATTCCAGACCATCACTGAAGTTGGATGTTTCACTCTCTGCTTCACTCAATCTGGATGGAATGCTTCACCTTTTCTTCTGACACATGGACTTGTCTCTTATTCTACAGGAAATACCGATTCGCCGCTAAAACAAACCTGAAATAAATGAAACAAATAAGCCTAGCATTAAATGCAATAAGCTGTACGGTTTGGAAGAAAAATTTCACACAGTTACTGTACTGTACAGTTACATCACTTAGATTGGGTTAAAATTGAATAATGAATGATAATTAAGGAATTACAGTAATTGTCATGGACTTGCCTGTTTCCAATCTTCAGATAACCAATTCTGGAGAGTCGTGGCCCACTGAAACATATTTTCAGCCATAGCAGGAGTAATCTTCGCTTTTCTTAGAGGTCGTCTTGCTCTCAATCTAGCATTAAACAGCTCTCGTCTCGAAGTCCTGGCTGGTACCAATGACCCGTACTCTTATAATTTCATACGTAAATCCAAACTAGTAACCTTGCGGTTGTTTACTGACAAATTAAACAGTTTTGCTTCCTCCTTGGTGTTAGTTTCTTCTTTCGCCCACAGTTTCCAACACGTTGTTGACATTTTGCCTTCCCCTTATCTTCACATTTTAAAATTCTACTTACAGATTGCTGTAATATTTGCAATCTAGAATCTACCTCTTGCTGTGAATAACGTTTCTCAACAAGTAGCTCTCTGGCAATGCCTTTCTTGGCGAAAGGTCATTTTGTCTCCCCATAACCTCAAAATTTGACAGTTCTCTAGTACCACTCTTAAGACATATCAACTGAACTCGTGAATAGTATCAATAACGCACGTAACTTACAGAATGCACAGTATTAACAATAGGTCGCATTATTTACTTCCATACAGCAACAATATGCAGATATAGACGATAAACAACAGAATATGTTCACTAACAAAATATGACACAAAACCATGTGAATATTGAAATTACATTGTGGTTCTCACTGTAGCCACTATATGAAAAAATACAATAATGTTGGCAGGGATATCCCAAGTGGTAACTTTACCACCAAACAATGTTCAAGGATTAAACTATAAAGGTCGATAAATTACATAAAGATAGAATTATACCATTTACCGTGAAAATTTGGCCACGTCTCGTGTATTTGTAGAAAATAGAACTCAGAGTATTAGAGTAGTTGAAGCTTTATTTGATCCTGTAACAATTATGGGATTGGGTCCCACAGGGCAGTATTGTGAGACCTCTATTTTCTGATATATATATATATAAACAATATGAATAATGAACTGAAAAACTGATGAAGCTCTTTGTAATAATTAAGGATTAAGGCCACGGCCGCTTCCTTCCCACTCCTAGCCCTTTCCTGTCCCATCGTCGCCGTAAGACCTATCTGTGTCGGTGCGACGTAAAACAACTAGCAAAGAAAAATGTAATAACTAAGTTTCAGGATTGTGAGTAACTGCAAAAAGACCTTGACAATATTGTAAGATGGACATCGGGCAATGCTATATTGGTAAATGGGGTGAAAAGTCAGGTTAGGTGCTTCACAAATAGAAAGAGTCCTCTCTAATTTAATTATTGTGTTGATAGGGTGAAAGTTGTTCGTGGGGATCTCTATAAGTACCTAGTTATTCTTATTAAGGGTATATGTTCATTGTGGTAATCACATAAACGTATCAGAAATAAAATTTGCAGGTCTCTTAATATGATTATGAGGTTATTTAGGGGTTGTAAAGGAGAGGGCATATAAATCTGCAGCTAAGCCACAATGAGAGTATGAGACCATCACCAGTATTGCTTGATTAGAGAATAGGAAATACTCCACAGGAATAGCTCCATTTCTTGTGGTTGATTTCTAACAAAAGAGTTGTGTTACAGAGATGTTGCAAGGATTCAGCTGGGAAGACTTGGAGAAAGGAGACAAGCTCTTCAATTAAGCAGTATATTCTGAGATGTCATTGGAGAGATGGCTTGGAATGACATTAGTTGATGAATACATTTAAGTCATGTTGTTGAAGTATAGGAAAGGTCACAACATGAAGATAAGTTGGAATTCATGGGGACTAATTTAGGCAAATGTTCACTTATAGGAAGATGATTTAGTGATTGAAATAATTTACCGTGAGAGTTTTTTCATAAATTTCCACAATCTTTTTCTACATAAACAACCAACATCCCTAAATGCTGTTGTTTGATTGTTTCATTGATTGATTTATTCATTGATTGGGACATTGACTGATTTATGTATTCTGGTCTTAATGTGATGTACAGAGAGGGATGATGGATATTTCTATGCTTGTGATATAAACATGGTCCTCTTGTTGGAAAAGTGGTGGGAATAATGTGGGATTATTTGATATTACAGTGAAATGTTTCGGAAAGAATATATATAGGAACATGGAAATGAACGAAGAAGTAACAAGTCAAGTCATGTATAGAAAAATGGGAACAGTGGAATGTGAATATAAGACAATGAAGATAATAGCTAGTCATTGTGGTATTAGGATCAATAGAAAGAGAAACATAAGCAAGGAATGGTATTGGGTTATGATTTGGAGAGTGTTTAATATTATTTATTTTCCTTAAATTGTACATGTACACATACACAGAAGTGCCTCCACCCATACATGTACTCTGCTGAATATTCACAAATATGTAGATAATTTTAAATTTACATATTTACAAATGTTCCTCCTGTTCTGTGCTACCATGTCTACTGCTATCCAACAGTGTTTTCCTTTTCATGTTCTTATCTCTCTTATTTGTCTGAAAAGCAGTGGCGAAAAGGACCGGGTTAAAACGCAGCAGGTCATTATGTAAGTTAGGTTACAAAAAATGTAAAAAATAAAATAAATAAATGCAATGTAAATTTTAATCTAATAGAAATTGTATACTATTATTTGAAGTAGCTGCACAAGTTGTATACGTGTTGATTATGTTTGTAACACAGAAGATATTATGAGTAAAATTTTGTAAATTATATACATTTATTAAGGACGAGCTGTGTGCTTAATAGAAAAAAATAGCATATATTGTATAATATTGTATTTACAAAATTGTTTTCTTCTCTGTTCTTTTAAAATTTAGTGCTTGATAATAATGTATTTTTGTGTACCATTTTCCAACAAGGTAGACACCTCACTTGCATTTAAAGTGATTTTGATTTGATTGTTCCTTTCAATTATATAATTTTTAAATGGGATGTAAATTAATTATACTCTTATTGTGCCACTATGAAATTTATTATCTCAGCTGTTTCTGGTTTAGGACTATATATTTTTCCCTTCTTTATTCTACTTTTCTTATTTCTTACTTATAGCCTTCTGAATATACTAAGGAGGAAATATTCATAGAAGAACATACTGATGATCAGCTCTTGCCGTACATCAAAGAAGAAACAAAGTACGTACACTACAAATTCTATACAATATGGAATATGTTGGACCTATTCACAGCTGTGTTCAGTAGTGGTTGGTTTATCTCCAAAAACTGGCCGTTTTCATCAGTTTAATCCTTTCTTTACAAGATTACATTTAAACACCAATATCTTCAAATTCCACCTGTTAAAATTATCTAAAATATTCAGGTTATTTAAGATGATAATTAATGTTCCGTCATGTCGATTTATTGAATGTATATCTACAAAAAATCCTTGATAAAGCTTGATATTTTTGAAGTGTATTTGTTTACAATACCTTTAAACAAACACGAAAAATGTGTTGTTTTTTTCACTTTCTCTGCATCATTTGTTCATCACATTCTTATCATCTGAAATGCCTTCTGAAACTATTGCTTCCGGATATTCTGTGTAAGTTTTTTTTACGTTCATACCAACAGTGACACACAGAAAAAGCGATGTTTGTAGACTATAAATTACATCTACAAATTCAAAATTGTTAAGTTTTATGTACATTTTAAACAACAATTACTTCAAACTAACATAATCAGTTTCATTAATCAATATAATTATGGCTGAGTTCAATAATGTGGTAACTCAGAAAATGTCATTTTAAAATTATTTGGTTAGATTCCTTTTTTCTGGTAATTTCTGTTCTCTTGTGTGTTAGGTCAGATTCCTCCATTTGTGGACGCCAAAGCAGATAATGTGTTGTAGAAATGAAAGGTTGAGATCATTAATGCTACATCTTTGATATCATAGTTTGCAAATAAAACTTATGCATTGTTGCAAGTGTAAAAAAAAAATTGTGGTATTGAATTCATGTTCATTCCAGTGATGTGGTCACACTTGCTGATTCATTTTAGTGTTCATTGTCAGTCAGGTGGTTCTAGTGTGTTGATTGAAAAAATGCCTACACAATGAGTATAATCTAATAAAATAGACTGGTACAAGTGGAGTTTTAAATTTGTGCAGGTTGCTTAAAAAATTCAGAATTCTTTAAATAAGTGAATTTATTATCTCGTAAAAGTAGATAAATAGGGGGTACATTATTGCTTCACGTCCGTAGGTTTAACCTCCAAGTGCCCTACACGTGACCCCCGGTTGGTACTAAGAAAGCAATAACTGTGGCTGCTGGACTTATCTTTTAAATATCTCCCAGCAATGACTAAAGTATTTCATGGAAATGGCTGTTCTCAGAGCTACCAGACAAGAAGGATTGGACCTTTCGTCCGTGTCTTCCAGCTTAACATAGATGTGACTACCTATCCAAAGTTATCCTGGATAATAAGATAGATTTTGTGGCTATACAGGAAACCCATACAGCCAATGAAGAAGAGTTTCGGAAAAGGGGCCGCATTAATGGTTACACAGCTCTTGGTGCAACATATCACAGTGCACATGGTATAGCTACTTATGTTCGTAATAATATCCAAGATGCCTCACTGCTCTTTCAAAACGAAGAAGAAGACATCCATTGTGTTGCTGTGCGAGTGGCAGATGTTACTATTTTTAACATTTATAAACCCCCAAACGCAAGTGGCCAAGTACCGTTCTACCTACTGCTCAACACCCTGCACTTTATATAGGCGACTTCAACAGCCATCACGAACTATGGAAGTACTCGAATAACAGTGAATGTGGAACGAAACTCGTAGAATGGACAGAAATGAACAATCTCCATCTGATTTTTGACCCAAAAGATCTTGGTAGTTTCCAATCAGCTGCATGGAATAGGGATTCCAATCCTGACCTGTGTTTTGTTAGCTGCAATGAGGGAGGACAGTCCTTACATACCAGTCGTAAGGTGTTAAGACATTTTCCCCACAGTCAACATGGCCCCATTGTAGTGGACATTGGCATCAACATTCCTGTTGTACGGTCAATACCACATGCTCGGAGGAACTTCAGAAAAACAAACTTGTCAACATTCACCACTGAACTGGATAAATGTGTTCGGTGGATTGCTCCCAAGCACAATTACAAGCGTTTCGTAGATGCAGTTATGATGGCGGCTAAGAAGAGTATGCCATAGAAAAGAATACATCCCTGGTTGGAATGTAGAGACTGATGCACTCTATAACGAATATCGGTATACTGGTGATGAAGACATAGCTGATGAACTTCTTTCCAGCATGGATACTACCCGGAGAGAACGGTGGATTGAGACAGTGGAGAATATTGACCTAACTCATTCCAGTAGAAGATCTTGGGGGCACCGCAGAAAACTTGGAGGAAGGACGCCTTTGGTGAAGCAACAGCCTGGAGTTACTCCAGATGAAGTAGCATCTCACATCGTTACAACTTCCCAAACTCCATCAGATAAGAAACATACCAAATACATACGGCGCCAGCTCCAAACTCTTGAATCAAGAACACAACGCACGCCAAGGTATTCACAACCGCTTACGGTGCAAGACATCAATGCTGCTCTCAAAGACGTTAAACCAAGTACAGCTCCAGATTTTGACGACATTCATCCAGAATTTCGCATTCATTTAGGGAAGAATGCAAGAAGTTGGCTGTTAAGGTTTTTTACCGACCTTCTACAGAACAGACAACTCCCGGCAGAATTCAAACGAACGAAAGTGATTTCCATCTTGAAACCAGGTAAGCCTGCCAATGACCCAAGCAGTTATAGACCAGTTGCCCTTCTTTTTGAGAGGCTATTCCACAACAGAATCAGCGTATTACAGTTGATCAAGCTGGATTCAGGCCAAATCGCAGCTGCTGCGATCAAGTGCTTTCACTGACATTCCACATGGAAGCAGGTTTCCAGAAACAGCTCAAGACCTCAGCTGTATTCATTGATCTTACAGCAGCATTTGACGCAGTCTGGAGGGAAGGATTAATTTACAAGCTTCTCCGAATTGCAACCCGTAGGACCATCGTGCAGGTTATAAGCAATATGCTCAATGACAGAAGATTTCGAGTGTGTATGGGAAATAGTATGAGTAGAGAAAGGAAGCTCAAAAATGGATTACCTCAAGGATCGGTACTGTCTCCCCTACTGTTCAATTTGTATATCTCCGATCTCCCAGAAACATCATCGCAAACTTTTTGTTATGCTGATATCATAACACTAGCCACTGAAAATCGATACCTTAGTGTGACAGAAGAAGTGCTACAAAGAGACCTGATTTCACTTGAAACGTACTTCAAGAAATGGCAACTGTGTCCTAACTCTAACAAAACAGAAGTGTCATGTTTTCACCTGAATAATCGCCAAGCTGTCATTAAACTTCACATACGTTTTTGTCACCAAGAACTTCAGCATAGCAGCTATCCCAAATATTTGTGGATTACACTTGATCGCACACTATCTTACAAACAACATCTTATGAATCTGTCAAAAAAGCTCCAAACACGTAACATTATCCTTCAGAAATTGTATGGCTCAAGTTAGGGTTCATCAGCAAAGATTTTATGATCTGCTTTGGGACTGGTATTCTCGTGTGGTGAGTACTATGCACCTGTTTGGCTGGATAGCCCATATACAAGACTAATTGGTACTCAACTGAATGTTAGCTTGCGGTTAATATCTGGTACTGTCCAGTCCACATCCCTTTATTGGTTCCCAATTCTGTCAGGTATAATGCCACCTGTTTTAGAAAGATAAAATGCTCCCATCCGAGAGTTCAAGAAGATAGAAATGAAGCCTCAACTGCCTGTTTTGGATGGTATTCCTGTTCTCAAGGTAACGAGGTTGGAGTCACGGCATCCATCTTTGCATGATGCTGTCGCATTGGCTGATGGGAATTTTCACCCTTTAGAAAAATGGAGAAGTCGCTGGAAAGTTGCCACAGACAGTTCCTTACACAACATCTTCCTGGTGAACATCATCTACCGCGTAAGATTTGGACCATTCTGAATTGGGTGAGAACAAATCATGGACGACGCAGGGATGCCCTTTATAAGTGGAAATATATCTCATCACCAGAGTGCGACTGTGGTGCATCTCGACAGATGATCCCCATATTGTAAGTGAATGTACACGACGTTCCTACACAGGTAGCCCGAGTGACTTTTTGAAACCAACAGAGGAAGCTATACAGTGGATCACTCAACTGGACATTCTGCTATAAAACATGTTTCTTGTCTGTGTACATTTGTAAATACTATATATTTGTACATATGTACCTAACTTGTTGGCCTATGCTAATAATAATAATAATAATAATAATAATAATAATAGGTAAATAACGTAGTGATATAATATTCTTTCAAAATTGTAATTATTGTCACTGACCTTACAAAGTACCACAAGTGTATGTCCTGTTTTAAAACATTTAATGCAGTAGTGTTTTTGAACTGTAGTTGTGACATTGCTAATTAATTTTTTGCTGTCACACCTTTGTTGGTTACTGTGTGAAATGATCTTTGATAATCCGTGGGAAATGATTCTATAGTCTCGGATTGGTGCTCTTAACCAAGCCCTTGTATCAGCATGTCATGCGATGGCTAGTCATAGCCTAAGGTTTGACTTCAAACCAGATTTGTGATGGAAACTATGAATTCTGAATGGTTTATTTGATTTTGTGAGTGGTTAGAGTCTTCTCGGCTCTTATGTGATGCACTGACTTGTTCGTACTGTACTTTCACAACTAGTGGCAAGAAATATCCATGTCGGTCCTCAGAACTACCAAGTACCAGCTCACACTCTCTGTTTCTTTGTAATTCATGTGTAACAGGACACAATAGGCTACGTTAGAGAACAATCTTGTATTATGACCACCAGTAAAAATGTTGCTTATGAATCCTTTTCACACACAAAATCATATTTCTATTTTTGATGGAGTCTAAATTAGCTTTCTACTTTCTAAACATATTTTGTGCAGAGACCAGCAAAGCGATATGCATTTTATGTGTCTTCTTTTTTCTTGGCATATATGCCAGAGGACAGTCCATTGTCTACGTAGCTTAGTCCATTTTACATAATAGATTTTAGATGCTTCTGAAGGATTCAGTCGACCGGATCTTATCTGCTACTTCCCACTTTGTTTTATATCTCACCTCAGGCGCTATTGTTACCTCACCCTCATTTCAGCAGTCTACAAATATCATGCCGCAACTTAAATGACTTCCTTTAAAATGTCTAAACTCTTTGCCATGCCAGTTGGGTATTGAATTACATAAGAAAAGATTTTAAGATTCATAAAATGTCCTAATTGCTGACTTGTGGAAATACGCGTATTTCTGAGATTACCAATTAGTGATGAGATTACCTTCCATTTGTGGAGAGACACATCGTCCTGAGCTAAATAGTGATGAGGCTTACTTCCGTTTGTGTAGAGACACATGGTCCTTAACTAGCCATTTATTTATGTGGCTTCCTTCCAGCTTTAGAGCGTTGAGTGTCACATGGCCCTGAGCTGACCACTTTGTGCCACTCCTCCATGGTCTTCATGTTTATAGGCGTGATCGCAGTGAAAATAACAAACTGATTAATATGATCGTCTGCTGTCTATGACGTATGTAAGCAGAAATATGAATTGCAAATTTCTATTCAGGCTAGAATACACTGTCGGACTCCCCTCTTCTAGGTACTCGTAGAATTTCACCGGATATTCAAACTGTCCTTCCCATTTAACACAGATATACCCATTTTTTATTTTTTTGAGTTATAAGTTTTTCTTCACAATGCATTTATAGGAGTCACTTAAACACGAAATCCAGAAGCGTTCAGACATTCAAACACTATTTTGTGAAAATAAGTTTTTATAGATATCGGACATAGGCATTAGGGGAGAAAATTTGAACATACAGTAAACTAATTTCAATGTTAGGATGTGTAAAATATCCATTGCATTCCATTTTTGTAACAGAATATTCACCAGTCTGCATCTGGTGGCAGGGTGCGGTGTTGTGGTTCATTGACTCCAGTTAGTTCGGTCTCGGGCCATGTCTGCATGTAGTCTTCCAACTTTCAGGCCGTTGTGCACTTTATCAGTCTATGCTGTCTGGTTCGTCCCTAGCGCCTCTTTTCACCGACTTTCTGTGTAATACTCTGACTTTCCCAATGTATCGTCCTCTACACGCAACACATGACCAAACCAGCGCACACGCCTTTCCCCAGTTTTCTTCTGGATCGCTGCAATGCCAAAACGTTTTCTAATAACATCATTTGAAATGCGATCTAGCCTAATTAAGCAACTTTGTATCCATGATGCTTAGTTGGCGTTCTACCTCTAGAGCTGGTCAGTATTCGTTGCCGTAGAAAACGACAGGATGGATATCGATAGGACAGATATCAGTTCGGTAGAGCTTAGTTTAGAGATGGCCCTTCGTCCAAAGTTCGGAAGGGCGCCTGTTGTCATTCTCCACTTCAGTCAGGCTTTGTATATCCTTAAGTTGACTTTAGCAGTAAGTCGGCCATAATCATAGATTGTGGAGCCAATATACTTAAATATCTCTACTCGTGCAATATCTTCAACGTCAACATGCATGGTTCCAACTTCTCGGCGATGTAATGCAATGTATTCTGTCTTTTTCTTGTTGGGGCGCGGGGATTATTGCGCTAGTCGATTGTTCCAGTCTTCTGTTTGACGCTGCAGGTCTAGCTTATTCTCTTCAGCCAAATGATATCATTTGCTTAGAGAAGTGTCCATGGTATTGGACTGCGCAGGTTTGTGGTAATTATGTCCATCACAAGAATGAGCTGCAGTGGTGATAAGCCGGGGCCTTGATGGACTCCTACAGTTATGCGGAAGTCATCAGACGCTCCTGCGGCAGCTTGAACACAACTCATTTGTTCTTTGTAGAGCAATTATATCCTCTCAGCAAGGTGCTCTGGAATGCCATGTACTTGTAGGGCTGACTGATTAGGTCATGTAGTACCCGATGGAACGCATTCTCAGGGTCCAGAAATTTGTGATGAAGCCTCTTATTCTTCTCACAGTGTTTCTCAAGTAATAGTCCGGCAGCATGGGTTTCTCCTATTGCGCCACAATTTTACACAAATCCAGCTTGGCTTGTTGTATGTTTGTCTAAATCGCTAATCCTTTTGTCGAAGATTTGTTCTAAGTCTCTCATTGCGAGGCTCAGAAGTATGTTCGGGCCGTGATTAGAAAAATTGGCAGGGCTTCCCTTATTTCTGAATTGATACTCCGTCGCTAGTCTGTTTGTTTTAGACCTTCTTTGATGATATGGTTGAAAAGCTTGCTTTAGCCACACTGCTGCATCCCCCCATTGAGAGAAACAAAACTCTGCTGGAAGATAATCGGGACAGATGGCTTTCCCTGCTTTCATTTCCTTCAGCATAGTCTGGACTTTAGTGACGCCATTTTCCTACGTTGGACCTTCAACAGCGGAGGTGATTAGGATTGGTAGATACGGAAATTCCGTGATTGAAATGTTGTTAGAATAGTTCCACCAGTGTACTCGCGCTTCCCGCCTGTCCAGTAGCAAATCGTCTGTTTCCTCATTGATGCCGTAAAAACGTTGGACTTCTGACGTTTTGCGATAGCTCGATTGGACTAGCCGTTAAAAATTCCGCTCGAATTCGCGCATGTCATGTTTCACATATAGACCTGCCTACCGGTTTGATTTTGTTACGGCAAATACCTCCTTCATTTTACGAGTGGCTGCCTTGTAGGCATTCCAACGAGCAAGAAACTTGTGGTACAGCTGCTTCTTCAAGCGTACTGCATATTTAACATCTTCATTCCTTGGCCATATATCATGTTTAATCCTTCGTTGTCGTCGCCCTGACTTAATTGTTCCAGGAATAGAGCGAAAGGCGTCTTTCAGTTTAGTCCGGCTCACTTCAACGATGGTGATTTGTGACTATGTAACTTTTGCAACGAAGTTAGTCACCCTCTTCAGGGGCAACCATTTGATCCCATTTCGTCTATTTCCTGTGAAGTATTGGGCTCTTGGTGACTTTATCCACAGCTTAGATGACTGGTCGTTGTTGCATCGCAAGGATTTAATAAGGGACAACTGTTATCTCTAGAACATCGTCGAGATTTCACCCTCTCACAAGGATGTAGTCAATGCGAATTGGATGGGAGCCACTGTAGTACAGAGTAGATGAATATCACTCTTTTTGAACCGTGTGTTTGCGGTGATCAGTTTCTGCATAATCGCGAATTTGTTGGGCATCGTCGTTCTTTTCTCCATATCCATGAACGCCATGGACTGTTTGTTCTTCTTTCCTTGGTCTGACACGTCCATTCAGATCAGCGGCAGCGATAAGATAGTCAGCGGTCTTCTTGTCAGGCGGTGCCCAGAACGCATCTTTGGTTTCCATGCGCACGTCAGTTTGTGGAGCGTTGCGCTGAATAATTGGAATTTCCTTCTCTCCTCAATGCGGACGAGTTACATCAAGCGATTGTCAAACTTTTGCACCTCGGAAACTGAACCGTCAAATTTAGCTGATATGACAATGTCAACACCATGAGCTGTTCTTCGGTTTCTGTTGTACACCAGTTAGTAACCACACCTCTTTTCACATGACATTTCTCCATTCCATCTCTTTTTCCGCACCTCTCAGATGCCTACAAGCCTTCTCTCAAATGCAGTGGCGTATTCGCTACTTCACCCAGGTATAATTCAATGATGGGATACAAAATGGGAGTACTAGCATGGTTAGCCGTCACAGCCCGTGCGACGGTAACCCTAGCATAGTTTTCATGCTGGCTGGGCACTGCCAATGCGCGTCCCTTCCAGGGGCTGCACTAACCTTGGCTCCGATACCATGAGACATATTTCTGTAATGATGTAACGGCATTATTTTACAGCCGGATTGTCTTGAAGCATTTAGGTGCTCATGACGGAAGGTAGTAACGCAGCTGCGGACATGGAGAACAGATGCCTTTTGCAGCCACTCCTCTAGAGAAGAAACGCTACCCTCTTTTCTGCATTAACTTCCAGAAATTTAGTGTACCTCTTCCGCCATCTGGTCCCTAGTGAAGGTCTCCATCTCCGCTAAAGTTGCCATTAAAAACTTTGTACATGTTTGGTACGCGATAGCTTTTATATTTTGCTCAAGTTCATCATCAGGCCAGCGGGGAACCCGTATCCGTCACCTGGGAAGCGCCACGTGTTACAGCAGTATAGCTGGTTGGTGTAGAATATTTATCAATGCAAAATGAAACATTATTTTACTGAAAACTAATTGTGAACCTGATAAATTACTTGTCACAGGAATCAAGTATTCACGTAAAGAAGAAGGGTTACAGACTTTTGCACCTTTGCTTGGTGTGATATGCCACAGAACGCATGACATACCATCCCGTGTCGTATTTTCTGCCCCCTGTTGTCTAGTGGTCTCAACATCAATATCTTGTTTGATGATCAAGAGATTTAGTCTGTCATGTCTGGAATCAATGTCCCCCTTTCATTTGTCCACTTATTTTCTCCAAAGAGTGCAGTAACAATACATGGTCGGGCCTCCCATTACATTGCTTGTGAGCCAGTCATGCATTCGACTGGGCCATGTGAATTCAGTTCATACAGCATGAATTGGAAAGTACCAGTCCATGTTACGATATATTTTAGCCTGCGTGATCGATTTTCCCATGTCGCAGTTGTAAGCGGATCTCACCTTTAACCAAGAAATTTGCATATCCCGCCCTTCTTCCGTAGAATATGTAGAACTACTCTGTGGTGGGGAGACAGGCTCAGAATGGGGTGCTATCCAACTATGTTATGAATCCACTAAAAATAATCACGTTGCCCGTGATCTTTTGAAATAAATAGAATAATATTCCTTCTTTTACATAGCAGCAATATCCACTACGGTGCAATTCAACGTCTAGTCATGTCGAATTTTGGCTCAAGCCTTGATTTTCATGCTCCTTCCATCCGTATTGTTAAATTAATACTTGTAAGAATATTCAGGGGCATGATAGGTTGCGATTGGTTTCAAAATTAGGATAGTAGGACATTGTAATAAAACGCTACCACCAATGCCATATTCTGTGTTGCCTTCATAATGTCTTTAACTGCAGTGTCTTGAGGAGAAAAGACAGTATCAATGCTAGCGACAGAGCCGTCGTATACTTGTTATATTTCAGCTTTGCCAGGATTCCATCAGGATTAGTGGTTACCCCGTTAAATACAGGAATTAAGACGTAGACTGATGTAGTACATGGTAGTAAGTATGAACGTCCTTGTATAAACCTGCCGTCCTATATATAGGTTGGCTATGTTTGATTGCACATCAAAGATACATATTTCGGATAAGCGACACAGTGACATAATAAAATGCTATATTGATATAACAATGTACAAATACAAAATGTGTATTTGTGTGACAAAATAACATTCACAAAAGATTAGCCGTGTTTCAACAGATCTTGCTGAATGTCGGCAAACGTTCTCAACTTTATTAATATCTACAGCACAGACATTCTCTCAAACAACCTCAAGAAGAAGGTCCTTTACAAAAATTATTACTTCCCTGCAACAAAGCGCAGAGTGCTTCAGCAAGATCAAAACTCCAAAGCATATGCCGTTCTTTATGCAGGAGAACAGACTACAGATTTCGATAGAATAATATGTGCTGGATTAAAGAGCTTGTATGAGTATTTACCCTTTTAGGCTGGACCACTTCTCATCCTTTCTTCAAATGAGGTTGTCTATTAACTTGTACATTTCTAAACCGTGACAAGTTTCTTGCGCCTGATATCGTGATTAAGAAAAGACGCAACATATTCTCGTAACAAGTGAGAGCTTTTGAAATTTAACCTCAGATGATGTTTACTCTCAGGAATGTAATGTTTATGAGTAACGAGCTCTCTGCACTGGATATCAGTGATTGGAATGTCCAGTAGCAAATCCCCTGTGTGAGAGTTGTAGTGGATTTGGCTGTTCAACTATTGGTCACATGGTTTTAATTTGTCACTGTAGATCGAGACCCGAGGTGAGCTATAGAGATCATCAACCTCCGGACGGCGGATCATCTAGTTTTAGGTGTAGTGTGTGCAGTGAAGTCCTGGCTAGGAAGTTGGACCTCTTGCGACATCTGAAGAGACACAGGGAAGATCGACCCTTCAATTGCGATCACTGCGGAAAGGTGTTATGTCGCCGAAGCAGCTTGTCGGAACACCTCAGGATCCACCCGCTCCAAGTGTGCGGATTTTCTGATAATTGCTTTACAAAGAGGAAAATGCTGACTGGGGACACGCGATTGCATAAAGGTGGGATTTTAAACGAAGGCTCAGTATCTCATAAAAATTTCAGGAAAAGGCCGGACGTTATGTGGTCTCACACCACGGGCGAGAACCGATACTGCTGCAACGTCTGTGGAAAATCCTTCAGCTTGAAAAAACTAGCAGGTCACAAGGGTATTCACACAGGCAACAAGCCTCACTTTTGCACTGCATGTTGCAAATCAATTGTCAAGAAAAGCAGTTTATCTTATCACAAGCTGACTCAAACAGGAGAGAAGCAAAACAGTTGCAATGTCTGTGGCAAATCATTCATACAGAGAAGTAAACTAACCGAACATATGCGGACCCATACAGGCGAGAAGCCTTACAGCTGCAATATTTGTGGCAAATCATTCGCAATGAAAGGCACTCTGACCAATCATATACGTACCCATACAGGCGTGAAGCCGTACAGTTGCAATGTCTGTAGCAAATCATTCATAAAGAAAGGCAATCTGACCGATCATGTGCGGACCCATACAGGCGAGAAGCCTTACAAATGCAGTGTCTGTGGCAAATCATTCACAACGAAAGCAGTCTGAACGTTCATATGTTTACCCATACAGGCGAGAACGTAAACAGCTGCAATGTCTGTGGCAAATCATTCGTACACAGAGGTAAACTAACCGAACATATGCGGACCCATACAGGCGAGAAGCCTTACAGCTGCAATATCTGTGGCAAATCAATCGCAACAAAACACAGTCTGACCCGTCATGTGCGTACCCATAGAAGCGTGAAACCATACAGATGCAATGTCTGTGACAAATCATTCGCTTTGAAAGGCAGTCTGACCGATCATACGCGGTCCCATACAGGCGAGAAGCCTTACAGTTGTAATGTCTGTGACAAATCATTCGCTTTGAAAGGCAGTCTGACCGATCATAATCGGACCCATACAGGAGAGAAGCCTTACAGTTGCAATGTCTGTGACAAATCATTCGCCTTGAAAAAAAGTCTGACCGATCATATTCGGACCCATTCAGGCGAGAAGCCTTACAGGTGCAAAGTCTGTGACAAATCATTCGCAACGAAAGGCAATCTGACCGGTCATATCCGGACTCATACAGGCGAGAGGCCATACAGCTGCAATGTCTGTGGCAAATCATACATAAAGAGAGGCAAACTAATCGAACATATGCGGGCCCATACAGGGGAGAAGCCTTAAAGCTGCAATGTCTGTTGCAAATCATTCACAACGAAACGCAGTCTGGCCGATCGTATGCGTACCCATACAGGCGAGAAGCCATACAGCGACAATGTCTGTGGCAAATCATTCACAAGGAAAGGCAGTCTGACCGATCTTTTGCGGACCCATACAGGCGAGAAGCCTGACAGCTGCAGTGTCTGTGGCAAATCATTCATAAAGAGAGGCAATCTTACCGAACATATGCGGAGACATACAGGCGAGTCATAAAGAGAGGCTAACTAACCGAACTTATGCGGACCCATATAGGCGTGAAGCCTTACACTTGCAATGTCTGTGGCAAATCATTCAGTAGGAAAGGCAGTCTGATCGATCGTATGCGGACCCATACAGGCGAGAAGCCAAACAGTTGCAATGTCTGTGGCAAATCATTCACAATGAAAGGCAGTCCGACCTAACTGTTCATATGCGGACACACACAGACCAGAAGCCATACTCTTACAAAGTTTATTCCACTGAAGCACAACTTGTAGGATTCCAGCAAGATATAGCAGATATCCTGGATTCAGGAGGTCAATTGGACTGTATCGCGACTGACCTGTCTAAGGCATTTGATAGGGTAGATCATGGGAGACTACTGGCAAAAATGAGTGCAGTTGGACTAGATAAAAGAGTGACTGAATGGGTGGCTCTGTTTTTAGAAAATAGTACTCAGAGAATTATAGTAGGTGAAGCTTTATCTGGCCCTGTAAAAATTAAGAGGGGAATTCCTCAAGGCAGTATTATTGGACTTTTATGTTTTCTTATATATATCTATGAATTGTGTAAAGAAGTGGAATCAGAGATAAGGCTTTTCGCAGATGATGTTATTCTGTACAGAGTAATAAATAAGTTACAAGATTGTGAGCAACTGCAAAATGATCTCGATAATGTTGTCGGGTTGTTGCCTTTTCAGATTAAAGGTCGCAAATGAGCTGTTTTCATTCAGTAATGGCTACTATACCGCACCCATATCCAATCCCTCCTTCAACGTTAACGTCCCTTCCTCCCCAACATCAATAACCGAACCACCGCCGTCTCAATCTATATATGTAGGATTGAGACGGCAGTGAAACGTACTGCCGAACCTTACCCCCACCACTACCACGTGAAAGGGTTTGACAGCGGCATAGGTCCTACCCTTCCGAGGGCCCGGCTCAGACTGAATACTTTTGCCCTCCACTCGCGTGGGCGCGCTGTTGTACATCACGTCACTCACCCTAAGCGCACGTGACGAATACGGCAGCTCCTATTGGTAGAAACATCTCCCCATTGCTATAGGTCGATTTGAGTTTGACAACTTGGACCACGTGGGACGACCACGTTTTTGACGTTTGTGACATTTTGCTTTACTTTGATTTGTATGCGTGTATCTGTTATCTTCGTTTGCGTGTTTGAAGAAAAAGTACAAGATATTTCAGGTAAGCATCCTTACTGGTCTTGTTTTACTAATCTCCTGAGGCCAGAACATGAAAACACCACACCAAGGCAAATGAATTTGGGATAATTTGAAACATAAGTGCGGCCAGTATCCAGTATTCGGAAGATAGGTTCGAACCCCACTATCGGAAGCCCGGAAAATGGTTTTCTGTGGTTTCCCATTTTCACACCAGGCAAATGCTGGGGCTGTACTTTAATTAAGGCCACGGCTGCTTCCTTCCCATTCCTAGGTCTTTCCTGTCCCATCATCGTCATAAAACCTATCTGTGTCGGTGCAACGTAAAGCAACTAGCCTTATCATAGTTGTCCCCCTGTGGGTAGGGGCAGTAGAATAACAGCCATAGCATCCTCTGCCTGCTGTAAGAGACGACTAAAAGGGGTCCTATGTGGGCTCTGTACTTGGGAGCTTGGGTAGGCGATCACGGAGCCTTTAATTGAATTTTGGCACTGCTTCCGCTTACTTGCGCCAGGCTCCCCACTTTCATCTATCCTATCTGATCTACCTCGATCACGACCTTTTCTGCCCCCGATTGTATTATGTATGGAGGGCTAGGGAGTCTTATTTTCCTCAAAGGGCATGGTTCTTCTTAGCTGATACCATCACTTTCCTAGTGTCATCCCCCTTCCATTTCTTCTCTCTGATTACTAATATATATAGGGGATGGCTGCCTAGTTGTACTTTCTCTTAAAACAATGAACTAGATTTTAGGCCCTTTTAATCAACAGGCATCATCATCTTAAGCAAGGAGATTTGTGGTGAGGGCAAGATATTTGGTGGCCATGACATATACTAGGAACTGTCCCATCATTCGCCTTACTGCAGGCGAAAGGAGAAATCAATCTCAGGACAGCCGGTGGTAGGGGAACAGCCCGTTTCTGTGTCCCAAATGCAGAGGTGTAGAAACACGGTGGAACCATAGCCACCCCTCCTCTGCTTGGGTGGCCAGTTGGAGTGCATGCTGTCAGACCACAGATCAGCCTACTCTGCAACCACCAACATATATTTCTGCCTTCGATATACAGTAGGTACAAAAAGCACTGTCTGAAGTGAGTTTCCACTGTCTTCAACTGGCATTTCGTCTAGGTCACAGCAAAGTCCCTTGCACACCGTAATGTTGTGGAAGTAGCAGCATATTGTTCATAATACTGTACTAAATTAGCAAGCAATTTCTTGGACATAGCTCTTAATAGGTGGAGCTATGTTGTGACTTGGCATGGGAATGTTTTGTGCTGGATCAGCTGCCATATTATTGTATATAGATCCTGATGCTACATATTTCTGTAAATTTATTAGAACTCCTCTCCTGCGGATGGACTGAAAGGAAGCATTATTTGTACCTCCTGCATGTTGTAAGAGCGAGCAATCACAGAATCTGTAAGCTCTCTCTTGTCTTTTAAACCCTCAAATATATTCATGATTGCATCCTTTTCCATGTAGCAGAAAATTTTTGATATATCCTACTGTCACATAAAATAGAACATTTTTTATTGTAAATAGTGTAGATCAATGAATACAAGGGATGCATACAATTTTGTAGCTTGACATTGTTTATCATCTAAATGCAGATGACTGATTGAATGATATGTTGTGTTTTGGTGCAGTATGTAGGAACAGAGTATGTGCTATCATGTCTTGGTTTCTTCAAACACTACTCTGCCAGAGATTTGCCATCCTCTAGTAGATGCAAAAGAAGTACAAATCTCAATATTTTTCAGTGTGTGGCCCAAGGTGTCTCTTTTGACAGACTGAAAGATGTATCATATAGTAAGTTCCTTGGGAAAATACAAATGGTGTTGCTGAAAACTTTTGCAATGTCAGTGCAACGTTAAACTGCAATAAGAGAGAAAAGTTATATGTTGTACCTTGTCAGTTCGTCTTTCTTTCATAAATGAATGATCTTGTATTTGTGTTGTATTGAATAGTTTTCTGGCTGATGAATATTAATTGATGATTAACACTGCTGAATATAATTTCTACACAATTTTATACCAGTAACACTGTGGATAGTAGGTAGAATATAGCTCCATAAATCAAAAGATCATGTTTCATTACAATTTACCTTTGAATCGTACAAACTCACTCCTTAGCATATGAGTTTCCTTTCATCATTTTGGTTCCTGTATATGGTTTTCTTTCTTACATTGTCTTTATATTTTATTTCCTGCATAAGTGGCATATCTTGATACTATTGACTGTTACAGTTGGCTTAAGTAGTGTTAAAGAGGACTGATGTACGAGGGGATGTTAGTGTCTATTTCTGTCATAGGTCTTAATCTGAGATAAGGATTGCCAATCCCACTCACCTTCAGGTCACTTCCTTGCTCCCTTTGTGAGTTAGCTTCCTTTTTCCTCAGCAGAAACAAACAAAAGCAGCACAGGCGAGGCCGGTCACTCCGATCGTTCAAGGCTTTGTGAATTAATAAAAATAAAATATAGCTCCATAATTGAAATAATTATAATAAGCAGCACAAGCTGATAAGCTTCTTTTCTCCAGCAAAAATTTATTAATAATAATAATAATAAAGCACAGTCCAACCTCCAGGTGTATTGTTGTTCAGAATGCAGTATTTAAGAAAAAGGTAACAGAAAGAAGGAAAGAAAGAAAAGGAAATGAATGAGAAATAGGAGAGAAAGAAAAAATGAAAAAATATATTTAATATAATATTTAAGAGTGGAGGGGGACGAGAACCTGTGGGCCCTCCGCGCGCTAAACGATTTAAATCACCCGCCCGGTAATTTTAGTTCAGCCCTGTTTACACTAGAGGCGCTGGTGTATAATTCCTGGCGATCTTTCCGCAGCCGTTGCGTACAGAAATGAAAAATAACGTTGAGAGTCATCTCTTACTCATTCTCTTTGACCACGTGTAAAGCCCACTAGAGCAGGACTGTATTGATAGTTGATAGTTAGAAAAATAACGGGACATTGCACCCAGTGCTGTTTTCAAGGAGTGTCGTGTACTCTGGAGTTCTCACTGGTAATTCATCCTTTCCTAAATTCAGCCCGATCTACTGACTGATACAAATCAAATCCGTTCTTTAAGTGTTTGTTTTAAGTGATTACACTGGCTTAAAATATCAGGTTTTGTCTCTAGATGTGAGGTATGTGATACATAAGACGCGTATAGCCAGTAGTACAGCCTATTCCGTTAATTTATTGTGCTACAGATTTTCTTCATTGAGAAATTGTGATTTCTATCATTTACACTGTGTCCACAATCTCTATTGTCGGTAAGGTGCAAGTTCTATAATTTACTTTTGCGAAAATTTTACATCTCAATTGGGAAGAGTAAGAAGTTAATACTAATCTTTCTCAGTTTCAGCATTCTACATATTTTTAATATTTAATATTTTTAATTTTCTTAAATTTTATTTCTACTTAAGCATTAAAACTGTATACACATATAACTGGCATTCTTTTTGAAAACTCCTGGCCTTTGTGTCACAAGTGCCGGCAAATCTGTTCCTCGTGTGTTGTAGCCGTATAACGTAACTTACCTTACCTATCAAAATTTTTTTGGAGTGAAGAATATTTCTGAAGGGCTACGCAGGTGAAGAATTGCGGATATTAGTTTCAGAAAGAAATTACAATATGTAGTGCATAATTTTAATGATTGTGTTGCTGTGTTATTTACCTATGTTTGCAATTTAATAGTGACGCTGTGAATGTTGAGTTGTTCTTTACATTGTAGGCTGCGACATATGGTAGTAGGGTTCGAAATTTTGAGAAGTTTCCGTTTAGGATATCATATGTAGAATTCTTGTTATGGTTATCAGTGTTGTTATGGAGATTGTTCTGCATAGTATCAGTCATAGAAAACTTGAGGTCCACCGAGCTCGATAGCTGCAGTCGCTTAAGTGCGGCCAGTATCCAGTAATCGGGAGATAGTGGGTTCGAGCCCCACTGTCGGCAGCCCTGAACATGGTTTTCCGTGGTTTCCCATTTTCACACCAGGCAAACGCCGGGGCTGTACCTTAATTAAGGCCACGGCCGCTTCCTTCCACTTCCTAGGCCTTTCCTATCCCATCGTCGCCATAAGACATATCTTTGTCGGTGCGACGTAAAGCAAGTAGCAATAATAATTAAAAACTTGAGGTCCAATAGGTATGATCACAATATTAACAGTCATGTAAAATTTTGAGTCTTTTTGGCATGTTCATAATATTGACGGTCATGTAAAATTTCAAGCATAATGCTTAATCTGTTGACAGATAACCTAAGTAGCAATGACTGCAATAAGGTAATATATTTCTCTGGGCTATGTTTCAGTGTAAAATCATTGGAAGTAATCAAGGACCCCACTACCTTCTAACTACTTCAGTTGCAGTGTGAAATGGACCTGAAAGTAAAAATCAAGGAGGAACCAGCCTGGCTTGAAAGAATAACAAATGCATCACTTGTGAGTCACATGGCAAATAACTTTATAGAGATCAGAATTTAACCCTTAGTAGCTGAATAAGTTTGGCAGGGGCATAATTTACTATGTGCTTCCCCAATATTAACCCCAGCAGTCGCCATTCGCTACATGGGCATCTAGGAAAAGTATGTCTCTCTTTTGTTTCTTTGTCTGGGAGTATGTGATAATGTGCTACGCAAGGCAGCCAACTCTTAGGAAGTACAAACAACAGTATTTATATACATCTATAGGTCCAACTAGTAACAGAAACTTTGTTCATGGGGCAAGGAAAGGGGTTCTGGTGGCACATGCCCCCAGATTATGGTCGCCAAGTGGACAATTGGCCTCTAGCATTTACTAGGGAAATGGCAGTGCATGCTATGTTTGATAGTGGCAAAAAGCTGAATTAAAGTTGTGGACTTGATAGTGAAGGAACCTTGGTTAGGTCCAGCTACCAATGAAGTTGTGACAGGCAGCGTTTCAAGATCGAGGCATCAGGACATTTCATGAGCTAAGTACCCATCAAATGACTGTTTATTGTTTGATTACCTCTGGCATTTATTGAAATGGATTTCTGTAGGTTGTATGGTTATGTTTTTATTCTCCATGGTTTGGTAATGGTATCGTTGTGGGATTGACATCATCTCCTATCATACATTATCCAATTTTAGTGCTAGTAGCTGCTGAACTGAAGGACAATTGTGGGTGCTGGATTTAATTCGGTTACGGCCAGTAGGTCTTTGAATATCATAGTGAACATATTTTTCCTCCAAAAGAGATTCCAGGTAAGATTTGCATCATTTAAACTTCTTTACAATGTTACTAATGTTGGGTGATCTCATAGTAAAACTTTGCCTTGGCGGAGAAGCTGTGAAATAATTTTGGAGAAGAAGCGACTTATTGTCATCATCTTTCCTTGCTCTGTCTATTGCTACTGTAAACACAGTAAATTGTAATCTTCTGAATGTGTGGCTTACAGTTCAGTCTCTCTTCATCTGATAGCTTACATGGTGATGTGATAATATTCTACTTTCATGTTGGCGAGTGTAATTTGGGTCCATTCTATAGGTATTTGATGAAGCTGAATATCCCAGCACACGTCTGTAGTTATACTGGCATAAAAGTGAATTCCTGCACATCATTCTTGCACCTCAGAGTCTTGGAAAACCTTGAGAGTTGGAAGAGGGATATGCAATGAATAATTGTGACTCGACAGCAAAAATATACTCCCAACACTGTGAACTGCTAATTTATAGACGTGATATTGTCCAGGAGTTGCTTAAAGGTGAAATTCTGCAGCTTATGCAAGCTGTTCTCTGAATAAATGTGTGCTGGTTGAGTTCTATATTACAGACACTACAAAAGAGAACGGTGTCTGAACATATCTGAGATGCGAGTGCACTGCTATTCAAGATCTTTACTCTTGACACTTCTTGTTATGTTCTATTCTTGGGTATATAGAAAGAAACAATAGCTGTCGTCAACAACCACGGAATTCAAGAACTACAATGTGACCCTACAAATAAATTTCAAAACAAAATAAAACAAGCTATTCAGCAAACAGACTTCATTCTCACAGAACAAGAAAAAGGAAGCCTCACCATGAAAAAATCCCAAACTCCCCACAGTAAGAACCATCCCCAATATACACAAAAGCTCATGTCCCATTAGACCAATAGTAAATTATGATATGCCAAATTACAATTTAAGCTAACAACTGAAAAAATCCTAAAAGAGAAAGTCTCACATAAAGAAGACAGATAAATTAAAACCAGCCTAGAACTAATCAACCCCTTCCCGCCCGAAAGCGCCCGACTGTTCACTTTGCCTTACGGTCCCTATTGCCCGAAAACACCCAGCTGCATTATCTGCATACGTGTGCAATCTATGCAATAGTTTTGTATTTTTTGGTGGTGAATTGTTTATTAGGCATTGGTGAACATGCAGTACAATATACCAGCCTTAGGAAATAAAAGAAGTAAAAGAAGAGTGAGAATTTGTCTTGAAGTTGTCTAGGCAACGGTCTTGAACTTCCGCGAGTGCTGGTCAGCTGTTTAGTTCGTAAACATGACGGCATAAGAAATGACACAGAATTGTTGAGCAGGGGTGGAGGTAAATTTTTAGTGAGTATATAACATATCAACAAAGATAATTTTACTGATAACTGTGATATAAGTGAAAACGGATATCTAGAAATCGGACCTGATGATGATGCGGCTGCAATTCAGGTAACACAAACATTTTGTTTCATTACTCAATGATTATATGGATGATGTTGAACCTATCAATAATTTCAAAAGAGTATTATGAGACATAGGTTATATTTTTACATATGTTAGGCGGAGACAATCTATTCAGTGACATTACCGATTGCGTATATTTCAATGCAGCAATCAAACAGGCGCATTTCAGTAAAATAGAAACAGAATGGGAAGACACTTGCTAGAGGAAATGAAAGTTGATATACAAGGTCACCATTACACTTCCAGAATCTCATCTGTATTGGCTTAGGGGGATTTAGACAACATGAGAATGTGACAAATACAGCCTACCTCAGTGTTGAGTATCTCCAGCACGGGTGGGGGTTTGAACCGACAAACTTATGACTCAATGAATAGAGAAATGGACATGATGGTATGTTAAATGTTGTAAATGATTGCATACTTTCTAATATTATTGAAAATGTGAATACATTGTGATCAATAATTTTTATAATATTTAACCTTTTCTGAAACGGTGTGCTCTGTTTGAATGTTTCCTAATTAATAGGTTGAAACCTGGGGATAAGTGGAGAAAAAATGTGGGTGGTAAAGGGTTAAAGATACCCTTTGACATCACTAACATGTACACCAACGTAACAATAGATGAATCCATTAAAATTATCGAAAACCTTCATAAAGAAAATACTTCACTGCAGGAAACCAAAGAAATAATTAGCCTTATTAGAACAATGCTACACCAAAATAGCTTTGCATTCACTGACAGTGTCTATTGCCACAAAGAAGGGTTAGCCATGGGCTCACCATTATAAGGTATAATAGTAAACATTATTTTGAATAACTTTGAAAACATCTTCTGAACGTATCAGCATTCAAAAGGAATATTATACTGGAGCAGGTATGTATTTGACATCATGTGCATATGATAATGACTTCACTAATGCACACCAGTTATTAAACACACTAAATTATTTACAAAATTCCGCCAGCTTCACAATGGAGCAAGAATATAATAAGAAAATAACACCACAATCAGCAGGAATAATGGCAACCTGTCTTACAAAGTGTACAACAAGCCCACTCAGGTGTTGCATGCTATTGACGAGTCTAACCATGCATACACACTAAAATAGCAGGATTGAATACAATGATACACAGAGCTGTTTCCATACCAATGAGCACAATGGATTTCAATGAAGAGGCACGAATTGTTAAATAAATCATGAAAGAAGACAACCACCCTCCAGGCACAGTAGATAAAATATTAAGCAAACAAAAGAAAAGTCGCTGGAAAACCACCAAACTTGGTTCTCAACTACATTAATAATAGCACATAAAAAGTAGGTTATATCTTTAGGAAACAGGGTTTTAGTTAACCTTTAGGATGAACAACACACTGCAGAGACACATCAACAAGTGCACCTAAACAAAAAAGACCCTATCTCGAAGTCACGATTCTATGAACGCAAGTGCCAAGAACTTAACTGCAATGCCACCTATATCGGTCAGACAAAACAAAATTTCCACACAAGATTCAAAGAACACAATAAACGATCAGATATAATCAGCATTCAGCCTTTGGGGAGCACATGTACGACAGTTCACACTATTTCACAGACATCAACACAGATCTAAAAATTTTACACATTGAAAATAAAATCAAATCTTCGAATATGAGGGAAGCAATCGAGATCTACATCGCAAAAAGTGCTAACGTAACCATACACACTTAAAAAATTCCCCGCACATCGCTCTACTCACATAATATCTGGACCATACTTATTCATTAAATTGGCATTTATCACAATAATATCCTATAGATATTCTCTATTTCAATTCCATACATTATTCATCTAAAATCATTCAGTTGCATTCATCCATCTTACATTAAAGTACATTATAACATGAAGTAGGTTAATAACCTTCTCTCCCTTCTCCAGTGTGGAAGGAGTATTCCACAGTGCTCCACTCGTTCCATCCTACTTCCCCCTCTCCTCTCTATGGTACTGTGTACTAGATTTTAACATCCAGTAGGAGGGATCCACAATGTTCGGCACTCCCCTCTCATGCTTCCCTTCCCCTCTCCGTAAGGTTTGTGCTATACTCAAAACTTTCCATTTACCTCTCCATGACCACAGTCCCGAAATAGTATTTGGTGACAACAAAGTTGATATTGGCAGTCTAGATAAGTTCGGGAGTTTTCTCGATATATTAATACTTGTAAATTTCTTATTTGTCAGTACTGGCTCATATTATCACTGAACTCTCTATCGTTGACAAGTTTATGCAACGTAAACAATGCTGTACATATATGCATATTTTGTGTGATTTCATAGAATCTGAAGATGTTCTTGTAGAATGAAACATGTCATTCTTTGTATAATAGAGTGTTTATTTTTTACGAGTATGTTTATAGTGTAATAATTTATGTTAAAATTGCATGTTTGACAAACTAGAACGTTTTTTGTTACATTTAACTAAGTCTACAATGGAAAGTATGGCTTCATCTTTAACAAACTCTCCATTTTGTGCGTCATTTTATCTTCCTTTCCTTAGTTCAGCTACTGTTCGATTTCTTCTGTATTAAATGGGATAAGCGAGTATATTCTGGAATTTTATACTTTAATTCGCTTTTATTAGTAAACTAACTTGGAATAGAATGTAAGCTTTTGATCACAGTCCCTCCTGCACCCCTGAAGTGTCAAAATGTTTGATGAATCCAAGTGAAAAATTTAAAGGTCTCGTAGTACGAGGGCCATCCGATAAATAGGTTTCCCTATTTTACAAAAAATACAAGCAGGCTATTTACACTTGTGCAGGTCCTGCAGTGTGGGGGTAGCATGGCTGCCTCTTACCCAGAGGCCCCGGGTTCAATTCCTGTTCAGGTCAGGGATTTTTACCTGCATCTGAGGGCTGGTTGGAGGTCTACTCAGCCTATGTGATTAAAATTGAGGAGCTATCTGACAGTGAGATGGTGGCCCTGCTCTAGGAAGTCTAGAATAACGACGGAGAGGATTGTTCGTGCTCACCACATGACACCTCGTAATCAGCCTTTGGGCTGAGCAGTGGTCACTTGGTAAGCCATGGCCCTACGGGGGCTGTTGCCCCATGGTGCTTGGTTTTATTTACCTTTGAGATATATTTAATTTTCATTCTACAACTCGTACACTACTTTTCCACATAGTCACTATTTCAGTCCAAATATTTTGTTATCTTGGCAGCAATTTCTTGATACCTTCATCATACCGGGTCGGGTCCCATCTCTGTAGACAGCGGTGCACTTCCTCTTCCACCTCTTCATCAGTTGCAAACCGCTTACCTACAAGGTGCAACTTGAGTTGTGGATAGAGGTGGAAATCACTCGGGGCAAGTTCCGCAGAATAAGGTGGATGGGGAAAAAGGTCCCTTTTGAAGTTCTGCAGCAAATCCTGCGTCCTTTGAGCTGAATGGGCAATATTTTCTGAGACAAGACCAGAACGATTTCGTTGGATTTCAACTCTGAGCTTCGTGAGGACCGTGCAGGACATCTCATGTGTGACCACAGTGCATTGGGGCAGTCAGTCAACCAATACAACATCATTACAGTCCCATAAGGCAGTAGCCAAAACTATGTCTACAGATCCTGAGGTCTAACCGAGCAAGTTGGCCATGCGGTTAAGGCCGCGCAGCTGTGAGCTTGCATCTGGGAGATAGTGCGTTCGAACCCCACTGTCGGCAGCCCTGAATATGATTTTCCGTGGTTTCCCATTTTCATACCAGGTAAGTATTGGGGATGTACCTTATTTAACGCCACAGCTGCTTCCTTCCCACTCCTAGGCTCTTCCTCTCCAATTGTCAACATAAGACCTATTTGTGTCGGTGCGATGTAAAGTAAATTGTAAAAAAGTGTCTGAGGTCTTGGCCCTTTTTTATGAGCATGTTCGCCAAGTTTCTTCCATAGCATGCTTTGTGGTTTTGTTTTTAGAGTTGAATAATTCACCCTGCTTTCATCTCCAGTAAAAATGCGGGAAAATATTTGATCTCCCTCTCTTTGAAGCATTTGCAGGAAAGCTCAGGCTACCTCGTTCTGTTATTGCTTGTGAGCATCAGTAAGAAAACTTGGGACCCATCTTGCACAGACTTTTCAATACTGCAAGACATTCAACAATATCATTGCAATAAAGGACTGCCCAGTTTCCGTGCCGGGAGGCAGTAGATTCATTATCTCATCAGTGCTGACGCATTATTCTTAGTCCACCACATTCTGACCAACAGTGGCTGTAATGGGCCTGGCGCTGCGCTTGTCATCATGTACATCTTGCTGCCGTTCCAGGAACCATGAATGCCAGAATGCATCTTTCACTATAAACTCACACCAAATGGCAATGAATATTGGTAGCCATTTCATTTTTGCCGTGGAAAAGCGAATAACAGAACAGAGTTCACAAGTGGAAACGCTTTCAAGTGGCAGGTAGCGCCGTACTGGTGAACACAGAGCAAGCACGTGCGGTTGAAGATCACCTTACCCCAGGCATATGCCAGTGGAAGTTCCTACAGTACCAACTTAATTCTAAAACATGTGGTTTGCAGAGAAAAAAATAAGGAAACTTATTTATTGGATGACCTTCGTAGATCATGAAAGAGCTTCTGTAACTGCAGATGTACACTCCAACACTGATGGTGTTCTCATCCCCACAGTTCTTCACAGAACGCTGCATAACATCCTTGTAGTAGTAAAACATCTCATTTGTAGTTGCTTTATGTTTGACCAGCATCACACCTTTCCCTGGTCTATGACTGTGATAAGCCTGCTTCTTTCATGTTCGTTTTTTATTTTTACACTTGGATGAACAGAACTGTCTGAATGCAGTTTTTATCCCCTGTGATCTTGGCAAAACCAGATTATAGAAAGTGATTAAAATGTTTCAAGGGATTTTGATCTGTCTGTCTAAACAAAATGTATGTTAAGAGCAGAGTATTAATATTTCTCACTGTATGGCAAAAGATTTAGGGCAGTTTTAATACTTGGATTTGATTCAAACAACCTCAATGATTTGATAGACGTAATTGGATACATAAAGTCAATTAATATAATTTAGTGTTTATGTCTGTGGCAGATTCCTTCCAAAATTTTGTGCGAGATGGTCCCAATTCCATCTCTGGTAGGATATCTTCTGATATGGCTAGAAAATGCTTCTCACTTTATATTTGGTTCTCTGACATTAGGTTTGAACAAGGATGATAACACCATTCTCAGTGCAGCCTTTGGTTTTGAAATCCTCTGCTGGTAGAAATCTCTCTTAAACAGTAGTGAAATTTTGAAAGTAACTGTAATACTTGGAAGTAGTAAATTATCATGCTCATTTGTTGGTGACAGTATTTGTAGATGTGTGTTACGTGCATAACTTATGTGTCTTATTTTCCACAGGATAATATTGAAAATGTATCAGAAATGATACCACTGAAAAAAGAAGCCAAATCGGAGTTAACAGAGCCAGGGCCAATGCAGGAAAACTCACTTGAGGTAATGTTGATAAGCCATTGTTAGGTACTGAAAATAGAAAATTGCTGAACAGATATCAATGGTTGACCCTTCATTTCAATACATATGATTGATACACTTTTTTATGAGATTGACTGTTTACTTACCTAATTTTCACCTTTCCTTCATGTTCTTTAAGATCTTGCATTATGTATCACGCAGCAGTTGGGATATATCCAAAGATCTCTACTGTATATCATTTGGGAGGTGGTATCATTGCTACTAATATTTTTGACTTAGTGAATATTTTCAAACACGGAGTTGCTATAAGGAGCACTTTTTTGTTACTGTTCCTGGGTATTTTACTAGTTATTCCAAATGAAACACCATTGTAATCTTGTTGATTATATTAATTATTGACTTCTAGATAATACAATTATTTGTAGATACAAGTTGCAGGTGATTGCTTGCTTACTGTCAGAATTCACTTACGTACTACACACATTGTAGCCATCTTGTGGCAAGTAGAAAACATTCTTATCCTTCCTAATGTGGTCTGTAATGATACTAGTCTATGGTGACTTATAATATTACTTAAACTTTCAATGAATAAATGAGCCCTTCAAGAGTGATCTTGCCTTTCTGTTTCATATGTGGTAAAGGACAGGCTTTGTATGTTCCCCATTACTCACCTGAACATTTGTTACATGAATTAGGATCACTGCCATCGTCCACTGCATAGCATGTGACTATGTTGTTATGGGCTATTTATTGGGATATTTAATTGACAATCTCTTTCAGGAATTCTCGGTTGGCTGCTCAATATACAGCCATCTGGATAATGAGAGAGGAAGTATAATCATGATCAGGGAGTGTAGTATTTTTCTCTCCTACAAGGAAATTGGATGTAGTTAGGTAAGAAGTGTCAAAAGGGTCGTCATTTAACTTTAGTGAGGAGATGTGAGTATGTGTTGTAAGAGTGGTCCATTCTTTGTTGGTCAAGAAATAAGAATTCATCACTCTTCTAAGGTGATATATCAGACTGTTGACAGCTGCTTCTCGTTTTCTATCAAAGTGTAATGCTGCAGGAGGGATGGAATGCTGTATCAGTCCCATGCCTGCAGTTGCAGGGAAGAGCTGGTTTTTCTCAGGATTGTTTTTCAGAAAGGCCTTGATTTCCTTAGCTGCTCTGAAGAGGTTTGTGCCATTATCACTGTAAATGTTCAGGGGGTGACCTCTGTGAAAATAAGTGAACAAAGAGAGACTTGGTAGCTAGGCAGTCTGGTCTTGTTCCATCTCACGCCGATGTTTATGAGAATTGAGCCAGCATAGTCTATTCTAGTGTTAAGAAATGGGTACATGCACACTTTGCGTATTTCGCGTTAATTGTTCAGAAGTATCTGCATTCAACTTACGACCCTTGCTGATGGGATCCGAAACTTGCCTCTCAGAGATGTGATTAAGGGTTGAGTGCCATGATGAAGTAGTCGAAGTTGTTCCGCAATGATAATTAGATTAGTGAGATGATGATATATATACAGAATGATCTAATATTTCCCCCCCACTGGAATTAAGATATTGTGCAGTCTTCTGCTGACAAGGAGATGGCTTCTTGATCTATGATTATGGTTATAATCAATATGATTTAATATTTTCTGTGACAATAATTTACGATACCCTCATTTGTTGAACATAACTTATGTATTTGTGTGTGGGGACCTTATCTGCAATTCTCGGCCATTGTTGCATTGCCGTTAATTTATGTACCGGTACTGTGGCTATTTAAAATGGATTTAAAGTCCATTATTACGTCAATAATTTTGATTTTCCGTATTGGCCCAATAAGGTAATCCTTGACTTGAGCATGCGTAGTGTCTCCCTTGAATGGAGCGCTCTGCAGTTGTTTTTCTGTCTCGTCAACTAGCGAGCGAGGAGTCTCCCGCGTTCGGTCTTATCTCATGTGCTCATTGTCGTGGTTCCAAGGCCACCTCGTAGTTAATTTAATAACGACCATCTTGGTCTTTTGTAAAATTATTCCTTATAGGAAATGCCACTTTCTATGGATTTAATCTCATGATACATGTAATTATAACTTTATTATTATTATTATTAGTCATGTCAGTACTCCTCGGTTGTAGAAATCTGAAATTTCTTTGCCCGGTTCATGAACTTCGAGGTGATTAACGCTCACATTCCTTCTTCTTACGTAGTTTTGTTTTCTTCTTGCTTTGTTACGTCACTAGCCTAAATATTTATTATCTGGTGAACGCTAAAGATTTTGGCAGGCTTTGCCTATTATTTAAAAATTTAATAGCTTGGGTCGTGAGTTGCTAGTGGACCTTTAGTGTGTGTTGTTGTTCTGTTTACATTGTGGAACATAATATTTTTTTTCCTCCCTTTGTAATATTGTATGAATTTGGGGATTATTTTTCTGGTTCCTAGTTATTAACTTTTGGTTCGTTTCTTTAATTTATTTTGTAATTTTGGTTCTGCTTGCCACATATTTCGGGTTCGTGTGTATGGTGTGTATTGCCTAGTGATTGACAAAAGGAAGATTGAATCCTTGTTGCAACAAGTTAATTATTTTACAAAGGTATACCTTAAAGCTTAAAGTCTAATATTAAAATTAAAAATAATATTTTTACAAAAGGGATTTGTTAATAAGATTGTAATCCTCTTCTGTATTATAATTCTGCTACTGGTCTGAGTTGGTACAATTTAGTAATATAATATTCATTTATTTATATTATTGCTTCTTTAATTATTAAAGTTTTGAAAGTAGGGATCTCTTACTGTAGGTTTTAATGAATTCTGTTCATTTATTTAAATGTTGAGTGTTTTGAAAGAAAGTTAGTTACCCTTTATTTTTTTTAAAGAAAGAAAGTATTTATTTAACTAGAAATGCTATGAATTGTTTTTTTCTTTAAGTAAACATCGTATTTACAATTTTATTTCGTCTGTCATTTAGTAGTTAACAATGTTGACCTGCCAACCTGTCAAATGTTAACATAAGATCCAGCCCTTTTCACTCCCTGTTTTGCCCTCCACGCTTCGTATTTGGTGCTACTGCTCTTAAGGTAAGTATTGTGTTTTGTTTTCGTTGTTGTTTGGTGCATTTCTTGGTAAGTGTTAAGAAATGGGTACATGCACACTTTGCGTATTTCGCGTTAATTGTTCAGAAGTATCTGCATTCAACTTACGACCCTTGAGACGTGCATAAATGTTGCTTCTTTACCGCCCCCCTTGCTGATGGGATCCGAAACTTGCCTCTCAGAGATGTGATCAAGGGTTGAGTGCCATGAGAAAGTAGTCGAAGCTGTTCCGCAATGGTAATTAGATTAGTGAGATGAAGATATATATATACAGAATGATCTAATATTTCCTCCCCACTAGAATTAAGATATTGTGCAGTCTTCTGCCGACAAGGAGATGGCTTCTTGATCTATGATTATGGTTATAATCAATATGATTTAATATTTTCTACAGAACTTTAATGCAACATTTGAGTGGAGGGTTCAACTCCGATATGAACAGTGGACCTGAATTTCACTCTTGTTTATAACAATCTGAGATAAATCAAAAACAATATGCAGCTACTCTCTGTACCTTTTTTAATCTTGAAACTTTTGTTATGAATAAGTCATCATCAAGTCTCTAAGAAGCATTTGTAGCATTTTTTGAACTGGGAGATTAATTCGAACATCACGTTTTCATTTATTGCTACTCAAAGGATCTTGATTCAACCGTCCAGAACTATGCCAACAAACTGTATTGTTGACGATTGTGTTCATTTGTGGTCGTCTGGACACTAAGTCAGCGGGTTTCTCTTTGGACGGCACATGGTGCCACTCATTTGTATCTTTAGCAACTTCAAACTGGGAGCCTTTAATGTTTTCTTTGAATAGTCTTGTCAAGAGAAAGGCTGTTGGTTAGGAAATGTGTGTTCTGTTTAATGAAACTAATTGTAAATGTTAGTGACACTCTCACTGATCTTTGTAGTATTTCCTTTGTGTTTGGTTGTGAATTACCTTTTGATATTTTTTGTGTTGTACTGTTTGTAAATTGTTGTGCCTTGTCTTTCAATACATCTGAAGTAGCCAGTTCTTGTTCATGCACTAGTGTCCTTGTATTTTCCTGACTGCTTGTGCATTATTTATATCTTACCCCTGTGTACAATCCATAGTATAACCTTTCTTGGCCAGCACGTGCATATGTCTCTTTGATGTTCACCTTTTATCTTTCGTAAGTAATTGTACTAACCTGTCCATCAGAGATTCATCTCAATTTTGTGTTTTGGAGAACTGGTTAGTTTTTATGAGTTTGCTGATACATTATTAAATGGTGTATGAAAATTTGAGTTCTTGGGAATAGGTCCATTTGAGGAGTATGCAAAATGGGATCAGCAAGTGTTAAGTCTCTAGGAATGTTCCAGTAGGAAATTGTCATTGTTGAATTTGTAGTTCTTTTTCAGAAGCTCACTAGCCAGGGTAAAGTCGGTGATGAAATTGTCTGTAGTGACGTTTCTCCCTGTTCCCTCAATATCTTTGACAAGTCTCAATACCACATTCTTTCCATTGTTCACTTCTCTCTCTCTGTTTACTGGTGTAGCATTGTCAACTGTAGAGGCGCACACATAAACCGTGTCCAAATCCGAGAGGAGCCATAATTTTGTTCCATATTTTCCTCTTGGTTTGGTAGATAAATACTGCTTAAAGAGGCATTTTCCCTAAAGGAAGCCAGCTGTTCATCCACAGTATTATTTTCATATGGAACAAACACTTTAGTTAGTTGTGAAACGAACATGTCATGAACTTCTCTTATTACTGTTAACTTGCCATTACTTGTATGAGCTGGTCTCTCTTCCTTATTATCGAAGCTCAAAACTGGGTTATCATTTAGGACCGTTGAAGAGATATTGTAGCTCGAAGGATAGGGTGACCGTCTGCTTCATTCCATACTTCTCGAGGTGATTTGCCCACTGATTTTTATACTCCAGCAAAATCAAGCCTGCAAATATAGATAACTGCATGTTATTGTTGATTGTGCTTATTAGCAATTAACAAAAAACAGAAACTGCTATTGTTTCCAAATTGTGTAAATCGTACATATCTAGAAATGCTTCAAACTCTATCAAAGAAATAGGCTTGTAGCTTTCCCTTTATCTGCAAAAACCCTCTTCATTTAAAAATTTTCCCATAAAGTGGTTTCCAGCATTTTATCAATGATGAATAACTTCATTGCCAACATCTGGGATCACCTGTCCTCTGAAGAGCATATCTCGTGGGTCCAGGTGCAATTCTCATTATGTTACTCAATCTGGAATACGCATAATTGAAATTTACGTTTCTCTGAAGTATTATTAATGTAAACAACTAAAATATTGAAGAGCATATAGGCCTATAGATATGGGTCCATGATGTAAATGAAGCTATAGCATTGTTCATATTACAGTGCAACCCCAGTTTTGTGTGACCTCGATTTAGCATAAACCCGCATTTAATGGAAGAAATTTCAGGTCCTGAAAATTATTCCATAAGAGCAATGCAATTTTATATTCAATTTTACATAATTCAAAATACTGAAGGGCAAAACTCGCATTTAACGTTAAGGAAATGTTAAAATTTCCCTATTCATTTTGGTTATAGGACATTAAGAACCACTGCAAAAGACGTCGTAAGCTTGCTAAGGATGATTCAAGGCAGAAGAGGAATTTGGAGCATGGGCACTTAGAGCTGAAGTGAGATGTCTGACCCTGATTGACATCTGTTCGCGGCCGATGTAGTAGAACAGAACCCCCATTTTAATGACAATGTTATTATAATCTATGAAAATTCCTGTAATAATCTGTGCAACATCCTTTAGTTACAATACAATGAGAATCCTTTTACCGTTTCATCCATTATCACAAGCAAATTCAGGCATGTTAGTTTTCATCCATTACCAGTATTCATACACTCTACTCCAGGGTTTATATTGAATGTGATCAATCGTCTTCTGTGTTCATTCATTGCTACGCATGAGTGAATTGATCTTGAGTGAGTCTGAGGTCTTCTCACAACACAGATTGGTGTATTAAACATCGGGATAACATATTTTTGCAATAAGTGCAATGACAGCACTTGTTAACTCTTAGAAATAAAAGCTGAAGTAAAAGATTGCTTAATTTACTATGTTCTGAAATAAAATAAGAATGTGATACTTCTCAAGATACAGTGGTGTGCATAACTAATTTCAGAGGTTAGGTTATGTACTTTTACATCTTGTTAAATTTCAGAATGGCTGTTTCCATGTATATTTATAGTAAAATTGTTATTATTCTACAGGGAGCTTGAAATTTATTTTTATAAAATGTGCGCGGTAAACCTATGTTACAGAGAAACAATAAAGTATAAATTTCCACCTATTTGATACTTATATTTGCGATACTGAAACGTTATTTGGGGTATATTCCAAGGAGCTCCCATAAGGAAGGGTGAAATATTACGATCAATTTTCCAAGAATTAGTTTACCCCAAAATAATAATAATAAGGTCCGCGACACAGGGTAGGAAAATATGCAAGCAGGGAGAGAAAAATGCCAAAATTAATTAAAAGAAAAACAGGTTAAACAACCCACAATACTAAATTCATAACAGGGAAATCAATTCATTTCCACCATCAACAATCAGCATCACCATCAATCAACATAATATTCCCATGGGAAAGAAAATACGTTAGGTAGTTAAGGAAAATGGCCAATCATAGGCCACCAAACAACAATAGGCATGTACATACTAAGAGACAAAAGAAAAACAGGACGTCGAAAAATAACGAAAATACCAAACAAATTAATTTAATAATATAACCCAGAAGTAGGAAAATTAAGATGGAAAACATCCCTGCATTAACCCCTACTTATTAGGGCTAGAAAGCCGCTACCAATCATTGAGTATTAAATTTACAATTTCCAAGAATAAGAATTAATATTAATTCACAGCAGATGCAAGTCCCTGGTAAACAAAAGTAGTTTATATATAAGTTTTTGACTCGAAAAGTGTTCAAACACCGCAGGGCTAAAATGTAGAGTTTAGTTGATGCAAAGTTACATCCTGTTGTGGTACGCACTTCAAATTTTGAAATATTCAGTTCACTAGTTGGAACAAGTTAAGGATGAGTTGGAAAAACACTTACAGTGCAGTATCTTGCCATAGTCGTGAGTTCGCTTCAGCGTCATATCCTTACTTACGTATTACACCTTTCCTACCATCTTCTCTCCTGTCATCGGCACCTATCTACTCATATAACTCTCGTTGGGCGATCATAATATCATGCCTCGGCTGCAAATGACCCAAAACTAAGAGAACCATCATGTACGCGGGGGGCTCTCGCATGTACAAGTACGATGGTCGGAGGTATACATTCGGTTTTCAGGGTAAAACATCTCATTAAACTCTCAAATTACACAAAACAGTCGTAGGTTCCGTTGAAGAGTAGTCATGATTCTAATCAATCATTCAATTCCCCCGCAAGTAGGTGAAAACCTGATATGAGGTTCATTACTCAGCATATCTAACCTTAAATAGCTCTAATACTATCCAAGAAACACATAAATAAGCCTAGATCTAATTTATTAGCATGCTAATGTTTTATAATTAAAATAGGAATTAAATTATCAGCAATAGTGAAAAGAAATTGGATTCATATTATAATATCATTCTTGAACTCGTAATCTTCATGGTAAACCTAATTGAATTGATCATATTATATTCATGTAACAGAATATCATCCGGTCATATAACCATTTTCATTATTGTTTCATTGGGTAAGAGAGGGATAATTCTTTATTTATCATGGAGGGAGTGGTATATCTTCCTGTTAGTATTATTTGGGCTAGCTTTGGGACATCCACTGGATTCTCATTTGAAATTTTTGGTTTGGATTTTCATTGTAACTTCTTCACGACATGAGATAAGTAATATGTTTCTTAATTATGGTTTAAAAAACCAATGCAACTATAAATGTACCTATCGATACTGATATCAAGCTTATTATAATTGTATACATTCATATGTGCAAGATTAATTCAAGTATTCTTACTGTTTGTTTTTGATTTTGAAGTAAAGGAACTTGGTGCCTTCTATACTTTATTGCATTTGATATGTCTTAATGATGCGATATCACAACTTGATGACGGACATGACTGTTGCTTGCGTAACCATTTTCAACAATACAAAATCATGTGACCAATCGGTAATAGGCTTGGAAAGTGCCAACTTCAATTAATGAAATACATTTACAAAAATTAAAAGTCTCTTCATAACATCGTGCCCCCCTTGAAAGGAGTTCTTTCAACTAACTATTGTAATCTTATACCTATTGTAAAAATACTTATTCTTAACATATGCGTTAATACAAAACTCTATACATCATATTTTTATGATTAAAAGAAAATAATATTGAAATTATATCTTGGATAAAAAATAACACAAAGTTAGAAATATCACAGGAAATCTTGAATTCAGTTCTCCTTGTCATCCCCTTCAATGGAAAGAGGGCATATTTTCTTGATGCCTCGGGTGAAAGTTCCTCCAGCCGTCCAAACGGTGACAACCCTCACCTCACCATCTCGTCCAGGGTGAACTTGAACTATCCTACCTCTGGGCCACTCTAGAGGAGGGATGTTGTCCTCAGTTAATAGCACCAAAGAATCAACATCAATACGTCGATTGGTATCATGCCACTTGACGCGTTTTTGCAATTCCTGCAGGTATTCTCGCTGCCATCTCAGCCACAACCGCTGCCGAATTTCCTGCAAGTGCTGCCAACGTGACAAGCGGTTATCGGGTTCTCTCAACAAATCCCTTTGCACAGGTTGCACGATCGAGTCACTTAGAAGAAAATGTGCTGGTGTTAAGACTTCTAAATCATTTGGATCTTTAGCAAGGGAGTAAGGGGACGTGAATTTAATACAGCCTCTATATCGCAAAGAATAGTGTAGGTTTCTTGGAAAGTTAGCACGCGTCCTTGTGTTTCAGTCAGCAAATGTCTTTTCATCATCTTTACAGCTGCTTCCCACAATCCCCCAAAGTGGGGTGACCGGGGAGGAAGGGAACTCCACTGTATCTGCTGCTGAGCGAGTGAAGAGGTAATGCTCGTTGACCCCTTTTCCAAAAAGGACTGGTTATCTCGTAGTGCGTTGACTGCTCCAACGAAATTCTTCCCGTTATCAGAGAAAAGCTGCTTGCACAAACCTCTTCTCGCCGTAAATCGTTGCAGTGCAGCTAAGAAAGCTTCGGTCGTTAGCTCCGACACCAACTCCAAATGCACTGCCTTGGTACTGAAGCATGTAAATACAGTTACGTAACTCTTGTAAGTATGAATGAGACCCCTTCGGTGGCCTTCTCTTACAGATATTGGACCTGCATATTCCACTCCTGTGGTAACAAAGGGTCGAACAACTAACGTAACCGTTTCTTTTGGTAAATCTGCCATGCGTACCTCTGGAACTGTAGGATGGTAACAAAAGCACTTCATACACCTCTTGACAATTCTTTTCGCTTCTCTTCTGCCGCTGATAGGCCAATATCGTTGTCGAGTTGCATGTAGCAGTTGCTCTGGGGGACAATGCTTCAGACGACGATGTTCATTTTCCATGATCATTCTGGTGATGTGATGATTTGCTGGTAGAAGCACAGGATGTCTCTGTTCTGATGTTAGCTCCGAAAAACGAAGCCTTCCTCCAACCTTAATCAGTCCATCACTATCCAGAAACGGACTGAGTGACTTTAGAGAACTCTTCTTTGGGAGGTCTTGATTATTAATTAAGCATGTAATACTTGAGAGAATGCTTCTTATTGTGTCCATTTGACTACCTGTTTCTCTGCTTTACAAGTTTCTTGTATTTATAGTGAACCCTTTTTCATTTCTGGCGGTTTGAGTTTGCAATTATAAATGAATCTTTGACAATATGCTACTATACGGCATAATTTCGGAAATGACGAGAATTTATTCAGTAGATTGCTGGTTGATGTTGCTGTCAACGTAACTGCTGTGACCTTCAGCTCTGGTAGTTCTGTTTCAAATTCTTCTGAATTCTCTGGTTGTTGACGTTGTGTGCGAAGCCAAGAAGGTCCATTCCATAATAGCTTTTTATCTTCGAGTTCTGCTGAAGTAATTCCCCTTGAGAGAAGATCGGCTGGTTTTTCAGTCGAAGGAACATGCTTCCAGTTGGTTGCATCAGTGGCATCTTGAATCTTTGCAATCCTGTTTGCCTCAAATGTCTTCAGCAGCCTTGGCTCAGTGTTGATCCCTCCCAAAACAATTGTACTGTCACTCCATAATCTGATCTGACCAATTTTTTCTTTCAAAGCACTCACTGTTGTTTTGACAAGTTGTGAAAGAAGAAGGGCTGTCTCCAATTCGAGTCTTGGCAACGAAATGGTTTTTAAAGGAGCTACTTTCGTCTTCGCACAAAGTAAATTGGAAATGTAGAGACCACTTTGCGTTTGACAAACTGCATAAATGCATGCTCCAAACGCCTTCTCTGAAGCATCACTAAATCCAAACAAATCAAAAGAGCCAGAGCAATTCCCAGGATTTATGTTTCTCATAATTCTGATGTTGTTCCGTCTTTCTAATGACGTATAGTACTCATTCCAAATCTGAAGGTGCTCTCGAGACAATGGCTAATCCCATTCAAATCCATCTACCCATAAGTGTTGCATCAACAACTTCCCTTTCATCAGTACTGGACCAACGAGTCCTAGTGGATCAAAAATCTGTGCGATTTTGGAGGCGACTTCTCTTTTGGATCTTGGTGACTGCTTTTCCAGCTCAACTCGAAACTGGAGGCAATCTTGTGCTGAGTCCCAGAGGAGTCCAAGAGTCTTACTAGCTTCACCTTTGCCTAAAACCAGTAAAGTCCCTTCGTCGCTTTTGCTCTCCAAATCCTGCAAGATCTCTTTGCTGTTGGACCTCCATTTCCTCAAATGCATTCCACCACTCTTGAGTATATGTCGTATTTGCCGCCGTAGCCCGATCACGTCTTCTAGAATGTCTCCTCCACTTAAGCAGTCATCCATATAAAAATCATCGTGAATAGCCTTTGCTGCTGCTGGAAATTCATTTTCATGAAGAGTAGCCAATTCAGTTAGGCATCTCATGGCATGGTAAGGTGCCGATGCTGTTCCGTATGTTACTGTATTCAACTGATAAATCCTCACAGGGGCTGAAGATTCCTCTTTCCACAAAATCTGCTGGAATGCTCGAACTTCAGGATGGATGAGTATTTGCCGAAACATCTTTTCCATATCTGCCGTCATGACGTACTTATGGCTGCGAAATCTAAGTACAATGTGAAAAAGATCTCGCTGTAAATTAGGTCCTGTCATGAGCTTGTCATTGAGTGATGTCCCGAGTGATGTTTTTGCCGGGGCATCAAATACAACTCCGACCTTTGTGGTGTCACTATCTGGACGTACCACTGGTTGGTGGGGTATGAAGTATGAATTTGGTACATCTTGATTTTGGTTTCTTTCAATCAAGCTCATATGTCCTAGTTTTTCATATTCAGTCATGAAATCTGCATAAGTGTATGTGTGTATGTGCAAGTGTCTGTGTGAGATAGAAAAGACTGAAGTAACGAGCTAATAAGCTGCATATTGTGTGGATGTGTAACTTAAGCTTAATTTAGGAAATAGTATAAGTAGTGTAATTAGTATAATTAGTAATAGGCAACCTTAATATTATTTATTGTATTGTGGTTAAGTGTAAGAGAGGGCCGGGTGCCCTAACTTCGCCACATGAAAGAAGCCATAATAAATAAATAAATAAATAAATAAATAAGCTGTCTTGAGTTCGGGGTGTCTGCTTAACCTCTTGACTAATGATTCTAGTCTGTTTAGTGCGCGTTTTCTTGATTCTCCGAGGATGACATCTGGCTTGATAGGGAGCCTTACGATGAATCTACCTGTTGTATCTCTCGAAACAGTGTCCGTGAACTGTCTTTCACATATTCTTTCTTCTGATGTGTAATGTTGAATCTCCGGAATTGCTTCTTGTTTCCAAAATTTTTCCATCTGATCTGATAATTGTTAATTACTAATTTTCATGCATGTTGTAGTTGATCATTGTTTGTTCTCAAAAACTTCACCGCCTATAATCCAGCCTAATCGGGTGTTTTACAGAGCTGGTTGTCCTTCAGCTTCATTCTTGGGTGGACCTATGTCTATTTTCCAATAAAGTCCTGCACCAATTAACATGTCTATGTCTCCAGGCTTGTTGAATGTGGGATCTGCCAAGCGAATGCCCTTTGGAATAATAATCTTGTCCTTCTTGATCTCCAACTGTGGCAATCGCCCCGTTATAGTTGGCAAAACTAGAAATTCTGCCTCCAAATCAAATCCGTCATTCCTTGAAGCGAGGTGTACTCTCGTGATCCTTTTTGTTTCCACTTTTAAACAATCTACTCCTATGATCTGTGTGTTTGTCTTGACATTCGGTAAACCAAGTTTCATATACAGACCTTCCTTTATTAGATTCGACTGAGATCCCGGATCCAATAAGGCTCGGCATGTCATTCTTCTTCCGTGAACATCTTTCGCATCAATTAACGCTGTTGACAAAAGTATTTGTGATGTTATTCCTTTCGCCAAGCTCACATTGAGTGAAACAGGTGAATGCTGAGATTCGACACACAGGTTTATGGGCACTTGATTTTCTTTAACATTTTGTTTCTGTTTGTCATCTTCCTCAGCATGTAAAAGTGTGTTGTGAAGAAGTCCACATTTTTTGCATTTTGATCCTCTGCAATTTCTTGCAATATGTCCTGGTTTCAAACAGTTATGACACTGTCCTTTTTCTCGAAGCAGTTTTCTTCTGTCTTCAACTGATCGTTTAATTAATTCTTCACATGTAAAAATGGGGTGAATTCCACCACACAGATTACAGCTTGCCTGAGACGTCGTCATAACAACTTTCTTGCTAGGTTGTTTGTCTTTCGGATTTGCCTTCGTGTTCAATGCCTTGGTTTTGTTATGATTTAAAAGCATATATGATTGGGAACGCTCAGTTAAAAATTTCAATAAATCATCCAATGTTGGCATCTTGTCTGGAGTGTTGCCTTTCACCCTTTCCTGCCAGTCACTTTTCTCAATGAAATCCAGCTGCTTCTTTGCTAGATGAATAACCAATGTGTCCCAATATTGTACCGGTTGCTTCATTGTTTTTAATGGAGCCATGTGAGTTTGAATATGAAATTGTAATTGCCTGAGTGATTCAGATTTGTTCTCTTTAAAAACTGTAGGAAACTTGAAAAGTTCATATAGATGTGTCTCAATTATCATCATTTGATTATCATATGTATCTACAAGCAAGTTCCACGAACTTGTGTAGTTTTCTTCTGAAATGGCAAAACCTTGAATGACTTTGCGTGCCTCGCCCTGCAGAAGACCGATCAGATACTGATATTTTTGGATATTTGTTAGTTGAGTATCATTATGCATGGTTGACTCAAAACTGTTCTTAAAAAGCAACCATTTTGTGAATTCGCCGTTAAATTCCGGTAATTTGATTTCTGGTAATTTTTGCATTCTTCTGTTATGATGTTGTGGAACTTCCTGTTGATGAACGGCGTTGTTTACTGCCGTGTTCATTTCAGCTAGTAAATTATTTTGAACATCCTCTGCTTCATCTATTATAGTTTGCAGTTGTGTAACTGCGCGGAAATAAATAGATTCAAATAGCTCTCGCTCTCCCTCACATTCTTCTTCAAACTTTAATGCAGCTGTTTCATCAGTGATCTCAGTTTCCTCTATTTTCATTTGTAATTCAAAAGAATTCCATAGCTCTTCACATTTTTTATTTTTAATCTTCGCCTCTGATTTTGACATGTCCGCTGTAATCGACTTTATTATTCTTGTTAACGTGCCTTTTACTCGACCACGCGATTGTTTCAATTTGTTTAGTTGCGACATATTGAAATTAAGGTTAGCCTATTCTGTGATAGTTCGAAGGGATTGCGTGAAGGTTATGTATAAATTCAAAGGAATCGTGTTGCTGAATTGAGGTTATATGACAAAGGAATATGGATCTTTTATATTTATGACAACAGGAGGATCAATGGGCGTGAATTATTATTTTCTTATTATTATTATATTGGTCACTGCATGTTTATGTTGTGAACATGCACTAAGGGAAAGAGGATAGAATCTAAGAGTAGCGTATATATTAGCAAGGATGGTTTATATGTCGAAGAGACTCACGGTCTCACGGAGATTCTTTAAGTGAGTGGTGAGAAGAATGTAAATCTTGAAATCTTGTCTTTACTTCTTTGTATGTACGTAACATCGAATCGTACTTGCCTGATTTATGCTGCACTCCGTTGAAGTTCTTGGCTTCAGCGGTCTGATTTTTCGTTATGAACGAGAATGCAATATCCGTGAATGATTATACGAATTCGAGATGTGTTGTATTTTTACTCCGGTGCTTAACCTTAATTGCGACGCATTGTTTTCACTTCTGCATTTCACATTTCATGAACTTGCTTGTATTGAATATCTCAGGTTATTGAGAGCCCCACGTTGGGCGCCAATGTTTGTTTTTGATTTTGAAGTATAGGAACTTGGTGCCTTCTATACTTTATTGCATTTAATATGTCTTAATGATGCGATATCACAATTTGATGACGGACATGACTGTTGCATGCGTAACTGTTTTCAACAATACAAAATCATCTTACCAATCGGAAATAGGCTTAGAAAGTGCCAACTTCAATTAATGAAATACTTTTACAAAAATGAAAATTCTCTTCATAACAAAGGACATTAGCGTATTTCAATCATTCACAAAATTTGTCAAAACCAATAAGTAGATGAGAATTGATAAGAATATGTAACAACACAAAATAATAGATAACATTATTTCAAGATTGAAGTCCTTCTGAGAAGGAAATTAATATTTAAAGAAAAGGTACTTAAATTTTTATGATTGGAGTTGATTCAGACCTGGCTGGCAAATCTCACGATTGGTCCCTTTAGCACCCTTTAGGATGTGGTGGGATCTCCCCTCATAGTAGCACATTCCGGGAGGAATATCCCCTCCAAAGTCCACCGTGATGAAGGTAGAGATTCCTGTTGCAAGCAGCATGATGATTCCCCTTGTTCCTTGTCTTACAGGCTTCTTGTAACAGTAGGCTTCCTCACACACATTAACACACACACACATGCACATACACACGCACACACACCCCCTCACACACACTGCAACTAAAACTAATAAACATCGCTTGGCGTAGAATATCTTGTAGAATTGCAGTGGGGAAACGAAGTGAAGTAGTGCTGTAAAGTAGTGCTGTAAAGTAGTGCAGTATGAATGCAGTAGATTAAGAGCTGAGTAAGTTGAGCGTCGATTACACACTGCCTTTATCAGTTCTCAGTCTAGGATGTGTGATTATTTGGAAACCAATCATAAATTATCTTCACGTCTACTTTAAAAATCATGGCTCGAAACTGGTCTTGTGAATAGTTCTGAAAACTTGCCCTGCTGTGCTAGCCTTGAAAATGTTAGCTGTTCATATCTGTCGCATGCTAAGCTCTTGGCCAATACGAGAAAAGAAACGGATCGCCACGTGGTTATGCAGCTATGAGCTTAAAGGCGACTTGCTCCAAGGTTATCGCATCCTGGCCTTCACCACAGCTGTTATAAATGGCCCACTGACCTAACTAAATTAGCCTTTTGCGGCAATCTCAATGTTAACCATGTTACGCCATATTCGGATACAATATGTTGTAGATGAAAAATTTCTTTCCACAGTATACACTACTGTATAAATGATACAGAACTATAAAAATTGTGTTATTTTGATACACTGACTGACAGAGCAAATGCAACACCAAGAAGGAATGGTCAGAACTTTATGCCAATTGCAGGGTAGACTGACGTCACTGAGGTATGCTCATGATGTGAAATGCGCCGCTATGCTGCGCACGTAGCGAACGATAAATGGGGCACGGCGTTGGCGAATGGCCCACTTCGTACCGTGATTTCTCAGCCGACAGTCATTGTAGAACGTGTTGTCGTGTGCCACAGGACACGTGTATAGCTAAGAATGCCAGGCCGCCGTCAACGGAGGCATTTTCAGCAGACAGACGACTTTACGAGGGGTATGGTGATCGGGCTGAGAAGGGCAGGTTGGTCGCTTCGTCAAATCGCAGCCGATACCCATAGGGATGTGTCCACGGTGTAGCGCCTGTGGCGAAGATGGTTGGCGCAGGGACATGTGGCACGTGCGAGGGGTCCAGGCGCAGCCCGAGTGACGTCAGCACGCGAGGATCGGCGCATCCGCCGCCAAGCGGTGGCAGCCCCGCACGCCACGCCAACCGCCATTCTTCAGCATGTGCAAGACACCCTGGCTGTTCCAATATCGACCAGAACAATTTCCCGTCGATTGGTTGAAGGAGGCCTGCACTTCCGGCGTCCGCTCAGAAGACTACCATTGACTCCACAGCATAGACGTGCACGCCTGGCATGGTGCCGGGCTAGAGTGACTTGGATGAGGGAATGGCGGAACGTCGTGTTCTCCGATGAGTCACGCTTCTGTTCTGTCAGTGATAGTCACCGCAGACGAGTGTGGCGTCGGCGTGGAGAAAGGTCAAATCCGGCAGTAACTGTGGAGCGCCCTACCGCTAGACAACGCGGCATCATGGTTTGGGGCGCTATTGCGTATGATTAAACGTCACCTCTAGTGCGTATTCAAGGCACGTTAAATGCCCACCGCTACGTGCACTCCCGTACCTTCAGGGGCTGCCCAATGCTCTGTTTCAGCAGGATAATCCCCGCCCACACACTGCTCGCATCTCCCAACAGGCTCTACGAGGTGTACAGATGCTTCCGTGGCCAGCGTACTCTCCGGATCTCTCACCAATCGAACACGTGTGGGATCTCATTGGACGCCGTTTGCAAACTCTGCCCCAGCCTCGTACGGACGACCAACTGTGGCAAATGGTTGACAGAGAATGGAGAACCATCCCTCAGGACACCATCCGCACTCTTATTGACTCTGTACCTCGACGTGCTTCTGCGTGCATCGCCGCTCGCGGTGTTCCTACATCCTACTGAGTCGATGCCGTGTGCATTGTGTAACCTGCATATCGGTTTGAAATAAACATCAATTATTCGTCCGTGCCGTCTCTGTTTTTTTCCCCAACTTTCATCCCTTTCGAACCACTCCTCCTTGGTGTTGCGTTGTCACTGTCAGTCAGTGTATGTACATATTTCAATAATTATTAGTACATATAAAATCCGTTCCCTGCTCATTAGGCTTATTGTTCTGGCATTGTTGCAAATAACATTACATTCTTGTATGATGATGCTGAAAGCTTTGTTATTCAGCAACTTTAAAATTCCCACGAGGGCTCCATCTTGTCCTGGTGCCTTTTCCTTCCTTGCCAAGTTTTATTGCTCTCAGAATCTTTTCCTTGCCAATACTAGGGCCAGATTCAGAACTGATATCATATACCGCGTCATGGCTTATATTGAGCAAGAAGATTCTCTATTTGAGATGTCGACCCTCTCCTCTCCATTCTGACCGTGAAGTCTCAAAATCCTCCTCCTTTCCCTTTATCCAGCTCCTGCTGGTTTGGTGTTAGGTCAGTATATTCCAGCAACCTCATTAACACTTTCATAAAATTTAAAGTAGTTACAGTATTAACCCGCTATTACTGTCCCGAATTTTAAGTTTCGACGTCGTTTACAACATATTTTCTTGGTCCGCTCTGTTTGCATCAGCTCACAATATACTACACTCCGCAAATTTATGTTTGTGACGTTTTATGCTTCCCGCTATTTACACCACGTTAGGCTGCTCAAGACGGGGTAAATCAAGTAAAATGGCGTCGCAAGTAACGTATAACGCTTCGAACAACCACGGTATGATGACCAAAGCAGACAGCGCACATGTTACGATAAGGCTCTTGCGAAACTAGCAGGTTTAGAATATCAGGGGAAGCTACACAAACCGCATGTCACCTTTGCCGAGCGGTGGCCTACTCGACAAATTTACACAAACGCAGAACACTTCTGACAGGCAGGTTGCCTACCCAACAAATTATTTTTTAATATATTATTAACCCATTAATTGGGCAATGCGGCGTGATCCGCGGCTACAAGTGGCTTGCACGGCTGGAAACGCGCATATATCCGCCAATTCTATATATATATATTTGCATTGCCTTGCTGCAGATGTTTATTTCTTTTTCATCAGCGTATTCTGGATGAGTCTGCCCTCTGAGGTGAATTTTTCCAGCTATGATCTCCCAGTACCAACGTATCACCCACGTGTTTCTAGCATCATAATAGAACGCAACTCAAGTCCAGGCAAGAACGACCTAAAGCCTAATAGCCTCGCGGTGAAGCTTTAGCTCATCGCCTAATCGCCCCGTGGATGCAATAGGCTACTACTGCTGTAGAAGGGATTTCTGGAGATTATAATACTGCACAGACCCTTCTGATGACACATTGGAACTGCGGCCTGATTTATTATCCCTGGTCTCGAGTTCTTCCTTCGCGACTCTAGCGTGTTTACAGTGAGTTACAGACCATGTAATGTCCCTCGCATGTGTTCCGTAATGCAGGCACAATTCATGATTTTCTACCAAACTGCAGAGACCAGGGTTCTATTCTATTCTTCTTCTTACATATCTACCACCAAAATGTCTAAAAGGAATTACAGGTCCCCACCATTGGAGGAAGAATATTTACGGGTCATAATAAATGAAATGTTAGAACTCAATGGCGAGGATAGTGATCTCAGTGAAATAAGTTCTGCAGCTGAACAGACAAAAGATGCGTGGGAGAGAATCGCACAAAGAACCCAGTTTAGTAGGATTTAACGAAGGAGTCGAGATTAAGACCCGGACCGTACAAATAAGGAAGTAATAAAGCTTCTTAGGGGCATACTATTGCCGCAGGGGGTTTTACAGAAAGATAAATTACGACATTATATTTCTCGCAATCGCTTGTTGACTACGCCTATTTTTTCTATGAGCTGATGACACAAATAGATTTTTCTCGCTGGGCTGAGTGTCTCAGGCGGCTGAGACGCTGGCAGGCGTTCTGTCCCCAGCTTGGCAGGTTTGATCCTGGCTCATTCCGGTGGTATTTGAAGGTGCTCAAATATGTCAGACTCGTGTTGGTAGATTTACTGGCATGTGAAACAACAGGACCAAATTCTGGCACCTTGGCCTCTCCGGAAACTGCAAAATTAGTTAGTGGGATGTAAAGCCAATAACATTATTTCATTCATTCATATCATTTTTGCTCTTATGTACAGTGTTTGAACTCGAATGTCTCATGATGAAAAAATTTTCACCTCTTTCCGTTCTTCCCCTTCAATTCCCGAAACTCTTAATTCTTTGGCTGTGATCCTGTTTCCTTTGTCCTGTCCACAGTGTCCCTGTCGTCTTCTTCTTCTTCTCATTTACTATAAATTTTGTATCCTTAAATTTGTTTCTGATTTCCTTTCCGTCACCTATCGTTTGTCTATTGATCCCCACCTGTCTTAAGTCTTCATGTATTTCATGATACGAAATTGTTTTCTTGCTTTAACTGCTTGCTACATCAAAGATTTTATTTTTAAGTCTGTTATTATCCATTCTCTACGTTTCCTGATCATGTTTGTGAGTCCGTCAGTGTGCTGGTACAGCTCTTAGGCAGGTCGTTTCATCCAATGACATTATTATTATATTTTCCTCCAAAACGCTTTTACTTTTCTCAGACAATTAGGCGTATAATGGAGAAATTCCTCCCAAAATATACGAGATAAAGCCAGTATTTAACCACCTGGTAGCAAAGTGTTTGGAAGCTTATACTCCTGATGGCAAAGTATCATCTGATGAGAACCTCTTTTTATGGTAATGGTGCCAGCGTGGAAAGTTCACATACCAAGGAAACGATCGTGTTTCGGAATGGAATAATACAAATATAGCGAAGTCGGGATGAACATGATCTACTTCTGTGTGTGTTGTAATGAACAGCTGTAAATGACATTACACTGTGAAGACTGTAAATACTGTAAATAGTACATGTAGTGTATTATAGTCCGTGTATGTCACTTACGAATTGTGGGTAGGCCTATATAAATTGGATCCCTCAAAATATAGAAAAGGCCGTGACTATTATAATTTATTCCATTCAAGTACATGTAAACCTTGTAAATCTTCAATTTACAAGTACATAAAACGTATTTCCATGCATAGATTGTTAGTAAACTGCCTAAAATATTTAGGTATAACTTACTGTTTAAACAAAAACAGAGCTCAACTATTAGGGAGAAACGAGCTCTGTATCACAGTGTGAAAGCTCTTGGAACTCCTTGCGTAAAGGATAGAAAAATTAAAATAGGATTGTTCAACTATTAAATACACTACATTCAAGTAAATATTTATGATAGGGCCCTTCTATAGTTCATTTTAGTCTAAGATGGTTTCTACGCAAATAATTAAATATTTTCTTCAATGAGGGAAATCGCTCCTTACCTGGGAGTGAGCCGGATTTACGTCATTCTATGGGGAGAACCATGTGAAACATATTTAATTTCTTATCAATGTATGTTTCAATCTTGGGTGCGCTTCTCTTTATTCAAAAGTCTTGGAAAAATGTGAAGCAGACTACAATTTCATCTCTTGCCGGCCAGTGAAAGGAGGCGCCTGCTTCCTGATGTATGGAGAATGCTGCAGTCAAACTGCACTGTTGAGGACTTCTTTTGTGGGGAGTATTCTGTGATAACTGCAGAGGGAAGAAGTGTGGAGGAGTTGGTAGCATAACAACAAGAAGAAGAGCACAGTGAAGTGATGCTTACCAGTACTGAGGCAAATCATAGATATCTGTCATCTGTAGAGGGGCCTGAAAATTATTTTCATAACCTTTATGAAGTTGAAAAACAAATAGAGAATGTTAGAGATAAGAAGTATAAACATAAATCCATTCCGGTCTCTTTCGGTAGGAAGCAGTGTTTTTGTAGTTTTCTGTCGAGAATATGTATATGTTAATGTTATAATTAGAAGTTTTCAGCTTCTCAAATTTTACCCTGTACCGGTACATCATCTCCTCGACTTCATATTATGAAAAAGTCTGCGAATTTGTTCTGAGCACTCCCAGACACAAACTAATATTCAAGGCAGTCAGCAACCACTGCACGTGAATTTAACACAGATTCTGGCACATCACTTCGTGACAGAAGAAAATCCTGAAGACTACGTGCCATGTTTGCTGCCTGCACAAGTCTGTTGAACACTTTGAGACACATCTTCCTCTTGCTACTCAACATCACACGGATTCCTATCACTTATAATATGAAGTGTTTTAGAAATTTATATGTTGGCATATACGTCTTTTATGTTGCTTTCGTGTTACTTTGTGTTACTTTGCTCTAATTGAGAATCCTTGGTTCTGTTGAATATTCAATGTTGTTGTTGAGTACAGCTATCATAGTGAACGTAAAATATTTCTTTAAAAACCTGGATAAAATTTGCCGTCGTGTAGGTTGGAATTTTTCTAAAATGTGCTATTGAATTTACCGATGTGTTTATTTTATGAATTATGAATAGTGCAGTTTAAGTATTCTTTTATGCCATTTAAGACAGTAAACCTCATTAAGACGTTCCTACTGGGGACAACAAAAAGAACATGTTAAGCAAGGAAACGTACTACTGAATATACAAATAAAAGTTATCCAACTAGGACATAGAAACAATAAATACGACTTTTTTCCGACATAAGGGCATTTGACGTCGTGTATCTGCGGGTAGAGTGTAAGCCATATCGACCATATCTAAAGATGAAAGGAAAGTATTATTCAAAGGGGTGAAAAACGCGAGAAAATAAATATGAAAAACTTTCTGGTGGGGTTCATAAAATACCAAATGCCCTGAGTAGGGAAAAATAAGCGGAGCTGGCCCAGGGGCTACTGCGCAAGATGGCCGCGACCCTCAATCGACCTCTAGCCCCGCGTGACGTCCTCTGACACCTTCAGGCAATAGGATGTCGTTATATTATGGAATGCTGTCGAAAGGGGCTACTAAAAGGGGCGCCTGACTTGGGAGAACATGGGTTAGCGAACTAGTTTTTTTTAGCATAGTCTAGGCATGATGCATTCTGAGTTGTTTTCTATCTAACCTCCTTGGTCAACTCTTGTACAGTAGGACACTTTATTCTGATGGGGTTGGAACACTTGCACGGAGTGACATTTGCACGGAGCCTTTCACTCTACTTGATGAGTCAGAAGTAGGATGGTGACACTTGCACGGAGCCTTTCACTCTACTTGATGAGTCAGAAGTAGGATGGTGACACTTGCACGGAGCCTTTCACTCTACTTGATGAGTCAGAAGTAGGATGGTGACACTTGCACGGAGCCTTTCACTCTACTTGATGAGTCAGAAGTAGGATGGTGACACTTGCACGGAGCCTTTCACTCTACTTGATGAGTCAGAATTAGGATGGTGACATTTGCACGGAGCCTTTCACTCTACTTGATGAGTCAGAAGTAGGATGGTGACACTTGCACGGAGCCTTTCACTCTACTTGATGAGTCAGAAGTAGGATGGTGACACTTGCACGGAGCCTTTCACTCTACGTGGTGAGTCAGAAGTAGGATGGTGACATTTGCACGGAGCCTTTCACTCTACTTGATGAGTCAGAAGTAGGATGGTGACACTTGCACGGAGCCTTTCACTCTACTTGATGAGTCAGAAGTAGGATGGTGACACTTGCACGGAGCCTTTCACTCTACTTGATGAGTCAGAAGTAGGATGGTGACATTTGTACGGAGCCTTTCACTCAACTTGATGAGTCAGAAGTAGGATGGTGACATTTGCACGGAGCCTTTCACTCTACTTGATGAGTCAGAAGTAGGATGGTGACACTTGCACGGAGCCTTTCACTCTACTTGATGAGTCAGAAGTAGGATGGTGACATTTGCACGGAGCCTTTCACTCTACTTGATGAGTCAGAAGTAGGATGGTGACATTTGCACGGAGCCTTTCACTCTACTTGATGAGTCAGATGTAGGATGGTGACATTTGCACGGAGCCTTTCACTCTACTTGTTGAGTCAGAAGTAGGATGGTGACACTTGCACGGAGCCTTTCACTCTACTTGATGAGTCAGAAGTAGGATGGTGTCATTTGCACGGAGCCTTTCACTCTACTTGATGAGTCAGAAGTAGGATGGTGACACTTGCACGGAGCCTTTCACTCTACTTGATGAGTCAGAAGTAGGATGGTGACATTTGCAGGGAGCCTTTCACTCTACTTGATGAGTCAGAAGTAGGATGGTGACACTTGCACGGAGCCTTTCACTCTACTTGATGAGTCAGAAGTAGGATGGTGAAATTTGCAGGGAGCCATTCACTCTACTTGATGAGTCAGAATACAGGATGGTGACATTTGCACGGAGCCTTTCACTCTACTTGATGAGTCAGAAGCAGGATGGTGACACTTGCACGGAGCCTTTCACTCTACTTGATGAGTCAGAAGTAGGATGGTGACACTTGCACGGAGCCTTTCACTCTACTTGATGAGTCAGAAGTAGGATGGTGACACTTGCACGGAGCCTTTCACTCTACTTGATGAGTCAGAAGTAGGATGGTGACATTTGCAGGGAGCCTTTCACTCTACTTGATGAGTCAGAAGTAGGATGGTGACACTTGCACGGAGCCTTTCACTCTACTTGATGAGTCAGAAGTAGGATGGTGACATTTGCAGGGAGCCATTCACTCTACTTGATGAGTCAGAAGCAGGATGGTGACATTTGCACGGAGCCTTTCACTCTACTTGATGAGTCAGAAGCAGGATGGTGACACTTGCACGGAGCCTTTCACTCTACTTGATGAGTCAGAAGTAGGATGGTGACACTTGCACGGAGCCTTTCACTCTACTTGATGAGTCAGAAGTAGGATGGTGACATTTGCAGGGAGCCTTTCACTCTACTTGATGAGTCAGAAGTAGGATGGTGACACTTGCACGGAGCCTTTCACTCTACTTGATGAGTCACAAGTAGGATGGTGACATTTGCAGGGAGCCATTCACTCTACTTGATGAGTCAGAAGCAGGATGGTGACATTTGCACGGAGCCTTTCACTCTACTTGATGAGTCAGAAGCAGGATGGTGACACTTGCACGGAGCCTTTCACTCTACTTGATGAGTCAGAAGTAGGATGGTGACACTTGCACGGAGCCTTTCACTCTACTTGATGAGTCAGAACTAGGATGGTGACACTTGCACGGAGCCTTTCACTCTACTTGATGAGTCAGAAGTAGGATGGTGACACTTGCACGGAGCCTTTCACTCTACTTGATGAGTCAGAAGTAGGATGGTGACATTTGCAGGGAGCCTTTCACTCTACTTGATGAGTCAGAAGTAGGATGGTGACACTTGCACGGAGCCTTTCACTCTACTTGATGAGTCAGAAGTAGGATGGTGACATTTGCAGGGAGCCATTCACTCTACTTGATGAGTCAGAAGCAGGATGGTGACATTTGCACGGAGCCTTTCACTCTACTTGATGAGTCAGAAGCAGGATGGTGACACTTGCACGGAGCCTTTCACTCTACTTGATGAGTCAGAAGTAGGATGGTGACACTTGCACGGAGCCTTTCCCGAACTCGGGAACGCTCAGCTGTTGAAGTACGTGACTACGGAAACCTACACCATGATCTATTAATATTGCAGTTAAGGTATGATATTAAGTTTAAGACTTAGCGGGGTGAGCGCAAGGACTCTGTAGAAAGTAGGCCTAATTGTCACAAATCCACAATTCAGTACAAGTGTTTGCTAACATACTGAAGCACATTGAATGTGATATATTTCCAGCGGAAGGTAGGAGTTTTTATACTTGGGAAGCAAAATATTATAACGTTAGTTTCTTTAAATGAAGTGCATCTTATGTAATGGCTGTGATATAAATGGCATAAATATCAATATAAAGGTGTTTAACTTGTTTCTCCGACATGTCCCCCAATTTGAACCCGAGGGATAATTATCTGATCTTTTCCTCGTCCATGAATTTACAGTGGTTTGAATATTACATTTTCTTTTCTGCAGTGAAACTAGCAGGCGTATTCGGTGGATATTGCTATCAATGTTGTTATTGTTATTATTATTATTATTATTATTATTATTATTATTATTATTATTATTATTATTATTATTATTATTAATGTACACGATTTTCGTATGGAAATTCGTTGCACAAATAACGCATGCTAGAATTTTATTACGGTATTATGGAGGCCGGTTACTACCGTTATCCTGTACATTACCCTGTTTGTGTTACAGCATGAGTCGGCCCGTTGTGAAGTTACTACCTGCCAAAGGAGCCACCTAGAGGTCTTTACGCAGTAATTTCCACGTTGTTGTTCATAGGAAGAATAGAACCCAATCCTGGGCCTGTCTTTCAGGTAAAGGAAATATTCCCTCTCTCAGTATATCTTGTACAAATAATAGCCTGTTTGTGGATGTCTGCAACTCATATTTATTTATGATGCTTTATTTCTCAAAATAATCGAGCATTGCTCATTAGCAGGGAACGGATTTATATGTAAATACATATCTCTTTAGGAAGCTAAAGTTAATTATATTTTGCATCATCCTTACGAATCATGACGTGCGGAGTTGAAAAATGGAGTATTCATTTTCCATATTTTTCCATATTTTGGAGTTTAGCACATGTGTTCCATATTCTTCGTCATTAAAAAAGCAATGTGGTCCATATTTCGGCTAAAATGTATTAATTTTTTTTAAATTAGCAGTCCTCTCAATAATGGAGAAATAAATTAAAAATCTATATTCAAAAAAATAATATTTTAAGTGGTGTGCAGGTCATTATCACGCCTGTCCACGTCTGGGCTGATAAAATAAGATGATAAGCGGTGCGAAGAAAGAGAGAGGTTGAGCCCGGAAGTGGTGGAGATCAGCCGGTCAGTACTGTGACTATCTGAATCATACAGCACTGATGAGCTGCATTACATAACAACGACTGTGTCTGTGTCATAATTTCGTAACTAGGGAAATCTCATTCATCGACAAGGTGCTAATGGTTTTCGGATTAGTTCGTGATTCGGGCATTCCCTTTGATTGCTTCATAACTCCATCTAATTCACTACCAGTCTTCAGAGTTTGAATTAACAATGAGACGGATCATAGTGTTCTAGTACGTTCAGTGTGTCAGTTGTATATTGATATTCATTGAAGACATTAACATTGTTACAATATGCCTAAAGTAGCTCAGCCAACCAGTTTAAAACTGAAAAGTTACGTATCAGAATTTAAAGAAGATGGTTTATCAACTGACATTAAGATATTATTTTGTAATTTGTGTCACTGTACAGTGACATCTACTCAAATGTTCCTAGTGCAACAGCACGTTTCAACCAGTAAACACCAGGCTAACAAACAAGGAGATTCCAAGCAGAGACAGTTGTTTCTGACACAACCAGCAACTTCCAGTTTAACGTCCGAGTTCAACACCGATATCTGCCGTGCTCTCATCTCTGGTGACATACCACTCTTCAAATTGAATAATCAGTGCTTCAGGGAATTCCTCGAGAAATATACTAAACGATCCATCCCGGATGAGTCAACGTTCAGAAAAACGTTCCGTCCAGCCATATACGATGAAACTGCTTGGAAGATACGGCAAGAGATTAAAGACGGTCCAGTTTGGGTTTCCATTGATGAGACAACGGACAAAGAAGGCAGGCTAATTGGTAATGTAATCATTGGTTTGTTAAGCGAAGATTATTGTAAACGGATTCTCGAACACTGTGATGTTCTAGAAAAGTGCGATAACAAAACTATAGCAAAACTGTTCAATGATGCTATGGCCACAGGGCATTAAGTATAATAAAGTGTTATTTCTTATTATTAGCTATGCCACACCTTATACGATAAAAGCCGGAGAAGCATTATGTGTTGTATATCCCAAGATGACTCATTTAACATGTGTAGCACGTGCCTTTCATCGTGTGGCAGAAGTGGTAAGAGGCAGTTACCCCAAAGTAGATTTATTGATTTCCTCAGTGAAAAAAGTTTTTCTCAAAGCCCACATAAGAGTTCATCTTTTGAGAGAAATGTACTGGGTGGTTCCATTGCCGCCTAAACCGATTCTAACTAGGTAGGGTACGTGGTTGCAAGCGGTTGAATGTTATGTTGAATGTATAGACTGTATTAAGAACGCTCTGCATGCCATGGACTCCGAAGATGAAGCCTCATTTGAAGCCGCGGAAACAGTTGCCTGCGATTCAACTGTGAGAAATAACTTATGTTAAATTCAGCATAATTTTTCATGCATCACAAAAACACTGGAAAGTCTCTAAAACTCGCATCTCTCACTTTCTGAAAGTTGTGAAACTGAATAAAACTCTGGAACAACTAAATCGTGGTAGAGGTAAAGTTGCAGATTTAGCAAACATGAAGATGGCCTCTGTACTTTCAAAGAACCCTGGATGTGAAGAAATGATAAAGGTTGCTGCAATGCTGTGTAGATATTTATGTGTAAAATTAACATTGGATTTAACCCAGCAGATATTGTTAAGTTGAATTATGCCCCTATTACTTCTTCCGATGTTGAACGCAGTTTCAGTCAATATAAATCTGTCCTTAGATATAATAGGAGAAGATTCACTTCCCAGCACTTAAAAGAACATTTTGTAATCCATTGTTTTGGTAACAGAGAATAAAAGATTGTGTGTTCTTCAAATATATTAAAATTACAAGTGCAACATTATGTTGCACGTAGGTCTACTTTCTTTAGCTTCTTTGAACTTTGATATTGAATGGAAATTAATGTTGTATGTGTATTTTAAGTCCATATATAATTCCATATTTCAATAAAAATAACTAAATATATATGTACATATTTCAATAATTATTAGTACATATAAATCCGTTCCCTGCTCATTAGGCTTATTGTTCTGGCATTGTTGTAAATAACATTACATTCTTGTATGATGATGCTAAAAGCTTCGTTATTCAGCAACTTTAAAATTCCCACGAGGGCTCCATCTTGTCCTGGTGCCTTTTCCTTCCTTGCCAAGTTTTATTGCTCTCAGAATCTTTTCCTTGCCAATACTAGGGTCAGATTCAGAACTGATATCATATACCGCGTCATGGCTTATATTGAGCGAGAAGATTCTCTATTTGAGATGTCGACCCTCTCCTCTCCATTCTGACCGTGAAGTCTCAACATCCTCCTCCTTTCCCTTTATCCAGCTCCTGCTGGTTTGGTGTTAGGTCAGTATATTCCAGCAACCTGCTTAACACTTTCATGAAATTTGAAGTAGTTACAGTATTAACCCGCTATTACTGTCCCGAATTTTAAGTTTCGACGTCGTTTACAACATATTTTCTTGGTCCGCTCTGTTTGCATCAGCTCACAATATACTACACTCCGCAAATTTATGTTTGCGACGTTTTATGCTTCCCGCTATTTACACCACGTTAGGCTGCTCAAGACGGGGTAAATCAAGTAAAATGGCGTCGCAAGTAACGTATAACGCTTCGAACAACCACGGTATGATGACCAAAGCAGACAGCGCACATGTTACGATAAGGCTCTGGCGAAACTAGCAGGTTTAGAATATCAGGGGAAGCTACACAAACCGCATGACAGCTTTGCCGAGCGGTGGCCTACTCGACAAATTTACACAAACGCAGAACACTTCTGACAGGCAGGTTGCCTACCCAACAAATTATTTTTTAATATATTATTAACCCATTAATTGGGCAATGCGGCGTGATCCGCGGCTACAAGTGGCTTGCACGGCTGGGTACGCGCATATATCCGCCAATTCTATATATATATATTTGCATTGCCTTGCTGCAGATGTTTATTTCTTTTTCATCAGCGTATTCTGGATGAGTCTGCCCTCTGAAGTGAATTTTTCCAGCTATGATCTCCCAATACCAACGTATCACCCACGTGTTTCTAGCATCATAATAGAACGCAACTCAAGTCCAGGCAAGAACGACCTAAAGCCTAATAGCCTCGCGCTGAAGCTTTAGCTCATCGCCTAATCGTCCCGTGGATGCAATAGGCTACTACTGCTGTAGAAGGGATTTCTGGAGATTATAATACTGCACAGACCCTTCTGATGACACATTGGAACTGCGGCTTGATTTATTATCCCTGGTCTCGAGTTCTTCCTTCACGACTCTAGTGAGTTTACAGTGAGTTACAGAACATGTAATGTCCCTCGCATGTGTTCCGTAATGCAGGCACAATTCATGATTTTCTACCAAACTGCAGAGACCAGGGTTCTATTCTATTCTTCTTCTTACATTTCTACCACCAAAATGTCTAAAAGGAATTACAGGTCCCCACCATTGGAGGAAGAATATTTACGGGTCATAATAAATGAAATGTTAGGACTCAATGGCGAGGATAGTGATCTCAGTTAAATAAGTTCTGCAGCTGAACAGACAAAAGATGCGTGGGAGAGAATCGCACAGAGAACCCAGTTTAGTAGGATTTAACGAAGGAGTCGAGATTAAGACCCCGACCGGACAAATAAGGAAGTAATAAAGCTTCTTAGGGGCATACTGTTGCCGCAGGGGGTTTTACAGAAAGATAAATTACGACATTATATTTCTCGCAATCGCTTGTTGACTACGCCTATTTTCTATGAGCTGATGACACAAATAGATTTTCTCACTGGGCTGAGTGTCTCAGGCGGCTGAGACGCTGGCAGGCGTTCTGTCGCCAGCTTGGCAGGTTTGATCCTGGCTCATTCCGGTGGTATTTGAAGGTGCTGAAATATGTCAGACTCGTGTTGGTAGATTTACTGGCATATGAAACAACAAGACCAAATTCTGGCACCTTGGCCTCTCCGGAAACCGCAAAATTAGTTAGTGGGATGTAAAGCCAATAACATTATTTCATTCATTCATATCATTTTTGCTCTTATGTACAGTGTTTGAACTCGAATGTCTCATGATGACAAAATTTTCACCTCTTTCCGTTCTTCCTCTTCAATTCCCGAAACTCTTAATCCTTTGGCTGTGATCCTGTTTCCTTTGTCCTGTCCACAGTGTTCCTGTCTTCTTCTTCTTCTTCTCATTTACTATAAATTTTGTATCCTTAAATTTGTTTCTGAATTCCTTTCCGTCACTTATCGTTTGCCTATTGATCCCCACCTGCCTTAAGTCTTCATGTATTTCATGATACGAAATTGTTTTCTTGCTTTAACTGCTTGCTTTTTAAGTCTGTTGTTGTCCATTCTCTACATGTGCCCATAGAAAGTCAGTCTACGTTTCCTGATCATGTTTGTGAGTCCGTCAGTGTGCTGGTAGGCAGGTCGTTTCATCCAATAACATTATTATTTTCTTCCAAAACGCTTTTACTTTTCTCAGACAATGAGGCGTACAATGGACAAATTCCTCCCAAAATATACGAGATAAAGCCAGTATTTAACCACCTGGTAGCAAAGTGTTTGGAAGCTTATACTCCTGATGGCAAAGTATCATCTGAGAGAACCTCTTTTTATGGAAATGGTGGCCAGCGTGGAAAGTTCACATACCAAGGAAACGATCGTGTTTCGGAATGGAATAATACAAATATAGCGAAGTCGGGATGAACATGATCTGCTTCTGTGTGTGTTGTAATGAACAGCTGTAAATGACATTACACTGTGAAGACTGTAAATACTGTAAATAGTACATGTAGTGTATTATAGTCCGTGTATGTCACTTACGAATTGTAGGTAGGCCTATATAAATTGGATCCCTTAAAATATAGAAAATGCCGTGACTATTATAATTTATTCCATTCAAGTACATGTAAACCTTGTAAATCTTCAATTTACAAGTACATAAAATGTATTTCCATGCATAGATTGTTAGTAAACTGCCTAAAATATTTAGGTATAACTTACTGTTTAAACAAAAACAGAGCTCAACTATTAGGGAGAAACGAGCTCTGTATCACAGTGTGAAAGCTCTTGGAACTCCTTGCGTAAAGGATAGAAAAATTAAAATAGGATTGTTCAACTATTAAATACACTACATTCAAGTAAATATTTATGTTAGGGCCCTTCTATAGTTCATTTTAGTCTAAGATGGTTTCTACGCAAGTAATTAAATATTTTCTTCAATGAGGGAAATCGCTCCTTACCTGGGAGTGAGCCGGATTTACGCCATTCTATGGGGAGAACCATGTGAAACATATTTAATTTCTTATCAATGTATGTTTCAATCTTGGGTGCGCTTCTCTTTATTCAAAAGTCTTGGAAAAATGTGAAGCAGACTACAATTTCAACTCTTGCCGGCCAGTGAAGAGTATGTATGGAGAATGCTGCAGTCAAACTGCACTGTTGACGACTTCTTTTGTGGGGAGTATTCTGTGATAACTGCAGAGGGAAGAAGTGTGGAGGAGTTGGTAGCATAACAACAAGAAGAAGAGCACAGTGAAGTGATGCTTACCAGTACTGAGTCAAATCGTAGATATCTGTCATCTGTAGAGGGGCCTGAAAATTATTTTCATAACCTTTATGAAGTTGAAAAACAAATAGAGAATGTTAGAGATAAGAAGTATAAACATAAATCCATTCCAGTCTCTTTCGGTAGGAAGCAGTGTTTTTGTAGTTTTCTGTCGAGAATATGTATGTGTTAATGTTATAATTAGAAGTTTTCAGGATCTCAAATTTTACCCTGTACCGGTACATTATCTCCTCGACGTTATATTATGAAAAGGTCTGCGAATTTCTTCTGAACACTCCCAGACACAAACGAATATTCAAGGCAGTCAGCAACCACTGCACGTGAATTTAACACAGATTCTGGCACATCACTTCGTGACAGAAGAAACTCCTGAAGACTACGTGCCATGTTTGCTGCCTGCACAAGTCTGTTGAACACTTTGAGGCACATCTTTCTCTTGCTACTCAACATCACACGGATCCCTATCACTTATTATATCTATTGTTTGAGAAATTGATATGTTAGCACATACGTCTTTTATGTTACTTATAAGTTACTTTGTGTTACTTTCCTCTAATTGAGAATCCTTGGTTCTGTTGCAATATTCAATGTTGTTGTTGAGTACAGCTATCATAGTGAACGTAAAATATTTCTTTCAAAACCTGGATAAAATTTGCCGTCGTGTAGGTTGGAATTTTTCTAAAATTTGCTATTGAATTTACCGATGTGTTTATTTTATGAATTATGAATAGTGCAGTTTAAGTATTCTTTTATGCCATTTAAGACAGTAAACCTCATTAAGACGTTCCTACAGGGGACAACAAAAAGAACATGTTAAGCAAGGAAACGTACTACTGAATATACAAATAAAAGCTATCCAACTAGGACATAGAAACAATAAATACGACTTTTTTCCGACATAAGGGCATTTGACGTCGTGTATCTGCGGGTAGAGTGTAAGCCATATCGACCATATCTAAAGATGAAAGGAAAGTATTATTCAAAGGGGTGAAAAACGCGAGAAAATAAATATGAAAAACTTTCTGGTGGGGTTCATAAAATACCAAATGCCCTGAGTAGGGAAAAATAAGCGGAGCTGGCCCAGGGGCTACTGCGCAAGATGGCCGCGACCCTCAATCGACCTCTAGCCCCGCGTGACGTCCTCTGACACCTTCAGGCAATAGGATGTCGTTATATTATGGAATGCTGTCGAAAGGGGCTACTAAAAGGGGCGCCTGACTTGGGAGAACATGGGTTAGCGAACTAGTTTTTTTTAGCATAGTCTAGGCATGATGCATTCTGAGTTGTTTTCTATCTAACCTCCTTGGTCAACTCTTGTACAGTAGGACACTTTATTCTGATGGGGTTGGAACACTTGCACGGAGTGACATTTGCACGGAGCCTTTCACTCTACTTGATGAGTCAGAAGTAGGATGGTGACATTTGCACGGAGCCTTTCACTCTACTTGATGAATCAGAAGTAGGATGGTGACACTTGCACGGAGTGACGAAGATGCACATACGTACTGGCCCCTCCTGGAAATCCAATACCACACGCGTAAATGCTTCAACATCTAAGAAAATGACTCAAAAAGTATAAAATAGTCTTCGGCTCGCCAGGTGCAGGTCTTTTTGATTTGACTCCCGTAGGCGATCTGCGGGTCGTACACCCAGCCCCCGTGCGAGCGGAACGAACCCAGAACACATTATGGTTAAACTTCCCGACCTTGCCGGGAATCGAACCTGGGACCTCTATGACCAGAGGCCAGCACGCTAACCATTTAGCCATGGAGCCGGACAATAAATTCCATAAAATGACCGCATAATGACTTACAAATTTATAAAATGACCTAATAATACAAAATGGCAAAAATTACAAAAATGACAAAAATGATCTAATAAATTAGCATTTTTTGCTATTTGTTTAACTTCGCACTAAGACATCGAAGGTTTTCGGCGAAGGAAGGGTGGGAGATTGGGAAGGTAGCGGCCATGGCCTTCATTAAGGTACATTTGCCTGGTGTGAAAATGGGAAACCACGGAAAACCATCTTCAGGGCTGCCGACAGTGGGGTATGAACCCACTATCTCCCGAATGCAAGCTCACAGCTGCGCGACCCTAACCGCACGGCCACTTGCTCGGTAATTAGCATTTCTACAATGTGGGAACTATGATAAGGATTTCTATACAAGTTAGCAATGTCTATTTAGAACCAACTGAAAGATGACAGGTCATCAAATATCCTGGCTCTGGTGATCACGGTACCGTAGTGAATTTAGATGCAATTTATAAGTAACTGTTAATTTTATGATTGCCGGCCCCATGGTGTAGGAGTAGCGTGCCTGCCTCTTACCCGGAAGCCCCGGATTCGATTCCCGGCCAGGTTAGGAATTTTTACCTGAATCTGAGGGCTGGTTCCACGTGATTAGATTATAATTGAGGAGCTATCTGATGGCGAGATATTGGCGCTGGTGTATAGAGCCAAGGATAACTACCGTGAGGATACGTCGTGCTGACCACATGTCACCTCGTAATCTGCAGGCCTTCGGGCTGAGCAGCGGTCACTTGGTAGACCAAGGCCCTTCAAGGGCTGTTGCGTCATGGGGTTTGTTTTTCTGGTCAATTTTATACATTGTAAGAGACATCTAGCCGACTTAGCGCCGTTTCCAGGGAACACCACGGGGAGGTAGTCCCTTTGCGTTCCTCATAGATATATTTTTTCACTTTATGCAAGTTCGTCATGTTGTTTATTTTTTAAGTGCTGATTCAAGATATTTGCATGGTTATGCAGTGATATTCCATTGTCACGTTTTCTCTTTATTAATTATGATTCAAAATATTTATATATTTAAATATTTACATGATTTACAAATCCTGTAATATTCCAAGGTAGTTTCACTGCAGTTCCTGAGCGTAAGCAACACAAACTAGGAATGATCTTAGTTTGCCATCAACTTCAAGTATTTTTAAGACCTTTGAAATACTCTCATCGATCTTCACTGCTGATTTCTTTCTTCTCTTCCCATCGATATTCAAAACTATCATGTCAAATTGGTGACCGTAGTACTCTGCGTCCTCTCGAAGAGTCTTGATCAGCGAATATACATTCGGGTGCTCTCTCGAAATTAAACTGTTTATTCTTTGGTTCCAGCCTTCAGAAACGTTATTGATCCGATGCCGCCTTCCACAATAGTTCCACATATTCCTTGGCATGTGCTCGTTATCCAGCCATTGATCGACGACATAGTCGTAAAACACCTGTAGATTCTGATTTTCAGGCGAGCTCTGCTGAATACATAGCCAACCATCATCAATCATGTCTAGAGAAATGTGCGCTAGTGCTGAACACATTCGAATATGAAGTCTAATTTCTTCCTTTTCCGCGTACAGTAACAGTGCAGTAACAAGGCCACAATCTTGTAGTTTCCTCCATAGACATTGATTAAAATGATAGTTGCAACCATAAATCTCAGCTTGTGGAAACAGCGTTTTAGCTGATTGGACTATGGCGATTTCGAAGTCCGTAATACGTGTCACAGGGTTCCATCCTACTACGTTGTTTTTAACAGCTTCGAACAAACGAGCAAAATGTTTCCCGTTTCTTGTTTGGTAACAGCGCGTAGGCAGCTGGTATCGTGTTGGCTTCTTCCCAAGAACTTGCAAGATGGGCGTGGATGTTAAGTAACTGCCCAAACTGCTTGCTTGAACTTTTGAAGGTCCCGTCGACAAGGAAGGAAAAGCAACTTGATAAAGCAAATTTTCCTTTCTCGCTGGCAAACACTAATATCCTGTCTTTAAGCCCCCTGTTGTCTTCAAGTAAGAATTTCCCACCATCGTTCATTGCTATGTGTCTTTCCTGTATTATTGCACCTCCAGAAAAGATCGGGTCTTTTGTAGGTCCCATTCTTTTCCGTCGGATGCGATGTAATGATTGTTTGGCACTTCTATGTGATGGCAGCGATGTCACAAGGTCATAGCCTCTATTGAAGAGCTGGCCTACTTCTTCGGTGTAAACTGTTGAAATCATACTGTCTGTTTCCCTTGCACGTTTTTTTGCATTTACTACACTTTTTTTACTTCATTCGCCGCGTCGTCCGGAATGCAAACATGACTTGTTTCGCCTAAAACTGTATTATCTTTCGTTGTTATTCTTCCTTTACATTTACTTTTCTTGAAATATACGCACCGCCAATAAGTCATTTGATCTTTATTGGTATAGTCCACAATATACTGATGTCCGTCGTAAATAAATAAAGGCGGTCTCAGTGAGCTCCATAGCTGCAGAGCAATTATCACCAGTTCCACACGGAACACTAGTAGTCACACAGGTATCTACTGTAGCAATGAATTCCACTTACCGGGTGGGCCTTCCCCTCCCCTGTTTCTGGGTTTCCAACTCTCCTTGGACCTCCATGCAAGTGTCACTGTTTGAAATAGCCATGCTTAGTAATTTTCGGGAAGTTTTGGCTTTCCGTGCAAGTGTCAACACATTCCATCTCCGTGCAAGTGTCACAACTTCATTCTGATATGGTGGGGGTCGAGCAGAGTAAAGATCGTCCAGGGAGCACCCTTGCCATAGGTAGGAGTCGAACAACCTGTGCTGTTGTTGTGTATGCATTGGTGAACTAGGGGTCTTTAGCTGAGTCTAGACATGTTGTGTGCTAAACTGTTGTCTATCTAACCTCCTTGGCCAACTCTTGTAGGACACTTTATTCTGATGTGGTAGGGGTGTAGCAGAGTAAAGCTCCTCCAGGGGCACCCTTGCCTTACGTAGGAGCTGAGCAACCTGTGCTGTTGTTGTGTCTGCATTGGCGAATTTGCGGGGTTCGTTAGCTGAGTCAGGCATGTTGTGTACTAAGCTGTCGTCTATCTAACCTCCTTGGCTAACTCTTGTAGGGGGCACTTCAGCCCTACGTGAGCAGAGTAAATGCCACTCCTAAGGCTTTGAACGTGGAGTTGACATAAACTCAGAAACTAAAGTGCTAAAGTGCAATTCAAATATCCTCACGCTGATTGAAATATGTTTACGATGAAGGTGTACTGACTACAGTAAATGTGGAGACGTGTACATGTCAGCGGAAAAAAAATAACTTTGCGAGCTAAGCTGTATTTTTCCGATCTGGTGTTGTAAAGGAATGCGACAACGTATTATGACGCAAGACATCTGACTTGAGAGAACCCGGAGTGTTCAGATACAGGTCAAGGCTTGTTCGCGGTGTCGTTACTACAACTCTTGCTACTATGATGATGTCACTCCCTCCAGATCCTCACTTTTTGTGAGGTGAGGTGAAGGGGTAGAATTGCGTCATTGGTATACTGCCAGTCGTTAGGGTGACTAAAATGGAGGGCTAACTCTGGCGATAGCTGTGTTAGGACACAATGGTAAATAGGCATAGACAGAGCCTTATAGATGCATTCCCTAATTCTTTTTTCTTCTTCCCCTTATTTATCTGTTTACCCTCCAGGGAGGGATCTTATCTCTACTGCCTCAAGGGCAGTGTGCTGGAACAACAGACTCTGGAGGTCAGACGATACAACTGAGGAGGATGACCAGTACCGTACCCCGCCTCGCCCACGCGTTAACCTATCAAGACCTATCTGCTAACGTGATTATGGTCAAAAGTGCTAGGTTAATCCATGCATTTGACTCCAGGCTTAACTTTACAAGGGCGTTACAATCTCAAGTTTGAGATTCGATCCTACGCTCAACCTAACTAGACGAAATGAGACATGATCCAGGGATTTTGATGCTGAGATTGGTGGAAGCTGATGGCTACACATAGGACTTGGAATAAGGTGTAAGGTGTAATACAAATGCGTTATTCATACGGGGCGTAATATTGGGAAGCATCTTCGAAGTTCTTGAAACGGAGAGCCTAGCATGCACATATCAGCAAAAAATAACTGCACGCGCAAGTTGACTAGCTTTGGATGTATTTGCTGACACATGGAATACAAAGTTCGTTTTTTTCTACAAGTTCGCATCTTAGGTACAATCACACAGGAAGACCTAACCCATCTTCATATTAAATACCCAATATAATACGTAAAAAATAAAATGTGCTGCCGGAATTTAGCTGTGCAGGAGTCCGCGTATTATCAGAATTCCGGAATACAGAATCAATTCCCTACCTACACTTCACCTTCGATGCCCTTGCAGACCTAACGCTGCGTTGACCACGCGTTAACCTCCCAGGACTTGACGTGGTACCAGGGAGATGGTATAAGACTTAATACATATTCTTTATTCATTGAGGCGTAACGCTGAAAAGCGACCTTAGGTCTTGGAGAGTTCAGCGACCGCGCAACGCATCAGACAAAGAAAGACAAAGGCTACGAAAGGCGTGAAAATTAAAGACTCCTTAGTGTTCGTAAGCCTAATAGCGTGGGGGTCGGAAAACAACAAGAGTTATCCGAGGAAGGTCGGATAGGATAGATAAAAGTGAGTGGCCTAACACAAGTAAGTAGGAGCACGCGTGTACATGGGCTCTTATTGCACTAACCCGGCGGAGGCTGCGCTAGGGCTTTTTTCACGTATTACCCTAATTCGAGGTTCTATCCTCCTAACCGGATGCCCTTCCTAACTTGCGACTCTCTGTGAAGTGATGTAACATAGATAGGAGGGTGATGGAATACTGCTGTAAGAAACGACTAAGAAGGGGTGTTATGGGCTCTTAGGTTCCGAGCGTGGTATTAGCGGCTAGAGGACTCAAGCTGAGTCTGGCACAAATTATAGTTGTTTAAATTTCTTTGAATAGGGAATCGAGGGTTGCTATGAATTTGAAAGGATGAACTATTCCCTAGAAAAAGTGATCTGCCAAAAAGAACTAAGATGGAATAATAAAATTTTTAAATTAAAAATATAATAAGTTTGAAACTAAAATGAAAAAGTGAAGAATATCAATTACTCTCACAGTAAGGAAATCTGCAGAAGTTCACATCATAGATATTTAACAGGTCGTAACAATCCTAAAGTAAACACTCAACCGTCAACGTTGAGAAATACAGGTAGTTTAATACAAAACGTGTGGCATTCAAAATGACAGGTGAGGACTCTATATAACAAAATAAATTCAATGTTTAAAGTATCCTTTTATCGTGCAATTTTTTTCTTTCTTTCTTTATTGGCAACCTGACTACAGTGCCACTCGACTGACGAAGTATGTTTCCAGAACATTATAACAGGGTTGCCATCACTGCTGCACTTCGTAACTGAATCAATTTCCCTTCAGGTAATTCTTATGGTGGCCTGTTTCACTAAAATGTATCCCATGTAAACCAGCTCTAAGGAGGTGTTATTGTGTGTTCCAGCCTCGGTGCGAACTCTGTGCGGCACTCTGCGGATCACTGGCGTAACATGCGGAGATAAGGTAATTGCAGCTGAAAGAAGATACCAGAGTGGTGGAAGAATTGGAGAGAACTAATGAGGAGACAGGGAACAGCCCGAGTTTATGGGAAGAAGTGCTGAAATAGAGTGAGATGGTGACAGAACAGAGGGAGGAGGCATTTGAGAAGAAAGCAATGGATGTGGAGAAAGCACATAAGGACAGAGAAGAGGAGGTGGAGAGAGCATGAAAGAAGAGAGAGGAGGAAATGGAAAGAACTTGTAAGGACGGAGAGAAGGTTGTTGAGAAGAGAGAGCTGGCGTGTGGAATGAGAGAGAAACTTCCTCTCCAGAGAGACAGAGAAAGTGGCGGAACAGAGAGGAAGGTCCACGGTGGCGGGAACTGCTCGTCCAGTACGAACCAGGTCACGAAATCCTTCAGCAAATTCTACATTGAGCCTCTGATCAGCGATATATCAATGTGGTCCATTACCTTCTTGCCAGAAATCCCTGTGTGGTCTGGAAGCGCACCGATTTGAACCATGCTGCAGATAGAGGACAGCTGCATGTTGTGGAGGCTCTGGTAGGGAAGGAGAAAATCGAGGTCGAGTGGACTATCTCTCCTTTGGAAGGAGTGACATTGATGTGAAAATTGGTACCCACAGACAAGGAGTGCCTGCACTGACCTTGTCAGCCATAGAGGGCCAAGTGGAGGTGGTGATGTACCTGGTGGAGAAAGGAGGTATTACTTGGGAATTGCTGGGTACTACTCTTGTACAAGTTGCTCAGTGGGGTCACCTCGATACAGTGATGAACCTCACCACATTAGACCCCAGTAGTCTCAATGCTAAGACTAACAGTTGCACATCTCTGTCCCTTGGGGGGAAAGGCACCATGAGGTGGTACGCTTCCTAGAGCAGTGCTCAGTGAACAAGCAAGTTACTTGGACACACAACAGTAATGTAGTATGTCTCCCTCTATCGGCACTAAGATCGTTACCTGCGCCTTGGAGGTGAGGAGGAGCCTTTCCTCCTCTCAGGAGGTTCGGTGCTACAACAGTGAGGGATCCTACCGGTAACAAAGAACTGTGTGTTGTGTCGTTGCCTAGAAGTGAATGGTATCCTGTGCTAAGGTTTGTACCAATGCAAATAAATTGTTTCAAGGTAATCAAACTGTTAAATGTGAGAAATGTGAGTTAGTGTGTGTCCCAGCCCCATCTTCCTTGTGATTAAATAAGCAGCTCTCTGCCTCCTTTGTTCCCGAGGAGTGCAGACCATGTGACGCTCCCTAGTTGGGAGTTGAGTAAAGTAATATACTTGCACAGTATCGTCCAATTAAGTGGTTGAAGCCGCTCTACAGGCTGAGGACAGTGTGGATAGTCAGCACCATAGATCATCCAGGTATGTGACCTCGAGGAACGTTAGCGTTGAAGACGCTGGCAATGAAATATGTAGCTTGATCTCACTTAGGTAGGTGGCCTTCAGATGTGGCACAGATGGGAAACTTGAAGTAATGTACGTAATTTTCCCATCACACAAATGACAAGCACATCAGTCATCTCAAAATGTTCATGTTTTCCCTCTTCACCACTACATTTACGCTTTCAGTAGTTCCTGCATTGATCCCTGCAGAAGTATCTGAATTACTTTTTAAACAGGGGTGAAAGTGAGAATCGATACAAGTGACTGTGTCAGCGGTGAATAAGGCAAACTAATGATGCACTTATCCCAGTGCTTGAAATGTGATTTTACAAGGGTATAAAATCAGGCTTGAAATTAGAAACCATATTTTGATATTAATTACATAGTATTTATCAAAATAATAATGAATGATCTCAATTATCTTATGACGATAAAAATATATTTTGCATTGAATATTTGGTTTGAAAAGCTGTTGGCTCAGGAAACTCGCGTCCTCACCCTGAATTAGTGCAGCTAATTTGAGGTGCACCCCCCAATTGAGCCGCATATAACTTGTTAACCACTTAACTGGAATCGAACCCAAGCTAAATGTTATGCTGCCGTAGTTTCATTGAAATGGCAGAATGGGTTTGAACATAACACAGGTTGAAAGGAGGGAGCTGACGGCTGTCATACTGAGCTATGCACAGGGGGAGAACGGCCAATGACATAAGAGGCCTGTCGCTACAAAGAAACTATTGATCCCATAGGAAGCTTGAGTGGGTCACTAGTTGCACTATGCGATATTATGCATTTCAATCTAAACGTTTTAGCTCTTACTTCCAACAAATCCTTTGCGAATCTTCCCTCAAGAAATGCCGCATTTGATTCCTTGATGCGTTTATGAATAACCGTGGTATTGGAAAAGGAGGGTGCAACTTTCAGTCAGTCGCCACTGATCTGCATTTAGGACAGTCACCAGGTGGCAGGTTCACTATTAGATGTTCCCCCAGCATTTTCTCAAACCGACGTGCACAGGTCTTACGGTGACAATGAGACAGGGAAGGAAGTTACACTGGCCTTAGTTTGCCTGGTGTGGAATTAAGAAACCACAGAAATCAATATTCAGATTTACTGAGGTGGGGTTCGATCCCACTTTCTCCCGACAGTGATGTGGTCACTCGCTCTGTGGAAACATTTTAGTTATGCTGTAACTAAGCTGTGATGGGAAAAGTGCAAAATAAAAGTGATCGAGCTCAATTAATTACCCGAGCAGAAATTAATTTCTAAATGAAATCAGTAAAGCTACAATAATCGTAGAACGCGAGTCTTCAGAGAACCACTGAGTTTTTTACATGGGTATGCCAGAAGGTAGTTCATTTGTCTGTTTTGTACCTTTTAGTACAAGGACATTCAGTGGCTATCATCGCTGCGTGAGACTAAATAGACATTCAAAATGAAAGCTCCCGAGCGAAAATAGAATGTCACTTACGAGTTTTCCGGGTAACTTATTCAAATAGGGGAGTGGAAGTGCCTTAACCCGTTCACTGTCACGTGTTTATTCCGGCTCCATTCTCCACGACGTGGGGGCTGTATGAGGCGACTTTAAGGGAGACCAAGGACTGTCAACTGGGGAGTGTCGTTTGGTGACCACGGTTCCGCTAGGTGAGTCTGGTATAAGGCTCCTCCACGGTTTGAGCGTTCTCCCTCTCTCTTGCCGATACCTTCACTTATCCTCCATTTTCCCTCTGATTAGTGTTAATAGAGGATGGTTATCCAGTTGTACTTCGTCTTAGAACAATAATCACCACCACCGTCTCACGATTAACTAAATCTGAACAAATTGTGACTTAATGAACCAGTGTTGAGGCTCCAAAGTTACCAAGCTCCCGATGCGATGTAGATCGATTACTACAATGTATCGATTACAATTTTATTTTCAGAAGTAACTTAGAGTAAAAGTTACTAAGACAGTAGTCGTTACAAGTAATTCAATTACTTGCCAACTCTATAAGTAAGATATTCGTGCTCATGACACAAGCTCATATTACTACGTGTTAACGGTACTGATGTCGGACCAGAGTACAGTTTACTGTGTTGTTACATCCTGATTGTTACAGAACACTTCATAGGCAAGTAATACCTGTTAGCGCTTATCCCGCAATGGAGCAGGGTCTGCTGTTTTTCTCAAGCGAATCTTCACTTGGTTCTATAAGAGCATCATTTGAAACAAGAAGAACATCCCTCATGTCTTCTTGAAGGTGTTTCTAGGACCGACCACGCGGCCTGTTTTCAGATGGTGTGATGTGAAGTGCGCTCTGTACGCATTACATGGCCACACCAAGCAGGTTATAAAGATAATAGCAGAAACACTCTCCAAAGTGCAGCCACTACCACTATCTAGCGGCTCGCTGTCGACTGCTCCTTGTGGCTGCTATGACATAATACCTGAAGCAGACGTCTCGAAATTTCACCTGTACACGAAAATGTATTGGTTGTAAGTTTTAGACGAATTATGGAACAGCTTTTCAAGTACAAAATGTTTGATCTGCGGTTATAACATTTTATTAGTCACGAAATAAGGCATGAAAAGTAACATCAATTTTAGGGCTACAACTAGACCAAAAAGACGATTTTTCATGCGATAGCCTACTGTCCACAATTTTCACATATGTCATATACATTCAAAAGTATATTTTCCTACTGTACACATGCTATTTTCCCCAAATTGAAGTTTAGTCATGACAAATTTCGGTAACAATTTGCATACAACTACAGGCCAGGCAACTATATGTACTGACAACCATGCACATACCACAATTATATATACTATATTATGTACATCTGAGTGCACTTGAACATGAAATTACATATGTGTTACTTTCTGTAATTTGGCATTTAATTTTTCTGCTGAGATGTGTAGAAACCATTTGTTTTATTTACAAAAGCTTTATTGAGGACTGCAAAGTATTTATGGGCCAACGAGGAATAACAACTGTCACACATACCTTCTACACTAACATATTCATTCATTAAGGTCTTCGCTAACTTGTTATTTACATCTTGAGTGCTTTCATATATGAATTAATTTAGATTATTCTAAAAAAGACTGTACATTTTAGAACACAATATGTGAGAACAATCATTGGGGAGAATCATGTTACTTGATTCATATTCCTTCACTAGTAAGAGGAAGTTTTCAGGGTCATGGGAATTAAGGTCAAGGGACATCGAAACATTTTTACACTCATTGTGTGGCAGTCTTGTTATTGCCCAACCAATAACATAATTGTCTGCATTTGCCTGTGTAGTTTGCACATTAGAGTCGATGATCTCATTTTTTCATTAAAATTAGGTCTCTTATCATTAATATTTAATCTTTCATTCACAGCGTAACTCATTTTCAAATAACTTTATTTGTTTAGGAATACTGCAGCATCAGCCTCACAATTGCTCTCTTGTGATAGGGATAGTAAGTTATTTGTCTAACAGTTCTTACTGCACTGTGAATGTTAGGTGCATCTGGAGCTGTGTTATTGCCCTCTTTACCTCGGACAAAGGCCAATGAATTTTCCAGACAATCTTGTATCAGTTTTCTAGTGAAGATAAATTGAAAATCCATTGCTCCATCAATTCTGACCACAAAGTCTTAAGAGTAGTGATATTATCTACCAAACATTGAATACATGTTGGGTTGAGTTTACTGTTACCACCTCTGTTTAACACAATGATCTGCCTTAGATATTTTCAATTCTATCAATATTTATAAATGATTAGAATTACTGCAAAGGTATTTTCTATACTGCTTAGGGCTTGTCATACTACATTTTGAGGAATTCAAGATGTCAAATATTATGTCACATTTTTCAATCAAATCAGCTCAAATAGTTTCAGAGGATGGTAGTGAATTAAATTGAACATGAACATGCACCTTTATGCCACTAGCAACAGAATGACTCACAGTCCGAACAGCTAAACACCCTCTCATTGGTGAAAAGGGGGAAGTGAAATACATTGTTTTATTAATACTGGGCCTAGCCTGGGAACAATGGTTGAATATTTGTTATAAAATTCTTCAGTATGAGACCAGCTACATATTTTCCCTCCTCCATTTAAATCATACTTCCTTAGATTGTTTTGAGTGAAATTGGGAGACCTGTCTCCTTGACCACTGAGTGGATGGAGCAACAGTGCTCAAGTAACATTTGTAAAATTGGGAGCTTTAAGCTCGTATTGTTAATTAGCAATTTTGGTTAATTTTCTGATTTCTCCTATCTTGTACCTAAGCTAACGAGCTATTTCTGTACCTGAAATCTTGTTCTGTTGCTGAACGACTTGTTTTGTTAAAACTTAGCGTAAAAACAGCCAAGAAATTAATATAACTCTAATTTTAAAGCTTTTAATTAACCTTTTGATTGTCATAGACAGACCAATTCATGCGCGCACCTTCCTTCCCCTCTATCCACCACGGTCTCCCCGTAACAGAAATAAATGATGCAAAAATGTACATTTTCTATGACAGGTCTCCCAATTTCATTTACAGAGTACTCACAACGTACAATCTTCCGAGAGCACCTTTTGCTCGACAACGTTACCGCCTTCCAAAAGGCACCATTCAATATTTACACTAACACCTCTACAAGAATAGAAAGAGCACGTATGCTCTATGAATATACCTAGGAGGCTGCGCTCCGAACCTTATACCCTTACAGCCTTCTCAAGGCAAACTTCAACTTTTACATTTACAACCAGAGCACCTTTGCTCAATAAAATTAACACTTTCCAGGCCTCTCGAGGCACAACGTACATTTTACAATTCAAACCGTATTCACTGTCTTAAACAATCAACAGCAACGACTTAACAAAAATGATAGAATTTTACAGGAGTATCGAATATTCACTCTACCGAGCCTTTGTGGAAAAAACACAGGTTCACGTAACTGGCCGAATGATGCGTAGGCGGACTCTTCCACTCCTTGAAACTTACACTTAGAAATTTAAAACCCTAGTTGGGCTCATTGGCCGACGTTACAGAGGCTAATCCTATTCTACTGAGGTGACTAGATGGAGAAAAATCAAGTTACAGGCTGGAAAGGGTTACAAAATCATTCACCTCGAAGTCATCTTGATAGGGAAATCGAGAGGGTGTCACACTCTCTGTTCCCGAATTTTAGCTAAGTGCTTCTAGGCTGTTTGAAATTTACAGTAGAAATTTATATTTTATATTTAAGGTTACATTAATAAAGATAGGTAACGTTCCACTCGAGCTAGATTTAAGAGGCTATCACATAGATATTAATGAGCTGCCAATAACTTAATCTACAGTAAATCTCGCTGAAAGGCGAGACGCCCCCGCTTCCTCTATTAGCTCACAGTCAGTAAAGCGGACGATCAATAAGACAAGGTGGCTAGAAAAGTACCAGCTTTTATACACGATAGGAAGGTTTTAGATTGATCTGGGCTACGGCTTGACACATACCCCATTTTTATCGGATAATGAAGTAGAAGATGGACATTATTGGTGGAAAAATACACATTAAAAATTTCATATTGGTCAATTTTGAAGTTGGCGGAAAGAGATCAAAGTGTTGACAACTCTGATATAAAAAAGGACAAATCAACTCAGTTTAGGAAACCTTAAAATAACAAATTACTTTGTAGTCTTAATCGTTCCTCTTCACACTAGAGGGAATTTCATAAGTTTTTCTTAGTAAAGACATCTGTAGAACAAAGTCCGAACATTTTGCGCCAGATGTTGCAAGTTTATACTGAAGATGGCATTCTTCAAGGCGCTTCATTTGAATGAATGGGGCGGGTGTACCTCGCGGTACAAATTGTAAATGTTCTTACAGAATGGGGGCAATTAACAACCTCGGTCGTTTCGCAGGAAAACCAACGTGCAGACTTTCCGAACTTCCTGTTGAACAAGCTTTAAGTGTTATTTCAATTCAAAGAATATCTACAAGAATTGGAGAGAGAATTTTATGTACATATCAGGATTTTAAAGTGATTTTACGAAATAGATTTAATGCATTTTTCGATTCAGATCTTTAAAATATGAACGAACGAACAATTTCAATGACGTGGTATAGAAAACAATACAAGCATTGTTAGTTTTAACGATATGTAATTGTTAAATATAACACGTAAATTTCATCCCATCATAGCATGATTTGATTATTAATTACAATATAACATATTTTAAAATTTTATGGAATAACAAAGGTTTTTGGCCACGGCTTCTGATTGGGAAACTACTACTACATGTTCTTCATGACGTACAACAAGTGGTAATACAAAAAATTCAATGAATACTTTAGATCCAAATTCGTTTTCAATATCATGCTATGATGTGTTTAATGGTAAAGTATCTTCTTTGCTATCTAAGCATTCTGCACTTAAGCTCAATGCAGCACTAGAATGATCATTAATTCGTTCTATAGATAATGATGACTTTCATGAAACTTTTCATATAACATCGAAAATGACAAAAGGCTTAGTGATTTGCATGGTGACAACTCTCCCTGAAGTCAGGGGAGGAGAGAAGGGTATCTAACCGTATAACTTGGCCAGATCAGGAGGAGTAGTGAGTTCAGGCCCTCCAAAGTGCCGTCTGTGAGGGGGAAGGGCATCTGACCTAATAACTGGGTCCTGTAAGCAAAATAGCGTCTGTAAGGAGGGAAAGGCATCTAGCAGTAAAACTACGACAGATGAGGAGGCCGGATAGGCCCCTCAAAATCGCGTCTGTGAGGGGGAAGGGCATCTGACATTAATACTGGGCGCTGTCCCTCTAGAAAAACGTTAGGCTTGCTCTTGTACGCAAATACTGAGGTAGGAAGGGCATCTTGCCCTAAAACTATGTCCGATGAGGAGGGAAGGGCATCTGGCTGTAATACTGGGCCCTGTCCCCCAAAACGAGACTGTGAGGTTAGGCTTGCTCTCTAGGAGGAGGGAAGGGCATCTGTCCGTAAAACTGGGCCCTGTGAGCAAAATGACCTTTGTAAGGGGAAGGGCATCTAGCCCTAAAACTATTGCAGATGAGGAGGGAAGGGCATCTGAGTGTAAAACTGGGCCATGATCCTCCAGAATGGCGACTGTGAGGTCAGGCTTGCTCTCTAGAAGGAGGGAAGGGCATCTATCCATAAAACTGGGACTTGTGATCAAAATGGCATCTGTAAGGGGGAAGGGAATCTAGCCCTACAACTAGGCCAGATAAGGAGGAGGGAAGGCCGTCTGACCGTAAAACTAGGCCCTCTGAAGTTATACCACTCCAGGAAGGCGACTGTGAGGACGGAAGAGCGTCTGGCCGTAAAGGATGGCCCTGTGAGGTTAGTCCTCTCCAGGATGGCGACTGTAAGTTTAGGCTTGCCCTCGTACGCAAAATCCTTGAAAAAACCATAGTCCTAGTACTCAAGTAGGGGTCAATGACCGCGGGTCATTACCCCCTACCCATACTAGTAGGAGCCAAAAACGTCGTGGGTACATTCTGAATCAACACCCATTGTTTTAGAACGTACAACACCCTACTACTGATGTGACGCAATGCTAACGGTTTTATTTCTACGTTAAATACGACTGACACCAAAGTTCGCTAGGGATGAGCAAACATCCTTTGAATTTTAACTGCTGGACCTGTCCTAGCTGTTGTCAACAAGAGGAAACGACAGGCTGCGACCGCAAGGGTACAGTGCTCCGCAGCAAGTTACAACACTCACAGTTAATGTTTTCCCAAAGTAACGTTATCTCACAAGTAATATTTGGAATATTAGCTGAAGGTTTACTAATTTATTTGCGATCAGCAGCAAACGTAATTGTTTTAGTGTTTCAATTTAATAGTATTTTAAAAAGCCAAAACATGAATCAGAAGATAAAATATGTCAAAATTCTGAAGATAAGGCTTCTTCAAGTGGCGCAGGCATGATTACTGTTGAAAAAGACAAAGGATCTGCAGATGATGGAATACCGACAAGGCATCGTAGCATTCGAGATGAAATAGCTTACATTTCAACCGTCTCAAATAATGTTGAGATTTTCGCAGGGAAACAAGTATTAAACAGGGGCTAAGTTCACTAATAAATAACTTTCCAATTACCGCTAAGTGGTTTGTCAGTGATGAGCAGAATAATTAATAAAGTTGGTCAGGTGTCATGCATGAATACCAATGTTTTACTATGATTATTGTGCCAGTAGTGCGACACTTTCCTGAGTTTGAATTGCCGCTCATCAGCTGTCGGAAGTTTAACGCAGTCTGTTTGAACCTCGCCATGTTAACAAAGTTTAGTGTATCTTCACAAGATGTCACCATTCTCGTTTCTAATTGCCACCTAGTGGATTGAACGGTAATAAACATGATCATCCTAAGATGTTGTTGAGTTTATCAACTAATCTGCTATCTGCCTTGTGACGTCATGTTCACCAACCAGACTGTTTAACTACGTCATTTTCTAGCCCCTTTATATAGCTGTGAGTTTGAATCTCAAAGTGTCAATCTTCATCCGGAAATTTCAGAGTGCTACGTTAACTGAGGAGATCTCCTCGGGAGCCTAACGCGTAAAACTGACATAAGGTAAAGCAGAACAATCACCTAACTACGTTATGTGAAATTTATCTACTTATGGCAAAAGGGAGATTCTAGCGTTCCCCTTCAGCATGTAAATGCCAGGTCGATCTGCGTTTTCTCAAATTTAAATGTATGGTTTCTCCCTTACGTGTTGGAACTTAAAATGTAAGATTTCTACGGACTTAATGAAAAACTCCTACAAGGGACGCAAGAGTGCGTGACCTCGTTTCCCTTATCCAGTTCATTGTCCGGTGACTGAGTTTTCAAATCCTAAATGTTCTTCCCTTCTTTTCGGACTCGTAATTTCCTTTTCTTAGTGTGACCGGGCCTTGTACTAGGAGTGCCTCCATTTCATTTTGGTTCTCAGCTCTTTTTGGCCGTGTGGCTGCTGATTTTCTGGTTCTCCAGCATTTAAGAGAAGAAATCTGCTAAATGTAACTAGAAGTGTTCTGACGTGAAATCATTAACCTCACGTGAATTCGGGGTCCATTACGACACTGTAAAATATTAACTGTGAATTGTGGATCAGGGTACGGGACTCATCTGATATATGACTTTGAATCTGAGTGTTCGATTCCCCTGTTGGTAACATTGTTCTAGAAACCTCTGCGTCTTCCTTTTTGAACAAAGTAAGTTTCTATATTCCCTCTGTTGGGGGTTTTATTTTTAATGCCTATTATCTCACAATTTATGCCAAAGAATGAAGGTCGAATGAAAGTCTTGTGTGAAATGGGATTCCTTTCTCCCTTGGATGCGAATTAACTAAGCTTCTAAACTTGTCCGTTTGTTATCTCTTGTTAAATCTCTATCACTGCTCTTCTTGTTGTTTTCTCGACATATTTTTCATCAGTAAATAAAAGAAAAAACGGTAAACATACTTTATCAAAATTTAAACTTTGGTTCCTGATTTTTTCAGCCATTTAGGCCTCACGTTTACTTCCCTCTCCGGATCACGGAAAAACTCGGAATTGTTATTATCATCACCATCATTATTATTGTAATTAATTCAGAATAAAATGCACACATGACCCAAACATGGCAATACATGGTTGCTAGTGGTGGCTTGGATGATTTTGTATGCTTAGTACACCCTCCTTGTTTACAGTAATCCAATTATATAATATAATAATAACTCGCTAATTGTTGGAAGCGTTTTCCTTGGTATTATTTATCTATGAACATATTTAACAGTAAATCCTGAGTGGAATGTTGATAGTCTTACAACAATCATAAGCTTAAATATTTTAATATTCATGAACATTGTAAATGTTGGTGCACAATGTAAACTCATATTTGTCTGATGTATATATTTCAAAGATATGTTCCGCTCCCTTTCATGGAATCCTGGATCCGCCTCTGATCACCGCTACCTGGTCCACCGGTTTCCCTAAATGCACACCCCTATATCTCTCCTGAACAAACCCTACTAATTTATACGTAGGTCTTCCATTCCTATTAAAGTGACGGCCATCTCAGCGAAAATCCCCCATCTCATACCTACCCATTAGGATCTCCAAACTTCTCGTCCCATTCCCCGCGTACCCTCTCCACAGTCTCATATATTTCCCCATTCATACTCCATTCATTATCCCTCCTGCACAATATCCCAATGATAAATGTCTCCGCTTCCTCAACATTTTTCCGCTCTGCAGCAACCAGATCCCACAATCCTCCTGTTTGCCTTAGGTTAAAAACTACCACCGTCTTTTTATCCTCTCCCGCAATTCCATTTTCCTCAACATCTGCCTTAAAACTCTACTCTTCTTCCCTTTATTCCACGTGCCTGACTAGAGCCTCAACCTCGCAATATTTAGATCCCCTCCTCTCCCGGTCACTTCTTCCTCCCTCTCCTTCCTCCTATCCACTACTTTATGATTTCCTTTCCTCTTGCCCTGCCCAATCATGTCAACACTTCCCTGATCACCATCTTCCCTCTGCTCATCTTTCTGCAATGACTCAAACCAACAGTTCCTGGGCCCATTCCCTAAGGATAACACTTAGCCATCGCTGTCCTTGACCTTAAGACATTTGCCCGCGTATCTTTCCTTCCATTTTGCCTACCTACCTGCTCTCTGAGGATCAGAAGTGCCAGCGTGGAAGTGTCCGTTACGGGCACAAAGATGGCCAGGAAGCAAGAAGGGGAAGAAGAAGTGAAGGAGAAGAAAGTGTCCTTTTGAGTAAATGATTCAGACTTAAACATTACTGACAATATGCAATTTCTTCAGCTTAACTCGGATATAGCTGAGGCCGCTGAAGCCATTAAGGCCGGGGGTTCAGGGCTCTATGGCGCTTGAGTTTTTAGATGAAAATCACAACCCACTATCGCTGGGGATTCGATCCTCAGCTTTTCCAGGTGGGAAGCCATCAGCTAAACCACTGAGGTAATCACACACACACAATAACAATAAAAATTGTACCGTCCTGTTAAACTGCGTGCCTTCTATAACGCCATCTATGAAATTGAACTTGAAATAATGTGGATAACCTTAGTTTTGAAGATTGTTTTTTCTTGTGTCAAGATTGCCACCAATTCTGCCCCCTCAATCACCTGTATCTATCAACCAATTTTCTCTAACCAATTAAAATTGCCTGTCTGTAAAGAGCTTTGGAAACATCCCTTTGAGATACTATAAACGCTGGGCGCTTTAAGACCGTATTGCCGTTGTAATGGCTCCAGTTTATTGTGTGCGGCGTGTACTAAAGTGGCAGGGGTCGCAGATCGGCGATAGGAAGGCCCAGCAACTCAAGGTAATTGCAGAATTTCCTTAGAATGTGATAGCTTCGGCAGATAGATTGAGAGGAATGTTTCAAATCTCATTTATTTCGTGTACATTTCTAAACCCGGTGGTTTAAATGTAAAATTTTCGGCCAGTCTAAGGAATCTGTCGTATTACCTACTGAGAAATATGTAATGTAAGGAGACAAGAGTGATTACCCTCTGTTGACTACCATTCAAATCAGTATGGGGTGACTAAAGTTACGTATAATCTAAAATTTTGTTTTAGGTCGATCATTATCAATCTTTTTCATTTTATATTATGGTCATTAGTATGGGCACTAATTGTCCCTCTTTATATTTCCGGAAAGGAAAATGAAAAACTGTTGAGCAGAAGTGACTATAAATACCTCATTTGAAGATTGCCGTTGTATAACCTTCTGCGCTATAAGAAATTCATGCCTCTGAGAGGATGGACTGTATTAAATTTTGGAGCTCAGATTTCTAGGCTTTGAAATTTAGTGAAGCAAACCTGCTCTTGTAAAATAGTGTATCTGTTTCTATGATACTCATCCTAGGTACATCATCATGATGAAAACTCTCTCTACTTTTGTACCTGATTTTGGACTTTAAGTCGTTGTTGTTGGAGCTAACGAGCTCATTATTATATTGTTATTGTTTATTCAGATCTTCTACTTACCAAATTTTGAATGAGAGGGAAAGGAAGGAATGCAATTTCAAAATTTACTGCATTAAATTATGCTCTGGTCAATTCCTTGTCCGCCCATTCAGTCCAGCACCTTCGTACACCTCTGTGATCCACGATATTTCCGGAACAAGTGGTAGCAGAGCGTAGTTTGATGGGCCCGAACAAAGCCCCTTCTGACGGAATTACATAAAATTTAAAACTGAACACTAGAAATTTTTCGGTTTTCCAATTTTTCTAAATTTTGGAAAAATTGTTTCATCATGGCTCGTCCTAGAGAGGTTATGGCTCGTTGGTGTTTGCGCAAGGAAGAACTTGTTTATGAACTAAATGGCAGAAAGTTTCAGTCAAGTGGCACGGTTGTCACAGAGGCAAAGATTTTTTGGATTTACCTATTGGTATTTCTGTACGGAGAGAAGGAATTTAGTGGCACTTTATCCACGATCACCATTAACAATACAGACTTCGATTCTGTTTTGAGTTTATTTTAAGGACGTGAGCGCTCTCGTAACAAACTTAAACGTTTTCAGCCTAGACTCTTTAATTTCTATAATAGAGTAGGGCATCTATTGTCTCTTAAAATCAGTGATGAAACTCAATTGTACCAAACTACTAAGCTCAACGTATATCTGAGCTGTCTAATAAAGTTAGTCAATTGTTGTCTGGGTCCGCGAGTGGAAGGAGTGACTATGCTTCCCCATATGGCAGAAGATCCGAACGAATCCTTAGACAGTAAGGAATCAGTCGAGCAACAACAACCTTCTGCCCCACCCGAACAAATTCGTTGGCAATCCACAAAATCATCCGCCATTTTTCATTAGTAATACAGATTTGACCCTCCTCAAAATCCGGCTACCCTGCGATTATATCTACGGGTGTTAGCGGCTTACCCCATCCTTTAGGCATTTACACGATTTTCTAGATTTTCAGTTAACTCAAATAATGACGTTATAGCATTCTTAAGATTTGTAGTAGAATTTCAGGATCAAGCCTTGGTGTTTGCCCTCTCACATTCACAAATCTCACAGATCATTTACCCTTACACTGCTGGGGTTCTATTAGATAATATTGTTAAGGCGATGTCGGAAAGGAGTTCCATTGAAACCCTCCATGCCCACTTGTTTGCAAACTTTTTCCCTGCAAGTGCCTTGTCCTCCCTAATTCATAAATACTTCTTCCGAGTCCAGAGGCTAGTGAAAACCTAGCAGTAGAGTAGAAAGAAGAAAGCTGGACCAGCTTTGCGAGAGAAGAATTCTGGACCAGCGGCAGCCACTGCGCATGCCCGTGCGCTTCACTCCCTGAAGGGGCCTCTCACTTGGCAAGGCACGTGCGGGGGGCGCCTCTCGCTGTCAAGGCTACACACAAGTGTGGAATGTCGCCCCTTGCGGTAGCTTACTACTGCTATGCCTAGGGTGGGTGGGCGTGATAGGTAACATCACTTGTTTTGGTGCGTAATTGAGTATCTTTTTACTGAAAGGTACTGTAAGAGCAAAACAAGTTCACTATTAACCTTACTCTTCTAGTAGAGATTAAAAAAAAGATCCACTATTGAGTGTAATAAAACTGCTTTGTTCAATTAGCAAAAAAAAAAATATTCTACTCTACTTGCCTATGTGATTACCTCTTGAAATGTTTATGTTGGTGACAGGAAGGACATTTTGACAAAAATCATCATGTTAGATATGGTACTAAATTTATATATATTTTTTTGCAGAGTTCTTTTTACTTGCTAGGGTGCATGTAGGAAATGTTAACTACACTTACCCAGAGGTCTTAATGTAAGAGGTAAATATTTCTTGAAAGGCAAGGTTCTGTGAGTAGATTTGCTTCTAAAAGTTACTTGCTGGAGTTCCTCTCACTGTTCAAGGTGAGACAGCTACATGTTAAATAATTGCAGCAACTGGATTTGCTTCACAAGGTTACTTGGTGGCGAAAGGTGAACAGGATATGAGATTTTTTTTGTAAAAAAGAATCGCTCCTCTCCTCCGGCGTACCTGAGTGAAGGTTAGCGACTAACAACTCTAGCCAACTGGTGATGAGTGAAGGACAACACAAAAGTGCTTAGTTTAATTAAATAATATAAATATTTTTCTTGACTACTTACCTTTAATTATTTTTTCGACAGGATGCACATCTAGCTGTAATTCTTGACGATAGATACACGCATTGTTTACTAACCTTACATCAATAAATGTCATCTATGAAATATCATTGTACTAGGTAAAAAACAAATTTAAAAAAAACTCGGATAAAGTCTGAAATCAGAGGTTGATTAAGACATTCCGTTGTTACGAACGCGATAGTATGAATTTTTACATACGGAATAAAACAAAAACATCTCGCCATTTTTGTTGGATACGTCGGCAACTGTTTATACTCATCGAGGTCAAACAGCCCATACATGAGAGTGTCATGTCTGTGATTTCTTATTATCTTTGTCCAAGATGGCTAACACAAAAAATGCATTATGATCTCTGAACTAATAAATTAGTTAGGCTAACACATGATGTGCTATCTCATCAAAAATTATATCGAATATATATGTTTAGCACGGAAGATGAAATAATAAATCGTCTAATGAATCAGTTAGGGGCGCGTGAATTCACCGCAAAGAACAACAGCAAAGAACTTCAGTGAACAAAGACATCAAACACGACAGTGTTTTAACAAAACAAAAGAACGTGCTGCCACGTAGCTGAAATATTGGTTGAAAAACTGTAAAGCATGGTTTCTTTTTAAATAAAATATTACGAATTATTTCTTAATCAACCTCTGAATTGAGACAGTGTGTGAGTGAAAGCTATAATTTGTCACACCTACACAGGTTGGTGATTTGAGGATAGAAAAAATAAAATCTGGTAAAGGATTCAAGGTTATAGCATTTGGATGGTGTAAAAACAAAAAAAATATGTGTATGTATATATAGGTTAGGATGAATTATTCAAGCAACTCGAATAATAAGTGGAACATCACACTGTTTTATTTACCTGTTAGTTCAAAATACATGATTAAATTCTTTCTTGCATCCCTCACAGTCTTTAATCATTGGATTCGGTGCGTCAAAACCATCAACTTCATTCTGTCCTCTGTAGCAATAATGTCTGACACATGGGCTGCAGACTGCTATTTCCAGTTTTGCTTTTACATAGTAGGGTAGTTTCTCCCATGCTTCATCTAAATCTTTAGCGGCATATGTTGAGAGAAACCCAGATGGTAAATAGCGAATTAGATGTTGTGGCATTCGAAGTAAACTGCCATGTGTATAGTATGATGTAATAGCCTCACTTACTATTGAGAAATATATTGTACGTAAAGGATCAGGTTTAATACTTGGTGTACAAAGTTCACATTTACACTGGATGTTACGGTTTCTCTTCTCACCAAACTCATTCTTTACTTGTCGCTCCATGACTGATGACACGCACACACTGTTGCCAACAAAGACAATACCTTAATATTTATTCACACACTTTTTTAAATAGTGTGCTACAGTTTACGTTACGTCACACTGACATGGCGTATACTCCAGTTAGCTTTAAAGTACACTTCTCTTAGCAGTTGCCTAGTGTGAAAATAGCGAACTAGAGAGAATAATTTTATGATTGACAACGAGGAGGATCGAACTTGTACTCTTCTAGATGTGAGCGAATTCACTTGCTTTATATAAAAATTTTAATGCTAGGTGTAAGGTAATCTCACATTATATTACCAGACGCGACTTTATTGTGTGTAAAATTATTATTTTGTAGACATATGTTTGAAGCAGAACATTCCTTTGTAGTGTATATCTATCCCGGATGTTTTCTGCAAGCAGCTTTCGCATAAACCGGTTAACGCCTTACTTCTTTCGCGGTCATTGCTGGTCATGGTCGTGCTTTGACCACGGTTTCATCAAGGCTACAAAAAAAAAGGATGCGTGAACGTAAATCCGGGTCGCTACGCAGCTTACTAGCAGATGTTGTATCCAGGCAGGTTTTTTGAAACTAGTTGTTTTTTCAAATTACATATCGCCGTTAGAACGGGTATATATACTGCGATCGCTTGCTGTAAGTACGTTACAGTTTCAAACTGCCTTCGAAATGCCGTCCGTCCAAGAAACTCTCTTTGAAAAGCTTCTAGCGCTGCGGGAAGTAGTTAGATTAATGGAAATGTGTGAGATAAATAATATAGTGGAAGTACAGGGCTCATTTGAAAGAGCGATTGTGAACAGAATACGTCATATGACTAACGAAGAGTTTCGGCTTCTCGTTAGGCTGCATACACGTATTTTGTTACGACGCGAAAGCCCGAACTTCCATATATTATTTATTCACAAATTTAGTTTCTTTTCCTACAACGTCATGTTGGCTGAACTAAGAGAGCTAATGGAGGATCACGGAAGTGATGGCGATATTTTTGGTGAGTTTTAACTTTTTTTTTAAATTTCAAGACTTCGTCTATTGTCGGATTGCGAAAGATTTTAATTTTACATTAACTTTTTCTTTCTATATAGGATAAGAATAAGAAGTGAGCCTGGAGGAGGAGGAGAATTTAATTTATTTGAACTGTTATAGGTGAGTGCAAAAATATATTTTATTTATCTTGCTTTCTTTTCTGCTCTTAGGAAGATAAACTAATTAAAGATAATTTTTTACGTCGCTCTAACACAGATTCGTAAAGGAGTAGGAAAAAGGTTGGAGTTTAATTTTTTATTAAAAAATTACAAGAGGTTATCTTTAGTTAAATTTTGTTTAATATAATTTATTAAGATACATGTTACACAAATGTTTCGAATTAATTATGCAGAGTTGAGGTGGAAATATCTTCTTGCTTGAGGTAATGTCCAACGTTGCCATCAACAAAACAAACAGCACAGTTTCTTGAGCAAGGGAAGTCTGCAACAGTAGAGAGAGGACACTATAAGATGGTAAATCTATCAGACATTAGAGTAAAAAATTAAAAATATATTATACTAGCGTACTTACTATTGATTTTTTATTTAGAATACATATTCCTTCGGAATCCATGAATTATGCGTGGCGTCGAATCCTAGCCACGATACGAAAACTTTGTCGTTCTTTCTTTTTAAAATTTTATCAATGAGGTATATTTTAGGATGTTTTGTCTTCTGCAGTTCTTGTTCATAGAACGCACCAAATATTGGTTTATTTTGATAGTCGTGAAGCAAGTAAGTTCTCGGTGATGTTTCTTTTACTTTTCTTACAGTAAATAATTCATTACTCCAATTAGGAGTATAGCCCTTTGTAAAATATCGTTTAATTTTACTTATTCGTACTGTGTCACCTACTTTAAATTTTGGTGGATATGGTGACTTCTTTTTCTCCATTTCCCGTAATTTGTACACAGTAGCAAGTTGTTGTAGATTATTTGTGACGTCTATAGGTTTCATACCAATCGTACGATGTTTTCGATTATTATATTCATCTAATAGTTTTGGTAGCATGCGAAGCCAGTGGTATGATCCGCACGCCGAGAATTTCCTCCACATCCACTGCTTCAGTGTTCGATTGAAGCGTTCAACTACGCTTGCCTTCAAGCTGCTCCCTGTCGAATAGTGCTTAATTTTTCTTATTGTAATCCACTGTTGAAAAATCTTATTATAAAATTCTTTTCCCCTGTCAGTTTGCAGATGTTTTGGATAGCGTTTACATTTTGAATAGATGCGTTCCATATTCTCCACTACTTCGTTTCCTGTTTTTGTTTTAAGTGGAACTGCCCAGGCATACTTTGAATAAACATCAATAACAGTTAACATGTATTTATATCCACTATTAACTTTCGAAAACAGAGACATATCAACAAGATCCGCTTGATGTAAATCATCTCTCCCCCGGCTAATAACGCTCCGTCTTTCAAAATTATTTCGCACTGGAGCGTGGAGTTCTTTCGCTATTTCTTCTCTGATATTGTTCATAAAGTATAGGTAAAAGAATTCGTTCTGTGTCGTCTATTCGTTTCTTGAATCGCAGTCGATCTATAGCCAGTTGTTGCCAGTTGCTTCTTCTGTCTTCACATCCAATTTCATAGATTACTGAAATATCCTTTGAGAATCTAACCGCTTTAAATATATTTGCGAACGGAAGTTCGTCCCACCGCGCAGTGTTCATTTATTCGATGTACCTCGACTTTCAAAGTTCTTCTTCGATTGACAAGATTTCGTTTTCGTGTGACGAATGACCAGCACTTCTAGATGCTATTAACTTTTTCAGTCTCTCCACTAGACTGTTTGGATCATTCCAATGAACTAATTCGATCTTCTTTCTTTGTTCATTTTTCCACTTGGCTACTTTTGATCCTCTTCCTGTACGTTTGTATTTGTGTACACTTACAAATTTTGGTGTGCTCCTTCCTTTTTCACTTTTGCATCTTCTACTAATGGCTTGATAATTTTTTGAAATTTGAGCGATTTCGTGCCTCTCATTGGCTTGCCTGCGTCATACTGTTTCCTGTGCACGTTAGTGTAATTTAATATATGACTGTAAGCTGACAGATCCTTATCATCATACAACTGTGCGTCCGGATCTTTCTGAAATATTAATTCAAGGAGACCTTCAGTTAAAGGATAGTTAAAATTGTCAATTATAAGATTGTTATCGCGAAACAGTACTTTTTTACTCCCTAAATAGTGTTCTCCATGAACTACTCGAACCCCGAATATTCTATCAACTTTGTGTCTCAATTGTGGGTTAAGATAATTTTGCAGGAGAGTTGTAACCTTTCTGTCCAGAGTTTCTTTTTCTTCTTCTTCTTATGATTCTTCTTCTTCCTCATCACTTATATAACTATTTAATTTTCGATTTTTCTTTGCAATTAATCCATTCGAGTTAACTGTAAGCTGCTGTAGTTTATTTAATGGTGCAGTTATTGGTTTAAATGTTTCTTCTAACTTTAGTTGGTTTAAAGCCATATCTGCTTTAAGAGAGTTATATTTTTTTACATCTTTTCTTAATTTTGCTGGTTTATCCTTTACACGACTTTTTTCCACTATGTTCGCCTGCATTTTTTAAACTGAGGCGTAACGTCTATTGTTTTACTCATATATAGTATATTCAAAGAGTATATGGAGCGGAAGAACGTTAGTATTCCATTGTTCTGGGTCTTTTAGGCGGAATTGAATTTCATCACCTTCCTTTACAGCAATTGGTGTACCTACTTCTAATTCGATTGGATTGTTCACGTGATTAATCATCGCATATACCAGAGAACCACGTGAAACTGTTAACGGTGTAAGTGTACCCGTGTAGGGAAGCTTATATATAAGACGACAGTTTTGTAGCATATATATTGGTGACTGATTTGACGGTAGACTGTTAATTTGAAAAAGAGCTTTTCTTGGTTTTTTGTGCAGTTCCTTTTTCATCACTTCAAACTCTTCTTTTGCAGTAGCAAACGTTTCTAAATACTGTTTGTTAACAACATCTTGCTCGTGGATAGGTGAATCAACATTTGTAATTCGTTTGTTCTTCATATTTAATTCTCCGTTAGATTCTACTGGTAGAGAATTTTTCTGAAGTTTAGATACGACAAGTTTTAACTCGTCAACTTCTCTCCGCGCAGCTGCATACTGTTCTACAAAGATTTTATTTGCAACATCTTTCTCATTTAACGGATTATGTACGTTAGTAATTCGCTTATTTTCCATACTCAAAGTACCACCCACATCAACGTTTAGTTTCTGTTGATTGCTTATTTCATTTCAGTTTTTCGAGTTCTTCACGCGCTGCTGAATGTTTTTCCATGTATGCTTTATTAATCGCATCCGTCGAATGAATAGGTTTACCGATGTTTGTTACTCGTTTATTTTGCATATCTATCGATCCATCGTCATTCAGTTGTAGTAGTCTACCTTTTGTATGCTTTTCTAAAAATAAAAGCGAAATTGCATCTTGTTCCTCTTCAGGATCTGCCACACCCGATATTCTCTTGTTGTTCATGTTGAGGTTATTGTCAGTTACAGGAAGGTGATCATCCACAATATCACGTAAAAGAGAATCAACATATTCTATGCGTGCAGAAACGTCGTTAACTCGTTTCTCTAAATTTCTCTGCACATGGTTAGTGTGCGTACGCATTGTGTCAAGCGAAACTGCTTCGTTTCCATTCATCGCTGGAGCTATTCCTTTCAGCCTTTTGTTCTTAAAATCAACTGCATCCTCTTCTAGTTCACATATGTCATGTAATTCATTTTTAAGATCTAAAATGTCACGTTGTATTTCTTCTTTATTAATACTGTCCTTAACGGTTTTTAACACATAATTTTTATTACAAGCATCCTCCATGTTTATAGGATTGCCGACGTTCTTTAAACGTTTACCATGAATGCTTAAGTTTCCGTCAGATGTTGATGTTACGTAATTTGTATTAACCATCATTTTTTCATCTACATATGATTTAGTAGCAATATCATGACGTGATGATGGTCGCGTTACATACACGTTACTGGTTCTGTTGTTTGATGCCATCGTGATGTTCTTTCTCTACTCAACAATTCGAAAATGAGTTCGTTAATGTATACACTCTCGTACTTATATCACATAAAATATATCGAATCCATTTCGATATCGACCTTTGCTTATTTCGCTATCCTTATCGATAACGAGAAAGCTGAATTTCGACTGCGACCAACAACGATAACATAAATCAGTGAACTGGTTGTAACTCATATCGGTGTTCACGTGATCGTCGTAGACATGCCGAAGATTTCTTGCATCTTGTTTAAACAGAATAATGAAATTTGCGTTGTCTCTAATAAGTTGTTTGGGAATGCAGGAATAGGTCTGACATAAGTAAAAAAACATCCACGATATGGTGTCGACCTCTACTAAAGTAGTCTTTCATGTGCTGCTGTTTGTCGCTTGCTACATCGTCAAAAATAAACACGGAATTTCTTTGAGCTTTTTCTGGCGGTATTACTTGCTCACGATCAGAGTAAAACTCGCATTTTATTTCTTTAATAGATTTTAAAAGCTTCTCTAGCTCAATATATTTCTTCTGCGACAATGATTTTGAGTAAACATACACATTCTCAAAACGTAACCCGTTCGGTTGCAATAACAAATTAATCATTACATTAGTCTTCCCTGCATTCGATGGTCCGCATATGAGACCGCGTATTGTGTCCGGCAACAGTTTACTATGTTTATTTTTCTTTCCTACTGAACGTTTTGTGTCGTTCAGATTTGCAACTGGTAAAGATATCGATTGTTTTATTGTCTTCACCATCACTTTCTTTTGATGATGATAATTTTCAACGATCGAGTGCACAGTGGATTTCTTTTTTTCTCAAGGTTATTGTTGATTACTAAATAAACACGAACTTTTTTTACCTTCTGTTTTACTTATCTAGTTCCAAAATGGTTCGTGCATCACACTACACGTAGTATTAAGAAGTGCTGGAAGAGCTGTCTTGTTATAGTGATCTAATACTATGTTGCCAACTTCACAACCCCTCATATACTGACAAGAAGGCGACCATTTTCTATGTTCTGTTAACGGGTCATCATCTTTATCCCACGAAAATAATTCGATTCCGCAAAAAATACATTTAACTGCGTCTAGGTATCCCGTGAAGTAAAATCCAGCTTTAGCTAAACTTACGGGGTCTATCCACGGTACACCCCATCTACCGAAAGTCCTTATCCGATCTACCTCAGATTTTAAATTTAACGGACGAGGAATGTACGCCATGTCGCTGTAAAATGAGGAGAGCAGAAAAATATCTCTCTTATTTATATATATCTTTCTACCTTTCAGAAAAAAAAGAAACAAAAATAAACTTACATACATTTTTAGTACTCAACAGTTGCACATCGTGTAAAAATGTAATTCGTATATAATAACACACTTGATAGCAGGAGCTCTTATTTGAGTATGCTGCGTCGAAGACGCAACGTTGTAGCAGCTCCATGTAAACGAGTAGGGAAAGGAGGAATAATAGGCAAAGTTCTTAATAAAGCTATAGATAATTTACCAGTAGAATTGCACATACCAGGTTATGAATTCTGTGGACCTGGGACAAAGTTAGAAAAACGACTTAAGCGTGGTGATCAAGGAATAAATCTATTAGATAAGGCATGTAAAGAACACGATATCGCTTACGCTACATACAAAGACCAGAACAGAAGGAAAGAAGCAGATGAAATCTTAGCCTCTAAGGCTTGGTCTCGTGTAAACTCGCAGGACGCATCATTAGGAGAAAGAGCAGCTGCACTAGCAGTTACGCGTATTATGAAAGCGAAAACTAAAGTAGGTGGTGGTAGACGAAGAAGAAAATCAAAACATCGAAGAGAACGAGTAAAACCAAAAAAGACAACATGCTGTAAAAAAAAGAAAGGTGGTTTTCTTCCACTCCTTCCGATATTTGCAGCCTTGTCGGGCTTGGGCGGTCTAGCAAGTGGAGCTGCGGGCATAGCATCGGCTGTAAACAAGGCGAAAGCCGCACAGGAAGAATTAAAAGAAATGAAGCGCCACAATCGAATGCTAGAAGCGATGCGTGGGAAAGGGCTTTCTACTCGAAACAAAGGAAAGGGCATTTACTTAAATCCTCCAGCATACAAAAGATAATGGAAGGTCTGCCGAATAGAGCATTAACTAACATAGATCTATATCGTTACGCATATCGTTTAAAAATTCCCTACTTCAGAGGTGTGTTTATGCGAGATACGTTACCGAAAATTTCTCGTAAAAATGAGAGTTGTATTTTGAATTTAGATCCGATAAGTAAATCTGGTTCGCACTGGGTTGCGTTCAGTAAACGAGGTGCGTATGTCTACTACTTCGATAGTTTTGGTAATTTACGTCCCCCTAAAGAGGTATTAGAATATTTAAGAAACTGTTACATTCGATATAATTTTCATTCTTATCAAACTTTTAATTCATCAATTTGTGGTCATCTGTGTTTACTATTTTTATACTGTATAAATAAAGCAAGACCTTAGTATTTGTGTTCAGTGTGCACGATGCCGTATGAAAGACGGATTACACTCGAGTTTGACGTGCGACTCGTTCGGGGGTCCGAGAATGTAGTCGCAGGTGCCTTAAGGAGAATGTTTTCCAGCGATTCTAATTCTGTTGACCTTCTATTTTCAAACCACCTAGCATAAATGTCATTTTGATTGATGCCTCTTGGTAATTTCACGATATAGCCAAATATCAACGTGAAGATCCGGTGCATGCTCCTATTATGGAAACCCTTTCTTCTGGGGAATATGTGGTCCCTTTTGTTTTGAGGAATGGAGTTCTCTGTTGCCCTTCGATGCACGATCAGGAGATGAAAATTTTCGTTCCAGCAGTGCTAGTACGTATGATTTTCAAGTATTACCAAGAGACCGCATTAGAGGGACATCTAGGCATCTATAGCTAGACCAAGGTAGAAGATAAGGGGGAAGTTTTATCTCGAAGAGTATGGATGTTGAGATCAGGGAACTGGTCAAAGCATGAACGTCTTGTTTGATTAGCAAGCCCTCGTTGTCTACCTATTTAGGACTATTGTCCTCACACCAAGCATCTCGCCCTATGGCGCGAGTGTACATCGATTACGTCGAATCTTACCTCAATATGAAAGGAATGGGAATAAATTCATTCGTGCGTGTGTGAATGGTTTCACACTGTTCTCATGGCTTTTCCCGAGTAGGCTTGCCAGTGTTCAGTCCACTATTTCTTTTCTCAATGCTCTTCTGTCATCTTCTGGACCCTCTCAATATATTGTTTCTTATAACGCTAAGGCATTCCCCTCTAATTTATTTCCTAAGTTCTGTTTCGATCTCTCTATCTCACATGTCACGACGTCTGCGTACCACCCACATCCACTGCCACAGCTGAGCGAGTTAATCATAATAGTAATAATAATGTATGTATGTATGTATGTATGTATGTATGTATGTATGTATGTATGTATGTATGTATGTATGTATGTATGTATGTATGTATGTATGTATGTTTAGTCCTCAGCCCGAAGGCTGGTTGGATCCTCAACAACTCCGCCATCAGCTGTCATAAATGGCCTAGGCATCACTGAAGAGGCGTACTAGGGAAATGAGGAGTGGGGTAGTTTCCCGTTCCTTTCCTCACCGAGCCAGAAGTTGCTATTACATATCAGTCTGCCAAGCCCACTGAAATGTATGCACCAACTGACCCTATGAGCAACATTTTCATAGCATTCATAGCAGGGACTGGCTGCATAAGGAATGGCATTACTAGCATCGCTCATACCTCAGTCACTTTCATCTTGTCAAAGCCAAGGATAAAGCTGAGACAGATCAATGTTTGTCCAACCCTCGTCCCGTTTCCCTACGGGGTCGGGTATGAGGTGAGATGAATTTGTCGTGGCGGTTTTTTATGACCGGATGCCCTTCCTGACGTCAACCTCATCAGAGGAGTTAATGAGAGATGAAATGAATGACGTGATATATGATAGTAGGGAGAGGGTGAAACCCGGTGCCGGCACATAGCCTACTCCTGTCGAATAGCACCAAGGGGTCTGCTCAAGGCTTAACGTCCCCATCCGACGGACGAATCACCATCAACAGCGTCATATGCCCTCACTCCATATGAGCACTGCGGAGAGGTTTGGAATTTAATCCAGGCTTTTGGCACGCAATCTAGTGATTAGAAATTGTATACCACCACCTCCCCTACCCTGCCGGCCAACATTCTGATGGTGAAAATTTTTTCGACCAACGGGACTCGAACCGGCTAACCTCGGTGTTAGACCGTTTTAGACTTCAGCGCCTTAACGATCATGGCCACCAGGCGGGCTCTGAGACAGATCAATGAAAGTAACAAAATTGCTCTAGGCCATACCAGAAGACATAGTGCACCGTAAACACTACGTCCTGCCAGCAAAGGCATAATAATAATAATAATAATAATAATAATAATAATAATAATAATAATAATAATAATAATAATAATAATGAAGATCACTCTCGTTGGGACACTTCCTTACACTGGTGACCATTAGCCCCACATGAGTCCCACAAGTTTTCTCCAATTTCTCTTATGTTTATGTTTTTCCCAAATTCTCCTTTGTCAAATTTGTAGTCGACAATAGAACTTTTTCCAGAGACAATAGATCCAGAGAATATCCGGGATTTATGGATAAAAGCTAGAAATAATCTTAAGGCCTCTCATCAGAGATTAAAAATGAGGTATGACCTTGGACAAAGACCCACCACTTTAAAATTTTGGAGATCAGGTATTGGTATAAAAATTTGTTCCCGCGGACAAGCTTGCCCCCAGATTTCATAGACCGTGCATTATCCTTGATTTCCTTACTCCTGTCACCCTTTTGGTGAGTAACCCTGGATATGAAAGGATTTCAGGGGTACACCTGTGTCAAGTAAAACCTTTGTGAAGGCCTTTAATTTTTCATTTTATGTCACCAAGTGATGATGTGGCTGATTTAATTATATTAACTTAGCATCTTATTTGTTTAAGTTTTATATAAGCAAGTTTGAATAAGGAGGCCATCTGCCCCTGTGGGTTGTGAAATATTTTATGTAATTGCGTTATATCGTAAGTTAACTTTCATTTTACGTTTAAATCCTTTTTTTGAAGACCTTCCATTCAATGATTTCATTACCATTCTGCCATTAACGACCCCGCCTCCAAACCTGTATAAGAAAATCCGTGCACTTGTCCTCCAAAGTCGCCAACCTTATCTGCACCACATGTAACACTGTCTGTGAGTAAGTTACTGTTGCCCCAATGTTCAATGTTGCGGTGCCCTACATTCACCTGAGGCCACGTCGTGTCAACCAGCGAGAGATGCCGGGACGGGGTAGGGACCCGCCTCGTTACGGCCGAGAATTGGTCTAAACTGTCCCGTTTGGGACTATCATCCTTGGGAGTGGCTTGGATGCTGGACGCCCACTGTATCCTTGGCCCGATTAATGCTACTTGGTACTTTGGGACCATCGCCTTGGTTGGCTCCCGACAATGGACGGGAGGATGGTATCTCAGGGTACCTTTTAGGTGCGGGCGTCCCCATACTGACATCGTTAGCGACGGCCGCTCTTGCCATCGTGTCTGGGCGCAACAGCCCGAACTTCTACTACTTCGCAAACACTATCTAAACTACCTTAGTCGAACAAATAAATAAGAAAGGACTCTCTATAAAGTGTTACTCCGACTTATAAATGTTTTCTCAAAAATTATGTATGGCAAGATTGAAGATGTCAAAGCTGTTCATACGGTGTTAAAACCTTAGGGGGTGTCGGGCTGTATCGGGGGTTAATCTTCACCGTCCAGTTAAACTGCGTGTACCGTGCGAGTTCGCCATGCGGTTAGGGGTGCGCAGCTGTGAGCTCACATCCGGGAGATAGTGGATTCGAACTCCACTGTTGCCAGCCCTGAAGATTGTTTTCCGTTGTTTCCCATTTACACACTACGCAAATGCTTGGGCTGTACCTTACTTAAGGCCACGGCTGGTTCGTTACCATTCCTAGGCCTCTCTGGTCCCATCGTCACCATAAGCCCTACCTGTGTCGGTGCGACGTAAAGCTAACATCATAAAATAAAAATAAACTGCGTGCCTTCTACGAGGCCACCTATGTAATTGAACTTGAAATAATTTTATGCAGGACACTTGGACTGAGATATCTCTACCATTGGCCTAATTGCCACCTCTGGCGGGATTAAAGGAAATTATTGCTACAGAAAAAGCTAACTTTCAGAGGTGGTCAACTTTGGTTTTGAAGATTGTTTTGTACTTGTTTCAAAGTTGTCAACAATTCTGCCCCCCCCCCATCTCAATATCCTGTACTATCAACTAGAAATTATGTGAATATTAATTTCTCCAGCCAAATAAAATTTGGGGTGTGTACAAGCACCCAGCCTACATGTAAAGAGGTCTGGAATTTCCCCTCGAGATGCTATAAACGCTGGGCACTTTACGGCCGTATTCTCATTGTAATGGCTCCAGTTTATAGTCTGCGGCGTATACTAAAGTGACAGAGGTCGCAGATGGGCGTTCGGAAGGCCCATCAGCTCAAGGTAATGGTAGAATTTTGGTAACATGTGATAGCTCCCGGAGATAGCTTGAGGGGAACGTTTCATAGCTGTTATATTTCGTGTACATTTCTAAACCTGGTGCTTTAAATGTAAAATTTTCGCCAGTCTAGGGGCTCTGTTTTCTACTGGGAAATACGTAATGTAAGGGGACAAGAATGATTACCCTCTGTTGACTACCATTCAACTCGGTATAGGATGGGTAATGTTTCTAATCCTCTAAAATTGTTAACAGTTTTTTGGTAATTAATGTTTATCATTTAGTCGCCGCAACGCGGAATAGACCTAGCCTCTGTATCTTTTTGCCACAATCCCACTTAAAGTTTCAAGAGATTTCTAGAAGGAGTGCTGTATTTTCGCCTCCCTGCATTTCGTTTCCCCCCGAAATTTATCAACCTTTTCCTTCTTGCATTATGTCCATTTGGTATGGGCACTCATTGCCCTCTTTATATTTCCGGAAAAGAAATTGAAAATAATTGAACAGAAGTGACTGTAAATACCTCATTTCAAGATTGCCATTGTATATCCTTGTGCACTATAAGAACTTTATGCTGAGAAGCTGGACTGTATTAGAGTTTGGAGCTCAGACTCTTAGGCAATGGAAGTTAATGGAGAAAACCTGCTCTTATAAAATAGTGTACCAGTTTCAGAGCTATAATACTCATACCTCGTATATTATCTTGCTGATGATTCTCTCTACTTTTGTACCTGATTTTGGACTATAAGTCGTTGTTGGTGGAGCTAAAGAGTTCATTATTATATTGTTATTGTTCATTCTGATCATCTGTGTACCTAATTTTAAATAAGAGAAACAAGAAAGAAGGAAAAAATTCACAATTTATATCATTAAATTATGCTCTTGTCAATTCCTTGCCCATTCATTCAGCCCAGCACCTTCTTACACCTCTGTGATCCACGATATTTCCGGAATAATAATAATAATAATAATAATAATAATAATAATAATAATAATAATAATAATAATAATAATAATAATAATAATAATAATAAGGCCGAGATTATTCCAGAAATGCGAAAAAGATCTCAGGCAGATTGGTATTTCAGACTAAGAAATTCCTGACAGGAACGCATTCAGAAGGTTGGTGAACAGGGGCGTATTTTCATTGCATGCGTTATGATAGCCCAAAGGACTGTCTGAAGTATGATTTTAGGTTGTTTCAAGGCTAATGTTATTAATTTCATCTCTCAGAAGTGCAAAAGTTCCGCAAAACTGCACTAGTTCCGTTGCTTGAGTACGCGTGGCGCTGGTGTAGTCTCGCCATCTAATCTACTGCAGAATGAAAGAAACAGCAAACGGAGGAGCTAAGGACGTAATGCATTCAATTTTCGAATTGCATTCAGTGGTAGATATAGTTCTGAAACCTTCCGCATGATGTCACTGCACATGACATTTTGTCACTATTTACGTGCTACCCGCTGCCGTCTGTCAGCAGCTTCGGAGAAAGTCGGAACGTCCAAGGGATGAAGATAACGGTCGAGTGGCAAGCACGGATTACCCCTGCCGAGATGTGCTCTCTTCGGTACGGATCCCATGTGGCTGCTCCATTTTCCAAGACTGGCCTTACAACGATAACCAGCCGAAAGTTTTGTGGAGGATTTTTATTAAATGTATAGGTAATCTGTTGCTGTTAATCCATTCAAATATTTGCAAGTATTTCTCTACCTTGTTCTAATTCAGAGGAAAAAGGTCCTTTAAATCAGCTGAACTTGGTGAAAATAAAATTGCGTACCAGACTCTACGCCAGAACTGCTTCACGCTTCACGCCAAAAGACGAACTTAGAAATGTTAGGAAGACCTGTTACACATAATCATGAATTCTCTGAAAGTACCTTGCATAAGACGGGAACCTCAGTTGTATATTCATATTCCAATTGCAACTACACCAGAGGAGTAATCTGAGTCTTTTCATTTATTAGGTATGTTGTAGTTATCCATCCGTTTAATGTTTCAGTATTCCCCTCATGTAGACCTAGTTCACAAAATTTCATGTAGTGACATTTTAATTCAATTAGTGACTTCATGATAATTGGCAACACGGAATCTAGCAGCTCCCCAAGTTGAGTAAAGACAACTGGACAAACAGATCTATTCACTTTACAGTAGTATTGGCTTTCTTGCAGAAACAACCCAAATGTACGTATTAATATCACCGTACTCTTAAAAGTGTTAATGTGGACAAAGAAAGTCTTTCCATTCGACTGAACACAACTTATAGGTCAATCTACTAGAAAAGTTGGGCTTATAAGGTGGAAAAAACATTTAAACCGGGTGAGTTAGCCGTGCAGCTGTGAGCTTGCATCCGGGAGATAGTGGGTTCGAGCCGCACTGTCGGCAGCCCTGAAGATAGTTTTCTGTGGTTTCCCATTTTCACACCAGGCAGATAACACACCACAGCCAATTCCTTCCAATTCCTCTCCCATCGTCGGTGCGACGTAAAGTAAGTTGTAAAATAAAAAATAAGGAATGCAGTTTCATGAGATAAAAGGGGCACATTCCATAAATCACGCCGAATAAAAATAAAATCAATTTGAAAATATGTGCAAGTACCAGGCTATATAGCCGTTGCGCCTGAAAATATTGCTATGTGACAATGCTGTCGAAGTACTGACATTCAGCACGTATATAATTATGAACGGTAATTCTTTGATAGAAATTCGTGCAATATTGAGCTTTGTATAATTGAACCTTAGAGGCCAGAATTCTAAGCTGAAATACTTCACACGAATTTTCTGGGCACCACACAATGATTGCAAGAAATGTTCATTTGTTTTGTGATTGTCCTTCAAAGCAATTCAGCAAATTGATCGAAGGCTATGGAAAACATTTTAATACAGTACGTCTTAAATCAGAAATGAGGGCAATGTTCACTTCTGAACACTTCAAAGATTAAGAATACGGAAGTTCCTGTTGACCAGTGGTCTCCATAATGGTTTTCGTGAGCTTTGTACATGTGTACATTGGCCCCTCCGCCCGCAATTCTTAAAGTCAAAGTCGTCTCTCTGCATTAGGAATGATGTCTATAGTGGGAATGGAGGCACATTAATGCATGTGGGGCTATGCCCTTTCTCCATTCACCATTCCTGAATTGTATCTTCAATCTGTGGATAATAATAATAATAATAATAATAATAATAGAGAAGGATCAGCTTGTTGAGTTGAAAGAATGTGAGGACTTCTACAGTGATGTCACCAAGGAATTCTGAAAAAAGGAATCGCATGGTCGAAATCACTTTCATGTAATTAGGGTGAGTAGAATTTGAATTTACTAAATACATTGTGCTAACGCATGGTTACTAGTTGCATGCCTCCGTGGGGTATCCAGGACACGCCACTGTTGGTGAGCAAGTATCAAGATTTTAAAATGGAATCAATTTCCAAAAGACGGAGAGGACCTTTATGTGAAGAGCATAAACGGGCACTCGTCGCTGGGCTCAGAAGATACTGGCAAGAAGTCCAAGCCGGCACAAGAACACGATCTAGACGCTAAAATGAAGTTAGTTGTTACCACACAGTCCATAGAGGCTCAACTCGATGTATATAAAATACTGATGGTTCGTGGTGTGGGTTATTGTACCATTTTCTAGTTCGTGAACAATGGGCAACGGCTGAGTGGCCTGGTAAGTGGTCCTGAGAGTCGGGATACCAGTTGCTATGGAACGCGAATGGATTACCGGAAATATTCTGTGTAACGACCCTTCTTGTGCTCAGCTGCTAGTACTACACAATCCACCGGTCGTTCCAGTGAAGTAATGGAGTCCCACTGTCATTTGAAAGGCGAGGGACTCCGTGGAAACAACTTGGCGAACTAAATGAAATTCGGTGGGGAGCTATCACTATTAATGGGGCCTATTGAAGAAAGAAAGTAGAACTGGCTGAGTCAGCAAAGATGATGCATTTGTATGTACTAGGGTAAGAGATATTCGGGTAAGAAAAGATAACAAGGAAGAGACAGGAGATTATAAAGTGAACTTGACGGGTGCTAAAATGGAAGGACAGAGTATGGGGTCGGACTGTTTATCAGGATTACTATTGTACGCAGCATAGTTTTAAGTTAGGAACATAAATTAGCGAACGATGTGGGTGGATTTGGCAGTTGGAGGAATTAGGACGAGAACTGTCTCAGTGTAGTCACCATGTTAGGGTGCAGATGAGGATGAAGTCGACAAGTTTTATGAAACGTTGAGTGACATCGTAGTCAGGGCCAACAGCAAGGATAGGATAGTGTTAATGGGCGATATCAATGCGAGAGTTCGAAATATAACCTTAGGATTCGAAAAGGTGTTTGTTAAATGTGGAGAAGACAAGTGGAAGCTAACGGTAATTGGAAGCATTTGCTGAACTTCTGTGCTAGTATGTGTTAAACAGTTACGGATGCATTCTTCAAGCATAAGATTATTCACCGCTACACATGGGAGACGAGGGGCATCAGATCCATAAAATAGACTATATCTTAACCGACTTCAAATTCAGGAAGTCTGTTAGGAATGCACGAGCTTTTGGGGGATTTTTCGATGATCTGTAGTGTACTAAGTATCTCTAGGCCTAGGACAGAGAAAGTGAAACCTGTCTGCAAACGAATAAGAGTAGAGAATCTCCAGGACGAGGAAAAATGAAATGGCGTATGGCTTTTAGTGCCGGGAGTGTCCGAGGACATGACGGCTCGCCAAATGCAGGTCGTTCGATTCGACGTCCGTAGGCGACCTGTGCATCTTGATGAGGATGAAATGATGATGAAGACAACACATTTACCCAGTCCGTGGGCCAGCGAAATTGACCAATGATGGTTAAATTTCTTGACCCTGCCGGGAATCGAAGCCGGGTACCCTGTGACCAAAGGCCAGCACGCTAACCATTTAGCCATGGAGCCGGACCCAGAACGAGGAAATTAGACAGAAGTACATGGGTATGATTAGTGAGAAGTTTCGAACCGTGGACAGCAAGCAGGTTCAGGATATAGATAGAGAATAGATGGCATACAGGGATGCTGTAATAGAAACAGCAAGGGCATGCCTAGGAACGACTGCATGTAAAGGTGGGAAAACGGGAATATTTTGGTGGAATGATGAAGTGAGAGCAGCTTGTAAACGTAAAATGAAGGCTTATCTGAAATGGCTCCAAACAAGGGCTGCTGCAGACAGGGTTTTAATTGCACGTAGATGAATGAAACAGAGCGAAACAAATAGTTGTTGAATCCAAAAAAGAAGTCGGTAAAATATTTTCATAATAATATGGAAAGGCTCTATCAAGCAGCAGGGAAACCTTTCTGGACAGTAATAAAGAATCTTAGGAAGGGAAGGGAAAAAATAAGTGAACAGTGTTGGGTAATTCAGGTGAACTCATAATAGATCTCACGGAATCATTGGACAAGTGGAGGGAATATTTTGAAAATCTTCTCAGCGTTAAAGGAAATCTTCCTGGTGGTGTCGCGTGCAACCAAGCTCATGGGGAGGAAGAAAATTATGTTGGTGAAAATACGCTTGAGGAAGTTGAATGGATGGTAAATAAACTCGATTTTCGTAAAGCAGCAGGAATAGATGAAATTAGACCAGAATTGGTGAAATATAGTTGGGAGGCAGGGATGTAATGGTTTCATAAAATAAAAAGATTAGAATGGAGAATGGAGTATTCGTAAGATACCTTCAGATTGGACAAAAGCAGTAATTGCACCTATCTATAAGCAAGGGAACAGGAAGGATTGCAACACGTATCGAGGTATCTCACTGATTAGTATCAATGGCATCTTAGAAGGGAGTGTTCGATCGGTGGTTGAGATGGATGAAAATCAATGTGGTTACAGAGAACAGAGCGGCTGTCAGTATCCAATTTTCAGTATGCACCAGGTAATTGAAAAATGTTACGAGATGAATAGGTAGTTGAGTTTATCTTTCGTAGATCTAGAGAAAGCATATGACAGGGTACTGAGGGAAAAGGTGTTCAGCATTCTGGGGGGCTATGGAATTAAGCGTAGATTATTAAAATCAATCAAAGGCATTTGTGATGACAATTGAGCTGCAGTGAGAATTGAAGGTAGAATGAGTTCTTGGTTCAGGATACTTACGGGGATTAGACGAGGCTATAATATTTCACCTTTGCTCTACATAGTTTACATGGATCATATGCTGAAAGGTATAAATTGTAGGGAGTGACAGGCAAGTGGAAATGTAGTAAGCAGTCTGGTCTCTGCTTACAACTTCGTCTTAACCTTGGTACCGTCTGAGAGATTTTTATTTCCGTAATAGTTCGCTGTTGGCAAGCCTTACGGGCTCCCGCCGCAGTGACTTCTCCTTGACCTTGACAAGCTTTCAATTGGTTTTTTCCCTCCAGTGAGTGGCATCTGCTTGTATTTCCAAGTGTGTCTGTGGGGGGCATACCGTACTCCAATGTACGGTTAATGACACATTTTAATTATTATAACCACATTGTTTTAAAGCGTTCTCGAATGGATAACATATTGATCGGTGTAATGAACGTGCGAAATGGATCGCCTAGAAAGTGAAGAACAGATTTTGCAGGAACTGTGCAGGCCTGAGCCTCATACCAGTGATGATATTTATATCTCGGATGATGTTTGTGAAACAGACTTCATTGAAGAAGGTGATGTGGTAGAAGATATATTTTCCCCTGATATTTCAAAAGATGAATACATCCCTGATTCAGGCCGCTAAGAGAAGAAGAAGAAGCCTAGTATTAAGGGCACTCCGTCAGCCCATCTTCTAGTCGTATGCAGGTGCAGTGTGCTTAAGAAGAGCAGGTTATGAAGAATCTACCTGATTACGTTGTAGTGCCAACAAAACTTATCTAAAAGGCAAGAATGGTTATCGTTGGTCATCAAACACCCCTTCACGAACTGGCAGAACCCCCAGAAGAAATATACTTGTCATTAGGCCTCGCCCCGAAGTACCTTTAAAGGCTCAGATAAATTAAGTTACTATCCTAGAACTGTTCATAACAAAAAGCATGATTGATGATGTAAAATATACTAGTCAGGAAATTTCAATTCAAAGGTTAAAATACAATGATCAAAGTTGTACTGGAGAAATATCAGCAAATGAGATCAGAAGCTCGTTGGTTCTCTTTGCACAGAAACAGAATCACACCTGATTGGAAACTCTTTGGCATAATACCACAAGACTTTGTGTAACGAGAAACGTTATGCCTCAGAGACGCTTCGAATTTTTGGTATACACAATACGTTTTGATGACAAAATGGCACGGGCTGCTAGAACGGAAATTGACTGTCTTGCTCCAATTGGTGATTTACGGATAGAATTAATAAAAAATTTTAAGGCTTATTACACTCCAGAAGCCTAATGCACTATTGATGAGAAGTTCTTAGCAATCCGTGGAAAGTGTTCATTTAGGATGTATATACCTAACAAGCCTGAGAAATATGGACTGAAGATAGTTATGATGTGCAATACTTGAAATGGGTATATGATCAATGCTATACCATATAATGGAAGGAAAAAGGATACTAGAGGCAAACCTCAAGCAACTTTCTTTGGAGAGAAATTGACTGAAACCATTCATGGCAGTAATTGGAATATCAAACTAGATAACTGGTTTTCGTCAGTTCCCTTGTTCAATAACATGCTCCAACAGCATAAGCAGAAAATGGTGCGGACATTGAGAAAAATGGGTCACAGATCCCACAGGAGATTCTTCAGACCAAACAACGTAAACCAGGATCAATTATGTTTGTTTTCTCCAAGGAACTCACATTACTTTCGTATGTGACGAAAAGAAATGTAAATGTTCTTCTGCTTTCAAGTATGCATCAGACTGAAGCCTGCCAGAAGGCATCCACTTCTATAATTGCCAGGGGCAGTGCGTGGTATTGTTGCAGGTTTGCACAACTCCCAATAATTTTGCGCTTCATTTGTCGTCTTGTCTTCCTATTTTGCAGTTTAATAAACCTAACATGTACTCTAAAATGAGTTAAAACCGAGCACCTTTTGTCGTTCGGTGTACTAATACTTCGTAACGAACCATTAAACTCCGCCGTCTTCAAATCAAACTCAGGGGGTTGACTTTCCTACGCCAAACTCTCTAGCGCACAACGCGCCGCTATTTAGTTTCAGCAGGGTCAAGCCTAAGCCTGTATACGATGCATAGCATCAGGTAGCAAGCCCGCTTGTATCGGTCCTAGGGAGTTGCATGAGACCAGCAAGTCACTTATCGAAAAACAACTCCAAATGTCCCCGTTAGATTGCACCACTCTGCAGAGATGACTTTATCCCTGCTTTCTCTCCACTGGCAACGGTAATTTCTTTTCCACGCCACTAGAGTAAGGGTAAGCTGCACCGCACCATTCACAATGTTACCAACATTGGTACTTCATGGGCAATCATAACCATTTATTAAATCCCAAAATTTGTTTTGAGGATGCACTTTCGGAGGAAACGTTTTCTCATCAGCATAACTTCATGTGATACTGTACGTTTGCCAACCGTAAAACGAGCTTTGTGCCAACATTGTCACATGTTGGACTATTGCGACATGGAGTTGTTGGCGTTAATGTAGACGTTATGTTTACATTTATCACGTGCAGGTCTTGGTGTGTTTTCAGGTGATTGAGTGTTTTGGTTCTAGATAATTTTTTTGTGCGTTATTATTAAAACTGATGGATTCTAAATTGTGGGTAAGAGTTCGTCACAAAGCTGCCGGTGTTTGTGTAGTTTAGTTTCAACAAATAGTGTATACGGTTTTGGACAAACTGAAACTACGCCATGAACTATCGTCCATCTATTTAGCAAAGAAAGCAAAGCAAAGTCATCTACGTACAGGCCATGAAGGCCCTTGTAGGAGTGGAAGGTAAAGGCTTCCACCATTGTTAACCTCGGCACATGATGGGGTAGAGTGATTAGCTCTACGCCTGGCCACCTTTTCCCCTAGGAATTAACGTGGTACTCATTTTTGGTGTAGGCTGAGTGAACCTCAGGTCCATGTGCACCTCCGGAAGTGGAAATCTCGTTTCTTAAATTTTACGACTTCCTGACGGGGATTCGAACCCACGTCCTTCCGGGCGAACCGAGCACGCCTTTACGGCCAGGTAGCCCTTATTTAGCACAAGAATTCGGATCATTGTCGGGTGCTGTTAGTTTAGCAGAGTTTATAATAACCAACAAAACCTAGAGAGGACGTTCACTGAACTGAGTGCTTGAAACTGCTGAAGTTTAATTCTTACAATCCCTTTGACGTCTGTCGAAGCAGCAAGATGCTTTTTTACTTTGAATAAAATAAAAACTTCCTTAAAGAACTCTATGACCCAGGAAAGATTGTCAGCCTTGGCGATGCTTTCTATGGAAAGAGATCTGCTGATGGAAATCGCAGACTTCAATCAATGGGGGACTGACAAGTTTGCATCAATGAAAAACGGGAGGGCGAATTTTCAATTCAAGTGAGGTAAGAATAACTGTAGTTATACTCTTATTTCCTGTGTTTTAATTGCTGGATATATTTCAATTTTAATATGAATGCAGTTCATTACATACGGATACTAGGGATTCTTGTTATTTCTATTAGATCTCAATTAAAATTGCAACATTGACAATTTTGGTGCAACACCCAGCCTCAGATACGACCAGCCGCCACTGATAACTGCACTAAAGATGGAGTTGATGTTCTAGATCAAATGACTGCAACATATACCTGCAGTCGAAAAACAAGACGATGGCTACTTTGCCTATTTTATGGTATTTTGAATATGTCATGTGTGAATGCCTAATATCATCTACAAAGATACCGGTACTACGGTTTCTGAAAATCACTACGCAAAACCAAGAGTGGAATTCCTTTTTACATTGGCAGAAGAGCTAATGAGACCCTGGATGTTGCAACGGCTGGAAATATCATCACTCCGCAGAGGATTCGCATTTCCATCGCTGAGCAACTGGGAGTTGAATTTCCAGCTCAGGCAGCAGTATGCAGTCGGAAGTCTGTCCAAGATCCAAAGACACAAAAGTAACAATTGTCTGCGAAGAATGTGAGGTGTTTGTGTACAGAAACCATATGGTGGTGACGTGTCCAAATTGTGCTAAGTAAAATCTCAAAAAGTGCAAAAGAAGTGGAAGGCCTTCGAAACTTTGAAAAAATGGCAAACATCTTGTTTTACTTTATTTTTAGTGATTGTAGTGCAGGTACTATTCTCATTTGAAAATTGTTGATAATGTATTCAAAGGAATCTATTTATTCTGTTTTGAGCATCTTCTTTAATAAATATTTGATCATAATGTATAAAATAAATTTTCATTTTTGGGTACCCAGTGCCTAAGTGTACGGTTGGTGATACAAAAATATAGGTGTACGTCACCAGGGTTAATGTCAGATTGTGCACAAGCGTCTCGGTAACTTGTGTCTCGGGAACGCAGGATGAGGAGCCATTCGAAACATCTCGGAACACTTCGGCTCTCTTCGGTTCCACGAACTATAGCTGGGAGCGGCTCTTTTAGGTTCATGAACTAGGCTGGACTGGTTACTTGTGTCTCGGGAACTTCTGCTCGGGAACCCAGGATGAGGAGCCACAATCCTCTTCGTGAGGAGCCATTCGGAACATCTCGGCTCTGTTCGGTTCCACTCGAGATGTGGCGCTTGCAGGCTGCTTAGCGCGGCACGTTTTTAAGTACGAGATTCTAATCCCGTATAATTATTTCTTGTGGCTCAGATATTGGCTGTTAGTGTTTGTTCCACCACTTTCCTCTTAATAATATTCAGACAACGCACTGCACTTCCAACCACCGCAGAAACATGCAATTGTGATTGCTAGGCCTCTAATCTTTTGGTGTTAAAAGGTTATTTTAGCTGCCTAAAAGATCCAAGTAGGTTCTAAAATACTTTTAGGCAGCTTCAATTGTACGTATTTTAATATGTATCAATTAAAATACCATACTTATTTTGCTAATTGATAATAACTCGTTAAGAGGAAATAAACAACTTTACTCACCTTTTTGCTGCAAACGTCACAGGAGCAACTCCTGTAACCACTTTTAATTAAAGACAAGTTGGAACCTGACACTTTCGGCATAATTCACGCACTGAACAAACGGGAATACCGAAATGTTTTCACAGAATGAAATCCATTTTTTTTTCTCCAGCAGATCAATGGCTACTGCCTCCTGCCTCTTGACAAACTATGGGAGTGTTGGAGGTTTTAAGGCATTTCGGGGTGTGTGATTTACAGCTTCCCGATTGTAATTTTGTTTAAGATACCGAAAAAGAGTCAGCAAATATTTTATTTTCTCGGAATATACTGAAATGCATTTTTAACCGATTTAGGGGTAAAAATACGACTTATAGATATAGCAAGTATGAAGAATGAGATTTCCACCTAATCAGTACTTTATTTTGATTAGGTGGAAATCTCATTCTTCATACTTGTATTCTTAATTCATCAATACGGACAATGAAGCTGATAGATTATAGTTATAGATATAGGTTTTAACGCCAGTTTGGACATTTTTAGGCACTATAGGACCACAGTTTCTAACCTTACAAATACATGAAATGTGTAAATACAACTTCATTTTAACTCATTCCTTCAAGAACAAAATAGGTCTTTCCCTAAAATCCGAGGGCTGGTGATTACATCTCTCCATATAGAGTTGGCGTCAAGAAGGGCACTCATTCGTAAATTAGGGCCAAATCCATGTGCGAGCCAGGTTGCATCCCCTACTCCACATATATGAGAAAAGCAGTAGGATGAGAAGAAGAAGAATTTGGTTTGTTTTATGTATTTTATTTTAATTTTTTCATCAAATAATATATTAACACAAATTTCTTAATATTCACAAACAATAGGACAATAAAAATATGTAATCAGTAGCTAACACACAATTTGACCACCTAAAACAAAAAATCAAGGACAACTTACATAAAGGCAATACTACTGTACAGCACTCAAAAATTCTGATTTTGTTACATGAACAGCAGACATTGAAATTAACATGACCCCCAAACTACTAACTGCAAGAGCACTCCCTAAAATACACAAAATAAACATACCAGTACCTACGAGGCGCATTATCAATTTTAGGAACAGTCCCACCTACAGAACTTCAATTTATTCAAAAGTTTCTAATCATTTTGCAGTTACCTCATTTTTCCATTTATTACCACGATATCACCAACATGAATTTCAACATACTGATAGCTGAATCTCAATAATAATAGCAAACTGATTAAAATCGAAAGAATTCTTTTATGACTCCTTAAATTTGCTATTGACAACAACTACTTTTCTTTGACGACTACCATTTATGAACAGGATGGTCTTCGCATGGGATCCCTTTTCCAGCATATCAGCTGGTATTTATCTTCATAAATTGTTTTGCTAACAAGTTGCTTTACATTGCGTCGACACAGATACATCTAATGGTGACAATGGCGTAGGAAAGGGCTATGAGTGGGAAGGAAGCGGAAGAGTCCCGGCATTTTCCTGGTGTGAAAATGGGAAACCATGGTAAAACATCTTCAGGGCTGCCGGCAGTGAGGATCGAAACCACTATCTTCTGAATGCAAGCTCACAGCTGAGCGCCCCTAACCACAGGCAAGTCACCCTTGGAAGTATTATTTTAAGAAGTAGTACAAGTACAACTGGGCAATCACCCCTTTTTAACACTAATCAGAAGGAAAAGAAAGTAGTGGTTTGATTCTTCGAAAAATGACCAAAGAATTAGGATTGATTAAGGGGGGTGAGGGTAAAAATATACTCTGCATATTGCAAGCGTGATAACATTATAAGGAAGTAGAAATTATGCAAATGTTACGTGGAATTCCTTTCTGAGGACAGATGTGATAACTCCGATGTCCAGGAACACATCAATACGCCCCCAGAAGTACATTTACTTTTTATTACATAATAAAGAGCAGCACTCACCATTCTCCATTGCTTTAGAAGCTACTAGCATTGCTACCGGCCAGTGTAAAATGGAGTGTGAAATAATTCCCAGCAATGATAAGAATTACATACCGTCATCAACCAGCGCATAATAAAAGCACAAGTAAATACACCCTGTAAAGGAGTATACTGTCCGCACGCCAAGAAAGAAACATCATTTAGTAACTGTAACCTAGTTTTACATATCCAGGCCAATCTCTGTATGAGAACAGTGGCCCTTCTGGGGCCACACTCCCTTTGAGAGGATTTTTTCTATGGCCGTGGTGGATAATCTCTGTATGGCAAGAAAAAACAAAAACATAATTCTGTGCCTTTCTTAGTTCCCAAGTAGACATGTTGGCAGTCTTGTGCACCATCTGATCACGCCGTCCATGAGAGGTCCGCCAACCCACACGGATCAGTAAATATATACTCACCACAACACGAATACTTACCTTGTGGAGTCTACAGGAACAGGCTGAAAACTGCCTGGATCTGAACTCGTGCCTCTTAAATTACAGGGAGGAAATGGTAGAGGCATAACCCCCAATAAAAGGAAAGTGATCCAATAAAAGGGTTTATTAACATAAAAATGAAATTAAATGAGTCAATGAACAAAAGCTGGGGATACAAATAACAAATAATATGCATATTCTGTCCAAGGAATAACATGTGCATAGTCAATATTTCCTTTCAATTCAGAAAAAATTATCTTTTACACACACTAACAGAGTTGTCATGGAAGCGTTGCGATGAGTGAGAATTACATCAATAAAACAAACCTTTTCGCGAAACATGAAGTCAAAATAGGAAGCACCCCCTTTCTCTCTGTGAAAAGTAGAACAGGTGCAAAAGAACACATAACTCAGAAAATTGCATAATGGAGTATACAGAAATGATAGGCCTCAACAGCTACGTCCATTCAAAAGACGCAGGCCACTATAACAATAGCTCCATTGAGACTCACATCCCCAGCTATCAGAAAGGCACCGAGAAGCAAAACTCCGGCCGGAAAAAAAAAACAATAAAAAAAGTAGGAAGATGATAGGTAGCCATGGTTACCGAGATCAATAAATATCTCAAACAATGAAACATGTTAACTGAAAGAAAATATTTTTAAAATAAGCCGAAAAGAAATGCAATAAAGAAAATAAGGAAGGCACAAAAAATATATTCGCGAGATATGGAAACCAACACAAATCTCATCCATCAATGCACAGTCACACGCAGACACAACCTAGAGACCAATATGAGCAAATCCAAATAAGTATAGGGGTCAAGCTAGGATACGAGAATGCTCGCACTGCATGACAAATAAAACCAGAGGCTTGTGAGCTTGAACAAGGTACACATATCACAATGTCGGATGGCCGCGCAGCAACCCAGGCTCACCCCAAATACAATAGTGATCCACACACATATAACGCACGATACATTCCATACTCATATCACCTCTCTTTTGGTGAACATGAGATGTGTATCATTAGCGTCAAAACATATCAAAATTTATAATGTCCAATAATGGACCATTTATATTGGTATTACAAGCTCAGCCAGTCGTAGACTAGAAGAGAATTAAACAGGGTCTCAAATCAAGGTCACAGGTACACACATAATTTACACAGTTCGGTGTCAATCTCCGCTCTCGCATATAGTAAAGATACACATGGAACAAGCAATATGTAAATTAAAAAAGAGGTCTGCAGCGACCAAAAGATAGAGATCTGCAGAATAGAATCTCACAACGCAAGATCACAATAACTATGACAAACCCAAAAGAAAAATGTAAATAAATACCTTAAAAGTTTTGTAGAATGAAATCTGCAGATTATGTAATAATCAACATTACCCCAGCGACAGTCATTCTGCGCACAGATGTTTGCGATACAAGTGGTGACCCGGAGCACTAATGTTCAGGTGCGCAAGATATAGTTTCAATGAATTCAGATAGGGAAGGAAACCAGTCGCAAATATATTTTTCATTTACCTGTTATCTATGGCGATATTAAATATGTTACATTATTTTAAAAAAGAAACACCTTTGTACCAATATCTTTGAACATACAGCCACCATGAAAATGTACAGTAAGTGTGATTACTGAAAGTACTTTAACGAACTCTGCAAAGTGTGATGTGTTAGTCTCACACATATATACATTCAGCTGAATAACTCTATACATAAAACAACGTCCTGAATGATTCATCTTCGTCGAGCCAAATATTTTTTATGCAATTATTTACATATGCAATGATCTTCTTTGCTTTAATGTTTCTATCTCAATTCCCATTCCTTTTTTCATTTTCTTCATTCAGATAATATTTAATTAAAACATTTAATTCTTTATAAATGAACACATCTCTACACTTTACACATACAAGAGGGAGTGACACTTTTGTCTCGAGAACACGGCGTGGAGCCGCTCGGAACGTTTCAGCTCTCTTCGGTACATCACGCAGTGCGTGGAGCCACTTGGATTGTTTCAGCTTTCTTCGGTACAACATGAACCAGGCTAGACTTGGCTAGCATAAGGCGCCACTGCGAAGTAACGCGCAGGAGAAGGTTCACGCACAGTTTTTATATGTCTGTGTTCATATTTTCTAGGCTTTATTAAAGTTTTCCTGTGATTAAGAGTGCCGGGGGGCCGATGAACTCGATGTTAGGCTCCTTTAAACAACAAGGATCGTCATCATCTAAGAGTGCCGTAGTGGATAGGCGTAATTATCTTGTTTGTGTTCGGGTTCTCTAGGCATTTTAAAGTTTTTTTAAAGTTTTCCTGTGATTTATAAGAGTGTCGTAGTCAGTTGAAGATATTATTACTGAACGGGTGGATAGTCGTAATATATCTTGCAATAATGGATAGGTATAATTGTAATTTCTGCAGCGAGTCATTTAGTGTACATAAAAACTTACTGAGGCACATTAGTACCAAACACCGTGGCAACCAAAATGAGAGTTTTAAGTGCAACTTGTGTGATTTCTCCACTGCAAGACGTGGCAATCTTACGCGGCATACATTCAGCATGCATGAAGAGGTTTCCGCAAAATTTCAGTCAAAAATACTTTCCCCATTATGTAAATATGACTGTGCATCACGAAGCGAGATGCTTCGGCATTACTCGTCGCAACATGATATAGATGTAGTTAATAGGTAGGTAGGTAAGGGTTATTCTGCCCGAAGGCAGGTCCGAACCTCCGCAGAGGTGTTCCTGAGCCGGAGTTTACGTGCGGTAGGGTGGCCAGTTCCTTTCCGCTCTTCCATTCCCTTACCCCCTACCAACAGCGTGTATCAACCCATCCAACTCCTGACCACGCCCAATGTTGCTTAACTTCGGAGATCTCACGGGATCCGGTGTTTCAACACGGCTACGGCCGTTGGCATGTAGTTAATGAAACTGTGGAATTTTCTAGTGAGAGTGATTTCTATAACTGGAAATCGAAGGTCAAAAAAGATCATCTATGCGAGTTTGTATGCAGCAGGGGACGTTGGGTTAGAACTACAGATAACTGCTCAAAATTGCCATTCCACTGTCATCGTAATGGTGTTCATAAATCAGGAGGGCAAAACGAGCGCCACCAGAAAATATTGGGAAGTAACAAAATTGATGGATACTGCCCAGCCAGCATGGATGTCACATGTCATCCTTCTGGCGAAGATGAGGTTTCATTCTGCAATACGCATGTAGGACATCAGGCTGAGCTAGCCCGGTTAAGACTTTCAAAATCAGAAAGGGACGAAATTGCAAGGAAAATATCACTGCAGATTCCCTTTGACTGCATTTTAGACTCTGTTAGGTCTTCAATTAAAAGCAGCGAATTAGAGCGCAGCGATTTAATATCAAATAAAGATCTTCACAACATAGCGAGAGATTATAACTTTAAAGCCGAGGCAGTTAGACATGCGAATGACAGCACGAGTGTGTGGACTCTTGGGTGAAAGAAATGCAAGAAATAGATTCTGTAGTCCGGTTCTACAAACCTCAGGGAGTTAGTTTGGAAGCCCATCCACAGCTGCGCGAAGAAGACTTTGTCTTAATTGTAATGAATGAGGCGCAGATTGAAATGTTACGCGATTATGGAAACAATTGTATTTTCATGGACAGCACACATGGGCTTAATTCTTACGGATTTGAACTGACAACTCGTCTTTTGTTGGACGAGTTATTTCAAGGCTTTCCTTGCTCGTTCATGTTTTCGAACAGAGGAGATCTTCCGATTATGGAGATTCTTAACAGTTGTTCTGGATACTCTCCGTGCTCCACTTCAACCAAAAGTACTTATGTCTGATATGGCAGAAGTATTTCATAATGCCTGGTTGAAAGTTATGAAACCACCTCAACATCGACTGTTCTGCTCATGGCATGTAGATCGAGCGTGGAGGAAAAATCTTTGCAAGATTAAAGGACGTGAAAAACAAGCCAAAATCTATAAAATCATTAGAACGCTAATGCAGGAGAGAGATGAAGAGGCCTTTCGAAAGATGTTTGACGAGGCTCTACGGCTTCTGAAAGAAGACCCAGACACCTTAGAATTTGGTATATATTTTGAAAATAATTATCGGGCATCTGCTCCAAGCTGGGCGTATTATTATCGTCAACACTCAGGTCTCAATACAAACATGCACTTGGAGAGAATGCATGGAGTGATCAAACATATATATCTAAAGGGAAACAAGCCCAAACGATTAGATATTACCATCCATGCTCTAATGAGGTATCTAAGGGACAAACTCTATGATAGACTTATTCATCTGAATAAAGGTAAAGTGACCTCAAAGCTTTCGGCAATAAGGCAACGCCACAAATCGTCATTTCAGCTAGACCCTGAAGATGCAATATATGACAATAATGTGTGGATAGTGCAGTCAAAACATTCCAACAAACTCTACGAAATAAGGCGAATGAGTGAAAGCTTGTGCAGGTGCGAATTGCTTTGTACCGAGTGCGAGACATGCCTCCACGCATTCACTTGCAGCTGTCCAGATTCATCAATCAAGTTCAACATGTGTAAACACATTCATTTGATATGCAGAATAGCAAGTAGAGAGCCTTCGAGTGCAGCTGAATCTACAGACAATAATTTAATCATCCACGAGGCAACCACTACAGATCGAAAACAACGTGCAATAATCCAAGAACTCCAATGCCCTGGAGCAGCAAAGGCATGTGACAGTAAAGCGAAGAGGCGAGAAATGTTACTGGATAAATTCAGGCACATCCTAGATGAGGCTGAACCCGATGAAGACTTCGACATTAGTGATAAACGTCTGCAAAATTTATTGCCAACCATTCGGGCCCGCAAATCTGCATCTTCACTACCTCCAGTTTCACCAGCAAAAAAAATCTAAATTTGAACCTCAGAAAGATTTAAGCCAACCAAGAAACCTCATAAAAAGATGTCGTTATCCATCGCAAAGCCCACAGCCACAGAAGAGCAAGACATTGCAATAAAATTACTGTTACCTAAATCTGAACGGCAGTGATCAATCATGGGTCTTCTAAACACAGTAGAAGGTGATAAATAGCAATATTTATATTATAATTATTGGCAGGAATGTACTCCAAAAATAGTTCTCAATTAGCTACTAATAGACCGGTAATTAAGTTAGTGAAGTGTGTGATTTGTGAATTTAAAAACTCAAATTCTTACATAGAGTATAAACTTGAAGTATGACATCTGGAATCATTTTTCTTCAGTGGGGTTTTTCGAACTGACAACTGGAACTCAAGTCCATGATAAATATGCGCAGTTTCTGGGGTGGGGGACAGATTTTATTTGTATTATTCCTTAAGAATGAAGGAAATTCATACTTAAACGTGGCGTGCTAAGCAGCCTGCAAGTGCCACACACACCGCAACAACTGACGTACGCAGTGTATACTTTGTGGAATCAAAGAGAGAGGAAACGTTCCGAGTGGTTATACACGACGCGCTCCCGAGACAAGGGTGAACTGGTATGCTTTAGAAGAACAATATATATTGCAAGAGCTACAGTTTTATCGCTGTCAGTGAATCGCCTTCCTTTGCTCTTACGAACAAAGTTTTTCACCTGACCCTTAAAAAAATCCTTTCAGTATGAGCTGCAATTAAGACTTTACTTTTCTCTAAACCTGCACACCTCACCCTTCAATTTGTATAACATCATTATTAACACTTTTAGGACACCTTGCAGAAGTCTGTCTGTTGGCTGCACCTGAGCAGTACTGGTGGATGGAGATGTTCCATTTCTTCTCCTTCTCCTCTCTTCCTCTTGCGTGAACTCCCTCCTTTTCTTGATCTCAAAACGCCCTTCACGCTGCTGCCGGCAAGATTTTGTGTTGGCACAGAATTGGGTTTTAGCCTTTAAAAAAAAAAGAGTTCATTGAAACAAAGTTCATATTCATATTAATTATACACATTGCTTTTTGAATAATTCCATGTTCTAGTACTAGGAAACGCAAAACGGGCATGCTATAATAAAACAGCATATAAATTACAAGAATATAATGAACTGTTGTGAAATACCATTCAATTTCATACTAGATGTGAAACAGCCCCAGATGTATAATTATACTATTAATTTTTGTGGTTCATGGTGTGGGTTACTGCTGTCACCTCCTACTTCAAGAACCACAGGTAACGGCTGAGTGGCCTATAACCTGGTCCTCAGACTCAAGATACCCTAACATTTTCAGTGTAATGGCCTGCTTTGCGCTCAGGTGGCTATGACCCATTAAGGGAGAGGTCCTCACTAGGACCAGAAGTAAGTTAGCATCCTGCTTCACAGAGTGGTAGTAAATAGAAATGGCATATGGCTTTTAGTGCCGGGAGTGCCCAGGGACAACTTTGGCTCGCCAGGTGCAGGTCTTTTGATTTGACACCCATAGACGACCCATGCGTTGTAATGAGGATGAAATGATGAAGACGACACATACACCCAGCCCCAGTGCCAACTGAATTAACCAATGGTGGTTTAAATTCCTGACCCAGCTGGGAATCGAACCCAGGACCCCTGTAACCAGAGGCCATCACGCTAACCATTTAGCCATGGAGCCGGACATAGAGTGGTGGTGGTGGTGATTATTTTTTTTTTGCTAGGGGCTTTACATCGCACCGACACAGATAGGTCTTATGGCGACGATGGGATAGGAAAGGCCTAGGAATGGGAAGGAAGCGACCGTTGCCTTAATTAAGGTACAGTCCCAGCATTTGCCTGGTGTGAAAATGGGAAACCACGGAAAACCATTTTCAGGGCTGCCGATAGTGGGATTCGAACCTACTATCTCCCGGATGCAAGCTCACAGCCGCGCGCCTCTACACGCACGGCCAACTCGCCCGGTGATTATTGTTTTAAGAGGAAGTACAAGTGGGCAACCATCCTCTATATAACACTAATCAGAGAGAAAAAAAATGGAAGGGGTCCGACACTTCAAAAAATGAAGGTATCAGCCAAATGAAGACAAGGGCCATGAAGAACATAAACGTGAAAAATGTCCTAAGCCTCCATACATAGGGCCTATTGCCGTTGGGGTCGGAAAAGAACAAGAGTTGATCAAGGGAGGTTGGATAGGATAGATGAAAGTGAGAAGCCTGGCACAAGTAAGTGGAAGCAATTCCAGGACTCAGCTAAGGGCCCCTTGGTCACGAACCCACGTTCCAAAGTTCAGAGCCCCTGGGGCCCCTTTTAGTCACCTCTTATGACAGGCAGGGGATACCGGGTTTGCTATTCTACCACCCTCAACCACAGGGGAAGTAGACTAAGCTTGGAACACTTCAAGCAAGCCTCGGACCTATGGAAACAGGCGTACGATATAGAAAGAGAATGGGTGGCACACAGTGATGCGGTAGTAAAAGCAACAAGGGAATGCCTAGGAACAACCCTCTGTAAAGATAGTAAAAAGCAAAATCTTGTCGGAATAACAAACTGAGGGCAGGTTTCAGCGTTCAGTTACCACGGGCCAAGTACGCAGTGTATCTGCGCTCCATACGGTGGAGCTTGTGATAGGTATCGCACTCTTACCTGTCTTCAGAGAAAAGAATCGCTGACATGTTTCTGCTGCAAGTAATATTTACTCCTCATTATGAGTAGTGAATTGTTAAGTTTGGTGCATTCATTATATAATATTATTAATAATAATAATAATTAATTGAAAGAAACCATACTTTAATGTGCAAAATATTCATGTTTAAATTATGTGTATGTTATTCTAGTGTAACTTAAAAGAATTATGAACTGTAATTTAATCTTATGACCATTGACTGCAATAAAATACTAAATTATTTATTATTAATAATATTATTATTATTGCTTAACTCACAGAGACTTGCAGACTGAATGCTGAAGGGCATAACCATCTGTAGCTATGTATGTGTACTGTATGTAATATTCATTTTGTCTTCAGGCAGTAAAGGGAAGTTAAAAGTTTTATACACAAGAACTATTTATCATCATAAAGCATGAATGAAAATCCACAGCCTGTTTCCAGTCGTCCAACCGGGTCAGGAATGGAATGAAGCCCCCATCTAGGGATGAGGATAGGAATTGTGCCGGCTGCCTAAGCCTGTCGCACTCGTCTGGGGCAATGATCAATGAATGACAGATGAAATGAAATGATATTGGAGAGTGTTGCTGAAATTAAAGATGAAAGGGGAAACTGGAATACCCGGAGAAAAACCTGTCCCGCCTCTGCTTTGAGAGCGTTGAGAGGCCGGCGCGCTGCCACCTGAGCCACGTAGGCACTCATAAAGCTGAAAATTACAGGCCAGTCAGTTTGACATACACTGAATGTAAGGTTTGGGAAAGCATTACCTCTGATTATATTAGACATGTTTGCAAAATTAATAACTGGTTTGATAGAAGTCAGTTTGGGTTTAGGAAAGGTTATTCCACTGAAGCTCAACTTCTAGGATTCCAACAAGATATAGCAGATATCCTGGATTCAGGAGGTCAAATGGACTGTATCGCGATTAACCTATGTAAGGCAGTTGATAGGGTAGATCATGGAAGACTACTGGCAAAAATGAGTGCAACTGGACTAGAAAAAAGAAAGTGACTGAATGGGTGGCTATATTTCTAGAACATAGAACTCAGAGTATTAGAGTAGGCAAAGCTTTATCTGACCCTGTAATAATTAACAGAGGAATTCCTCAAGGCAGTATTATTGGACCTTTATGTTTTTATGTGTAAAGTCCGACTCGTTGGCTGAACGGTCAGCGTACTGGACTTCGGTTCAGACGGTCCCGGGTTCGATTCCCAGCCGGGTCAATGATTTTAACCTTAATTGGTTAATTCCAATGGCACGGGGGCTGGGTGTATGTGTTGTCTTCATCATCATTACGACGCGCAGGTCGCCTACAGGAGTCAAATAGAAAGACCTGCACCTGGCAAGCCGAACCCGTCCTGGGATATCCCGGCACTAAAAGCCATACGACATTTCATTTCATATGTGTAAAGAAGTGGAGTCAGGGATAAGGCTTTCTGCAGACGATGTTATTCTGTACAGAGTAATAAACAGTGGCGTATGCTGAGATTAAGACATGGGCTACCACTAGACTTAGGTTACCTCTTTTCGATGGTTGGTTTAGTGAACGTCAAGCCTTCAGCGTTTTGAGCTGCAGCCAGTAGCCAACGAAGAAGCCTGCTGTGTTGTGAAGGCTGCTTTACAGGCTATTGCACCGGACTCTGCTACTGCCAATGCTCAACCCCTGATCAGTGGAGATGGTAGCCTAAGGTTTAGCAAATGAAAGTCCGGCTTTGTGGTTAAATGGATACAACGTTTGCCTTTGGTCTGATGGCCCCAGTTCAGTTTCCAGAATCAACCCCCTTATACTGTTAATTCCCCTGGCTTGGGGACTGGGTATGTATGATGTCTTTGCCATTCATTTTATCCCCATTAGGTCAACACCAAGCCTGTATAGTTGCCATGCCCCATTTTTTTCTATTTTGCTTTACGTCGCACCGACACAGATAGGTCTTATGGCGACGATGGGATGGGAAAGGCCTAGGAAAGGGAAGGAAGCGGCCGTGGCCTTAATTAAGGTACAGCCCCAGCATTTGCCTGGTGTGAAAATGGGAAACCACGGAAAACCATCTTCAGGGCTGCCGACAGTGGGGTTCGAACCCACTATCTCCCGGATGCTAGCCCACAGCTGCACGTTCCTAACCACACGGCCAACTCTCCCGGTCTCATTATTATTTTTATTATTATTTTACAGCATTCGTACCCATCGTTCACTGGTTAATTAGCTTCCTCGGGAGATCAGTGGTGGTGTCCGACCCATGATCATGGGTTCGATTCCAACCAACAAAAGAAAACGCTAAACCTGAAAGGTGGCATTTCATTTTAACAGATTTACCAATGAAAATAAAACGATATTGCTCATCTAACAGCAGCCCTGCAGTCTCCTCCTACAAGGAGTAAACGGGAGTGAGGAATTGCCACACTCTCTTACCTATATCATTCAGAAGTATGAGGTGAGGAAGTATATAAGATGAATAACGCATGGTTGATAGTTAGCAGTGGCGAACTGACGGACCGAAGCCTAGCACACCTATCCTCCGCCGGTCCTCGCTCCTATCCGATATCCAGCAGCAAGCTGCGTGTGGCGAGTTGAGGGGAAAGGGGCACGAGCCTGGGCTGCAATATCAGTCTCCGATGCCTTGCTCTCAGAAATATGTGCGATGTTTTTTCTCACTGCTTTCAAGTTTTGTAAATGGAACAATGTTTCAGATGTGCTTTAGACTTCCATCATTCTCAATGGAGATTTGAGCTTCACTGATAGCCTTGGTAGCCCTCTGTATATGCCAATGGTAATAAATAAGTTACAAGCTTGTGAGCAACTGCAAAATAACCTATATAATGTTGTGAGATGGACCGTATGCAACGGTATGATGATAAACAGGGTTAAAAGTCAGGTTGTGAGTTTCACAAATAGGAAAAGTCCTCTCTGTTTTAATTATTGCATTGATGGGGTCAAAGTTCCTTTGGGGGATCACTGTAAGTACCTAAGTGTTAATATAAGGAAAGATCTTCATTTGGGTAATCACATAAATATCATATTGTAAATAAAGGGTACAGATCTCTGCACATGGTTATGAGGGGGTTTAGGGGTTGTAGTAAGGATGTAAAGGAGAGGGCATAGGTCTCTGGTAAGACACCTACTACAGTATGGATGCAGCGTATGGGACCCTTAACAGGATTACTTGATTCAAGAGCTGGAAAAAATCCAAAGCAAAGCAGCTTGATTTCTTCTGGGTGATTTCCGACAAAAGAGTAGCTTGACAAAAATGTTGCAAAGTTTGGGCTGGGAAAACTTGGGAGAAAGGAGACGAGCTGCTCGACTAAGTGGTACGTTCTGAGCTGTCAGCAGAGAGATGGCGTGGAATGACATTAGTAGACGAATAAGTTTGTGTCTTTAACAGTAGGGAAGATCACAAAATGAAGATAAAGCTGGAATGCAAGAGTTGTTTATAAGAAGAGGAGATAGGGATTGGAATAACTTACGAAGGGAGATGTTCAATACATTTCCAATGTTTTTGCAATCATTTAAGAAAATGCTAGGAAAACAACAAATAGGGAATCTGCCACTTGGGCGTCTGCCCTAAATGCAATTCAGTAGTGACTGATTGATTCATAACTTTATGGAGTCTTGGTTGTAGGCGGCTCCACATCGTTCATAAATAAACCAGCCCTCATAGATAATAAGATTTATTTACACCACACAGTTTTAGTTTAGTACACCTTTGCATGTGAGCCGAATGAAGCTATACCCTGATGCAATGTTGCATCGTGCACAAGGGTGCGTTCTGTATGAGGGGCGAGTTCACTCTTCCTGATGCCGCCACATCACCCCCCCCCCCCCGCCCACGGAGAAGGAAAGTTCACAAATCGAATGGACGGGCAAAGCGAACTCTGCGTCCTGATCGTGTTGTGTACTTTCTGGGTGGTGATGACGCATCAGGTAAGTCAGGTGTAGAAGAAGTGCTAGGTTGACTGGATGAAATGGGGGTAGCAGATGTGTCAGGTGTGTTGGTGCGGGTAGGAACAGGAAGGTTTGTTTCTATGTATGCAGGTTTCACACGGTCTGTACTCACTACTACTTCCTTGTTTCCTTTCATTAGCGTCAAAGTCTTCTCATTACGGCTGACTACAGGGTAAGGACCAGAGTATGGGGGTTGCAAGGGAGGCTTCACATGATCAACTCTCAGGAAAACATGGGAGGCAGTTGCCAAGTCTTTGAAGACGAATATTTTCTCTTGACTATGGCGGGAGGCAGGAACAGGTCTTAGTTCGGCCATTACCTTCCTTAGGTGATATACAAAATCCGCAGGGTCAAGTGGAGTAGGAGAACTGGGCGAAGAAGTAACCATTTCTCCAGGGAGGCGTAGAGGCTCCCCAAAAACTAGTTCGGCGGGGGAAGCTTTCAGATCTTCCTTTAGAACCGCATGCCAAGTAACACTAGGGGTAAAGCTTTTATCCACGTTGCACTATGACACATCAGAGAAGCTTTTAGCTGTCTATGAAGACGCTCCACCATACCGTTAGCGGATGGGTGGTAGCTGGTTGTACGGATTTTTGTTGTACCAAATTGTGTCATAAGTCTGCGAAAGAGTGTAGACTCGAATTGTCTTCCTTGGTCAGTAGTTATACGAGTTGGGAGACCAAATCGGGAGATCCAACCACTTATTAGCGTATCGGCTGTTTCTTCAGCAGTGATGCTGCGCATCGGCCATGCCTCTGGCCAGCGAGTAAATCTGTCAACAGCAGTGAGGATATAATTATAGCCTTCGCAGACAGGCAGTGGACCAACAATATCCAAGTGAATGTGGCTGAAACGGCCTGTGGGTGCTCCGAAATTCCCCAAAGGAGATATATTATGCCTCGTCACTTTATTGCGTTGACACGACAAACAAGCACGAGCCCAGGCACGAGTGTCTTTCTGAATAGATGGCCAAACAAATCTATCTGAGACTAGACGAGAGGTGGCTCGAATACCTGGGTGGCTTAAGTTATGGAGCTTGTCAAAGAACTTGCGTCGAAAAGGAAGTGTCAGGAACGGACGAGGTTTTCCTGTTGATGTATCGCATACAATGGTAGTCATGGTGCCCGGAAGGGTTACTTTTTCTAATGTCAGCGAAGTACCACCATGCAATAAGGCTTTGAGTTCATCATCGTCCGCTTGGGATCGAGCCAGCGCAGCGTAGTCATCTTCTAGTGAGATGGCTTCAACACGAGACATTGTATCAGCGACAACGTTATCTGCTCCCTTTATATGCTGAATATCAGTTGTGAACTGGGATATGAAGGACAGCTGATTTAGTTGGGCTGGGGGTAGTTTTTCTCTGCGTTGAGAAAATGCATAAAGCAGAGGCTTGTGGTCCGTATATATGGTGCAGTGTTGTGCTTCCAGTATATAGCGGAAATACAGGACAGCCTCGTACACAGCTAACAGTTCCCTGTAATAGGCCGGCCACGTTGTTTGACGCGCTGAAAGCTTCTTACTGAAAAATGCTAGGGGCTGCCAATGGTGTCCAACTTTCTGTTGCAAACACGCTCCAACTTGAGTATTTGATGCATCGGTAAAGAGACCTAGAGGCGCATCTGGCAATGGATGAGCGAGTTGAGTGGTTTGCGCTAGGCTTTCTTTGCATTCGTGGAAAGCACGTTGCAATTCTGGAGTCCAGGGGACAGGTTTAGAACCTTTAAGCTTAGAATTGGCTAGGACGTTCACCAACGGCGCCTGCAATTCAGCCGCATGTGGTAGGAAACGTCTGTAGAAGTTGACCATGCCCAGGAACCGGCGGAGGCCCTGGACAGTCTTCGGTAGAGGGTATTCCAAGAGAGACTGGATTCTCTCTGGTGGAGGTTTTGTACCGCCCTTTGAGAGCCGATAGCCCAAGAAGGTTACCTCACTTGCACCTAATACGCACTTGGATGGATTTATGACTACACCGTAATCAGCTAATCTCTGGAAAAGTATGCGGAGATGGTGCATATGCTCTTCAGCATCCCGTGAGAACACCAGGATATCGTCGATATACGGGAAACAGAAGTTTAAATCTCTAGTGACCTCATCCATAAAACGCTGGAAAGTTTGTCCAGCATTTCGCAACCCAAACGACATATAGGGAAATTCAAACAGCCCAAAAGGGGTTGTTATGGCTGTTTTGCAAATGTCACTGGGGTTAATTGGAATCTGTTGGTAGGCCTTGATAAGGTCAAATGTACTGAAAATGGTTGACCCAGCAATGTTATGGCAAAAATCTCCTATGTGTCGTACCGGGTAGCGGTCGGGTATTGTTCTTGCGTTCAATGCCCGGTAATCGCCACATGGACGCCATGAGTTGTCCCGCTTAGGTGCAAGGTGCAAGGGTGAGGACCAGGGACTATTAGAAGGTCTCGCTGTACCACACCTTACCATGTCCTCGAATTCTTTCTTCGCTATCTGCAATTTTTGGGGTCCTAGACGACGAGGTCGACAAGAGACTGGTGGGCCTTCGGTTGTCCTAATGTGATGTACAGTATTGTGTTTAATATCACGTTGGATCCCAGGTGGGCGAGTAATGGACTGAAACTCAGCGAGCAACATGCTGAAAGGTGAGTCGGTGGATACTGCAGCAGTCTTTACGCTGGCCTGTTCGATAGAGGCTACAGATGCCTTAACGTGTAGGACGGTGGTGCCGTCGAGGAGGCATCTGTTACGGCAGTCAGGGAGTAAGTTATAGTAAGCCAGAAAATCAGAACCAATGATGGCTGTGCTAACATCAGCAATGACAAATTGCCAACGAAAGTCACGACGTAAACCAAGGTTGAGGTTCATGGAAAGGCTACCATATGTCCTGATTGTACTACCGTTTGCAGCGCTCAGCTCATACCCAGAAGCTTTGCAAGTGCTTCCCAGAAGCTTACGCGGGAAACAGCAAAGGTCAGATCCGGTGTCAATCAGAAATTTTGCTTTGGTATTCTGATCAAAAATAAATAGACGGCGGCCCGATGTAGAACAGACAGTTGCCGTCTTCACTGGCTGTTCGTTCCGTTTTCCGCCTGCCAGGAACAGGGACTAGTACATTTTACAGCTTTATCTTGGAACTTTTTGTGGTACCAACAAAGCCGGCTCTGTGGAGTAAGGGAACGGTCACGGCTTTTAGCTCTCCTTTTACTGTGACTCCTGCCTCGGGGCTGGTTACGGGCCAGGGCATCGACTTTACGTGTCAATTCCTCCATCTGGGCAGCTAAAGTGTTCGGCGCAGCTGTAGCATGTACGGCCAAGTGGCTATATGGTGGTGTGACAGTAGGTGAGAGTTCCAAGATCTTGTCTGCAAGCTCTGCTATATCAGCTAGAGGCATTAACTGGGCCGCTAATATAGCCTGCAAGTGCTGGGGTAGTCGACGCATGAAAAGTTGTTTTAATATACTTTCGTCATGAAGTGAGCTACCGGCTAATGACTTTAAGTGACGTAAAAATTCTGATGGTTTCCTATCACCGAGTTCTTCGTCGCCAAGAAGTTGGCGAACTCGTTGCTCTTCGGATATGGAAAGACGACGGGCTAGTTCAGATTTTAGTTTTTCGTAACGTCCTGTGGTAGGAGGGTTAATGACAATGTCTTCTACCTCGGCTATGACCTTGGTGTCAAGCTGTGAAATTACATTATCAAATTTAGTCTGGTCGGCCGTGATGCCTGCGAGCCTGAATTGAGTCTCAACCTGGGCGAACCAAACAGTTGGTCTGTCATACCAAAACGGTGGTAGCTTTGCAGAGATTTTGGCAACTTGGCCAACATTGCTAGATGTAGCATCGGTACCAGTAGACTCATGCTCCTGGAGCCGGGCTAGTAATGCTTCGTTCTGCTCTTGCAAAGGCTTCGTCAAAGCAATAAGTTGTTGGAGTTGGTTCTGCAAGTTGTTATTTTGTTCCTCCAAAGCTTTTAATCGATCCTCCGCCATAATCAAGATGGGTACACAACACAAGGGCAAGGAGAAAAAGAATTCTGAAAATACCGGACAAGGTGACAAAGAAGTAGTCAGAGGTGAATGAAGATGTGAGGATGAGCAACACAAGCACAAATTTACAAATAGTTTGAAACAATCTTATAGGTTAGCTGGAAACTAAATATTATGCAAGTAGGCCTAGCATATGATAAGAGATTCACAAACATATAAACTATAAGTTAACAAAATAATCTTGCAGATGTTACACACTGATTTTGGTTATATATGAAAATATTAAGCATAAACCGTGGGTTCCAATGTCCATTTTAAGTCTTGAGGAATGTCCATATAATGCAACTGTATGTTATACCTGTAATGTAACAACTTAGAAACCACTAAAAGGCACGATATATATATATATAGCACAACAATTCAAGCAGTTGTAATGCATGAGAAGTAGGTTATTTTTAAGTAATTTTACTTGTTTGAACAGCAAATAAGGTAGGCCTATGTTGTGGAGTAGTCTGTATCTTAGGCCTTAATTAGCAAAAAGAGAAAGAAAATTGCACAGAAGATTGCTGGATTACGTACATCAATTTAACACCAAGATTGTAACTATGGTTAGAAAACTAGGTACTGTCCACTGTAGGCCTATAAAGGCTCCTCATCCTGCGTTCCCGAGACACAAGTGTAGACAAGTCGCCAAGATAGGCCACTTCGGCGTGAAGTTTAGTACCTTTGTTTCCCTGTGCTTTTTTCTGTGTCACACACCCTTATTTTCCCCCTTCTCACCTGCTTTACATTGTTACGTTCCATACAAGAATTTACATGACATGACATGGTGCTCCATATATTTTGTTCTCTCCACAAGTTTATACCTATCATTATTGCGTGCTGTTCTGGCTTTCATCTTTGAATCCAGTGCAAGTTTTGGTTGTATGTGAACAGTGAACCCTTAGACTGCTTTCAAGACATAGGTTTTTTCAACCCTCTATAATATGTGCAAAATGCACTTATCCTATGTTTTTTGGACTCTATTTGGCGTGTGATCTCCTTTTTATACGCATAGTGGCTGGACGACAGTAAAAAAAGTCCGTAAGTATCAAGGAGAAGAAGTAGAAGAAGAAGAAGTCTTAAGTAATACATCCTTTCCTAAATTCAGCCTGTTCTACTGACTGTTAGAAATCAAATTTGTACTTCAAGAGTTGATTTTAAGTGGTTGAAAAACATTCAAATATCCGGTTTTGTTTCGAAGTAGCTGGTATGTTGTTATATAAGGCCAATTGTTCAGCTTATTCCGTTATGAAAGTTACGGATTTTCTTCATTGAGGAATTGTGATTTATGTCTTTTTACACTGCGTCCACAACCTCTAACATATTGTCGGTAATGTTCAAGTTCAATAATGTACATTTGCTAAATGTATAGATCTCAAGTGCGAATATTAGAAGTTAATATTAATTTAGCATTAAAAATGAATACGCATATAACTAGCTTGCTTTAGAAAACTCCCAGCCTTTGCGTTGCAAGTGCCTGCAAGTTGTGTGTAGTAGCAATCGATCACGTATCTAAATTTTGTTGAATGAGGATTTTTTTTCTTTAGAGCATCGCAGATGAAGAAATGCGGATGGTAGTTAGACAAAAAATTGCAATATTTAGTGTGTAATTTTAATTACCGATATTGTTTTGCTGTGTTATTTAACTCTGTGTGCAATTTTATAGTGAGGCTGTGAATGTTGAGTTGTTCATTACTCTGTATGATGCGACATATGGAAGTAGGGTTCAAATTCTTGAGAGGTTTCCATTTAGGATATCTGTATCTTGTTCTATCAGTGTTGTTATGGAGATTCTTCTGTATCACATCAATACCCCGCAGCAGCTATTTCTGGTATGTTTTTGTGATGATTTAGGTTACTGTCGGCTGTCTTTTTTGATTTATTGCTGTGTAAAAGATTTTCAGGAGTGAGTGGTGGTGAGATTGCATGGGGTCGAATACTAGTATCTGCAGCCCTGAAAAACGTTTCCGTGGTTTCCCCATTTTATCATTAATTAACCTTAATTAATGCCACTGCATACCTAATCTTAACCCTTTACCTTGGAGTTGTTAGTGCAACATTAAACTGCTTTCAGGAATGGAAGAACAATCTTCAGGAATAAATTCTGGCTGTAGAAACTGTAAACAGTAGTCAGAACAAGTAAACACGGTACATTTCAGTATTGTCCCCTACATTAAAATATACAAAATACAAATGAGCATGGTTTCCTGAATAGATATGTGTTGACATAGAAATGTATTCCCTGGCAATGTGTAAGAGTCTACAAAATTAGCCATAGGAACGAGCCTGTAGGAGAAATTGTAGTATTCATTGTTTGTGCAGTATGTTTACAATTACAGTAAAATATCACTAAGTGACTAATGAACACTGCAATTGGGTGAAATGAATTCTCTGGGGCACTACTCGAGGTATTCAACATATAAAGTTAAAAATTTCATGATTTTCCCGTATTGAATAGAGAAACACACAATATTAAACAGAAGGAAGGATCCACCTTTCAATACTCCGTTGTTAAGTTGTGATCACTGTGTTAGTTTTTTTTAGACATTTATGACTTAATTTTTGCACTGCTTTGCCAATTGGCTGATGATGACACTTCAAATGTGTTGAAACCGGTCCCAAATGAACAAGTTGTAACCTCTATTTGGTTCAACTTAAAATTGAGTATTGAAAGGTGGATCCTTCCTTCTGTTTAATATTGTGTGTATTCAACATAGACAATTTTCGTACCACCTGCGAAAAATAAAAACTGCTTAACATTTAAACCACTCGTTTGACATGGAACTCCCTACAAGGGGCTCTCTGTTAAACACCACTTGGTTGTGTCATTAGACATGACATGCATAGAAAAATAAAGAAAAGGCACTTAAGTAAAGTTTGCTGGCATTGTTCGATGAAATGAGCTGATAGCAGTATTGTATAAACTTTTGTCTTCATTTCAACAGAATTTTCTTCATTTTCCATTTCCAGTCTTCTGGGTAGAAATGTGAATCAAGAACCTCCTCAGTTTTTCTCTCTCCACCACTCCTTTCCTTCCTTGAATATTTTTTCTAATTTTACTCCACTCTTCTCTGTACTCTCCTTACCGTATCCATTCACCCCTTTCTGGGCATTCTCCGATGTCATTCTCCTATGACTTTCTCTGTAAATACTTACTGTGGAACTCTATCCTCTTCCATTCTCATAATGTGTCCATACCATTTCAGCTTATGTGTCTCTATCTTGCCTTTCAGTTCAGGGAATCCAATTCACTCCCTCATTTCTATGTTTCTGACTTTATCCCTTTATGCCCTCCAAATTACTTCTCTAAATAATTTCATCTTGGCCTCTTGCATTCTGTGTTCATCATGTATTTTTGTTGTCCATGGTGTGTAATACATTGGGTGGAAAATTTTCTTGCATTCCATTGGATGTCCCAGCTACATATACATCTCACACATTGCTAAAACTCATTGGCTTGTTCAAGTCTCTATCCAGTTTCTTAATTTATTTTCCATCTTCTTCAATTATTCTCCCTGAATACTTGAAGCTTTCCACAACTTCTAATGGTCTTCCATTTACTTCAATATTCCCAATTCCTTCTCTATTACCTCTCGTTACCACTACTATCGTACTCTTTTCCACGCTGATTTTCGTTCCATATTCCTCCATCTCCTGATTCCTTACATTATCTTGTTCTTGTCCTTCCATTTCATCTTCTCCACATATTACTGTCTAATCTGCAAAGAGTGAGGCCTTTGCCTCCTTGTTTCCCATTTTTTTGTTGTATACTCTTATGGATTTCATCAATGATTGTAATTAAGATTGGAGGGGATAAAACACATCCATTTTGAAGTTCTGTTTCTACTTTGAACCAGTTTGTTTGTCCTATCTTAGTATTCATACTACTTACTCACTTTTCGTTCATGGCTTTTATAATATGTTCTTCACCTCTCCCTGCCTTCTTTTTTTATCAATACATCCGAGATCACTTGCCATGGTACACTGACATATGCCTTCTCAATATCGATAATTATCATCACTGAATCCAGCCTAAATTCCCATCTGTTCAATATCATGTTCTTTAGGTTGAACAGATTGAAAACTTTTAAAATTATGTTTACACTGAGTAAGGAGTATGACACTGTATGGAAGTGAAACACAGATAATAACTGGTGCCAAGAAAAACAGAGTTTGAAGCCTTTTAAATGCCGTGTTATCAGAAGTTCTTGAAGATCATTTTGATAGAACATGTCTCAAATAAAGAGATAGTGAATAAGCTTAATGAGAGGAGAATGGTTTGAGAGAATTTGATCCTGGGAAGGAAAATTTTGATAGAACACATCTCAAAGAACTGTGAACTTGTTCAGTTAGTTTTGAAGATGATTGCAAAGGATAAAAATGGTAGGAAGATTCCAGTATATGGACCCCGGTGATCAGAGTGATATGCAAACCATACAGTCACTGAATTTTCAAGAAAGGTCATCTTGTTGCAGTTTCAGAAGCATATAAAACTGTATGTTAGATAGCTATTAATACAATATAAGGTGTCATGTAATACTATTTTTTTTTTGCTATTGGCTTTACGTTGCACCAACACAGATATGTCTTATGGCGACGATGGGACAGAAAATGGCTGGGAGTGGGAAGTGGCCGTGGCCTTAATAAAGGTACAGTCCCAGTATTTGCCTGGTGTGAAAATGGGAAACCACGGAAAACCATCTTCAGGACTGCCGACAGTGGGGTTCGAACCCACTATCTCCCGAATACTGGATACTGTCCGCACTTATGCGACTGCAGCTATCAAGCTCGGTCTTGTAATACCAGGGGTCCTTTGACTATGATCTTGATATCGACAGATAAGTTAAATTATATTTCCTATGAAAGTGATCACTGTTTTAGAAATCATATAAAACTGCAGGTCCTTAGCTTTGATTGAAGTCCTATAGGTATGATCATAATATCAACTGTCATGTAAAATTTCAGGTTTTTTGGTATGATCATAATATTTATGGTCATATAGAATGACAAGATTGTTGCTTAGTTTGTTGACAAACACCATAAGTATCAATGACATCAATAAGGTAATATATTTTTCTGGCTTATGTTTCAGTGTAAGGTCAGTGGAAGTAATCAACCATACCAGTGCATTCTAACTACTTCAGTTTGCAGTGCAAAATGGACGTGGGAGCAAAGATCAAAGCGGAACCAGCCTGGCTTGAAGGAAAAACAACTGCATCACTTGTAAGTCTCATTCCAGATAACTTCATAGAGGTCAGAAATTAACCCTTAATAGCTGAATAAGTTTGGCAGGGGCATAATTTTCTATGTGCTTCCTCAGTATTAACACCAGCAGTCACCAATTGCTGAATGAGCATCTATGCGTAGAACAACTCTGTTTTGCTTATTTGTCTGGGAATACACCACAACGCACTACACAAAGCTGCCAACTCTTAGGAACTTAAGGTTGGGCTTGGATTAGTCTGTACTTTTTACTGTCAGTATCGAAATTACTATGGTTTAGGGGTTGCACTTTCTTATTTTTCCCTTCTGATTAAAGTAGAGGATGGTTGGCCAATTGTACTTTAAAAAACTAATATCCTCCTACACTACTGCACCAGTATTAGCACCACATGTTAAAAATTATTACTCCTACCATAATTAGTGTAGAAGAAGTAAAATCACAAATCTTTCATTAGTGTTTTAGAGCCTGGATACACGAGTCTGCTAACGAAATGTCAATATAGGTGTGATTATTCTGGGTTACCCTCACATCCACAATGTGCTGGAAGATATTATGTGTTTTAAGGAACAAGCAGATTTGCCTATGACATACGAGGGATGAAACAGCTCAAAATCTGAATGTACGTTCTCTCAAAATAAGTATTTTGCTCAGATGTTGAATTCGTCTAGAAAGACAGAATAGTGATTAGTTCATTTTATTCCTCAAATACAGGTCAGATTCTATGTTATATAGAGAACCATGTCTACGGGCTCTAGAATGTATTATTTCTGAGAATGATTTCTTTTATATGCCCCTTCTTTGTGGGCTCTGACACTTTCAGGACTTAAGGCACATTAAACAGATTTTTTTCTTTCCTCTTTGTCATTATTTCCCTGTCCTTTTTGTGCATCCTTTTCATCCATTCGTTAGTTCAGCTACTCTTCTCTTCTGTATTGAATGTGTTAAGTTGGCATATTCTAGAACTTGTTACTTTAATTCACTTTTATTAGTTACTTAATTTATATGACAACATAAGCTTTTAATCACAGCCCCTCCCCCCTGTAATGCTGACAAGGTTTTATGAATCTAAGAGTGAAATTTAAATGTCTCATAGTAGATCATAAAAGATCTTCTGAAACTGCAGATATTAACTCCAACACTGCTGATTCTCCACTGACGGTGTCCTCATCCCCTCAGCTCCTCACAGAACACTAGATAACATGCTTATATTAGTGCAATATTTCATTTCTAGCTGCTTTGACTTTGGGTTACATCACATCTTTCACTGTTATATGACTGTGATAAGTCTGCTTCTTTCATGTTTATGTTTTTTATTTTACACTTGGAAGCATTGAAATATGCTGTTTCAAATAGAACTGTATTAATGTTTTATGTAGCCCCTGTGATCTCAGCAAAACCATAGTAGAGAATGTGATTCCATTATTTCAAGTAATTTTAATCTGTCTATAAACAAACTCTATGCTGAGAACAAAAAATCATTTAGAAATGTAACGCTTCTAATTGGTTCAGACAACTTTTATGATTTGATTGATATGATTGAACATATGAAAACAGTTCATACAATTTAGTGTTTATGCCTATGGCTGCGTCCTTCCAAATTCTGTGTGATATAGCCCCCATTCCATCTCTGGTATTATATCTTCTGGTATGGCTAGAAAATGTTTGGCATTTTATATTTTGTTCTCAGTCTCATCCTTTCTCTGACATAAGGAGTGAGCAAGAATAGTAACATCATTCTCAGTACAGCCATTGGTTATAACAATCCTCTGCTGGTAGAAATCTTCCTTAAACATTAGTGAAATTCTGAAAGTAACTGTAATAATGGAAATTAATGAATTAAGATGCTCACTTGTTGGTGACTGTATTTGTAGATGCGTGTTATGAGCATACCTAATATTTCTTATTTTCCACAGGAAAATTTTGAACATGTATCAGAAGTGATAGCTCTGAAAGAAGAAGTTAATTCAGAGTTAACCGAGCCAGAGTCATCGCAGGAAAACTCTCTTGAGGTAAAGTATATAATTTGATAATCCATCTTCAGATAATGGAAATGGGTAGAAAATAGCTCAACAGATACCAGGGTTTGATCCATCTTTTTAGTGCACATGATTGATAGTCCTACCGATAATATACTAATTTATGAGATTGACTGTTTACATATCTAGTTTTCACTTTTCCTTGAAGTTGTTCCATGATCTTGCGTTATGAATTGTGCAGCAGTTAGGATTATTCCAAAGAACTCTACTCTATGTCATTTGGTAGCTGGTATCATTGCTACTAATACTTTTGAACTCGTTAATTAGTTTTGAACACAAAGTAGCTGAAAGGTACATTCTTTTGTGACTGTTACAGAATATTTTACTAGTTGTTTCCAAATGAAACACCTTTGTTATCTTATTGATTATATTAATTATTGTTTTCTAAATAATACAGTAATTTATTGATACAAGTTGCAGGTGATATGCTTGTTTACTGTGATTGTTCGCTTGTATACTACACACATTGTAGCCATCTCTTGGCAAGTGAAAAATATTCTTTTTCTCCCTAATGTGGTCTGTGATGGTACTAGTACAATGTGACTTATAATATTTGTACCGGGAGGTGCACCTCAACCCTGCACATTGAAAAGAAGCGCCTTAGGGAACACTATCTATCGAACAAAACTTGAAACCACTAATGCATAAAGTTGGGACATTGATCAGAAGATGTCACTACTGAATAACTGAGTATGTTATTTTAACGTTTCCTAAACTGACTGGATTTGTTTGTTTTGTTTAGGTGTACATCAAAATGTTTGAATTTTTCTCCATAGATGTCCCCACAAAAAGCTATGGTCATGCACTCTGGTGCAATGTGGAATAATTATTGATTTAAAGAAGTTTTGGGTTTATAAGTTTTTTCAAATAAATTTACTTTCATTTATTTTGATACTTCAATGTTTTGCAACACTTCCGCCAGCTTTGAAGTCTGGCCAATCACAAATTTTCTGTATTTATTTTTCAGCCAATCATAAGCTTCTTGTAACTTTTTGAGTATCAAATAAAATGAGAGAGTGTGGTCAGATTTTGCCCAGAGCCTTCTAGAACCCTCCTCTCGGGTATAAAAGCCGCAACCTTTTCTAGTTACCTTGTCTTATTCTCGTCAAATTTCTGAGTGTGTGTTAAGACAGGAGGCCTAATTCTTTGGCAGGCAGAACGTCAGCCCAGGTAATGGCCACCAGTTTTCTCTATCTGTAGCTATCTCCTTAAACTCACAGGAGGGGAAGCTTCTAATGTTTAACTATGTAATCATCTGTTTTCAAAAATGTAAGCTTTCATTCTGCTAATGTAAAATTTCATACAGACTTAAACTGTAAATTAGGGATAGAGAGTGTGTCACCCACTCGAATTCCCCTTCAGTTTATCTTGAGGTGACTACGATTTTGTAACCTTTTTCTTCTGTAAATCACTCATTAACTTCTCTTTCGAGTCACCTCAGTTGTGTAGAATTAGCCTCTGCATCATCGGGCCACAAGCCCAAGTAGGGTTTCAAAAGTTGGTTTTCAAGGAGTGGAAGTTTACGACTGCATACATTTTGAGTTTGGACCAGTAATATAACCTGTTGTTCTCTTCCATGAAGATCCAGAAGTATGGGTACTAGATACCGCTGTGTAAAGGAATTGTAGGTTGTGCCTAGAGATGCCAGAAATTGTATAGTTTTGTGTAATGTTTCCTTGAGTAGGCTGTAATGAATTGGGAGCACAGCATCCTTGGTTGAATTTAAAGAGCATGTAAACTCTTGTCTGATATTGGTGCAATTTTCAGTCGGGCCTTTGGAAGGCCGTATGTGTAACGTTTGGAGCAAGGTGCTCTGGAACTGTGTCTTGTGAGATATCTCTCGTTATCTAACCAAACGCAACATTTGTGACGTTGTAAACTTGTAAATTGGAGCTGGAAGCTCAAAACTTGTAATTTCCAACCTTTGGATTTCTATTCTTGTTTGCTATTTTGTACCTGATATTTTGTTCCTTGACCTAGTGAAGAATTTTGTTAAATTTGAGATCTGAAAAGAAATATAACCTTTGTTTTAAAGTTTAAATTAATCTTTGATATCGTAGATAGACCCATTAATGCTGACACCTTCTTTCACCTCTCTGCGTTCCACAGATAATCTCGGAACAATGTTACTTAAACATGCAATGAATAAATAAGCCATTGAAGAGTTATCTTGGCTTTCTGTTTCATACTTCGTAAGGGATAGTGTTTGTGAATAGACCTTGTAAGTTCACCATTACTCACCTGAACATTCGTTACATGAATAATTCATCATTACCAGGATGCACATTTGATCACTGTCATTGTGCTCTTCATAGCATGCATGTCATCTTCTTTTACTATGACTATGTTGCTATGGGGTATTTCATTGCCCATTTATTGAGATATTCATTTCACCATCTCATCCAGGAGTTCTGGGTTAGCTGCTGAAAATATAGCCATGTTGGCAAGGTTGTGATGAGAGAGGAAGTATAATCATGACCAGAGAGTGTAGTAATTGGCTCTCCTATAAGGAAATTGGTTGTAGTTAGGTAAGAAGTGACAAAAGGTTCATCATTTAGCTTTGGTGAGTGGATGTATGTGTTTCAAGAATGGTACATTCTTTGTTGGTGAAGCAGTACGAATCCATCACTTGTCTGGGGCATTAAATCAGACTCATGACAGCTACTTCCTAGATTCCACCAAAGTGTGGTGTTGCAGGAGGGATGAAATGCCACATCAGTCCCATGCCTGCAGTTGTGCAAAGAGTTGGTTTTCTGACGGTTATGTTGCAGGAAGGCCTTGATTTCTGTAGCTGCTCCATTGAAGTTTGTGCCATTATTGCTGTAAATGTTTAGGGGTTGACCTCTATGAGAACTAAGTTGATAAAGTGCGGAGAGAAATGTTGTTGTGGTGAGATCGGGTATCATGTCTAAGTAGAGAGCCTTATTAGCTAGCAGTTTGGTCTTGTTTGATTTCACACAATTTTTTTATTAGATTTGGGCCAGCATAGTCTGTTCTAGTTTTAAGGAATGGGTATGTCAGGGTTAAAGGCACCATTTGTGTATTTCTCATAATTATTCCTCTATGTAACACTTTGCATAGAGTAATCAGGATCCTGATTTTTATTCCCCCAGGCGTGAGATCACGGCTGTTGATGCATATGCAATGGGTGAAACATAAATTAGTATGACACGATGTAACAACTGAGATGTGTATGAGTGTGGTTTCTTTCTGTTCCCCTTTCTGAAGAGATCCTAAACTTGTCTCTCAGAGTGTTGAGTGCCAGGATGAAGTGGTCCAAGGTGTTCTGCCATCATAATTTTATTTGTGAGGTGATACAGAATTTCTAATGTTTCCAGTCCGCTAGTGTTGGAGTATTGTGCAGTCATCCACTGACAAGAAGATGGCCTCTTGTTCTATGATTGGATTAATAGTCTTTATATGAGTTGTTAGTTTCCTGCGCAAAATTAATATAATATTTGTGTAAAGGGTTCAACTCCGATACAAACAGTGAACTTTAATTTCACTCCGTGGGTTGTTTACAACAATCTCAGATAATTATATGTTACAAATCTCATGACTGGTCCATATTGAAATGTACATTAATTCAACGAGGTTACAAAAGTTTATTGAAATCCTCGTATTCAATACACATTGGGTTCTTAAAATTAAGAATTTCATCTTGTCATTCTAATTTAAGGGGACATGTTTCGCCCATTGCATGTGCATCATCAGCCATGATCTCATGCCTAAGGGATTAAAATCACGATCCTGATTACTCTAGTCAAAGTGTTACATAGAGGACCGTGTGTTATAAAAAGGAGGAAACTTAGTCCCATGCCTGCAGTTGTGTGAAGAGTTGGTTTTCTAAAGGTTTTTACTGAAAGGTCTTGATTTCTTTAGCTACTCTGAAGAAGTTTGTGCCATTATCGCTGTAAATGTTCAGCCTACCTCCGCCACACCCCCTTCCCTCAATACCACACAGATACAATACAAGAAGTGCAAGTGTCATTTGTTCTGACGCTACAAAGGCAACTAGTTCATACCAGAAAGGTTGACGGTGTAGGTAAATGTATACACAGTGTTTTTCACAAAATTTAACCCTTTTTTCTCTGATCTTAAATATCATTCTACCCTCCTCTCAATACTGATTCTTCATTACACATCCCTCAGTAGTCGATTTCAACATTGAAGCTGTAGCCAACTTCAAGCATGAGCGCCTCCACTTGACTAATTCGATAAAAGGAGGTTACCACATCAACTAGTAAAAACAAACACAGCAACACACGGTCATGAACCTTTTTTCACTTCAATGAAAATAAAAAGTGAGTGGCCTCCCCATACAAATATGGGTTTGATGCTGCTTGTTGTTTTAAGGGGCCTAACATCGAAGGCCATCGGCCCAAATAACGGTTTAACAGGGTGTCCACCTGCATGGAAAACCGCAAATCGGGAATGTCAGAGAATTCGATTAATAGTGGGAAAACCAGGAAATGTCAGGGAATTCAGAAAAAATCTGGAAATTCATTCTTTGGCCAGATAAAATGGACATACCTTATTTATCCCTTAATAGAAGCACATTTTTTAATTTTTATAACACTAAACTTGGGTAGGCTTATGTCTTTTATGCCAGGAATAAATTGTAAAGAAAATTGAATAAACATTCAAACAAAACCAAGTGTGACATTGAATGTGAAGTAACCGATAGCTTCAGTAGCTATATGGGTAGCCTATAGCGCTCTGATCGGTTGATCCAATTTTCAATGTTTTGATTTGCTTACTATTGTATATTCTGTGTTGTTGCTGAATGGAGAGGCCTATATTGCGTTTTCAGCTTTCTAATAGCTTAAATATATGGCTTCCACAGCAAAATATGCACATAGACAACAGATGACTCTGTTTGTTTACTATGTAATAACGTGTGCGATAGTCACTACCTCGTAAAATGTAAAAAGAGACAAAAAACACTGACTGAATGCAGGTAAGTGTGAAAATCACTTGAACTTAATACTCATTCAAGTGCTCATTGCTATTGCGATTATTATTATTATTATTATTATTATTATTACAATTATTAAATGTGCTGATGTAGGTAAACCTTGTGTAAATGCGTAATGCATCGTGACACCATTCGGGCCGCGCCATGTTGAGTTTCTAACCTATCTGATGAAATGGTTCGTCACGGACGTGGCTGAGTGAGGCTCCTCAGTAATCAAGTGATTTGAAGGTGTTATACAGCAGTGGAAGTGAAAAAACTTGCGGCAGTGTTACGTTTGTATTTATGAATCGTACCAACACATTTTGTCGTTATTGTTCTTTTTCTTCCAAATTTGCATTGTAAACAAAATGGGCCGCCAAAACAACAGACTTAGAAGCCCAGCCACTACCAATGATGCCAACGTAGACCACCTCATGAAGTGCACGCTGGACGACTTTATTAACTCGGACAGCTTCCTTAAAAGAATTGTGCAGGCCATTTTGACCTGCATAACAGAAATGGTTATAAGAGAACTTGAAAAAAGTTTAATATTTAATGTCGAAGCATTTTCAGAGTTAACTGAAAATCTTGATAAAAAGGAGGTGGAAATCCACAAAATGAAGGAGGATATGGACTCCAAATGTTATTCATTGGAGCAATACAGCAGGAGGAATAATGTAAGATTTTCGGCATCCCCGAATGTTTGAACGAAAACTGAGATGAACTAGTGCTCAGCGTGTGCAAAGAAGTAGGTGCATATGTCACAGACTAGGTCCTTGATCACCATGGAAAACAAGACCTATCCTATTCAAATTTGTGTCTTATCACTCATGGCAGAATGTCTTCACTAGGAAAAGGAAACTGAAAGGCTCATCCACAACAGTCTGTGAAGATCTTACAGCTACCAGAATGTCCATCATGACGACAGCAATCCAGTGTTTTGGTCTTAGAAACACTTGGACTGACTCAGGAGACATCATAATCAAGAAGGCTGACGGGATGAAATTAAAAGTGTTCCAGTTAAAGGAACTTCCTATGGCATAAGCTTCTCTTGCAGTGCTATTTGATCACTTGACTATGTGAGTCCAAACCCATCGTTTACCGTAAGTCACAGCTGAGGAGCTAGCTTTTTTATTTTTTCAAGTAAATTTGTCTATCTATCTGTCTATCCATTTACTGTATTTATCTATCTGTCTAAATATCTATTCACTTAATCTGTCTTCTTATCCTGCCACCTGTCGATCTACATACTCGTTAATAAAATTTTCCTAACTCGTTCTCTTTTAAGTCAGGCCTCCATATTACGTGTACATAGCTCTAACGTCAACACTACATAGAAAAAGCTCCTACTTGAGTATTCTGTATGCCTAATCTGCTGTTGCACATTATCACTATTATTATTACTGACAATTTAATTACCTAAAATATGTTAATTGCTGACCATTAATAGGGTGTAGTCACATGCTGTGCTTTAGTTTCATTTTAGCAATTGGCAATGCATACCACAAACAGCCATAATCCCTCTGATCATAGCAATATTTTCCCTTGCCACACTTCCTCTTCCCCAGCTATCCCATGAGCCTGTCTACCTGCTAGTCCATTCACCCTAATCTCCCCCTCCTTGAAGTTACAACTCACATTGTCCAGTCAGCCCTAAATAGACATAAAAGCACACTTCACTTATGTCGCCTTAGTGCCAAGAGGTTAGTTTCTCAACTCATATAGATGAACTAAATATGTCATAGAAAGAAAGAGATCCACCTAATCAATACTAATTTATTAAAATTTTCTTCTTAATAACAGGACCTGTTTCGACTATTCACAAGTCATCCTCAGCTGTCATGTACATTCACATTAGAATACATTTTTTTAATAGTTGTACCTTGCCCATAAACATTTCATATTTTTTTTTTGCTAGGGGCTTTACGTCGCACCGACACAGATAGGTCTTATGGCGACGATGGGATAGGAAAGGCCTAGGAGTTGGAAGGAAGCGGCCGTGGCCTTAATTAAGGTACAGCCCCAGCATTTGCCTGGTGTGAAAATGGGAAACCACGGAAAACCATTTTCAGGGCTGCCGATAGTGGGATTCGAACCTACTATCTCCCTGATGCAAGCTCACAGCCGCACGCCTCTACGCGCACGGCCAACTCGCCCGGTCATTTCATATTTGACTGACATTAGGTAATATGTTTCAGAGTGAATAATACTGTTTTTTATGTCTAAGTTTAGAAAACTATTATATATTAAAAAGTTACCACTTTTTGAACACATTAAAAGGATCACAACGTATGATAAAACTTTGCTATGTACATATGACCTTGAATTATATCATTAACGTTCAAGTTCTACGAGTAAAACAAGTTCCTAGAATGACTTTGTCATATTGCGTTGTTTTTAGTCTTAAGGACTATATTACTTAATTTGACAAGGTATAAGCCTAATATAAAGTATATTATAAAAGCATACACAGCTACATTTAAGCACATTTTATAGACCTTAAGACTAAAAAACACAGCAGGCACAATTTACCAGTCGGTGTTGCGCAGAGATATTGATGTGGACCTTTCTTCAGAACATACTAATGCACATATCCTATGAATATAGACTTCCTATCTCTAGTCTTTCAAGGTGTTCTGGATTTTATGGACATGAGTGTATTTCAATCATTCACAAAATTTACCAACATCAATAAGTAGATCAGAAGCGATAAGAATCTGCAACAGCAGAAAGTAATAGAAAATATTATTTCAAGAATGAAGTCCCTCTGGAAATGAAATTAATATTTAAAAAATTACTTGAAAGTTGATTTAATCCTGGCTGGCAACATCTCACGATTGGTCCCTTTACCACCCTTTAGGGTTTGGTGGGATCTCCCCTTTAAGTTAGACATTCCAGAAGGAATATCCCTTGCAAGGTGCACCATGATGAAAGTAAAGATTCCTCTTGCAAGCAGCATGATGATTCCCCTTGTTCCTTGTCTTGCAGGCTTCTCGTAAGAGTAGGCTTCCCCCCCCCCCCCCCCTCTCTCTCTCTCTCTCTCTCTCTCTCTCTCTCTGAAGCTGCACATTGATATGTGTTCCAACCATGCCTATTTAAATGTCAGTCGACACTTAACTTGCGGGTTCAGATGATTTATGCATACCACACGTGTTCTGGAATTAATATAGTCGTGGTTATGTCTTGTAGAAGACGAAATAAAGTGTTCCCTTTATGAGACATCATGACTAATAAACGTCTCTTGGCGAAGAATATCTTGTAGAATTGTAGTGGGAAAGCGAATTGAAGTTGTGCTCTAAAGTAGAGCAGTATGAAATCAGTAGTTTAGGAGCTGAGTAAGTTGAGCGTCGATTACACACTGCTTTTATCAGTTCTCGGCCTAGAAAGTGTGATTAGTTGGAAACCAATCATAATTTTTTCACGCCTTCTTAAAGTATCATGGTTCAAAACTGTTCTTGTGAAGAGTTCTGAAAACTTGCCGGGCGGTGTTAGCCTTGAAAATGTTAACTGTTCATATCTGTCACATGCTAACCAATTAGAGAAAAGGAGTGGATCGCCACGCGGCCATGCAGCAATGAGCCTAAAGGCGAATTTCTCCAATGTTATCAGATCCTCGCCTTCACCACAGCTGTTGTAAATGACCCACTGACCGAATTAAATTAGGCTTTTGCGGCAATCTCAATTTTAACTCCGGTTATGCCATATTCGGTTACAATATGTTGTAGGTGAAAGATTTCTTTCCACAGTATACACTGCTGTATAAATGATGCAGAAGTATTAAAAGTGTATTATTTTGATATATTGATGCGGAATTAGTAAAATTGGTTTGTAGAAATCCTGTGTGTGGTGTGAAAACTGCATTTGCACTATAAAGTGTTGTGTAGAACGTTAAGGTGAAACTATCTGTAGACTTGTACAGTGCTTATGTAGTGTCATTCTACATTGTTAACAGTTAACTTCTCTGAGAGGCCCAGCTATCTTCTAGCTGTTAATGTTAATACTATAATTGGTTTTACAGTAAAATAATGATAATCATTACATTTACTATTTCTTAATTGATATTTCACCCATGTCTCATTCAAATGTGCTTGATCCAACCCTGTCTCCTCACTTTTGGAGATAAATTGACCTGTGAGTATTTCTCTATGCCCAGATACCTTTGATCCATGATTCCCGTTTACAGCATATACCCTGAAATTGATTAGTGTTTTCGTACACTTCTCTTCCAAATATTCCATGCGATAATTCTGGACGTCGGTTTATCTTCACATATATGTGTACTTTGTTTCTTAATATGGATCGATCTGTGTTGTTGTAGGACAGTCAAAGTTCATAGAACTATTGTGATAAACCTTTTTCTTGATTGTTGTCTCTTTTTCTTTGTCCCTCAGTGAGAGACGTTGCTTGTTGTATCGTGTGGTACCAAATGTTCACATTGTCAAGAAATGTTAGTTGAAGTGAATTGTTTTACTCTAACTGAAGTGCTGTTAGGTTCAACTTGCATTAGCTTGATCACCTCAAGAATCATGTCTTTGGCTGTTCTTCTGAGTAAGGTTCTTTCATGGGGTTACTTCCGAATGTGTTGCAAGAATTTAAGCATATATTTGAAGCATTGTCTAACGTAATTACAATGCCGATAAGCTTGATAAGTCTCTTAAAGGGATTCTTGGTGAAGGGCATACAGAGAAGCTGCGAAGAAGTAAGGGCCACCTCGATCCTAGATCCGAAGAGCATACGTAGGCAGCCCATCTTGACTTCAAGGGAGGAAGGCATGCTCTGCATAGAATTTTGGGAATCTACTTTACTCTTTTCTTTTCCAAAGTAACCCCATGTATCGTAAAATTTTGGACATGTACATAAAAACTTATGTCCAAATATGCATGTAAATCTGGGGAACTGTGAAAGCTGAATTTCTAAAATAAAAACTTACTTTTTAAAGTATTGTTTGAAATTACATATTAATATACTCTAACAGTAAGTATTGGAAGAGAAGGAATTCAAGCAATTGCTTCCTTGTTGTACTGAATAACTGGCCATGTAGCTCTTGGCCTGCATTTATAAGATCCTGGGCTCGAACCCACTGTCGACAGCCCTGAAGTGCATATTTCGCATTTTCACAGCAAACAAATGGTGCGAATGTACCTTAATTAAGGCCACAATTGCTTCCTTCTCATTCCTAGCCATTTTTAGCTCATCATCGGCATATGACCTATCTGTGTCGGTGTGAAAGAGAAAGGTAGAAACCATCAAATAAACAATATGCCGTAGGTTATGTTCAATTAACTTTCATTAATATGGCTTAAATTTATGATTATAACTGGCCACTGTTCTTTGACTGATAATTACATTCAAACTATTCATGTTTTTGTCTCTTTGATGAATCAAGGAAACTAAATTTTATGTACATAGTCAATTAATATTTACATTCTCATAAGTTCCATAAATTCATACTTTAGGAATATTTGTTGCTTCAGTTAAACTATTGTAGTTAGGATACATCTAAATGTGGCTTAGAATTATTGTAGAATAATTATTTTATTAGTAAATATCATTCTTGCTTTATTATTAATCTTTTCATTTTATTGTTCCTGTTAACCTGTTGCAATTTGGATAATGTAAGTCCAGTTTAGAATTGAAGTGTAGCTATGTAATTAGATTTTAAGTTGCTCGCTTTGCAAAGGCTAGAAATCTCATGACATCGAAGATGTCTGTGAACTTATCTGCCAGGTTACATCCAGCAGGAATGGTGTTGATTTCATTGTGTGCGCAAGCATGCAAGATTGTGTTGCTGAGGTTCAGTGCTATTCCGTCAGCCTTATGTGAATTACATTCAATGTTGCATCCTCTCGAACTTGTGTTTTCTATGTCACAGTCTGGCTGTGATGACCTGGATAAGGAAGAGCATTGGCAGGAACTACGAGGTCATGTTGCAGCGTATCCTGAAGATGAGTTTCCACTTCTCTGTGATGACAATGCGCATGATGGTCACTAAGAATTTTTATAGCTGCCATGGTGGTAATACTTTCGGTACCTGATATGATGATGGAGCTCATATTTGAGGTTTCACTTGTAACTGCAGCAAGCAAATTTACCTGATCCTCGTTCAGCACCGTGATCTACGACAAGGAAAGGATGTGAATGTCATATCATCTGACTGTATTCCACCTCTGCATAAGGTAGGCATAGCGGATTTAAGGACCTCTATGCCCCTGAGAACATCAAGTGGTGGAAGCTTAAAGACTAGAAGGAGACCCTAGCAACAACATAAATTTTCCTCTTGTTGATCTTAATGCATTTGACAACATGTAGACACATTCTACAGATCTTTCACTGCAACCGTCACAGTAAACTTGGGTACGATATAACCTAGTTCCTCTTGTATTGAATATCTAACGTTCCTATGGATGAATGCAGTCCAAGAAGAGTTGTAGGATAAGATGAAGGCATACTGTATATAAATCTCAATCGAGATGCACTCACTGTAATGACCTGTGTACGAGGTGTATCAGAACTATACTGACAGAGAAATCAGGGATGCTCTTCGTGGAATGTTGAGAATGATGGTGCAGTCAGATTCTCGGGGAAATGTTTCCTTTTGAGGAAATGAAAGTGACCCTGTTACTTCCGGTCATGCAGTTCAGATTGATGAACTTGCTCTATTTGCTATGTCAGAGAGTCAGCCGCAATGCGTCAGAAAAGAGAAGGGAGGGGAAGTGAAATTTGGAGAAATAGGTAATTCTCGATGCGAATGCACAAGTTTCTCGTTCTTTTCACATAGTCGCTTCCACACTCCGGTAGGCACTGTACAGTTTGTTCTACACGAATTGACTACTATGTGAACCCTATAGAAAGAGAAGACATCTTGCAACAAGAATACAGGCAGCTTTCCAAACCGTTCGCCACACACTACACATCCTGGACATAGTCCATAGTCACTCACTACTACGCCATAGTGAACTATACACCAAAGTAGGAGGGGGCCTTATTGAACATACACTGTAATCAAATCACTCGGCGTGTTGATTCCTTCATTCAGTATTTCCTTGAGTTTACATTATTATGAGGGAAGGAATACACAATCTTCGAGCATGTTAATTAATATAGAATATTACTGCGACAAACAGACGAGAGGAGAAACAATCTGGTGCTTTCCTTGACTAACATTTGTGTCTTAAATACAGTGTGTTCTTTAACTGTGTGTGCAGTTACAGCTGTTAGATAAATGGACTGTGGATATTGCCTGTTAGAGACAATAATATTGAAGTCGTATGAGGAAGCATTAACTCTGTCTGCGCATACACTGCACAACACCTCCTTACCCTTATCTTCCCTGAAAGGCGGCAGCAGCTCTTCAATTTCAATCGCGCACCAGGTAGTAACAATTTAACCTCATTTTCTCAAAAATATTATTTTTCCCGCCAGTCTGATTGAACCATTGTTCTTAACATAATACGAAGAGCATCCTTGAATTTTTGTCGGTGTAGTCCAGATAAACTCTGTACACATCTGAGCTCAAGGGAAGAAGAAGAGAACTGTTTTCCATCTGATGAAAATTGACACAAGTATTGAGCACACTGTCTGCATTAGAGACAAAGATGACCAGTGATTAGAGGACAAACAATAAATCCTCAATCATTGGCAACAACATTTGTAGATATTTCCTGCATTGAATTACCACATCACCCTATTACTGATGGTAAGTCCCATCTTATGCATCACATCAAAGGAAGTGGAGAGTGCCATTAGGAGTATGAAGGACCAAAAAGCGCCAGGACCGGATGACCATCCAGCAAACTTTTGGAAGATGAGGCAGTTTAAAGAACTCATTATCAACTGGCTGACAAGCTTATTCAGTGCCAGAGTTGACTCTGGCTCTGTTCCCAGTCATTGGACTGTAAACATCCTTGTGCCTATTTTTGAGCAAAATGACGATTCAGCAGAATGTGCAAATTACCATCCAATTTGCACCCAATTGTACATGAGAAGATCTTTTAGAGTAGCCTTCATTATTGACTGGGTGAAATCGCCGGCATTATTGCTATCCAATGCATCTTCATTAAGGGTGCTGGAACAACTCATGCAATTTTCACTGCCAGAATGCTAATTGAAAAGCACTGAGAGCACCACCCGGTAGTGTACATTGTCTTCCTTGATACTGGAATTAATTTCAGCCGTGTTACTACGGCTTGTTGCTGTGTACGGTGTTGAATGTTGACAGATTTAGAAAGGTATGAAGTAACAATTACACAACATAGGAATGTGTATACTTCATTAGTCGATGGGCATCGCAGCCGTCACTTGTGATGCATAGGATATGTCACCAATGTATGATCATGTCCTTTTGCAGTACCTGACGCAGTTGACAGTTTCACTTAATCCTTTGAAATTACTTTACAATATCCACTATAAGGAACATTGAAGGTAATATACAAAAATTTTAAACTAGAAATGCTGCTGGGATGGGTAAAATTTCTGGGCATATACGAAAGTGAGTTCTTTGAGATATTGATTAGAGTATGTATGAAACAGCTATACCAGATGAATGAATACTTAGTGTAGTAGCACTCTGTGTATAGAGAAAATGTGCTAAACTTAAAGCTAGTAATTACACAATAGTCGTCTTGACTTGTGTTGCATGCAAGCTCTTGGAATGCATTCTTTCTGATTATGTTATACACATTTAAGAAATTACCAACTGGCTCAATAGAAGGTAGTTCAGGTTTAGGAAATATTATTCCACTGAAACTCATCTTGTGGATTCCAGCTGGATATAGCAGATATGTTAGATTCAGGAAGTCAAATGTATCACGATTGACATATCTAAGGATTTTCTTAGGGTAGATCTCGGGAAACTACTGACAAAAAATTAGTGCATTTGGGATAGATAAAACAATGGCTAAATGGGTGATTATAAAGATATGGCCAAATTATTAAACATTAAAAATTTGAGAATTGAACACATGAGATGTTACCAATTTTTTAGTTCATGACATTAGTACTTGGTATGCACCCCCTTAACCTTCATGAGCGACTTGATTAGACTGGGCATACCCTCAAACAGTATTTTACACTGACTCTTTAAATCGTCATCATGACACCACATCTGACCGAGCTGCTCAATCAAGCCAATTTTTGTCGTTATTCTTCTTTGGACTTTTCTTTGCTATCGGCTAAGGATATTCTATGGGGTTCATGTCTGGACTGTTTTTAGGCTTTGTGGCAAGGAGGCCCATCTTGCATAACAATAAATTCACTTTGGCCAAAGTACTCTTGCACCTGAGCTACCAAAGGGTTCATAATACTATACTGTTCATGTCTGATAGTTCCTTCTACAATATATAATCGTCCACGGCCATACCAAGAAAACACACTCCAGACCATCACTGAAGTTAGATGCCTCACTCAATCTGGATGGAATGCTTCTCCTTATCTTTTGACATATTGACTTGTCTCTTCTTCGACAGGAAATACCAATTCGTCACCAAAGCAAACCTGAAATAAATAAAACAAATAAGCCTAGCATTAAATGCAATAAGCTGTAAGGTTTAAAAGAAGAATTTCATACATTTACTGTGCTGTACGGTTACATCACTTAGATTGGGTTATAATGGAATAATGAATGATAATTTAGGAATTACAGTAATTGTCATGGACTTGCCTGTTTCCATTCATCAGATGACCAATTCTGGAGAGTCTTGGCACACTGGAACTTCTTTGCAGCCATAGCAGGAGTAAACTTCGCTTTGCCTTGAGATCATCTTGCTTTCATTCCAGCATTAAATAGCTCTCGCCTCAGAGTCCTGGCTAATACAAATGATCCATACTCTTCTAATTTCTTACGTAAATCCAAACTAGTAACCTTGCGGTTGTTTACTGACAAATTAATCAGTTTTGCTTCCTCCTTGGGGTTGGTTTCTTCTTTTGCCCACAGTTTCCAACACGTTGTTGACATTTCTTCTTGGGCTGATGACCTTCGATGTTAGGCCTCTTAAAACAACAATCATCATCACATTTTGTCTTCCCGTTATCTTCACATTTTAAAATTCTACTTACAGATTGCTGTGGTATTTGCAATTTAGAATCTGTTTCTTGTTGTGAATGACGTTTCTCAAGAAGTAGCTCTCTGACAGTGCCTTTCTTGGCGAAAGGTATCTTCGTCTTCGCATAACCTCAAAATTTAACAGTTCTCTAGGACCACTCTTAAGAAATACAACTGAACTCTTGAATAGTATCAATAATACATGTAATTTACAGAATGCACAGTCTTAACAATAGGTCACATTATTTACTTCCAAACAACAACAATATGTAGATAATAAAGATAAACAACAGAACATGCTCACTAACAAAAATGACACAAAACCATGTGAATAATGAAATTACATTGTGGTTCTCACTGTAGCCACTGTATGAAAAAATACAATAGTATGGACCAGGATATCCCAAGTGGAAACTTTGCCTCCAAACAAGTTCAAGGATTAGGCTATAAAGGTTGATAGTTTACATAAAGGTAGAAATATACCTTTTACCATTAAAATTTGGCCACGTCTGGTGTATTTCTACAAAATAGAACTCAGAGCATAAGAGTAGGTGCAGCTTTATTTGATCCTGTATCAATTATGGGATTGGGTCCCACAGGGCATTATTATGAGACCTTTATTCTCTGATATATATAAACAATATGAATAATGAACTGAAATAAGTGATGAGGCTCTTTGTAATAAATAAGTTTCAGGATTATGAGTAATTGAAAAAGACCTTGACAATATTGTAAGATGGACATCGGGCAATGCTATATTTGTAAACGTGGTGAAAAGTCAGTTTCTTTGTTTCACAAATATAAAGGGTCCTCTCCGGTTTTATTATTATATTGATGGGTGAAATTTCTTCATGGGGATCTCTGTAAGTACCTAGCTATTCATAATAAGGATATAGCTTCATTATGGTAATCATTTAAACATATTGAAAATAAAATTTACAGGCCTCTTAATATGATTATGAGGTTTTTTAGGGGTTGTAAAGGAGAGGGCATATAAATCTCCAGCAATGCCACAATGAGAGTGTGAGACCATCACCAGTATTACTTGAGTAGAGAACAGGAAATGATCCACAGAAATAGCTCCATTTCTTGCGGGTGATTTCTAACAAAAGAGTTGTGTTACAGAGATGTTGCAAAGTTTCAGCTGGGGAGACTTGGAGAAAGGAGACAAGTTGTTTGATTAAGCAGTATATTCTGAGATGTCATTGGAGAGATGGCTTGGAATGACATTAGTTGATGAATACATTTAAATCATGCTCTTTAAGTCTAGGAAAGGTCGCAACATGAAGATAAGTTTGAATTCAAGGGGTCAAATTTTGGCAAATGTTCACTTATAGGAAGATGATTTAGTGATTGAAATAATTTGTTTCATATATTTCCACAATTTTTTTCTATTTAAACAACCAACAGCCCTAATTGCTGTGGTTTGATTGATTCATTGATTGATTCATTCATTGATTGGGACATTAACTGATTTATGCTTTTGGTCTTAATGTGATGTACAGAGGGGGATGATGGATATTTCTATGCTTATGATATAAGCATTGTCCACTTGTTCGGAATGTGGTGGGAGTACTGTGGGATTATTTGATATTACAGTGAAGTGTTTTTGGGAAGAAAGTATATAGGAACATGGAAATGAACAAAGAGGTGACAAGTCATGTCATATGTAGGAAGATGGGAACAGGGGAATATGAATATAAGAGGATGAAGAAAATGGCTAGTCATTGTGGAATTAGGGATCAACAGAAAGAGAAACAGAAGCAAGGAATGGTATTGGGCAATGATTTGGAGATACTGCTTACTATTATTTAATTTCCTAAAATTGTACATGTTCACATACACGTATGTGTACATATGCTCTGCTGAATATTCACAAATATGTAGGTGATTTTAAATTTACAAATTTGTAATGTTCCTCCCTTTCTATGCTACTGTGTCTACTGCTGTCCATCAGTGTGTTCCTTTTCATGTTCTTATATCTCATCAATTGTTTGAAAAGCAGTGGCAAAAGGGACTCAGGTTAAAACACAGCAGGTCATTGTGCAAGTTAGGTTCCAAAAAGGGTAAAAAATAAAATAAATAAGTAAATGCAATGTAAATTTTAACCTAATAGAATTTGTAAAGTATTATTTGGAGTAGTTGCACAAGTGGTATGTGTGTTGATTATGTTTGTGAAACAGAAAATATTATGAGTAAGAGTTTGTAAATTCTTTACATTTATTAAGGATGAGCTGTGTGCTTAATAGAAAAAAATAGCAAAAATTGTATAATACTGTTTTTATGAAATTGTCTTCTTCTCTGTTCTTTTAAAATTTAGTGCTTGATAATAATGTATTTTTGTGTACCATTTGCCACCAAGGTAGACACCTCTCTTGCATTCAATGGGATTTTCATTTGATTGTTCCTTTCCATTATATATTTCTTAAATGGGAAATAAATTAATCATAGTCTTCTTGTGCCACTATGAAATTTATTTTCTCAGCTGTGTCTATTTTAGGCCTATATATTTTTGTTTCCTTACTTCTTTATTCTACTTTTCTTATTTCTTACTGACAGCCTTCCAAAGATACTAAGGAGGAAATATTCATAGAGGAACAAACTGATGTTCAGCTGTTGCCATACATCAAAGAAGAAACAAAGTATGTATACTACAAGTCCTATACAATATGGAATATGTTGTACCTATTCACAGTTGTGTTCAGTTGTGGTTGGTTTATCTCCAAAAGTGGCCATTTTCATCAGTTCAATCCTGTCTCTACAAGGTTACATTTAAACACTAATATGTGTAAATTCTATTGGTTAAAATTATCTAAAATATTCAAGAACTTTAAGATCATTTTTAATGTTCCATCATGTACTCGTAGTTTTATTCAATATATATCTACAAAAAGAATCTTTGGTAAAGCTAGATATTTTTAAAGTGTATTTGTTTACAATACCTTTAAGCAACCATGAAAAAGTGTTCTTTCTTTCACTTTCTCTGCATCATTTGTTCATCACATTCGTATCATCTGAAATGCTATCTGAAACTATTGCTTCGAGATATTCTGAGTAATATTTTTATACGTTCATGCCAACAGTGACACACAGAAAAAGCGATATTTGTAGATTAAAACTTAAATCTACAAATTCGAAATTGTTAAGTTTTATGTACATTGTAAACAATAAATATTTAAAACTAACATAATCAGTTTCATTAATCAATATAATGATGGCTGAGTTCAATAATGTGATGACTCAAAGAATGTCATTTTGAAAATATTTGGTTAGATTCCTTTTTTCTGATCATTTCTGTTCTCTTGTGTGTTAAGTCAGATTCCTCCATTTGTGGATGCCAAAGCAGATAATGTGTTGTAGAAATGAAACTTTGAGGTCAGTTATGCTACATCTTCGGTATCATAGTTTTCAAATAAAACTTGTGCATTGTTGTAAGCATAAAACAATTGTGCTATTGAATTTATGTTCATTCCAGTGATGTGGTCACACTTTCTGATTCATTTTAGTGTTCATTGTCAGTCAGGTGCTTCTAGTGTGTTGATTGCAAACATACTTACACAATTAGTATTAACTAATAAAATGGAAAGGTACAAGTGGAGTTTTAAATTTGTGCAGGTTGCTTAAAAAAATTCAGAATTCTTCAAGTAAGTGAATTTATTATCTCATAAAAGTAGATAAATAGGCGTTACATTATTGCTTCACGTCTGTAGGTTTACCCTCAGAGTGCCGTACACGTGACCCCCGGGTGGTGCTGAGAAAGCAATAACTGTAGCTGCTGGACCTATCTTTTTAAAGATCCTCCAGCAATGGCAGAAGTATTTCATGGAAACGGCTCTTCTCAGAGCTACCAGACAAGAAACATCGGACCTTTCATCCATGTTTTCGAGCTTAACGTAGAAAGCATGAGCAGAGCAAAATGTGGCTACCTATCCAAAGTTATCCTGAATAATAATATACATGTTTTGGGTATACAGGAAACCCATACAGCCAAATGAAGAAGAGTTTCGGAAAAGGTGCCTCATTAATGGTTTCACAGCTCTTGGTGCAACATATCACAGTGCACATGGTATAGGTACTTATGTTCGTAATAATATCGAAGATGCCTCAATGCTCTTTCAAAACGAAGACGAAGACATCCATTTTGTTGCTGTGCGTGTGGCACATATTACTATTTTTAACATTTATAAACCCCCAAAAGCACAGTGGTCAGGTACCGTACTCCCGACTGCTCAACACCCTGCAGTTTATATAGGCGACTTCAACAGCCATCACGAACTGTGGAAGTACTCGAATGACAATGAGTGTGTAAAGAAACCCGTAGAATGGACAGAAATGAACAATCTCCATCTGATTTTTGACCCAAAAGATCTTGGTACTTTCCAGTCAGCTGCATGAAATAGGGATTGCAATCCTGACTTGTGATTTGTTAGCTGCAATGATGCAGGACAGCCCTTACATACCAGTCGTAAAGTGTTAAGACATTTTCCCCACAGTCAATATGGCCCCATTGTAGCGGACATTAGCATCAAAATTCCTGTTGTACGGTCAATACCACATGCTCGGAGGAAATTCAGAAAAGCAAATTGGTCAACATTCACCACTGAACTGGAAAAATGTGTTCGGTGGATTGCTCCCAAGCCGAATTACAAGCGTTTCGTAGATGCAGTTATGATGGCGGGTAAGAAGAGTATGCCATAGAAAAGAATACATCCCTGGTTGGAATGTAGAGACTGATGCACTCTATAACGAATATCTGCATACTGGTGATGAAGACATAGCTGATGAACTTCTTTCCAGCATGGATACTACCCGGGGAGAACGGTGGATTGAGACAGTGGAGAATATCGACCTAACTCATTCCAGTAGAAGATCTTGGGGGCACCGCAGAAAACTTGGAGGATGGACACCTTTGGTGAAGCAACAGCCTGGAGTTACTCCGGATGAAGTAGCATCTCAAATCGTCACAACTTCCCAAACTCCATCAGATAAGAAACATACCAAATACATATGGCGCCAGCTCCAAACTCTGGAATCAAGAACATCACGCACATCAAGGTATTCACAACCGCTTACGGTGCAAGACATCAATGCTGCTCTCAAAGACGTTAAACCAAGTACAGCTCCAGATTTTGACGACATTCATCCAGAATTTCGCATTCATTTAGGGAAGAATGCAAGAAATTGGCTGTTAAGGTTTTTTACTGACCTTCTACAGAACAGACAACTCCCGGCAGAATTCAAACGAACGAAAGTGATTTCCATCTTGAAACCAGGTAAGCCTGCCAATGACCCAAGCAGTTATAGACCAGTTGCCCTTCGTTTTGAAAGGCTATTCCACAACAGAATCAGCGCAACTATTTTTCAGCGTATTACAGTTGATCAAGCTGGATTCAGGCCAAATCGCAGCTGCTGCGATCAAGTGCTTTCACTGACATTCCACATGGAAGCAGGTTTCCAGAAACAACTCAAGACCTCAGCTGTATTCATTGATCTTACAGCAGCATTTGACGCAGTCTGAGGTAAGGATTAATTTACAAGCTTCTCCGAATTGCACCCCGTAGGACCATCGTGCAAGTTATAAGCAATATACTCAATGACAGAAGATTTCGAGTGTGTATGGGAAATAGTATGAGTAGAGAAAGGAAGCTCAAAAATGGATTACCTCAAGGATCGGTACTGTCTCCCCTACTGTTCAATTTGTATATCTCCGATCTCCCAGAAACATCATCGCAAACATTTTGTTATGCTGATATCATAACACTAGCCACTCAAAATCGATACCTTAGTGTGACAGAAGAAGTGTTACAAAGAGACCTGATATCACTTGAAACGTACTTCAAGAAATAGCAACTGTGTCCTAAATCTAACAAAACAGAAGTGTCATGTTTTCACCTAAATAATCGCCAAGCTGTCATTAAACTTCACATACGTTTTTCTCACCAAGAACTTCGGCATAGCAGCTATCCCAAATATTTGTGGATTACACTTGATCGCACACTATCTTACGAACAGCATCTCATGAATCTGTCAAAAAAGCTCAAAACATGTAATATTATCCTTCAGAAATTGTATGGCTCAAGTTGGAGTTCATCAGCAAAGACTTTATGATCTGCTTTGGGACTGGTATTCTTGTGTGGTGAGTACTGTGCACCAGTTTGGCTGGATAGCCCATATACAAGACTAATTGATACTCATCTGAATGTTAGCTTGCGGTTAATATCTGGTACTATCCAGTCCACATCCCTTTATTGGCTCCCAATTCTGTCAGGTATAATGCCACCTGTTTTTAAAAGATAAAATGCTCCCATCCGAGAATTCAAGAAGATAGAAATGAACCCTCAACTGCCTGTTTTGGATGATATTCCTGTTCTCAAGGTAACGAGGTTGGAGTCACGACATCCATCTTTGCATGATGCTGTCGCATTGGCTGATGGGAATTTTCACCCTTTTGAAGAATGGAGAAGTCGCTGGAAAGTTGCCACAGACAGTTCCTTACACAACATCTTTTCTGGTGAACGTCATCTTCCACGTAAGATTTGGACCACTCTGAATTGGGTGAGAACAAATCATGGACGACGCAGGGATGCCCTTTATAAGTGGAAATATATCTCATCACCAGAGTGCGACTGTGGTGCATCTCGACAGATGATCCCCATATTGTAAGTGAATGTACACGACGTTCCTACACAGGTAGCCCGAGTGACTTTTTGGAACCAACAGAGGAAGCTATACAGTGGATCACTCAACTGGACATTCTGCTATAAAACATGTTTCTTGTCTGTGTATATTTGTAAATACTATATATTTGTATCTAACTTGTTGCCCTATGCTAATAATAATATTAATAATAGGTAAATAACGTAGTGATATAATATTCTTTCAAAATTGTAATTATTGTCACTGACCTTACAAAGTACCACAAGTGTATGTCCTGTTTTAAAACATTTAATGCAGTAGTGTTTTTGAACTGTAGTTGTGACATTGCTAATTAATTTTTTGCTGTCACACCTTTGTTGGTTACTGTGTGCAGTGATCTTTAATAATCCATGGGAAATGATTGTATAGTGTCGGATTGGTGCTCTTAACCAAGCGCTTGTATCAGCAGGTCATGCGATGGCTAGTCATAGCCTAAGGTTTGACTTCAAACCAGATTTGTGATGGAAACTATGAATTCTGAATGTTTTATTTGATTTTGTGAGTGGTTAGTGTCTTCTCGGCTCTTATGTGATGCACTGACTTGTTCCTACTGTACTTTCACAACTAGTGGCAAGAAATATTCATATCGGTCCTCAGAACTACCAAGTACCAGCTCACACTCTCTGTTTCTTTGTAATTCGTGTGTAACAGGACACAATAGGCTACGTTAGAGAACAATGTTGTATTATGACGACCTGTAAAAATTTTGCTTATGAATCCTTTTCACACCGGGCGAGTTGGCCGTGCGTGTAGAGGCGCGCGGCTGTGAGCTTGCATCCGGGAGATAGTAGGTTCGAATCCCACTATCGGCAGCCCTGAAAATGGTTTTCCGTTGTTTCCCATTTTCACACCAGGCAAATGCTGGGGCTGTACCTTAATTAAGGCCACGGCCGCTTCCTTCCAACTCCTAGGCCTTTCCTATCCCATCGTCGCCATAAGACCTATCTGTGTCGGTGCGACGTAAAGCCCCTAGCAAAAAAAAATCCTTTTCACACACAATCATATTTCTATTTATGATGGAGTCTAAATTAGCTTTCTACTTTCTAAACATATTTTGTGCAGAGAACAGCAAAGCGACATGCATTTTATGTGTCTTCTTTTTTCGTGGCATATATGTCAGAGGACAGTCCATTGTCTACGTAGCTTAGTCCATTTTACATCATAGATTTTAGATGCTTCTGAAGGATTCAGTCGACCGGATCTTATCTGCTACTTCCCACTTTGTTTTATATCTCACCTCAGGCGCTATTGTTTCCTCACTCTCATTTCAGCAGTCTACAAATATCATGCCGCAACTTAAATGACTTCCTTTAAAATGTCTAAAATATTTGCCATGCCAGTTGGGTATTGAATTACATAAGAAAAGATTTTAAGATTCATAAAATTTCCTAATTGCTGACTTGTGAAAATATACGTATTTCTGAGGTTACCAATTAGTGATGAGATTACCTTCCATTTGTGGAAAGACACATCGTCCTGAGCTAAATAATTAGTGATAAGGCTTACTTCCGTTTGTGTAGAGACACATGGTCCTGAAGTAACCACTTAGTTATGTGGCTTCCTTCCAGCCTTAGAACGTTGAGTGTCACATGGCCCTGAGCTGACCCCCTTGTGCCACTCCTCCATGGTCTTCATATTTATAGACGTGATCGGAGTGAAAATAACAAACTGATTAATATGATCGTCTGCTGTCTATGACGTATGTAAGCAGACATATGAATTGCAAAATTCTATTCAGGCTAGAATACACTGATGGACTCCCCTCTTGTAGGTACTCATAGAATTTCATCGGATATTCTAACTGTCCTTCCCATTTAACACAGATATACCTTTTTTTTTTTTTGAGTTATAACTTTTTCTTCACAATGCATTTATAGGAGTCACTTAAACATGAAATCCAGAAGCGTTCAGCCATTCAAACACTATTTTGTGAAAATAAGTTTTTATAGATATCGGACGTAGGCATTAGGGGAGAAAATTTGAACATACACTAAACTAATTTGAATGTTAGGATGTGTAAAATATCCATTTCATTTCATTTTTGTAACAGAATATTCATCAGTCTGCATCTGGTGGCAGGGTCCGGTGTTGTGGTTCATTGACTCCAGTTAGATCAGTCTCGGGCCATGTCTGCATGTAGTCTTCCAACTTTTAGGCCGTTGTGCACTTTATCAGTCTATGCTGTCTGGTTCGTCCCTAGCGCCTCTTTTCACCGACTTTCTGTGTAATAGTCTGACTTTCCCAATATATCGTCCTCTACACGCAACACGTGCCCAAACCAGCCCACACGCCTTTCCCCAATTTTCTTCTGGATCGGTGCATTGCCAAAACGTTTTCTAATAACATCATTTGAAATGTGATCTAGTCTAATTATGCCAGCCTTCCACCTAAGCAACTTCGTATCCATGATGCTTAGTTGGCGTTCTACCTCTAGAGCTGGTCAGCATTCGTTGACGTAGAAAACAACAGGATGGATATCGATAGGACAGATATCAGTTCGGTAGAACTTAGTTTAGAGATGGCCCTTCGTCCAAAGTTCGGAAGGGCGCCTGTTGTCATTCTCTACTTCCGTCAGGCTTTGTATATCCTTAATTTGACTTCATCAGTAAGTCGGCCATAATCATAGATTGTGGAGCCAATATAAATATCTCTACTCGTGCTATATCTTCAACGTCAACATGCATGGTTCCAACTTCTCGACGATGTAATGCAATGTATTCTGTCTTGTTGTTGTTGAGGCGCGGGGCTTATTGCGCTAGTCGATTGTTCCAGTCTTCTGTTTGACGCTGCAAGTCTAGCTTATTCTCTTCAGCCAAATTATATCATTTTCTTAGAGAAGTGTCCATGGTATTGGACTGCGCTGGTTTGTGGTAATTATGTCCATCACAAGAATGAGCTGCAGTGGTGATAAGCCGGGGCCTTGATGGACTCCTACAGTTATGCGGAAGTCATCAGACGCTCCTGCGGCAGCTTGAACACAACTCATTTGTTCTTTGTAGAGCAATTATACCCTCTCAGCAAGGTGCTCTGGAATGCCATGTACTTGTAGGGCTGACTGATTAGGTCATGAAGTACCCGATGGAAGGGCTTCTAAGGGTCCAGAAATTTGTGATGAGGCCTCTTATTCTTTTCACAGTGTTTCTCAAGTTATAGTCCGGCAGCATGGGTTTCTCCTATTGCGCCACAATTTTACACAAATCCAGCTTGGCTTGTTGTATGTTTGTCTAAATCGCTAATCCTTTTGTCGAAGATTTGTTCTAAGTCTCTCATTGCGAGGCTCAGAAGTATGTTCGGGCCGTGATTAGAAAAATCGGCAGGGCTTCCCTTATTTCTGAATTGATACTCCATCGCTAGTCTGTTTGTTTTTGACCTTCTTTGGTGATATGGTTGAAAAGCTTGCTGTAGCCACACTGCTGCATCCCCCCATTGAGAGAAACAAAACTCTGCTGGAAGATAATTGGGACAGATGGCTTTCTCTGGTTTCATTTCCTTCAGCATAGTCTGGACTTTAGTGACGTCATTTTCCTACGTTGGACCTTCAACAGCGGAGGTGATTAGGATTGGTAGATTCGGAAATTCCAAGATTGAGATGTTGTCATAATAGTTCCACCAGTGTACTCGCGCTTCCCGCCTGTCCAGTAGCAAATCGTCTGTTACCTCATTGATGCCGTAAAAACGTTTTACTTCTGACGTTTTGCGATGGCTCGATTGACTACCCGTTAAAAATTCCGCTCGAATTCGCGCATGTCATGTTTCACATATAGACCGGCCTACCGGTTTGATTTTGTTACGCAAATACCTCCATTTTACGAGTGGCTGCCTTGTAGGCATTCCAACGAGCAAGAAACTCGTGGTACAGCTGCTTCTTCAACCGTACTGCATATTTAACATCTTCATTCCTTGGCCATATGTCATGTTTAATCCTTCGTTGTCGTCGCCCTGACTTAATTGTTCCAGGAATAGAGCGAAAGGCGTCTTTCAGGTTAGTCCGGCTCACTTCAACTATGGTGATTTGTGACTGTAACTTTTGCAACGACGTTAGTCTCCTTCTTCAGGGGCAACCATTTGATCCCAATTTGTCTATTTCCTGTGAAGTATTGGGCTCTTGGTGACTTTATCCACAGCTTAGAAGACTGGTCGTTGTTGCATCGCAAGGATTTAATAAGGGGCAACTGTTATCTCTAGAACATCTTCGAGATTTCACCCTCTCACAAGGATGTAGTCAATGCGAATTGGATGGGAGCCACTGTAGTACAGAGTAGATGAATATCACTCTTTTTGAACCGTGTGTTTGCGATGATCAGTTTCTGCATAATCGCGAATTTGTTGGGCATCGTCGTTCTTTTCTCCATGTCCATGAACGCCATGGACTGTTTGTTCTTCTTTCCTCGGTCCGACACGTCCATTCGGATCATCGGCAGTGGTCTTCTTGTCAGGCAGTGCCCAGAACGCATCTTTGGTTTCCATGCGCACGTCAGTTTGTGGAGCGTTGCACTGAAACATTGGAATTTCCTTCTCTCCCCAATGCGGACGAGTTACATCAAGCGATTGTCAAACTTTTGCACCTCGGAGACTGAACCGTCAAATTTAGCTGATATGACAATGACAACACCATGAGCTGTTCTTCGGTTTCTGTTGTACACCAGTTAGTAACCACACCTCTTTTCACATGACTTTTCTCTATTCCATCTTTTTTCCGCACCTCTCAGATGCCTACAAGCCTTCTCTCAAGTGCAGAGGCTTATTCGCTACTTCACCCAGGCATAATTCAATGATGGGATACAAAATGGGGGTACTAGCATGGTTAGCCGTCACAGCCCGTGCGATGGTAAACCTAGCATACTTTTCATGCTGACTGGGCACTGCCAATGCGCGTCCCTTCCAGGGGCTGCACTAACCTTGGCTCCGATACCATGAGACATATTTCTGTAATGATGTAACGGTATTATTTTACGGCCGGCTTGTCTTGAAGCATTTAAGGGCTCATGACGGAAGGTAGTAACGCAGCTGCGGACATGGAGAACAGATGCCTTTTGCAGCCACTCCTCTAGAGAAGAAACGCTATCCTCTTTTCTGCATTAACTTCCAGAAATTTAGTGTACCTCTTCAGCCATCTGGTCCCTAGTGAACGTCTCCATCTCCGCCAAAGTTGCCATTAAAGAATTTGTACATGTTTGGTACGCGAGAGCTTTTATATTTTGCTCAAGTTCATCGGCAGGCCAGCGGGGAACCCGTATCCGTCACCTGGGAAGCGCCAAATGTTACAGCAATATAGCTGGTTCGTGTAGTATATTTATCAATGCAAAATGAAACATTATTTTACTGAAAACTAATTGTGAACCTGATAAATTACTTGTCACAGGAATCACGTATTCACGTAATTAAGAAGGGTTACTGGCTTTTGCACCTTTGCTAGGTGTGTTATGCCACAGAACGCATGACATACAATCCAGTGTCGTATCTTCTGCCCCCTGTTGTCTATTGGTGTCAACATCAATATCTTGTTTGATGATCAAGAGATTTAGTCTGTCATATCTGGAATCAATGCCCCCCTTTCATTTGTCCACTTATTTTCTCCAAAGAGTGCAGTAACAATACATGGTCGAGCCTCCCATTACTTTGCTTGTGAGCCAGTCATGCATTCAACTGGGCCATGTGAATTCAGTTCATACAGCATGAACTGGAAAGTACCTGTCCATGTTACGATATATTTTAGCCCGCGTGATCGATTTTCCCATGTGGCAGTTGTAAGCGGATCTCACCTTTAACCAAGAAATTTGCATTTCCCGCCCTTCTTCCGTAGAATATGTAGAACAACTCTGTGGTGGGGAGACAGGCTCAGAATTGGATGCTATCCAACTATGTTATGAATCCACTAAAAATAATCACGTTGCCCGTGATCTTTTGAAATAAATAGAATAATATTCCTTCTTTTACATAGCAGCAATATCCACTATGGTGCAATTCAACGTCTTGTCATCTCGAATTTTGGCTCAAGCCTTGATTTTCATGCTCCGTCTATCCGTATTGTTAAAGTAATACGTGTAAGAATATTCAAGGACATTATAGGTTGCGTTTGGTTTCAAAATCAGGATATTAGAACATTGTAAAAAAACGCTACCACCAATGCCATATTCTGTGTTGCCTTCATAATGTCTTTAACAGCAGTGTCTTGAGGAGAAAAGACAGTATCAATGCTGGCGAGAGAGCCGTCTTATTCTTGTTATATTTCAGCTTTTCCAGGATTTCATCAGGATTAGTTTCTTCCGTGTTAAATACAGGAATTAAGACGTAGACTGATGTAGTACTTGGTAGTAAGTATGAACGTCCTTGTATAAACCTACCGTCCTATATGTAGGTTGGCTATGTTTGATTGCACATCAAAGATACATATTTCGGAAAAGCGACACAGTGACATAATAAAATGGTATAGTGATATAACAATGTACAAATACAATATGTATATTTGTGTGACAAAATAACATTCATAAAAGATTAGCCATGGTTCAGCAGATCTTGGTGAATGTCGGCAAACGATGATCTCAACTTTATTAATATCTACAACACTGACATTCCCTCCAACAACCTCAAGAACAAGGTCCTTTACAAAAATTATTACTTGCCTGCGACGAAGCGCAGAGTGCTTCAACAAGATCAAAACTCCAAAGCATATGCCATTCTTTATGTAGGAGAACAGACTACGGATTTCGATAGAATTATATGTGCTGGATTAAAGAGCTTGTACGAGTATTCACCCTTTTAGGCTGGACCACTTCTCATGCTTTCTTCAAAATTAACTCGTACATTTCTAAACCGTGACATGTTTCTTGCGCGTGATATCGTGATTAAGAAAAGACGCAACATATTCTCGTAAAAAGTGAGAGCTTTTGAAATTTAACCTCAGATGATGTTTCCTCTCCGGAATGTAATGTTTGAGTAACGAGCTCTCTGCACTGGATATCAGTGATTGGAATGTCCAGTAGCAAATCCCCTGTGTGAGAGTTGTAGTGGATTTGGCTGTTGAACTAATGGTCACATGGTTTTAATTTGTCACTGTAGATCGAGACCCGAGGTGAGCTATAGAGATCATCAACCTCCTGACGGCGGATCATCTAGCCTGCTCCAAGTGTGCGGATTTTCTGATAAATGCTTTACAAAGAGGAAAATGCTGACGGGGGACACGCGATTGCATAAAGGTGGGATTATAAACGAATGCTCAGTATCTCATAAAAATTTCAGAAAAAGGCCGGACGTTATGCGGTCTCACACGAGCGAGAACCGATACTATTGCAACATCTGTGGAAAATCCTTCAGCTGGAAAAAACTAGCAGGTCACATGGGTATTCACACAGACAACAAGTCACACCTTTGCACTGTATGCTGCAAATCATTTGTCAAGAAAAGCAGTTTATCTTATCACATGCTGACTAAAACAGGAGAGAAGCCATACAGGTGCAATGTCTGTAGCAAATCATTCATAAAGAAAGGCAGTCTACTCGATCATGTGCGGACCCATACAGGCGAGAAGCCATACAGCTGCAATGTCTGTGGCAAATCATTCATACAGAGAGGTAAACTAACCGCACATATGCGGACCCATACAGGCGAAAAGCTGTACAAATGCAACGTCTGTAGGAAATCGTTCATACAGAAAAGCATTCTAACCGATCATGTGCGGACCCATACAGGCGAGAAGCCATACAGGTGCAATGTCTGCGGCAAATCATTCATACAGAGAGGTAAACTAACCGCACATTTGCAGACCCATACAGGCGAAAAGCCGTTCAATTGCAACGTCTGTAGGAAATCATTCATACAGAAAAGCATTCTAACCGGCCATATGCAGACCCATACAGGCGAGAAGCCTTACAGGTGCAATGTCTGTGGCAAATCATTCATACGCAGAGGTCATCTAACCGAACATACCCGGACCCATACAGGCGATAAGCAGTACAGGTGCAATGTTTGTAGCAAATCATTCATACGGAAAGGAACTTTAACCGGTCATATGCGGACCCATACAGGCGAGAAGCCATACAGCTGCAATGTCTGTGGCAAATCATTCACAAAGAAAGGTAGTTTAACCAGTCATATGCGGACCCATACAGGAGAGAAGCCATACAGGTGCAATGTGTGTGGCAAATCATTCACACTGAGAGTTAGACTAACCGAACATATGCCGACCCATACAGGTGAGAAGCCGAACAGCTGCAATGTCTGTGGCAAATCATTCACAAGGAAAGGTAGTCTAACCGATCATATGTGGACCCATACAGGCGAGAAGCCGTACAGCTGCAATGTCTGTGGCAAATCGTTCATACAGAAAGGCACTCTAACCGGTCATATGCGGACCCATACGGGCGAGAAGTCATATAGCTGCAATGTCTGTGGCAAATCATTCATAAAGGGAGGCAAACTTACCGAACATATGCGGAGACATACAGGCGAGTCATAAAGAGAGGTAAACTAACCGAACATATGCGGACTCATACAGGCGAGAGCCTTACAGGTGCAATGTCTGTGGCAAATCATTCAGAAAGAAAGGCAGTCTGACCTAACTGTTCATATGCGGACACAAACAGAAGAGAAGCCATACTGTTGCAAAGTTTATTCCACTGAAGCACAACTTGTAGGATTTCAGCAAAATATAACAGATATCCTGGATTCAGAAGGTCAATTGGTCTGTATCGCGACTGGCCTGTCTAAGGCATTTGATAGGGTAGATCATGGGACACTACTGGCAAAAATGAGTGCAATTGGACTAGATTAAAAGAATGACTGAATAGGTGGCTCTGTTTTAAGAAAATAGAACTCAGAGAATTAGAGTAGGTGAAGCTTTCTCCTGCCCTGTAAAAATTAAGAGGGGAATTCCTCAAGGCAGTAGTATTGGACCTTTATGTTTTGTTATATATATATATATATATATGGTATGTGTAAAGAAGTGGAGTCAGAGATAAGGCTTTTCGCAGATGATGTTATTCTGTACAGAGTAATAAATAAGTTACAAGATTGTGAGCAACTGCAAAATGATCTCTATAATGTTGTCGGGTTGTTGCATTTTCAAATTAAAGCTCCCAAATGAGCTGTTTTCATTCAGTAATGGCTACTATACCCCACCCATATACAATCCCTCCTTCAACGATAACGCCCCTTCCTCCCAATATCAATAACCGACCCACCGCCGTCTCAATCTATATATGTAGGATTGAGACGGCAGTGAACCGAACTACCGAACCTTACCCCCACCACTACCACGTGCAAGGGTTTGACAGCGGCATAGGTCCAACCCTTCCGAGGGCCCGGCTCAGACTGAATACTTTTGCCCTCCACCCGCGTGGGCGCGCTGTTGTACATCACGTCACTCACCCTAAGCCCACGTGACGAATACGGCAGCTCCTATTGGTAGAAACATCTTCCGATTGCTATTGGTCGGTTTGAGTTTGACAACTTGGACCACGTGGGACGACCACGTTTTTGACATTTGTGACATTTTGCTTTACTTTGATTTGTATGCGCATATCGATTATCTTCGTTTGCGTGTTTCAAGAAAAAGTACAAGATATTTGAGGTAAGCAACTTTACTGTTCTTGTTTTACTAATCTCCTGAGGCCAGAACATGAAAACATACCACACCAAGGCAAATGAATTTCGGATAATTTGAAACATAAGTGCGGCCAGTATCCAGTATTCAGGAGATAGTAGGTTCGAATCCCACTATCGGCAGCCCTGAAAATGTTTTTCTGTGGTTTCCCATTTTCACACCAGGCAAATGCTGGGGCTGTACCTTAACTAAAGCCACGGCTGCTTCCTTCCCGTTCCTATGCCTTTCCTGTCCCATCATCGCCATTAGACCTATCTGTGTCGGTGCAACGTAAAACAACTAGCCTTATCATATTTGTCCCCCCGTGGGTAGGGCCAGTAGAATAACAGCCACAGCATCTTCTGCCTGCTGTAAGAGATGACTAAAAGGTGTCCCATGTGGGCTATGCACTTGGGAACTTGGGTAGGCTACCACGGAGCCCTTAATTGAATTTTGGCACCGCTTACTTGTGCCAGGCTCCCCAATTTCATCTATCCTATCTGATCTACCTCGATCACGACCTGTTCTTTTCTGCCCCCGATTGTATTATGTATGGAGGCCTAGGGAGTCTTATTTTCCCTCCATGGCCCTGGTCCTCCTTAGCAGATACCATCATTTTCCTAATGTCAGCCCCCTTCCATTTCTTCTCTCCGATTACTAATATATATAGGGGATGGTTGCCTAGTTGTAATTTCTCTTAAAACAATGAACTAGATTTTAGGCCCTTTTAATCAACAAGCATCATCATTTTAAGCAAGGAGATTTGTGGTGAGGGCAAGATGTTTGGTGGTCATGACATATACTAGGAACTGTCCCATCATTCGCCTTACTGCAGGCGAAAGGAAAAACCATTCTCAGGACAGCCAGTGGTAGGGGAACAGCCCGTTTCTGTGTCCCAAATGCAGAGGTGTAGAAACACGGTGGAACCATAGCCACCCCTCCTCTGCTTGGTTGGCCGGTTGGAGTGCATGCTGTCAGACCACAGATCAGCCTACTCTGCAACCACCAACATAGATTTCTGCCTTCGATATACAGTAGGTACAAAAAGCACTGTCTGAAGTGAGTTTCCACTGTCTTCAACTGGCATCTCGTCTAGGTCACAGCAAAGTCCCTTGCACACCGTAATGTTGTGGAAGTAGCAGCATATTGTTCATAATACTGTACTAAATTAGCAAGCAATTCCTTGGACATAGCTCTTAATAGGTGGAGCTATGTTGTGACTTGACATGGGAATGTTTTGTGCTGGATCAGCTGCCATATTATTGTATTTAGATCCTGACGCTACATATTTCTGTAAATTTATTAGAACTGCTCTCCTGCGGATGGACTGAAAGGAAGCATTATTTGTACCTCATGCATGTTGTAAGAGGGAGCAATCACAGAATCTGTAAGCTCTCTCTTGTCTTTTAAACCCTCAAATATATTCATGATTCCATCCTTTTCCATGTAGCAGAAAAATTTTGATATATCCTACTGTCACATAAAATAGAACATTTTTATTGTAAATAGTGTAGGTTAATGAATACAAGGGATGCATACAATTTTGTAGCTTGACATTGTTTATCATCTAAATGCAGATGACTGATTGATTGATATGTTGTGTTTTGGTGCAGTATGTAGGAACAGAGTATGTGCTATCATGTCTTGGTTTCTTCAAACACTACTCTGCCAGAGATTTGCCATCCCCTAGTAGATGCAAAAGAAGTACAAATCTCAATATTTTTCAGTGTGTGGCCCTAGGTTCCTCTTTTGACAGAGAAAGATGTATCATATAGTAAGTTCCTTGGGAAAATACAAATGGTGTTGCTGAAAACTTTTGCAATGTCAGTGCAACGTTAAACTGCAATAAGAGAGAAAAGTATTATGTTGTACCTTGTCAGTTCCAGTCTCTCTTTCATAAATGAATTATCTTGTATTTGTGTTGTATTGAATAGTTTTCTGGCTGATGAATATTAATTGATGATTAACACTGCTGAATATAATGTCATGCGATTATGATATACTATGATCACTAAAACTTTTGTTCAAATGTCTACACAATTTTATACCTGTAACACTGTGGATAGTAGGTAGAATATAGCTCCATAAATCAAAAAATCATGTTTCATTTCAATTTACCTTTGAATCCTACAAACTCCCTCCTTAGCATATGAGTTTCCTTTTATCATTTTGGTTCCTGTGTATGGTTTTCTTTCTTACATTGTATTTATATTTTATTTCCTGCATAAGTGGCATATCTTGATACTATTGACTGTTACAGTTGGCTTAAGTAGTGTTAAAGAGGACTGATGTATGAGGGGATGTTAGTGTCTATTTCTCTCATAGGTCTTAATCTGAGATAAGTATTGCCAATCCCATTCACCTTCAGGTCACTTCCTTCCTCCCTTTGTGAGTTAGCTCCCTTTTTCCTCAGCAGAATCAAACAAGAGCAGCACAGACAAGGCCAGTCACTCCGATCCTTCAAGGCTTTGTGGATTAGTAAAAATAAAATATAGCTCCATAATTGAAATAATTATAATAAGCAGCACAAGTGGTAAGCTTCTTTTCTCCAGCAAAAAATTATTATTAATAATAATAATAAAGCACAGGCCAACCTCCAGGTGTATTGTTGTTCAGAATGCAGTATTTCAGAAAAAGGTAACAGAAGGAAGGAAAGAAAGAAAAGGAAATGAAAGAAAAATATAAGAGAAAGAAAAAAAGAAAAAAATATATTTAATGTAATTTTTAAGAGTGGAGGGGGGACGAGAACCTTGGGGACCCTCCGCGCGCTAAACGATTTAAATCACCCGCCCGGTAATTTTAGTTCAGCCCTGTTTACACAAGAGGCGCTGGTGTGCAATTCCTGGCGATCTTTGCGCAGCCGTTGCGTACAGAAGTAAAAAATAACGTTGAGAGTCATCTCTTACTCATTCTCTTTGACCACGTGTAAAGCCCACTAGAACAGGACTATATTGATAGTTGATAGTTACAAATATAACGGGATATTGCACCCAGTGCTGTTTTCAAGAAGTGTCGTGTACTCTGGAGTTGTCACTGGTAATTCATCCTTTCCTAAATTCAGCCCGTTCTACTGACTGATACAAATCAAATCCGTTCTTTAAGTGTTTGTTTTAAATGATTACACTGAATTAAAATATCAGGTTTTGTCTCCAGGTGTGAGGTATGTGTTACATAAGACGCGTATTAGCCATTTGTACAGCCTATTCCGTTAATTTATTGTGCTACAGATTTTCGTCATTGAGAAATTGTGACTTCTATCATTTACAATGTGTCCACAATCTCTATTGTCGATAAGGTTCAAGTTCTATAATTTACTTTTGCGAAAATTATACATCTCAATTGGGAACAGTAAGAAGTTAATACTAATCTTTTTCAGTTTCAGCATTCTACATATTTTTAACATTTAATATTTTTAATTTTCTTAAATTTTATTTCTACTTAAGCATTAAAACTGTATACGCATATAACCGACATTCTTTTTGAAAACTCCTGGCCTTTGTGTCACAAGTGCCAGCAAATCTGTTCCTCGTGTGTTGTAGCAATATAACGTAACTTACCTTACCTATCAAAATTTTTTTGGAGTGAAGAATATATCTGAAGGGCTACGCAGGTGAAGAATCGCGGATATTAGTTTCAGAAAGAAATTACAATATGTAGTGCATAATTTTAATTATTGTGTTGCTGTGTTATTTACCTATGTTTGCAATTTAATAGTGACGCTGTGAATGTTGAGTTGTTCTTTACACTGTAGGCTGCGACATGTGGTAGTAGGGTTCGAAATTTTGAGAAGTTTCCGTTTAGGATATCATATGTAGAACTCTTGTTATGGTTATCAGTGTTGTTAAGGAGATTCTTCTGCATTGTATCAGTCATAGAAAACTTGAGGTCCAATAGGTATGATCACAATATTAACAGTCATGTAAAATTTTGAGTCTCTTAGGTATGTTCATAATATTGACGGTCATGTAAAATTTCAAGCATAATGCTTAGTCTGTTGACAGATAACCTAAGTAGCAATGACTGCAATAAGGTAATATATTTCTCTGGGCTATGTTTCAGTGTAAAATCATTGGAAGTAATCAAGAAACCCAGTACCTTCTAACTACTTCAGTTGCAGTGTGAAATGGACCTGCAAGTAAAAATCTAAGAGGAACCAGCCTGGCTTGAAAGAACAAATGCATCACTTGTGAGTCTCAATGCAAATAACTTTATAGAGATCAGAATTTAACCCTTAGTAGCTGAATAAGTTTGGCAGGGGCATAATTTACTATGTGCTTCCCCAATATTAACCCCAGCAGTCGCCATTTGCTACATGGGCATCTAGGGAAACTATGTCTCTCTTTTGTTTCTTTGTCTGGGAGTATGTGATAATGTGCTACGCAAGGCAGCCAACTCTTAGGAAGTACAAACAACAGTATTTATATACATCTATAGGTCCAACTAGTGACAGAAACTTTGTTCATGGGGCAAGGAAAGGGGTTCTGGTGGCACCTGCCCCCAGATTATGGTCGCCAAGTGGACAATTGGCCTCTAGCATTTACTAGGGAGATGGCAGTGCATGCTATGTTTGATAGTGGCAAAAAGCTGAATTAAAGTTGTGGACTTGATAGTGATGGAACCTTGGTTAGGTCCAGCTACCAATGAAGTTGTGACAGGCAGCGTTTCAAGATCGAGGCATCAGGACATTTCAGGAGCTAAGTACCCATCAAATGACTGTTTATTGTTTATTGATTACCTCTGGCATTTATTGAAATGGATTTCTGTAGGTTGTATGGTTATGTTTTTATTCTCCATGGTTTGGTAATGGTATCGTTGTGGGATTGACATCATCTCCTATCGTACATTATCCAATTTTAGTGCTAGTAGCTGGTGAACTGAAGGACAATTGTGGGTGCTGGATTTAATTCGGTTACGGCCAGTAGGTCTTTGAATTTCATAGTGAACATATTTTTCCTCCAAAAGAAGTTCCAGGTAAGATTTGCATCATTTAAACTTCTTTACAATGTTACTAATGTTGGGTGATCTCATAGTAAAACTCTGCCTTGGCGGAGAAGCTGTAAAATAATTTTGGAGAAGAAGCGACTTATTGTCATCATCTATCCTTGCTCTGTCTGTTGCTACTGTAAACACAGTCCATTGTAATCTTCTGAATATGTGGCTTACAGTTCAGTCTCTCTTCATCTGATAGCTTACATGGTGATGTGATAACATTCTACTTTCATGTGGGAAAGTGTAATTTGGGTCCATTCTAGAGGTATTTGATGAAGCTGAATATCCCAGCACACGTCTGTAGTTATACTGGCATAAAAGTGAATTCCTGCACATCATTCTTGCACCTCAGAGTCTTTGAAAACCTTGAGAGTTGGAAGAGGGATATTCAGTGAATAATTGTGACTTGGCAGCAAAAATCTACTCCCAACACTGTGAACTGCTAATTTATAGATGTGATATTGTCCAGGAGTTGCTTAAAGGTGAAATTCTGCAGCTTATGCACACTGTTCTCTGAATAAATGTTTGCTGGTTGAGTTCTAAATTATAGACACTACAGAAGAGAACAGTGTCTGAACATATCTGAGATGCGAGTGCACTGCTATTCAAGATCTATACTCTTGACACTTCTTGTTATGTTCTATTCTTGGGTATATAGAAAAAAACAATAGCTGTCATCAACAACAACGGAATTCAAGAACTACAATGTGACCCTACAAATATATTTCAAAACAAAATAAAACAAGCTATCCAGCAAACAGACTTTATTCTCACAGAACAAGAAAAGGAAAGCCTCACTATCAAAAAATCCTCAACTCCCCACAGTATGAGCCATCCCCAAAATACACAAAAGCTCATGTCCCATTATACCAATAGTAAATTATGATGTGCCAATTTACAATTTAAGCTAACAACTGAAAAAAATCATAAAAGAGAAAATCTCACTTAAAGAAGACAGATAAATTAAAACCAGCCTAGCACTAATCAACCCCTTCCCGCCCGAAAGCGCCCGACTGTTCACTTTCCCTTACGGTGCGTATTGCCCTAAAACACCCAGCTGCATTATCTGCATACGTGTGCAATCTATGCAATAGTTTTGTATTTTTTGGTAGTGAATTGTTTACTAGGCTTTGATGAACATGCAGTACAATATACAAGGCTTAGGAAATAAAAGAAGAGTGAGAATTCGTCTTGAAGTTGTCTAGGGAACGGACTTGAACTTCCGCGAGTGCTGGTCAGCTGTTTAGTTCGTAAACATGACGGGATTGAATACTGCGGATATTGAGACTGAGCTGAATAACGGCATAAGAAATGACACAGAATTGTTGAGCAGGGGTAGAGGTAAATTTTAAGTGAGTAAATAACATATCAACAAAGATAATTTTACTGATAACTGTGATATAAGTGAAAACGGATATCTAGAAATCGGACCTGATGATGATGCGGCTGCAATTCAGGTAACACAAACATTTTGTTTCATTACTCAATGATTATATGGATGATGTTGAACCTATCAATAATTTCAAAAGAGTATTATGGGAAATAGGTCATATTTTTACATATGTTAGGTGGAGACAATCTATTCAGTGATGTTACCGATTGCGTATATATCAATGCAGCAATCAAACAGGCGCATTTCAGTAAAATAGAACCAGAATGGGAAGACACTTGCTAGAGGAAATGAAAGTTGATATACAAGGTCACCATTACACTTCCAGAATCTCATCTTTATTGGCTTAGGGGGATTTAGACAACATGAGAATATGACAAATACAGCCTACCTCAGTGTTGAGTATCTCCAGCACGGGTGGGGGTTTGAACCGACAAACTTATGACTCAATGAATAGAGAAATGGACATGATGGTATGTTAAATGTTGTAAATGATGGCATGTTTTCTAATACTATTGAAAATGAAACGGTGTGCTCTGCTTGAATATTTCCTAATTAATAGGTTGAAACCTGGGGATAAGCGGTGCAAAAATGTGGGTGGTAAAGGGTTAAAGATACCCCTTGACATCACTAACATGTACACCAACGTAACAATAGATGAATCCATTAAAATTATCGAAAATCTTCATAAAGAAAATACTTCACTGCAGGAAACCAATGAAATAATTAGCCTTATTAGAACAATGCTACACCAAAATTGCTTTGCATTCACTGACAAGATGTATTGCCACAAAGAAGGGTTAGCCATGGGCTCACCATTATAAGGTATAATAGCAAACATTTTTTGAATAACTTTGAAAACATCTTCTGAACGTATCAGCATTCAAAAGGAATATTATACTGGAGCAGGTATGTAGGCGACATCATGTGCATATTATAATGACTTCACTAATGCACACCAGTTATTAAACACACTAAATTATTAACAAAATTCCACCAGCTTCACAATGGAGCAAGAATCTAATAAGAAAATAACACCACAATCAGCAGGAATAATGGCAACCTCTCTTACAAAGTGTACAGCAAGCCCACTCAGGTGTTGCATGCTATTGACGAGTCTAACCATGCATACACACTAAAAATAGTTGGAATGAATACAATGATACACAGAGCTGTTTCCATACCAATGAGCACAATGGAGTTCAATGAAGAGGCACAAATTGTTAAATAAATCATGAAAGAAGACAACCACCCTCCAGGCACAGTAGATAAAATATTAAACAAACAAAAGAAAAGTCCCTGGAAAACCACCACACTTGGTTCTCAACTACATTAATAATAACACATAAAAAGTAGGTTATATCTTTAGGAAACAGGGTTTTAATTAACCTTTAGGATGAACAACACACTGCAGAGACACATCAACAAGTGCACCTAAACAAAAAAGACCCTTTCTCAAAGTCACGAGTCTATGAACTCAAGTGCCAAGAACTTAACTGCATTGCCACCTATATAGGTCAGACAAAACAAAATTTCCACACAAGATTCAAAGAACACAATAAACGATCAGATATAATCAGCATTCAGCCTTTGGGGAGCACATATACGACATTTCACACTATTTCACAGACATCAACACAGATCTAAAAATTTTACACATTGAAAATAATATAAAATCTTCGAATATGAGGGAAGCAATCGAGATCTACATCGCAGAAAGTGCTAACGTAACCAACTTAAATGACCATACACACTTAAAAAATTCCCCGCACATCGCTCTACTCACATAATATCTGGACCATACTTACTCATTAAATTGGCATTTATCACAATTATATCCTATAGATATTCTCTATTTCAATTCCATACATTATTCATCTAAAATCATTCAGTTGCATTCATCCATCTTACATAAAAGTACATTACAACATGAAGTAGGTTAATAACCTTCTCTCCCCTCTCCAGTGTGGAAAGAGTATTCCACAGTGCTCCACTCGTTCCATCCTACTTCCCCCTCTCCTCTCCATGGTACAGTGTACTAGATTTTAACATCCAGTAGGAGGGATCCACAATGTTCAGCACTCCCCTCTCATGCTTCCCTTCCCCTCTCCGTAAGGTTTGTGCTATACTCAAAACTTTCTATTTACCTCTCCATGAGCACAGTCCTGAAATAGTATTTTGTGACAACAAAGTTGGCATTGGCAGTCTAGATAAGTTCAGGAGTTTTCTTGATATATTAATACTTGTAAATTTCTTATTTGTCAGTACTGGCTCATATTATCACTGAACTCTCTATCATTGACAAGTTTATGCAACGTAAACAATGCTGTACATATATGCATATTTTGTGTGATTTCATAGAGTCTGAGGATGTTCTTGTAGAATGAAACATGTCATTCTTTGTATAATAGAGTGTTTATTTTTACAGGTATGTTTATAGTGTAATAATTTATGTTAAAATTGTATGTTTGACAAACTAGAAAGTTTTTTGTTACATTTAACTAAGTCTACAATGGAAAGTATGGCTTCATCTTTAACAAACTCTCCATTTTGTGCGTCATTTTATCTTCCTTTCCTTAGTTCAGCTACTGTTCGATTTCTTCTGTATTAAATGGGATAAGTGAGTATATTCTGGAATTTTATACTTTAATTCGCTTTTATTAGTAAACTAACTTGTAATAGAATGTAAGCTTTTGATCACAGTTCCTCCTGCACCCCTGTAGTGTCAAAATGTTTCATGAATCCAAGTGAAAAATTTAAAGGTCTCGTAGTACGAGGGCCATCCGATAAATAGGTTTCCCTATTTTACAAAAAATACAAGCAGGCTATTTACACTTGTGCTGACCCTGCAGTGTGGGGGTAGCATGCCTGCCTCTTACCCAGAGGCCCCGTGTTCAATTCCTGGCCAGGTCAGTGATTTTTACCTGCATCTGAGGGCTGGTTGGAGGTCTACTCAGCCTATGTGATTAAAATTGAGGAGCTATCTGACGGTGAGATGGTGGCCCTGGTCTAGGAAGTCTAGAATAACGACGGAGAGGATTGTTCGTACTCACCACATGACACCTCGTAATCTGTAGGCCTTTGGGCTGAGCAGTGGTCACTTGGTAAGCCATGGCCCTACGGGGGCTGTTGCCCCATGTTGCTTGGTTTTATTTACCTTTGAGAAATATTTAATTTTCATTCTACAACTCGTACACTACTTTTCCACATAGTCACTATTTCAGTCCAAACATTTTGTTATCTTGGCAGCAGTTTCTTGATACCTTCATCATACCGGATCAGGTCCCATCTCTGTAGACAGCGGTGCACTTCCTCTTCCACCTCTTCATCTGTTGCAAACCGCTTACCTCCAAGGTGCAACTTGATTTGTGGATAGAGATGGAAATCACTCGGGTCAAGTTCCGCAGAATAAGGTGGATGGGGAAAAAGGTCCCTTTTGAATTTCTGCAGCAAATCCTGCGTCCTTTGAGCTGAATGGGCAATATTTTCTGAGACAAGACCAGAACGTTTTCGTTGGATTTTAAGTCTGAGCTTCGTGAGGACCGTGCAGGACCTCTCATGTGTGACCACACTGCATTGGGGCAGTCAGTCAACCAATACAACATCATTACAGTCCCAAAAGGCAGTAGCCAAAACTATGCCTACAGAGGCTGAGGTCTAACCGGGCAAGTTGGCCATGCGGTTAAGGCCGCGCAGCTGTGAGCTTGCATCTGGGAGATAGTGCGTTCGAACCCCACTGTCAGCAGCCCTGAAGATGGTTTTCCGTGGTTTCCCATTTTCATACCAGGTAAGTATTGGGGATGTACCTTAATTGACGCCACAGCTGCTTCCTTCCCACTCCTAGGCTCTTCCTCTCCAATTGTCAACATAAGACCTATTTGTGTCGGTGCGATAGTAAATTGTAAAAAAGAGTCTGAGGTCTTGGCCCTTTTTTATGAGCATGTTCGCCAAGTTTCTTCCATAGCATGCTTTGTGGTTTTGTTTTTAGAGTTGAATAATGCACCCTGCTTTCATCTGCAGTAACAATGCGGGAAAACATTTGATCTCCCTCTCTTTGAAGCATTTGCAGGAAAGCTCAGGCTACTTCGTTCTGTTATTGCTTGTGAGCATCAGTAAGAAAACTTGGGACCCATCTTGCACAGACTTTTCAATACTGCAAGACATTCAACAATATCATTGCAATATAGAACTGCCCAGTTTCCGTGCTGGGAGGCAGTAGATTCATTATCTCATCAGTGCTGACGCATTAATCTTTGTCCACCACATTCTGACCAACAGTGGCTGTAATGGGCCTGGCGCTGCACTGTCATCATGTAAATCTTGCTGCCATTCCAGGAACCATGAATGCCATTATGCATCTTTCACTATAAACTCACACCAAATGGCAATGAATATTGGTAGCCATTTCATTTTTTGCCGTGGAAAAGCGAATAACAGGACAGAGTTCACAAGTGGAAACGCTTTCAAGTCGTAGCTCCATGGCAGGTAGCGCCGTACTGGTGAACACAGAGCAAGCACATGCGGTTGAAGATCACCTTACCCCAGCCATACGCCAGTGGAAGTTCCTACAGTACCAACTTAATTCTAAAACATGTGGTTTGCAGAGAGGAAATAAGGAAAATTATTTACTGGATGACGTTCGTAGATCATGTAAGAGCTTCTGTAACTGCAGATGTACACTCCAACACTGATGGTGTTCTCATCCCCACAGTTCTTCACAGAACACTGCATAACATCCTTGTAGTAGTAAAACATTTCATTTGTAGTTGCTTTATGTTTGACCTGCATCACATCCTTCCCTGGTCTATGACTGTGATAAGCCTGCTTCTTTCATGTTCGTTTTTTATTTTTGCACTTGGATGAACAGAACTGTCTCAATGCAGTGTTTATCCCCTGTGAGCTTGGCAAAACCAGATTATAGAAAGTGATTAAAATGTTTCAGGGGATTTTGATCTGTCTGTCTAAACAAAATGTATGTTAAGAGCATATAGTATTAATATTTCTCACTGTATGGCAAAAGATTTAGAACAGTTTTAATACGTGGATGTGATTCAAACAACCTCAATGATTTGATAGACGTAATTGGATACATAAAATCAATTAATATAATTTAGTGTTTATGTCTGTGGCAGATTCCTTCCAAAATTTTGTGCGAGATGGTCCCAATTCCATCTCTGGTAGGATATCTTCTGATATGGCTAGAAAATGCTTCTCACTTTATATTTGGTTCTCAGTCTCATGCTTTCTCTGACATTAGGTTTGAGCAAGGATGATAACACCATTCTCAGTGCAGCCTTTGGTTTTGAAATCCTCTGCCGGTAGAAATCTCTCTTAAACAGTAGTAAAATTTTGAAAGTAACTGTAATACTTGGAAGTAGTAAATTATCATGCTCATTTGTTGGTGACAGTATTTGTAGATGTGTGTTACATGCATAACTTATGTATCTTATTTTCCACAGGAAAATATTGAAAATGTATCAGAAATGATACCACTGAAAAAAGAAGCCAAATCAGAGTTAACAGAGCCAGGGCCAATGCAGGAAAACTCACTTGAGGTAATGTACATAATTTGATAAGCCATTGTTAGGTACTGAAAATAGAAAATTGTAAACAGATATCAGTGCTTGACCCTTCATTTCAATACATATGACTGATACACTTTTTTTATGAGATTGACTGTTTACTTACCTAATTTTCACCTTTCCTTCATGTTTTTTAAGATCTTGCATTATGTATCACACAGCGGTTGGGATGGATCCAAAGACCTCTACTGTATATCATTTGGGAGGTGGTATCATTGCTACTAATATTTTTGACTTTGTGAATATTTTCAAACACGGACTTGCTATAAGGAGCACTTTTTTGTTACTGCTCCTGGGTATTTTACTAGTTGTTCCAAATGAAACACCATTGTAATCTTGTTGATTATATTGACTTCTAGATAATACAATTATTTGTAGATACAAGGTGCAGGTGATTGCTTGCTTACTGTCAGAATTCACTTACAAGTAGAAAACATTCTTATCCTTCCTAATGTGGCCTGTGATGATACTAGTCTATGGTGACTTATAATATTACTTAAACTTTCAATGAATAAATGAGCCCTTCAAGAGTGATCTGTTTCATGTGTGGTAAAGGACAGGCTTTGTTTGTTCCCCATTACTCACCTGAACATTAGGATCACTGCCATCGTCCACTGTGTTGTTATGGGCTATTTATTGGGATATTTAATTGACAATCTCTTTCAGGAATTCTGGCTTGGCTGCTCAATATACAGCCATCTGGATAATGAGAGAGGAAGTGTAGTATTTTTCTCTCCTACAAGGAAATTAGATGTAGTTAGGTAAGAAGTGTCAAAAGGGTCGTCATTTAAATTTAGTGAGGAGATGTGAGTATGTGTTGTAAGAGTGGTCCATTCTTTGTTGGTCAAGAAATAAGAATTCATCACTCTTCTAAGGTGATATATCAGACTGTTGACAGCTGCTTCTCGTTTTCTATCAAAGTGTAATGCTGCAGGAGGGATGGAATGCTGCATCAGTCCCATGCCTGCAGTTGCAGGGAAGAGCTGGTTTTTCTCAGGATTGTTTTTCAGAAAGGCCTTGATTTCCTTAGCTGCTCTGAAGAAGTTTGTGCCATTATCACTGTAAATGTTCAGGGGGTGACCTCTGTGAAAATAAGTGAACAAAGAGAGGCGAGCAATGTAGTTGTTGTGAGATCAGGTATCATGTCTATGTAGAGAGACTTGGTAGCTAGGCAGTCTGGTCTTGTTCCATCTCACGCAAATGTTTATGAGAATTGAGCCAGCATAGTCTATTCTAGTGTTAAGAAATGCTTACATGCACACTTTGTGTATTTCGTGTTAATTGTTCAGAAGTATCTGCATTCAACTTACGACCCTTGAGACGTGCATAAATGTTGCTTCTTTACCACCCCCTTGCTGATGGGATCCGAAACTTGCCTCTCAGAGATGTGATTAAGGGTTGAGTGCCATGATGAAGTAGTCGAAGTTGTTCCGCAGTGATAATTAGATTAGTGAGATGATGATATATATACAGAATGATCTAATATTTCCTCCCCACTAGAATTAAGGTATTGTGCAGTCTTCTGCCGACAAGGAGATGGCTTCTTGATCTATAATTATGGTTATAATCAATATGATTTAATATTTTCTACAGAACATTAATGCAACATTTGAGTGGAGTGTTCAACTCCGATATGCCACTCATTTGTATCTTTAGCAACTTGAAACTGGGAGCCTTTAATGTTTTCTTTGAGTAGTCTTGTCAAGAGAAAGGCTCCGCAAATCTCAGACCTTGAAGGGAGAGTTATGAAAAACCAATTTTTTGTAAAGCTTTGCTGCCTTGCATTTTACACAGAGCAACGTTTTATTGCTAAACAATCTGACATACACACGTAAATGCTATTTGTTGAGCCCGCAGTCAGATGATTATAGAGAAGAGATGTTCTTGAGTGGATGACCCTTCATGGTGTATGTAGTTGAGACTAATGCCATTGTCAGTCTTGACTGAAGCGTTGATATTAACAAGTGTTTTTGCTGTTTTACTTGAATGATTTATGACAGGGTAATGTGGAATTTAATAGTGTTTTTCTTCCTGCAGGTTTTCACATTCCTCTCATGTTATCAAGTGATTTGAATTCTAATATGAATTTAATATATTCCTGGCAGAACTTGTTATTTTTCAGACATTTTTTTCCAGGGACAGGACATGCTTAATTTCCATTTGTTTAGATCAACTAAGTTTTAAATCATTTCTTCACAGGGAGTTATACAGTGTATCTAACTGACGTGTCTGCCATCATGTGTTGCTGGAAGTTTGCTTCATGCTGTTTATCCATTGGTGTTGTTCTCTTATGTTATCCAAAATAGTGAATTTTGTTTTGTAGGTTGCATACGAGTAGAGATTGATGAGGCATAGGTTTTATCTTGTCAACTCCCCTCTGCCGCATTCGTCATTTACCACTGCTTTCTTCCTGGCATTTGACATGTGCACACTGCTGCAGTTACGGGACTGCAGTCAGCCGATTACCTGCATAAAACAAGGATGGCATCATCGGTTTTAGATTGTACACTCTACACTCTTCATGGATGTTTTTGGCGTTTCTAGTGCCATGTGTCATGACTTTTCCTCTACCTCCCCTCTTCATGTCGTCTATACAAGTATTTGTCATTACCTGTTAACTTGATACACTCTTTGACTGTTGGACAGAGGGCAAAATCTTTGTCTTATGCTGGTGTAAATCTTCACACTGGTATGGGACTTATTCTTGACCATAAGGTATTGTAAACTGCGCTTGATTCTCGAGTGAGCCGATGACCGTAGATGTTAGGCCCCTTTAAGCAACAAGCATCATCATCATCATCATAATCATCATCATCATCATCACCATCATCATCAAGACTCTTGAATGGTAATATTTGATTATGTATCCATAAAGGCGCAGCTGCATGTGTAATTCCTTTATTTGGAATGCTTTTGGAAGTTACGTGAAAATGAACTTTCTCTGTGTCAATTCTCTCAAAAATCCTGGAATTAAAAATTTGTTTACATTCCTGAACTGCATAATAGTCTTATCTTGAACTTGCTTTGCTCATATTTTCTAGTCATTTCAATTCTTACTGTATGCCCACATTTTGTAATTGAAAATGCTGATCTTATATTCAGTCACCTGTTCTTATTTTTTTTCTATAGAGACACTAAGTCAGCGGGTTTCTCTTTGGAGGGCACATGGTGCCACTCATTAGTATCTTTAGCAACTTCAAACTGGGAGCCTTTAATGTTTTTTTTAATAGTCTTGTCAAGAGAAAGGCTGTTGGTTAGGAAATATCTGTTCTGTTTAATGTAACTAATTGTAAATGTTGGTGACACTCTCACTGATCTTTGTAGTATTTCCTTTGTGTTTGGTTGTGAATTACCTTTTGACTGTTTTGTGTTATACTGTTTGTAAGTTGTTGTGGCTTGGCTTTCAATATATCTGAAGTAGCCAGTTCTTGTTCATGCACTAGTGTCCTTGTATTTTCCTGACTGCTTGTGCATTATTTATATCTTACCCCTGTGTACAATCCATAGTATAACCTTTCTTGGCCAGCACGTGCATATGTCTCTTTCATGTTCACCTTTTATCTTTCATAAGTAATTGTACTAACCTGTCCATCAGAGATTCATCTCAATTTTGTGTTTTGGAGAACTGGTTAGTTTTTATGAGTTTGCTGATACATTATTAAATGGTGTATGAAAATTTGAGTTCTTATGAATAGGTCCATTTGAGGAGTATACAAAATGGGATCAGCAAGTGTTAAGTCTCTAGGAATGTTCCAGTAGGAAATTGGCATTGTTGAAATTGTGGTTCTTTTTCAGAAGCTCACTAGCCAGGGTAAAGTCGGTGATGAAATTGTCTGTAGTGACGTTTCTCCCTGTTCCCTCAATATCTTTGACAAGTCTCAATACCACATTCCTTCCATTGTTCACTTCTCTCTCTCTGTTTACTGATGTAGCATTGTCAACTGCAGAGGCGCACACATAAACCGTGTCCAAATCCGAGAGGAGGCATAATTTTGTTCCATATTTTCCTCTTGGTTTGGTAGATAAATACTGCTTAAAGAGGCATTTTCCCTAAAGGAAGCCAGATGTTCATCCACAGTATTCTTTTCAAATGGAACAAACACTTTAGGTAGTTGTGAAACGAATATGTCATGAACATCTCTTCTTGCTGTTAACTTGCCATTACATCTATGGGCTGGTCTCTCTTCCTTATTATCGAAGCTCAGAACTGGGTTATCATTTGGGACCATTGAAGAGATATTGTAGCTCGAAGGATAGGGTGACCGTCTGCTTCATTCCATACTTCTCGCAGTGATTTGCCCACTGATTTGTAGACTCCAGCAAAATCAAGCCTGCAAATACAGATAACTGCATGTTATTGTTGATTGTGATTATTAGCAGTTAACAAAAAACAGAAACTGCTATTGTTTCCAAATTGTGTAAACCGTACATATCTAGAAATGCTTCAAACTCTATCAAAGAAATGGGCTTGGAGCTTTCCTTTTATCTGCAAAAACCCTCTTCATTTCAATATTTGTTTCCCATAAATTGGTTTCCAGCATTTTATAAATGATGAATAGCTGCATTGCCAACATCTGGGATCACCTGTCCTCTGAAGAGCATATCTCGTGGGTCCAGGTGCAATTCTCATTATGTTACTCAATCTGGAATACGCATAATTTAAATTTACGTTTCTCTGAAGTATCATTAATATAAACAACTAAAATATTGAAGAGCATATAGGCCTATAGATATAGGTCCATGATGTAAATGAAGCAATTGCATTGTTCATATTTCAGTGCAACCCCAGTTTTGTGTGACCTCGATTTAGCACTATATTCAATTTTTAATAATTCAAAATTCAAAATACTGTAGGGCAAAACTCGCATTTAGCGTTAAGGAAATGTTAAAAGTTTCCAATATTTTGGTTATAGGACATTAAGAACCACTGCAAAAGGCGTCGTAAGCTTGCTAAGGATGATTCAAGGCAGAAGAGGAATTTGGAGCATGGGCACTTAGAGCTAAAATGAGATGTCTGACTCTGATTGACATCTGTTCGCGGCCGATGTAGTAGAACAGAACCCCCGTTTTAATGACAGTGTTATTATAATCTATGAAAATTCCTGTATTAATATGTGGAATATCCTTTAGTTACAATACAATGAGAATCCTTTTACCGTTTCATCCATTATCACAGGCAAATTCAGGCATGTTAGTTTTCATCCATTACCAGTACTCATACACTCTACTCCAGGGTTTATATTGAATGTGATCAATCGTCTTCTGTGTTGTTTCATTGCTACGCATGAGTGAATTGATCTTGAGTGAGTCTGAGGTTTCTCACAACACAGACTGGTGTATTAAACATCGGGATAACCTATTTTTGCAATAAGTGCAATGACAGCACTTGTTAACTCTTAGAAATAAAAGCTGAAGTAAAAGATTCCTTAATTTACTATGTTCTGAAATTAAATAAGAATGTGATACTTCTCAAGATACAGTGGTGTGCATAACTAATTTCAGAGGTTAGGTTATGTACTTTTGCATCTTGTTAAATTTCAGATTGGCTGTTCCCTTGTATGTTTATAGTAAAATTGCTTTTATTGTACAGGGATCTTGAAATTTATTTTTATAAAATGTGCACGGTAAACTTATGTTACAAAGAAACAATAACAGTAAAAATTTCCACCTATTTGATATGTATATTTGCATTAAGCAAATCAATTAATCATACACAGTACATGTTTCATTCCATTTCGGAACATCTTCAGCTGTATTACATTGCTTAGGTGAAAACACTAAGTATTTATCTTTTGAAGAATATCTCAAACAGGTACCTTATTTTTCTAAAAATCTACGTAAATTTAAAATTTGCAATAAATTAAAATGAATGTGGATGGTTGAATGGGGTCGAAGGCTGCATTAGCTGTGCTCCTCCAAGGACATAGTAGATTTTAGCAACAAGACTATGGGGAAGCCCTTTTATTAATAGTAAAACAGCAATAAGCTTCAGGGATCCTGAACTAACCAAATTCAATAGATATTTTTGTAAATTTAAAAAAAATAGCAATCACCTTTGAAGGAGCAAACGAAGAGAACACCTTGCAATATTCAGGACGGTGACAAAGGAAAGTTATATTTTCAAAAAAACATTTTATTAGAAGACAAGCAGGATATTTTGGTGATGAAAGTGCTGGAAACATTTTTTACAACATCTGTTCAAGTGAATAGATATTTTTAAAATAGGCTAACCATAAGCAGATCCATTTCCCTCTCATTTCACCACCCCATTCAACCATCCACATTGATTTTAATTTATTTCAAATATATTTAATTTATGTAGATTTTAAGAAAAACAAGGTACCTGTTTGAGAAGTTCTTAAACTGATAAATACTTAATGTTTTCACCTAAGCAATGTAATACAGCTGAAGATGTTTCAAAATGGAATGAAACATGTACTGTGTGTGATAATTGATTTGCTTAATGCAAATATAAGTATCAAATAGGTGGACATTTTTACTGTTACTGTTTCTTTGTAAATAGGATTTGATACGGGAAATGAAGCTGATTTCTTGCAATTGATACCTAGGTTAGGTGATGCCGCTTGAAATAGGAAACTGGCAATGTTTGCAACAATCCTCTGGACTGATGCTATTGCAGTTCTTAAAAAGGAAATATAATATGGGTGTTCAGTCTATTGGAATTAGAAAATGCATGCTAATGAGTCAGCTGCTGCTTGGAAAACATCCGCAATAATGTTTAAACAAACTGATTGCTGTTCTGTAGTAATTTTAATAGGTTTGTGTGAGTTCAGTATCTTTCCTGCCTTTTATGAAAAATCATGCATAACCTTATAAGAAAAACCTTAAATTGAAGATATTTGCATTCACCAACAGAAAATTGCCAAAATGAAGCACAAACTGTAACTACAGTACAGTGTATAATGTAGATATCTCCATCTTTTATTGCTGTCATTGTGTAAATAATGTATGATGGCACAATTTACGTTAACCCCCATTTAACAATAAAAATTCAGGTCCCTGTAAAAACGTTAAATAGGGGTTCTGCTGAATGTGGAACGTACCTTACACCTGATTGTCAATATGGTTGCTTTCTCCATCCCGTCCCATTTTGAGATATGTACACTTCTTTATGTACAGAGTCAGTCTCATCTTGTAGTTTATAACCAGATACTTGGAGCTCGTCATTTTCTTCTCCCTCCAGAGAAACGTGATCGTCATCAGTTTTTTGGAAAGCACAGATTCAGGATCAGCCAATGCATCATCAGCTTCCTCTTCATGTTTACTCTCACTAATTTCGTATAATATATTTCATATAGATTTCTCAATAACCGCTGATGACCAGCCATATTTGATTACAGAAACAATGCAGCACTCCCTAGTCGTGGAGGTAGTCGAACATTGTTTGTGTAGTGACCAGCAGGTAGGGCAGCATTGATATTAATGGATATGTCCATTTGATCCATTCATCATATATGTAATTTTTTGAACTGGTAGAGTAGTCAGCAACTGAAAAATATTTTTTAATCATGTCAATACCTACTAAAGGAGATGAACAAATACACAATTTTTTTGGTATATACAGTTCATATTTTGTCAGTTACAAGCAATTGAATATTAAATCTGGGTCGATGCAACCCATTCAGATTAGAAGGATTAAATGGGGTAGAGACGAGCCTTAATGAACATGTCGAGATGCTGATAATAATGTCTAACTTCATTATAATGCTACAAGTGGGGCAGAGCTTATTTATACATTCAAAGATGTGCTTCACATACTCCAATGCAATCAGCTTAGGGCAGTGGTAGTGGTTATGAAATAAGTTCTACAGTATGGTTATATTTGGTTCAATCATGGCAATGTTTTTCTAGGGTTTTCTTTGTCTAAACTTTCAGGGACAAGGTGATATTTTAAAACATTTGATTCCAGTTAGGCCTTAATTTCTAGTGATCGTATTTCAAAAATTGCCCTTGAAATATAGTCACAACATTATGTCTCTGTCGAAACTTGGTAATTTTAATTTTTGGAAGGCAGACCTTTGTCTGTCTGACCAATTCTCTTGATTTAAATAAATCTTTGCTTCAGTTTCATTATTATTAGCTACTGGTTTTAGGGAGGTTATCATTTTTGATTCCAGTAAGTCGTAAAAGACTTTGAAATCTTTTTCATATGTGTCATGTCCATGTCAGTGAAACACCCCCTCTTTTAGAGAATAGTAATATAGTTGTACTTAAATAGTGATTTTCTTGATACTGAAACGCTATTTGGGGTATATTCCAAGGAGCTCCCACAAGGAAGGGTGGAATATTACGATCAATTTTCCAAGAATTAGTTTACCCCAAAATAAAAATAATAATAATAATAACGTCCACGACACAGGGTAGGAAAATATGCCAACAGGGAGAGAAAAATACCAAAGTTAATTAAGAGAAAAACAGGTTAAACAACTCACAATACTAAATTCATAACAGGGAAATCATATCATTTCCACCAACATCCATCAACAATCAGCATCACCATCAATTAACATAATATTCCCATGGCAACGAAAACACGCTAGGTAGTTAAGGAAAATGGCCAATCATAGGCCACCAAACAATAGGCATGTACATATTAAGAGACAAAAGAAAAACAGGACGTCGAAAAATCACGAAAATACCAAAGAAATTAATTTAATAATATAACCCAGAAGTAGGAAAATTAAGATGGAAACGAACGTTTGTTCCACATCCTTGCAGCAACTCGCTTGGTTAATAACCCTGCCAAAGCATTGCATTAACCCCTACTTATTAGGGCTAGAAAGCCGCTACCAAACATTGAGTATTAAATTTACAATTTACAAGAATAAGAATTAATATTAATTCACAGCAGGTGCAAGTCCCTCGTAAACAAAAGTAGTTTACATATAAGTTTTTTGACTCGAATAATGTTCAAACACCGCAGGGCTAAAACGTAGAGTTAAGTTGATGCAAAGTTACATCCTGTCGTGGTACGCACTTCACATTTTGAAATATTCAGTTCACCAGTTGGAACATATTAAAGATGAGTTGAAAAAACACTTAGTGTATCTTGCCATAGTCTTGAGTTCGCTTCAGCGTCATATCCTTACTTACGTATGGTAAAGGTAATCCTTAGAGTGTACTCCAAAATTCCAGGCGAGATACATTAAATGGTAATAAAATTTAAAATTAACTTTCACAGTTCAAGAGTGCATAAGCCGTATCAAGCGAACGTTACCCTGGGTCCATGATAATCGCTCTATCCATCCCGGCAAGTGGAGAAGCACGCCTTCCTTCCATCACAGCTCACTAGCAAAACCTTAATGGCGACTGGCCAGAAGCCTACATGTCAGACCACAGTCGCAATGTTTACGTCCACATACTCGCTCGGTGGAGGGGGAGAGTGGCTAGATGGTTCATACCGACGACACTACAATGCAGGAGAGTACTGGAAAAGTCACTGTCTGGCCATACACCACAGATGGGCACATTAATAACTTTAAAGCCGGTGGAAGTTAATGTTTATAAATATTGAAAACCATGCTATCTGTGACCATGAATCACTTGATGAATAACGCAGCGGCAAACCGCATTAAGGACACGAATTTCAATGGCCATGCAGCCAGCACTAAAGTATTCACAGAGAGGTATAAATTCTTAATCCGGTAATAGTCTCCTTCCCCGAAGCTCCACATATACAACATATAATGACTTTCATAAGGTAGTGGTCTGGATACAAGCTGAGTTTTTGATGGAATAGTCCGAATAAGAAAATGACCACCGATCACATGTCCCAGTTTATGCACCACCAGCAAGATGAATCCAATAGTCAATTAGGAACCAAAACATGTATGAATTGAGTAAAAAACAATTGAGTGCATTTAAATGACACTAGCTGTCCAGTTACTTTCAATCATTAAGAAGTCCCATGCATTAAAGGGGTGCTACACGCAAGTCGCAGGTAAATCTGTTAATGTTCTAGATAAATGGTGACACTCATGCTCCAGGTCATTTGCTAAGTTTTAATTCCAATAAATAAGTCTCGCAAGTTCATATGTATCAACTGTTCAAAGATTTCGTTACTTTGTGGTACACACACACACAACTGAACAACTTCCTAAATGTTCACTGGTAGAATAATAAACCTTCTTAGATTTAAATGCACGCGATTATACACCCAAACTGAGATTATCACGTGTTAGACATTCATTTTAGTATTGTTTATCGGACTTGCGCAAGTTAAGAAACGCCTTCATTTGGTTTAAATTTTATTATTATTGCCAGGGTGGCATAAACCAATTTAACAAATGAAAAACGCCCAGAAGGGCAAGGAAAAGAAATGAACAAATATAGGAAAACAAAATTGGTGAGCATGTAATAAGATCACAAGATCCAACAGGTAAATCATTTACATAATCTTAAATTGGATTAACTTGACTTAAGACTACAGTATGGCATTGGATACAACTACTAGTAAGAGCAAAAGGAGAACAGGATTACAATAGAATACAATAATTACATAAACAACCCTTGAGCAGGTACTAAGAAATATATAACCATAAATATATCATGCTAAAATTAAATATATCGGCAGAAATTTTATGCACAACATATAAGGAAAAGAATTAACTTGAAAATTAAAGATAGTCATCTCCTCAAATTAGTTTTCTGTGCACGTCAGCAACCCTATCGGAATGCCACATAATAAAGACACCACCAGCAACAATGAAAACGAGAAGCTACCGTTGCATAGACATACAACTTCAAACATACACAATACACAGAAATAAGTTAAGCTTAGGAAAGGAAATACTGACAGAATACAACAAACCACAAACATGGTAAGTTCAATAAGTCCAGACATCAATCAAGTAAGAACACGCTACAGATCACGCTACATTTCCAGAATTGAAATACTAAGAGAACAGCAATCCACACATAATTTCAAAATAACCAGACGTTGACCAAGGGAGAACATGTTGCGAAGCAATAACACATTACACAGTAATCCAAGTTAATTAAAATTACAATTAATTTTTTAAATCAGTGGAGTAGAATCACTTATGAGTGAGCCAATAAATACATTTTTAAACCCATTAAATACACGACCAAAATCTAGAAATTATATTTTGCAATTAATCAATTGTAATGCTACGTATACACTCCATGCATAACCCGTCTAAAGAAGAGATAAGATCAGATATAGTTATACTCACAAATAAGAGAAACACTGAGAAACTGGATATGAGAAAAAGATCAATATCCATGGGTTACGGTAAATAATTACTCAAGGCAAGATGAATATAGTTAGCTGCAGTTCGAGACTTCAAGATCTTTCAGATGGTGGATACGCGTATCAGCAACGAGCTATCAGCAACACCAAGTCAAGAATAGTATTAGGATATAGTTACTCATAATAACACAATCATTAACACCATGGTGGAGCAGGACAGAAAATGGCAGAAAGAAATTCAGAAGTGTCACCCAATCTTAAATTATATTCCTCACAACTTCACCGAATTTTCAAACATAAACATCAACAATGGAATACTCATATAAATAAATGGTTTAGAAATGCCCCTCAATTAAGTGGACAATTTGAAAATGAGAGCAGAGACCTGACACGATTCCCTACCGGTTGTCCACAAGGGATCTCGGACAAATCCGGAATAGTAACAAGTGACATCCATAGACTCACACTGTAGCCACACAGCCACAGGTACCGTTCGAAATATATATGAAACAAGGTAAATAAAATTTAAATGGTAGATCATGAACTAGGACGACGGAAAACGCTCAATAGAACGGTGAAGGAGGAGAAAACACCACGAAAAGACCCGATCATCGAATAGTGGGAGGCTTCAATACCACCTATGAAGCACTAGTTAATCCCATACTCAACTGGCGCCCCGCAGAACGGCAAGATGACCAAAAATTAATAGCAACGGATACTAACACTCCGGAGAGAAAAGGACCAATAGACTGGCAGGTTAATCCAAAATGAACTTTATAGTACAGGATAAATACATGATGACGTCAGATTACCTGTGTATGCAGAGAATTAAAACAGAACAAGAATAGACCAGGTCATACAGGAATCACAAATTACATGCAAGCAGACCAGGTTTTTCTAAGAAGAGTGGTAAACCCATGCCAGGATTTATTTCCCAATCTACGGGCACACAGGGGTAAATTAAATGCAATACCGACCATACCGAAGTGTTATAACCATTTAATTATACAACACAATAACAATACAACCTTAATGAATCTCAATGGACATGCGTTAGCAAAAAAGGGGGGAAGGGAGCACTAACTATCCTCAACGACATGCCGAGAAGCCATCATGCCACCTCACAATGCAAGCTTAAAACAAAATCACGTACCGTTACAACATAACTAACTCAGGACCGAAACCATTACCTACTAGGTTCGAAAGGAGAGAATCCATTGGTGCAATTTGTGAAAAATAACACCACCATAACATGTAGACGAGGCAGGACGACATGGCGTTACAACTCAATAGATTAACACACTTCATGAATAATACACTAATTTAGAGACAGAAACCAGGCAAGTAAGGTCTGTAGAAGAATGCAGAATTAATACCACATGCGCACCAAAATTACAACAAATAACAACGTAGTTAACCACCATTACCAGAAAGAAAAACCCAGATGCCTAATTTTGAGAAGGTAGATAGGGTAAAATTTTACTCACCAGAAAATCAAAAGGACAGGAATGACTAGAAATAGATCACTCAGTTAACGGGTAAATCACAACTGATTACAGAAATGATTAAAAGTTGGGCATGAGACCAATCGGAAAATAGGAAATCGTACTACCAGAAGTTGGAGACCGAAAGCAGTGAAGACAGTTAAGTCCATGCCGTAAAGGCAAACAGCCAACCACCACCAAGTCCGATCGACAGAGTTCCGCAATAACCAATATCCACAGGCAAATCCAAAACTCAACAAATAGGATCTAACACCGGGTACTATCCAGTTCCTAGTCAACCCCCCAAATAAAGAAACTAACCTAACAGATTACTCGGTTCGTTTAATGCACGCCTAACAATACCACAACCGGAATAGACAGTTATATCACCAAATTAAAGTCGGATAACAAGACATAGGCAATAGAATACTAGAACAGTTAAAGATAAATACAGGTTAGGACACCTTAACAGTTTTCATACCAGTGAACAACAATGCACAGACCTAATATTATATACAATTTTCCAAAATTTGCTACAAGACAACGGCTACTACATAATACATAATTAAATTAATGATCAAAATTTAGTAATCTTCAATGATCAGGATAGAATCAATTTATGATGGACAGAGCAGGCATGCACCCAAACCAAGGAGCAATGAGATATTAACGATTAAATAAATAGGTGCCAATAGCACAAGTGAAAGGATCCACACGCCACGAACCACAATCACATTTTAAAATACAATGGTAACAAGTACACGGTAGTAAGCTACTACACAGTGATATTAAGAGTCACATGAGACATGAATGCAGAAGATTTGGTGCAGAAAATCATAACACGTTGTAATTAATTCGCACACTACTAAACAACAATTTCTGGAGAGAAAAAGGTCATACGGTCAGGAAGCAATACTCAAAACAAGAATACTATACATGGAAAAGTTACTAAATAAAATTCACACGCAACCAGAATAGTTACAAAATAATCTTAAGATAATTAAACAAATTTTCTCACTGAAATGTAGCCCTCATCCGCAGGTCCGAACTACATACCATACGTATTATCAAGAAGCCCTTAAGAGAGAAGAGGGATCACACATAACCTGATTTTAACTGGGAAAATTGAACTCGCCTAATCCACTTGGTGTTGGGGTCACTCCCCAGTACCGATACTGGAGATAAAAACTGTAAAATAGTACAGGGACTTTGATACCTAGGAGCAAGTTTAGCATAAAGTTTGTTAATTTCTTTACTAATGGTATAGGACCTGACAAAAACTTGATCACCAACTTTCAATCTAGTTGACTTTCTACATTCTTTGTACTTATCTCTGCCTGTCTTACAGGATACCGACAATTTCTTCTTCTGAACATAGTTGGGTTTAGACAGGTCGGGAAGATTATCAATACCAAGTTCGTTGGACATAGGAGAATACGGGGTGTAACAGAACATAAGGAACATGGGAGTTTTACTATGAGATTCGTGTGTGGCAGAATTGAAGGCATGGGCTAACCAGTGTTGGCAAGAATCCCACTTGGATTGGTTATTGTGATGATATGCAATCAGGGAAGATTTCAGGTTCCTGTTCATTCTCTCGGCGTAAGATGGGTTTGGATAGTTTGGAGTTGTAGTAGCATGGGAAATGCTCAACTCGAATAGGTACTTCTTAAACAAGTGGCTCCCTGGCATTGTCATAAACCAGAAACTTGGGAGGACCAAAGGATGCGAAGATAGAATTAAGGCAACTTAATAGACGTACGAGAAGTCATAAGTCTAGTGGGAATAATCCCGGAAAACCGAGTACGCATCAATACACACAAAGATATGAATGTTTACCAAGGTATAGCGAGGGAGCGGACCTACAAAATCGATGAATGACCTTTCCATCTGCCGAGAGGCTTCTGAAGATGAAAATAAACCGACACGGTTCTTCAGGTTGGGTTTACTGATAGCACAAGTTGTTAAGGACTTAACCATTTTCCAAATGAAGAATTTTCTAATTTTCTGTCTAGTTTTAAATGTGCCTAAGTGACCACCAATGCGTCAACAGTGATAATATTTGAAAATGATTGGCACTAGGACCTTGGGAACAACAATAATGAAATTAGCATCAATTCGACCTTTTCAACATAGAACACCTTTCACCAGAGAATAAGGTTTTACTACCATTCCGTCACTAATCTTGTCGGTGATTTCATTCAACTCAGGATCAGCTTTTTGATCGCCAAACTCATGGTATAACAAAGGTAGATCCGGAAGAATGGCGCCCACACTAACAATATTAGTTTCATCAATTTCAACTTCAGATTTTACATCAAGGCCAAAGATCCCGTCAAACATTCTACTTAAGCTGTTAGCGGTGACATTCTCCGAACCTCTGATACGCTTAACCTGAAAACTAAAAGCGGGTATCCTAAGTGCCCATCTAGTGATTCTGCCCGTTCTTTTGGGTCGGTTCAAGGTCGAAATTTACATGTTCAATAAAGGGTCCGAATTTCTCAAGTGCAAACAGCACGCCCAAACATTCCAACTCATAGATTGAGTACTTACTCTCCAGATTATTGAGTATCCTAAACAGATAGGCAACGAGTCTACGACCGTCCTCATGGTCCTGAAAGAGTGCACCAGCAACAGCTTCTCCAGAGGCATCAGTTTGTGCAATGAAACGTTTACTAAAGTCGGGTATGGCCAACACAGGAGCATTCAATAAGGCAAGTTTCAGAGTTTCAAAGGCTTCTTGCTGAGAGGGACCCAGGTGAACTTGACATCCTTACGCCTCTGATAGTTAAGGGGTGAGGTACCACAGCAAAATTCGGGATAAACTTGCGGAAGAAATTTACCGTACCCACAAAGCGTGCAACACCTTTTACGTCCTTAGGTGGTTGGAATTCCCTGATAGCCTGGGTCCTAGATTGATCAACAGAGACTCCGTCGGGCGACACGACATGGCCAAGAAAGGATATATATAGCTTGGCGAAGGTTACCTTGGATAGTTTCACAGTAAGACCAGCCTATTTCAAACGCTCAACGACTTCCGTGACATGATCCACGTGTTCATCAAAGGTATTCGAGAAGATCACAAGTCATCAAGGTAATTGAAAACAAACTTAAACTTGATATCCCCTTGAATAGAAGTCAGAAATCTAGTTAATACAGCTGCTCCGCAAGATAGTCCGAACGTCAACCTGAGGTATTCATAAATATTCCAGTCCGTGATGAAGGCGGTTCAGGGAAATATAAGTTTTAGAGAGCGGAATCTGATAATAGGATTGATTTAGATCTAACACGGTAAAGAACATGGGCGGAGAACCACCCAAAACATGTAAATCTGGCAATGGAATAGATTGCAGGATGATTGTGCGATTAAGGGATCTGTAATTGATAACGGCACGGCATCCTCCAGAGGGTTTAGGTACCAGGTAAACCAGAGAGGCATAAGGAGAAATGGACGGTCTGATGACACCATTGGCAAGCATTTGGTCGATAATCCTTTAGAGTTCTAGAATGCGAGGAGGTGAAAGAGGTAAGGAGGAGTTCTAACAAGTTGGCTGTCAGACAGTTCAGTATCGTACTCCAATACATCCGTCAGTCCTAACTTGTTGGTAAATACCTCAGGAAATTGATGGCGCAAGTTACGGACTTTATTAGCTTCTTGATTATCCAAATGATCAAGATCCAACTGATCGATTTCATTGTTCTTCCCTGGTAGCGGCCTGCCTACACAAGAAATTCTGAAGGTACTCAAAGGAGCATCAATAATATCGACGTAACAATTTGAGGAAAATTTAAAGTTAAATTTACTAGCCTTGAGTCTAAAACGAATCCGGTCCTTGACAAGAAGTCAGTGCCTAAAATAATACTACAAGCTAACCTCGGAGATACCAAGCAATGAACCTTCCAAGCAAAATTACCAATACGCAATAACACGTCAACAGATCCAAAAATTTCCATATTATCCTTATTAGCCGTGACACATGCAATTTTGACTTTCTGCATTTGAGGCAGTTTACAAGAGGACCTTATTTCATCATACCAACTGGCATCAATTAATGTGGGCCGTTGACCTTCGATGTGAGGAGGTGAAAGACGGTAAGCACCGAACTCGATAGCTGCAGTCGCTTAAGTGCGGCCAGTATCCAGTAATCGGGAGATAGTGGGTTCGGGCCCCACTGTCGCCAGCCCTGAAGATGGTTTTCCGTGGTTTCCCATTTTCACACCAGGCAAATGCTGGAGCTGTACCGTAATTAAGGCCACTTCCACTTCCTAGACCTTTCCTATCCCATCGTCGCATAAGACATTTTTCTGTCGGTGCGACGTTAAGCAAATAGAAAAAAAACAACAAGCATCATCATGTATTAAAGTGACAACGTTACCCGAGGCTTTTAAAGCAACAATCGGTTCATTATTCAGCTCTGCCTTCGCGAAGGTACTTTTAGACTCAACCAAATCGGAGATTTTATTACATTCCTGCCGACAAATAACTCTCTCTGAATCCACAGAAAATTCAGGGGCAAGATTCACAATTATTACTATTAACCTTTAGTCATTGATTGCGTTTTTTGAGAGAGGTTGGGCAATTATTCTTAATGTGCTGCCTCGACCCACACAAATAAGAAGAAGGACCAGTACTGCGCTTTATTGACGGGCGAGCATTCCGTAGGTGGTCACGTAATCCACAATTATACCATTTTTAAGATTTCCACTAACCCTAGATTTAGGCGAGGCCGGGTTAAAAGGAGGAGGGTGGCAGATTGGTCTGGCCGCGTCCCCGTGCTTGACATATTCAGCAAAGGTACAAGCAGCCTCTAATTCCACAAAATTAGTTGGGGCTCTTCCTGAGGAAGAGGTAGGATCGGTTGCAGGGAGGAAAACCTTTCAGAATATGTGCTACCATTTCTTCTTCTGGCACCGAAATTAGAAATACCATGCAATAAAACCTCGAGTCTAAGATATAGTTGAGTCCTAAAACAATATTGAGGAAATAAATTTTGCAGTGCTAAAGAAGGGATAAATTTTGATAGTACAAGCTCATGAAATTCCGTAATCTTTATATTCTTCGAAATAGCTTCAGAAATTTCACGTTTCAAGATTCCCTCACAATGGCGGAACAAGGCATTTAGAAATATTCATTTCACCAGTTGGAACAAGTTAAAGATGAGTTGAAAAAAACACTTACAGTGTAGTATCTTGCCGTAGTCGTCAGTACGCTTCAGCATAATATCCTTACTTACGTATGGTAAAGGTAATCCCATTAGTGCACTCAAAAATTCCAGGCGAGGTGCATTATATGATAACAAAATTTGAAATTAAATTGCAAAGTTCACGAGGGCGTAAGCCCTATCAAACCAACTTCACCCTGGGTCTATCCACCCCGCCAAGCGAGAAGCACGCCGTCCTTCCATCACAGAACCTTATTGGCGACAACCCAGAAGCCAGAAGTCAGACCACAGTCGCAATGTTTACGTGCGCATACCCGCTCGGAGGAGGGGGAGAGTGGCGAGATAGTTCATACCGACGACACTAGAATGCAGAAGAATACTGGAAAAGGCACTGTCTGGCCATACACCACAGATGGGCACATTAATAACTTTAAAGCCGGTGGAAGTTAATGTTTATAAATATTGAAAACCATAGTATCTGTGACCATGAATCACTTGATGAATAACGCAGCGGCCACATTAAAGACACGAATTTCAATGGCCATGCCGCCAGCACTAAAGTATTCACAAAGAGCGTATACATTATTACTCCGGTAATAAGAGGATAAATAAAATAGCTAGTCATTGTTGAAATAGGGATCAGCAGAAGGGAAAAAGGAAGCGAGGAATAGTATTGGGTAATATTTTGGAGATAGCATTTATTATTAATACTATTATTTATTTATTTTCCTAAAATTCTACATGTACAAATACACGGAAGTGCCTCCATCCCCGTATGTATGTGTGCATATTCTCTGCTGAATATTCAGAAATGCATAGGTAATTTTAAATGTACATATTTACAAATGTTCCGCTTTTTCTACGCTAAGTTGTCTACTGCTATCCTACAGTGTGTCCCTTTTCACATTCCTATCTCTTATCAGTTGTCTAAAAAGGAGTGGCGAAAGGACTTGGGTTAAGACGCAGCAGGTCGCTATGCAAGTTAGGTTCCAAAAAGTGTAAGAAAATAAAATATATAAATGCAATGTAAATTTTATTCTAATATCAGTTGTATATTATTGTTTGAAATAACTCCACATGTTGTATATGAGTTGATAATGTTTTTAAATACAGAGGATATTATGAGTAAAATTTCCACGAACCTACTACGCTGGCTTAGCAGGGGGAGAAGTGGTACTCCCACGTGGCGCGTCCCAGGTGGCGGACAGGGGGTCTTAAGCGGCTTGCTGGCGGACTTGAGGGAAATAAAATACCTCTCGCGCACCAAACACACAACCCCCCTGTGGGAGGAGGACGCAGACGAAGAATACACCCACGGTATTCCCTGCCTGTCGTAAGGGGCGACCAAGGATCCACGAAACTACTTGTGATTATTACCACCATGCGAAGAACATCATGGTTCGCTTTTACTTGCGCGTAGTACCACTATATTAGGTATCAAATAGGTTTGTGATTAGTATCATAGGTGCACCGTGCGGTCGGCTTTTGCAGTACCTGTGATTAGTACCACCATATGAGCGGGACCATGAGATGATAGCTACCATGGTCCTGCCTTGTCTGTGATTAGTACCCACTCTATGAGGAACACCGCGGGATAGTGCAGGTCCCTGTGGCTGGTACTCTTATGTTATGAACACCATAGGTTTGCGTTGCCTGTAAATGGCGCCGCAAGGTGAGAAAACCAATAGGTCTGTATTACATGTCGAATTTCATAACCTGTGTGTAGTACATTAATATGTGGAATATCGCGAGTCTCTGCTACTTTTGATTAGTACCGCAACATGACAAATACCATGTTCTACCCTCCAAGAGGGAAGTAGCTTTATGCGGGGCCGATAACTTGGATTTTCGACCCTCTTTAGACTGCAAGCATGATCCATTCAGTGTTATGCTATAGCAACAGTCCCTTGGTCAGTAATCATATTGGGCCGGTGACCTTCGATGTTAGGCCCCTTAAAACAACAAGCATCATCAGTAATCCTATTGTTTTACGTCAGTTTCTGTTAATGTAAGGCATTCTGCGTCGCATCCACTGATTGTTTTAAATTCATGTGCATCCATTCATTCTTCGTCCTCACGTATTGAATTCTGGTTAGTGGAGAATTTTGGACTTTTAATTTGTCATACCATTTCGTCTCATTTCGTACCATTAGGGGCCGATGACCTCGATGTTAGGCCCCATTAAACAACAAGCATCATCATCATCATGAGTTAAATTTTGTAAGTAATGTAAATTTATTATTGATGAGCTATGTGTTTAATAGAAGAAAAGTTAGTGTAAATTTTATAATACTGTATTTTAGGAAATTGTCTTCCTGTCTCTTCATTGACAATTTAATGTTTGATAGTAAGGTATTTTTTGTACCATTTGCCACCAAGGTAGACACCTCCATTGCATTTGAAGTGATTTTGATTTGATTGTTCCTTTCCACTCTTATATTTTTAGATGGGAGATAAATTAATTGTACTCTCCTTGTGCCACTGTGAAATTTGTTTTCTCAGCTTTCTTGTTTAGGCCTATATATTTAATTCCCTTACTTCTTTATTCTACTTTTCTTATTTCTTACTTACAGCCTTCTGAAGATATTAAGGAGGAAATATACATAGAAGAACATACTGATGATCAGCTGTTGCCGTACATCAAAGAAGAAACAAAGTACGTACACTACGAATCCTATACAATATGGAATATATTGTACCTATTCCCAGTTGTGTTCAGTAGTGGTTGGTTTATGTCCAAAAGCTGGCCATTTTCATCAGTTTAATCGTTTCTTTACAAAGTTTCATTTAAACGCTAATATCTTAAAATTCTGTTGGTTATATTTATCTAAAATATTCAGGAATTTTAAGATCAAATTTTTGTTCCGTGATGTAGTTATACTGAATATATACAAACATAATCTCTGGTAAAGCTAGATATTTTTGAAGTGTTTTTGTTTACAATACCTTTAAGCAACCATGTAAAATGTGTTCTTTCCTTCACTGTCAATGCATCATTTGTTCATCACATTCTTATTATCTGAAATGCCGTCTGCAACTATTACCTCCAGATAGTCTCAGTAATTTTGTACGTTCGTACTCTGCCAGGAACCATGTGTGGCCTGGAACATAATTTTATTTAATGGAAGTCAGCGCAGCGGGGGGACCCTAGCATGCGATGTAGCGCAACAGAACGGTTCGAGCATGCATACAGCAAGCAAGATACGTCACGCAGCGCGTGATGCAGCTATCACGTGAACGCCTCCTGATATTGTCGAGCATACTACAAGAAATTGTTATAACTTTTGAACCCACTGATATATCAGTTAATGAGATACGCCATCGTATAGCCCATTATATAAAGGCAAACATACTGCAATTTCATTAATGTCGTCCTACGGACTTAAAGAGTAATTCAGGTATAAAGAAACTTGATTTTTCCACGAGAGGAGAGGAAGCTGAGCTCGGCAGATTGGTATAAAAGAACGGGGTTTTGCTATGTCAAGTCAGTTCAATTCTCAAATCGCTGCCGTCGTGTAGTCATGCTGTCTCACATGAACGGGTTCGCGAGGTTCGAACTTAAAACATCACATCGTACGAACTCTACGGTAAAGTTTTCGCCAAGACTTATAAAACAATAACTCGTGTTGGAACTTAGAAACTTTTCTAGTGATATGATACTAACTTAATAATTTCAAGGTGTTGTGAAAGATTTATGATATTAAATCACTTTACAGACTTAGTACTTTCCACTGCAAATCGAACAAATTTTATTGATTTAAACTTGTATTCATATTCAAATGAAACTGACTTTAAATATTCATGAGAAATAAGCGTATGAACATTAAGACGATTTTCAAGTGAAATAATTAAACATTTAATCTGTCAAACTAATCTATTTCATAAAGTTACCTTAAGTACGTGTGTAATAATTACTTGTTGATGTTTTAATACGGTTAAACCTTCATCACAAGTGAACAGTATTTGACATTGTATGACATTGCCGTCATAGGAACTTGTAAATATCCGCGAATTAAGTATTTAGTTATGGTGGATAAGACTGATTTTCGTGTGTAAATATGTTATAACTGTGCTTCAACATAAACAGTGAATCCAATCTAATGAGCAATAACAATCATCTACCAGTGATTAAATATTAGAGGAAATTCACGTAGTAAAATACATTCAGACTCACATAGTCCAAAGGCCAAGTGGTAAGTCGTTCATCACGAAATCCTTCCTAGACTCTCACATGCACATAGGCGGGAAGCCATGCTAATGCAATATATGCTACAAGTCATTCGGTAGAAAATCCCACTTAGCACTTGACCTACAGACTCAGATGGACGACAAACCAAACCGCTGCCATCTATGTTGCAAATCCGAAAAGAAAGCATAATCGCTCACGTGCGATCTCACACGGGTGACGAGCCATACCGGTGTGATATCTGTTACAAATCCTTCAGCAGTAAATCTCGCCTAGGTTATCATGCCCGGATTCACACGGCTGAGAAGTTAAACTGTTGCACTATGTGTGGGAAGCAATTCACCCATTAAAGTGGACTTATGGTACATATGTGGACTCACACTGGTGAGACTCCGAATTTAGGTAATATTTGTGGCAAATCTTTTAGCTTGGAAGTTGGGCCTAACATCACAAATACAGACTCATACGGGAGACAAGACATTGCAATGTAATGCGTGTGGCAAGTTATTCAGTAGAAAATGCCATTTAGCGCGTCACATCAAAACACACGCAGACTACAGGCCGCACGATTGCAATGTGTGTAAAAAATCCTTCGTGCTTAAAGTACACCTAACACGTCACACGGTGAGTCATACGGGGAAAAAAAGCCACACTGATGCATGGTCTGCGGTGAATCCTTCAGTACGAAATCCTGCGTTGCTTGTCATATTCGGATTCATACCGGCGAGAAGCCATTCTGCTGCAATATCTGTGGTAAGCTCTTCACGCAACGAGGTGGACTCACGCAACATAAGCGGATTCACAGCAACGAGAGGCCATAGTGCTGTAATGTCTGCGGCAAATCCTTCAGCGAGCAAGTCGTTCTAAAATATCATCTGCGGGCTCACATGGGAAAAAAGCCACATTCCTGTAATGTGTGTGGGAAATTTTCACCACGAAATCCGGAGTAACGGGTCACATGAGATCCTACACGTGCGAGAAGCCATTTTGTTGCACTGTATGTCGTAAGGCTTTCAGCAGTAGATCACACTTGGCACGTCACATACAGACACACACCAGTCGCCGTACAAATGCAGTATATGTGGCACGCCATTCATCACTAAATCCTGCCTGGTTTGTCATATGCGAACTTACACAGATGAGATGCCATACTCATACAATACCCGTAGCAAGTCATTCCGTGTGCAATCCGCCTTGTCACGTCACATGCGGACTCATACTGGCGAGTTGTCATTCCCTTACAATTTCTGTCGCAAATCATTGAGCAGAAAATCCCAACTGGTACGTCACATACTAACTCACACGAGAGAATAGCTACACCAAAGCAGTATCTGTAGTAAGCACTTCAACGGAAGAATCGCACTTCCAAAACGCTTACTGGCGAGAAGCCATACCGAGAAATATCTGTCGCATATCTTCAGCCAGAAAATCAATCTAGCAGTTCAGATCCGAACACACACTGGTGTAAAAGCACACGTGTTCTCAGTAATATGATAATATGTTTAGAGATTCATGTAACTTAACGCTGCACATCTGAACCACACTCGAGAGATGCCGACCTGTGCCGTGTTTTGTGGCAAATCTTCGCTCGCAGCACCACGCTGTCGGTGCACGAGCGTCACGTCTCGCCGGGATGAAGCCGCACGTGATTTAATACTGTGGTTTTGTTTCACGTCACACTAACTACTGAACGAATAGGACCATCTCAAATTCTGGTGATGTAGCCAGGCACATGCGGTCGCACACAGTAGAGAAGTAATAAGTTCTTCAGCCACAACAGCGCCTCCTCGACACACCTCATGGTGTATACCGGAGAGCGGTCCATCCCTTTGTTTTCATCCTGGCTTTTTATCATAATGCTTCGCTTTGTCCCATGTACTTTAATCTGGAATGCTGATTTCTCGAAGTCCTTTTCTTGTAGATAATCCAATTATTCTTGCCTTTTAGCGAGGAGGCATACTTAAAAATCGTTTTAGTTTGTCATTCATCAACCATTCTTTGAATATGGTCATCAAATTTCAATCGCCTTTTTCCAATTGTGTCCGATATTTTCTCAATATGTTGGTATAATTCCGAAGACCTCCTATTCATCCACACCCTACTATGCATACCTGGCAAAACATGTCCGTGAGAATATTTCCTTTTAGTTTTTCGATAATTTTAGATAGTGATCTTTCTCCAGTATTATCAATGTTTCTGACATGTGTGATGTTTAAGACCTAATTACGTGTTATAATATATTAATTTAGCGTTCAAGGATATTAATTTTTGTACCTTTTCCATGTGATACTATGACCTACTTGTACTATAGAAAACTTTTTCTGTTTTCTTCATGATTTAATGTTGATTGCTGGAGAATTTCCCCAAGTATTAGAAATTATTTACGTGAGGAATTTTGCCAAACTGAGTTACGCGGTTTTGTTTGTACGAGTAGATACTTCCGTGTATCGGGTTTTCTATTATGAGATTTGGATTCATTTTAGATGCAGGCTCATGAAGTTTTGCTAGGGACTAAATTTGTTGCCTATTGTTGGATAAATCAACTTGACAATATGTTATGGCCAAACATTTGATGTGAACTTTATCATTAACCAGCTTGCCAGGAAATGCCTTGAGGCAACCTCTAATGCTAAATACCATAGTTATACTGCTGAGATAGATTAAAATCTAACTCTCCCCTGTCTTCAACATACTAGCGTGATAGAATCAATTATTGTTGTTAATAGTATGAAATCATTATTGTAAATATTAATTGATTTTAGTTATGTAGCCATACGCCAAATACATAATTTTTATTACCATTATTGAAGTTTATAAATTACAAGTTGACCAAAGCTTTTCAATTTGTATACATAACTGATTGTACGTCTGTGCTCATGAAATCTCGCAAATTAACTTGCTTAAAATTCCTCTAAATTTCACTGCTTTAATGCAAACACGTGCTTCATTACGTCTGAAAGAATTCGATGAGAAATGCACTAAATTTAACGTCCCATGCCGAATAATAATTTGACGAAATTTTCTAACCCACGCAAGCATCGTACTTTTCGCCTCGTATCCTCTCAACACAGAAATTAATAAAATGTCATAATGTTCCATATTGAACTGTATCACAAATTAAATTGAAACAAGAAATTAAGTAGTTCAACCTATTCAATGCAAGTAAATAAGAAATGTAGTGTTACATACTTATTTGGTTGAAAACAGTGCCGGACATTGCGTGTGTTGTGCCACTCTTCAGGGACTTGCGCTTTGACACAAATAAGTGACTGTTCTTCGAGTTCATCTGGATTTTATGATTTAAAATCGGACAGTCCTAACCCCTATTGTCTTATAATGCTTCATGAACTGCTTTTGTGAAAGACATATCCTTTAATTTTTTGGTTCCCTGTTCATTGTTTTTATATTTTTAATTGGCTGATGATGACCCAGATTGGTGGTCGAAACCGGTACCTCTTTTAACCAAATAAGAATGTAACACTACATTTCTTATTTACTTGCATTGAATAGGTTGAACAACTTAATTTCTTGCTTCTATTTAATTTCAGAAATTAATAGTTGAAGCTGTGATAAACTTCTCCTAACATAATACAAGGTCATATCAGCTCTACACATAGCAACGTCACCGGACGACATTGTAGAAGTTACTGGAATAAACAGACAGTATTTAACTTTTGTCACCGCTCAATTTCTGCTCTTCGTCGTCCCTGTATGTATGGATATATTGGTTTATTTTACGCACTTTTGCATAATAATTTTTTGCAATTTCATTATTTTATTTCTATTAGTGACTGAATACCAAGAATCTGAAAAAGAACACAAAATATATACCCTCGCAATTTTCTCCGCACGCTAATAATATGCATTCAAGAAACTCACCGAGGCTAGAATCTTCGCCGTTCAAAAATCACGGACATGCGTTTAGTGGTTGAAGATCCTCAGTGCTATCCAACATCCAGATCCTCCCCCGTAATGACATTGAAACTCCCACAGTAGAGCTCAATTAACAAGCCGTCAGATACTGTATTTAGATTTGTGGAGCCTTCCAACATCAATATGAGAATTTTGTGTTTGTTTATTTCAACAGTCAGAATACAATATGGGGCTACCCAGGTACCGACAAAAGAGAAGAGGCTGGCATAGAATGGGCAGATTCGTGCGATCAAATTATACTGCATAACAAACTTCCAGCATCATTCAACAGTGCGAGATGGAACATGGATATAATCCAGATATTAACTTACAGTATCCGCGTAAGCAAACATATCTCAGTTATCAGCGAAATAAGTGGGGCAAAAATCCCTCATCTCTCTTCTTTACAGACTGTTATGCCCTCCAGCGTTCAACCGTCTACCCTCTGTGAATTTACTAAACGCCCCCATAATCCTCTATTTGCAACCAGTTCTGTGGCTTCGTCTTAGATTCATGCGTCTTACCTTTAAATCTTTAGAATGTGAGTTCCTCTTCGAAGAAGATATCATTTTATGAAGGCTGATCAGGAGAAATGTACCATTTCACTGGACGAGAACATTTTGAACGTAGAGCTTTTTACTGAATCATATGATTATTTTGCAAATATCGTGAAGCATTGTTCTCGTATCTCAATTCCCTGAGGCTGCACACTGTATACAGAAACTAGGGGAATATTGTGAAACTATCGTGATCTCTTTGACAACGATCCTTTGAGCTCCGAAACCGTCCAAGCTGGGGAAGTTCCCTTAAAAGCGATATCTAATAACAGGATGAATGGAGGAGACTGATATAAGGAAGAGCAGCCACAATGCCTGGAGGTTTCTTAAGCATCTGAGTTGTAAACCTAACAGCTAGAGAGGGTCATGCGAATGTAACATCTAAAAATATTGTCCGCCACCTCGTTGAGAATGGTAAACCTCACCATCACACTTCAAAACTTTACGGTCAGAAGAGTTAGAGTTTAGTCACCTTATGCGGCTTTTCACTGAGCTCGATAGCTGCAGTCGCTTAAGTGCGGTCAGTATCCAGTATTCAGGAGTTAGTAGGTTCGGGCCCCACTGTCGGCAGCCCTGAAAATGGTTTTCCTTGGTTTCCCAATTTCACACCAGGCAAATTCTGGGGCTATACCTTCATTAAGGCCACGGCCGCTTCCTTCCCACTCCTAACCTTTTCCTGTCCCATTGTCGCCATAAGACCTATCTGTGTCGGTGCGACGTAAACCAACTAGAAAAAAATATGCGGCTTTTCTAGCGGTGAGCCGGGAGGGATAGACGATATCAGATTAAAGCAGATTAACCTCCAGCATACTACGCTGTCGTGATAACTCCAACATGGCGCGTCCCAGGTGGCAGATAGGGGGAGTCCTACCCGATTTTCCGGCCGACTTGAGCGAAATAAAATTTATCTCGCGGACCAAACACTTAAACCTCTGTGGGTGGGGGACTAGTCCAAGGGATGCTGAATTTCCTGGTTTATTTATATATTTACTCGTGTCAGAATCATACTTAATCATACAGTAAAAGTAAAATAATTTCAAATTATTTACGAAAATTCCAAAAATTAACAAACATAGGAAATTGACCAAATTTACTGTACATCTAGATGGTGTTTTCCAAAACTCAGCCACACCTAGGGCATTGTAATCAGCAAGCATTAAATCATGGTTTGAGCATGAAAATGGGCTGAAAGGACATTGATACATATGGTTCACTTTTTTTCTTCACCGCAGCCCCATAACTTAAGTGATTACTTCGCCCTGCTGACACCAGTTCTTAACTCTTTCGCTGCGGAAGTCGACTTTTGTCGACTTACTTCCCTATAGCATTCGCTGCGGAAATCGACTTATTTTCCTGCTATAGTTTCCACGCGCTTCTTTAATAAAGCCGCATAAATAATACAAACATCTATAGTCATGTATTGACTATGTAATAAGCATTGTTTGAAAACGTTGCCGCGAATACTGCACCTATGTTTAATTGTTATTTTTCACCCACCCGCCCGCCAACATTCCTATCAGCTGTATGGCCGATAGCAGGCTTCACTCAGCAGCTATGAGCGAGCGGAAAAACATTAGTAATGACAGTGACGAAATCTTCAAACTTTTAGTGGCCGATTCTGATTCAGTCTGTTCAGTAAATTTGTACAAGTGAACAAGTGATGATGCGCATAGTGATTGTTCGGAAGAAAGTGCCAACGAGGAAGATCTTCATTTTGTTTCAGACTAGCAGGATATTAATGATGGCAATGAAACTTCACTAATGAATGGAAGAATATTGTACAATAAGCTTCAAAAAGGGCAATTAGTGCTACTGACTTCAGAAGTTCTGTCATAATCGGACTTCTACGAGAGTATCAGTGCAGTCCGCCGGCGAAACGTGGAAGACCTTCTGATTACATACCTCAAGCGTGCCTGACGGAGACGCACTTTCTTGGGGAGCAGCAGGACAAGGGTCACAAACCTAATTGTGTTGTTTGTTCCATATTACCAGCAAAATGTTCAGAGAAAGGAAGGGACTGTGCAAGAGTAAATAGACAGTACTTTTTGTAAGAATTACCCAGGGCAGCCTGCAATGTGTCCGGTTCCATGTTCAGAGATGTATCACAATGTGTGTTTCGAGGTCATATGTCACTGCTAGTTTCCCAAAGTTGAGTTAAAAATTGTGCATTGGTGTTGAATGTCACCAACCTTTAACAAAAATTAAATTTCAGTTCATTTGGGAAATACGAAAAAAATTACATTTTTCTATAAGTGTTCTGTTTAAAAATAGCGCAGCGAAAGAATTCGGTTAAGGGACCTCCAAACACTCCAGTCTTCATTACACCCAGCCGGAAGATATTCACGTGGCCTCATCCATTATTGCTGCTTAGATTTCCATCAGGAATGTCTTGCCTTTTCTGGTGGTCCTTTCAAGGGCTTTGATGTCTGGAGGGAACTTTCCTGGATTTCAGCCTAGATTGAGATTGTTGATGACCAAACACCGGGTGAGCTCCAACATTCTCAATCTTTAGTCGTTCTTGATCAGCAGCGATTTCTCGACGGTTACTTGGAGGTGCAACGCCAGCAAGTCAGTGTATCTTCTCAACAGGGGTAGGTTTCAGGCATCCTGTGATTAATCTACAAGCTTCATTCAGGGCAGGTCCACAGTCTTAGCGTGTGTTGATCTATACCACACAGCGGATGCGTATTACGCAGCAGTGTAACACAGAACCAATGCAGTGGTTCTAAGAACTTGTGGCTTTGCATCCCAGTTTGTACCTCTCAGCTTCCTCAGGATGTTGTTTCTGGCATTGACTTTGTGATTGATGTTGAAACAGTGCTTTCTGAAAGTAAGTGAGCGGTCCAGCGTTACGCCTAGGTACTTTGGGGTGAAAGAATGTTCCAGGAGGGTTCCATTTGAAGAGACGTGTAATTTCCTTGATGCCTCTCTGTTCTTGAGGTGGAAAGCACAAAGCAGAGATTTTGACGGATTCGGCTTTAGGTGGTTAGCCTTGTATTATGTGAATAATTCCTTCCGAGCGCTGTCAAGTGTGAGTTCTACCTCTTCAAATGTTGCACACTGGCAGGCTAGTGCAAGGTCGTCTGCATATATGAAACTTATTGTTTTGTTAGGGAGTGGTTGGGCATTGGTATAACTAATAAATAGCAATGGAGCCAGTACACTTCTTTGGGGCAATCCGTTTTTCTGTGATTTCCATCTGATTCTTTGTCCTTGAAAATAAAAAAACTGCGGTTCTGCAACAAGGTTGACATCAATCCGGTAAGTTTTGAATCTTTCGTGAGTGTAAAGATCTTCTGAAGCAGTATACGGTGGTTCACTCTTATCATATGCAGCACTGAGGTCAATGAAAGCTACCCCTGTAATTTATCGATTTTCAAAACCGTCCTAAATGTACTGCGTGAGGTTTGAACTTGTGCAACAGCATTCATGCCTTGTCTAAAACCTTCCTGTTGTGGAATCAGGTTTTTGTTGATAGTCTGGATGAGTCTGTTGAGTATCATTCCTTCGAAAATCTTATATCGGTGGCACAGAGGAGATATTGGTCTGTAGTTCCTGGGGTCTCTGTTGTCCTTTCCAGGCTTTAGACCAGCAATTACACGTGATTTGCTCCACAATATTGGAATATTGGACATCTGTAAGCAGTTATTATAAAATTGTAGCAACAATTCTTTCGTGTTTCTTCCAAAATTCTTTATTTTCTCAATTCGCAAATCATCCAAACCCGCAGCTTTACCTGATTTGCGCTTGATAATTGCATTTTCCAACTCAGTGAAATTGAAATGTTGCATGAGCTCAGATATTTCTTCATCCCTACCCGCAGGTACCTTCAACATAGCTCTCCGGGTTTTGGCTTCTTGTTTTATTTTGCCATTCATGAGAAGTTGGTGGGCAATCTGATTGACTGTAACAAAAGAATGTGTGTTACTCATGGTTGGATCTCTGGTCAACTTCATTAGGGGTCTCCAGGCCTTTTGGCTGCTCAGCGTCATAACCACCAGCTCTCTCTTTTCGATGAGGCTATTAGAGAAGTTAGGGCGTGTGCTGCTGTAATAGCTTCCTCACCTATTAGTTTCTGTTTGAATAGCTTGTAGTAGTCACTTAGTTGCGAGACTGCATCCAGATTAAGACCTTCGATGTAACTAGTGCGACATCCACGGGGAATAGATTTACGAGAACTTTCCTTAACAGCCTAAGTGACCTGTTCATATGATTGGTTTTGATGTTTTGGACCGTATCATCCAGTAAAGCAGGGAATTTTGACCAATCTCCCTTTTTTGAAGTTGTATCTACGACGAAAGGGAACATACTGAGGTCGGATAGCGGAGTAAAACTGACAGGATTGTTCTGTGTTGAGACTTAGGTACTGGGTTGCATACTCCCTTGCTGCATTGTTCTCCTAAGTTATTAGTGACGAAAATCAAATCTGGATTATATCCTCTTCTCCAATGGCCACTGTTAAAATAAAGTGGCTGTTCGCCATCATGAATAAGAGAGACTTCCGTAGCATCTGCCCATTGTTGTATTAGCTCGCCGTTGTCATAACTGTGTTCATATCCCCATTCGGAACTGTGACAGAATCTATGGGTCTGGTGTTTACCTGTGATTAGTACTCACTATGTTAGGAACACCACGGGATAGTACGGGTCCCTGTGATTAGTACCTACCATGTTAGGAACGCCATTCTTGCATTGCGTATGATTGGGGCCCTTATGTGACGAACACCGTAAGTCTGCATTACCTGTGCGTAGTGAAGAACACCGTGAGTATACTTTAGTACCGCTATATGATAAAGAACATGGTTCTGCTCTACTAGGGATACATACCATTATGAGGGGCCGTTGGCTTGTATTTTCAACAAAAATATCATCTATTCAGGGTTGTGCTTTGGGAGCAGCACCTTGGTCAGTACATACCATTGTTTTAAGTTCATAATCATTGTTCGTCGTCGTGTTTTTTAATTGTAGTCGGAGTATTGATTTGAAATTATTTGTAAATTGTAATACTGTGAGCTGCTGATAATTTTACCTTCGAATTCATCCATTCATTATTCATAATCAAGAATTGAATTGTGGTCGGTGGATGAATTTTTGGACTTGAAAATTTTTCTTACATTTCGTACCATTAGAAGCCGATAACCTAGATTCTAGGCCACTATAAACAATAATAATAACTATCACTTCACGAAGAGATGGAATATACTTGACTAATTGTTACACAAGTTCTAGGTCCATCATGAGGAAAGTAATCTATACAGCTCAGGAGATTTCTGGGCGTGGCTGATGTATGTTGAGTGCCGTTTGAAGGATCTACACTTGGCCAAGTTGTCAACAGTCCCTCCCCTGTTACTCTGTTATACATAACGGACAGGCGAGGTAAGCTGAGCCCAGCTTGTAGGAACACGCCCATTCCACACGTCGGCCTCAAACGTTGCCAGATCCTCACTTTCATGGCAGTTTCCATCTGCTACGTCTTCGGAGCTACACCAACAATGTGTTTTATGTTTCTTTTCAGATAAATTTCTTGCCACTTCGGGTTATTCTTCCATTTACTGGATGCCACACATTGTGTACACTACTGACGTTCATACAGAGCGGATTCCTGAGAATGCTGCGCTCAGTTTCCGGCGAAACATTGGTAGCTACTAACGCAATTCGAGCGCAGCATACAGTGAAGACACTGGCCGTGAAAGACTATACCGACAATCTCAAAGGGTTCAGGAAGCTCTCGAGCATTAGGAGCGGGCACTAGTGAAGTGATGACCCACATTACCAACGACATCTTAAAATATCTTCCTTGCAACACATTTACCCAAACTATATATTATCTTGGTCTCTTTCCTGTAGCTCCACATATCTTTTGCTAGTGTTCTCTGTCACTGGACCACCCAAAAGGTGCCTTAAATGATGAGATCCAAGTTCAATACTAAGTACAGGCCCATTTCGACCAAGACAGGTGTAAGGTTATTGCTGACCTAAGATCAGGCGGCATGATTGCCTAGTATCATTGCCGCTTAGCTGGCTGTGGGTAGAGTTCCGCCCAAGGAATGTGGGAGTCATTAAATTAAGAAGACATCCTTCTGGTTCGGATTCCACATTAAACTAGAAACCCTTGGTCATGATCAAGGTATCTATGTTCAGGAAAGACAGCATGTTTCCTTTCATAAGAGACTGATTTTTTTCTTGGTGTTGCTTTATTTCCACTTGTCTAGATACTTTTTAGTTACCTCTTAAATTGACTAAACTATATGATATTAGTCTGGATAAAAAAGACATACGAACCGTTGCCAACCTGTATTAAAATCAGTCCTCATCTGTTAAAGTTGATAACACCAACAACCATGCTATTGAAATAAAGCAAGGGATGAGGCAAGGCTCTGTTACAACTCAACTGCTCTTCAATATCTACTGTGAAAGGGTGTTTTTCTTAAGCACTGCAAGGAAAACAGGATATCATCATTGTTAATGGAATCGTAATAAATAATCTGCATAATGCATATGATACTTTTCTGTTTGCAATAAGTGCTGATGATCCACAGATATTAGCAAACTGATTGGTCAAACAAAGTTCTGCGTTTAAACACAAAAAGTACTAACTTAGTGACCGTAAGAAAATATGTCATTCAACCTATAAAAGTGACAGTACCTGGCACATGTACAGTACTGTAGGTACTGCACTGCTCAGGACAAACTGATCCATTACCTTAGGTTTATAGCGACAACGAGAGCCGCAGGCACAATTTACCAGTCGGTGGTGGTGCGCAGAGATATCAATGTGGGCCTTGAAACTGAGGGTCGACGTGGTTCAAATGCTAGCCATTTCTTCAGAACATACTATTGCACATGTCCTGTGAGTATGAATTCCTATCTCTAGTCTTTCACGGTGATCTTGATTTTATGGATATGGGTGTATTTAAAACATTCACAAAACTTACCAGCACCAATAAGTAGATGAGAAGCGATAAGAATCTGTCACAACACAAAGCAGTAGAAAATTTAATTTCAATAAATAAGTCATTCTGAAAAGGAAATTAATATTTAAAAAGGGTACTTAAATGTTTATGATGGAAGTTGATTAGGTCCTGACTTGCAATGTCTCACGATTGGTCCACTTAGCATCCTTTAGGTTGTGGTGGGATCTCCCCTTTTAGTTCCATATTCCAGAAAGGAATAGCCCTTGCAAGGTGAATCATGATGAAATTAGAGATTCTTCTTGCAAACTGCACAATGATTCCTTTGTTCCTAGTCTTGCAGGCTTCTCGTAACAGTAAGCTTTCTGACACGCGCATAGACATCCACCCACACACACAGGCACACACACTGAAAATAAATGGCATATTAATATGTGCTCCAACCATGCCTATTTAAATGTCAGTTGACACTTAACTTGCGGGTTCAGATGACTTATGCATACCACACGTGTTCCGGAATTAATATTATAGTGGTTATGTCTTATAGAAGACGAAATAAAGTGTTCCCTTTGTAAGACATCATGGCTAATAAACGTCGCTTGGCGTAGAATATCTTGTAGAATTGTAGTGGGAAAGCGAAGTGAAGTTGTGCTCTAAAGTAGAGCAGTACGAAAGCAGTAGAGTAAGAGCTGAGTAAGTTGAGCGTCGATTACACACTGCCTTTATCAGTTCTCGGCCTAGATGGTGTGAATAGTTGGAAACCAAACATAAATTTTCTTCATTTCTTTTCAAATTATTATAGTTCGAAACTGGTCTTGTGAAGAGTTCTGAAAACTTTCCGGGCGGTGTTAGCCTTGAAAATGTTAACTGTAGGAAAATAGGCGCCATCATTGGTGTCCACTTCACATTTGGCCGTTGGGACGCCTGTTTTGTGTCATTATGATATGCTGTAATGATCAGTTAAGAAAAGAATGATAGTGAAACCAAAAGTTACTTCCGGAACATTCGTCAATATAGTAATGCACTTGCATTTGCTTACGTTCAAGTCGATATCATAAATGTAAAAAAATATTATATTAAGTAGTAAGTACGACTGACGAATATTGTACTGATTTGTGTATTCCTTAGTTCACCAGGGGCTACTCCACTGCAAACTTTTATAAACATAGGAGATTTCGCGTATGAGTCCCCTAGTTATACATTATTAACAATTAACTTTTCTGAGATGCTCAGCTATCTTTTAATACTGTAATTGGTTTTAGTGTAAAATAACGATAATCATTAAATTTACTATTTGTTAATATATAATTCTCGCAAGTGTCATCGAAATGTGTTTGATCCAACCTAATCACTTCCCTTTCGAGATAAATTGACCCATGAGCATTTCTCTATGCCCAGACACCTGTGATCCATGATTCCCCTTTACAGCGTATACCCTGCAATTTACCAGTGTTATATTACACTTCTCTGAATATTAGCTTCCAAATATTCCATTGGATGATTCTGGATGTCGGTTTATCTTCAAACTAGTGTATACCTTGTTTCTTAATATGGATAGATCTGTGTTGATATAGGACAGTCGAAGTTCATAGAACTATTGTATTAAAACTATTTCTGGATTGCTGTCTCTCTCTATCTCTCAGTGAGAGAATTTGTTTCTTGTATGGTGTGGTACTGAATGTTCACTTTGTCAACAAATGTTAGTTGAAGTGACTTGTTTTCGAGTGTTTTACTGTAACTGAAATTCTGTTAGGATCAACTTGCGTAAGCTTGATCACCTTAAGAATCATGTCTTTCGGGGTTACTTCGGACTGTGCTGCAAGAATATAAGTATAAACTTGGAGGCAAGGTCTATCGTAATTACAATGCCGAGAAGCTTGATCTCTTAAATGGATTCTTGGTGAAAGACATGCGGAGAAACTGCGAAGAATTAACGGCTACCTCGATCCTAGAACCGAAGGGCATAGGTAGGCAGCCCACCTTGACTTTAAGGGAGGAAAGCATGCTCTGCATAGAATTTTGAAAGATGATGCATTTGCGATTCTATTTTACTCTTTACGTTTCCAAAGTAACCCCATGTATCGTCAAATTTCGGACCTGTATATGAAAACTTATGTCCAAAGGTGCATGTAAATCTGGGGAACTGTGAACACCGAATTTTTAAAATAAAAACTTACTTTTTAACGTAATGTTTGAAATTACATAATAAGATACTCTCGCAACAATTACTGGAAGAGAAGGAATTCAAGCAATTGCTTCTTTGTGGTACTTAACAACTGGCCGTGTACGTATCGGCCTGCATTTGGGAGATGCTGGGCTCGAACCCATTGTCGACAGCCCTGAAGTGCATGTTTTCCATGGTTTCACATTTTCATTTTTTGTTATTTGTTTTACGTCGCACCGACGCAGATAGGTCTTATGGCAACGATGAGGCAGGAAGGGGCTAGGAGTGGTACGGAAGCGGCCGTGGCCTTAATTAAGGTACAGCCCCAGCATGTGCCTGGTGTGAAAATGGGAAACGACGGAAAACCATCTTCAGGGCGGCAAATGGTGCGGCTGTACCTTAATTAAGGCCACAGTTGCTTATTTCCCACTCCTGGCCATTTTCAAGCTCATCATAGCCATACGACCTATCTGTGTGGTTTGAAAGAGAAATGCCTGATATCGTAAAATCATAAAATCATCATAAAAACAATATGACGTATGTTATGTTTAATTAACTTTCGTTAGTAGGGCTTAAATTTATGATTTCAACTGACCACTGCTCTTTGACTGATAACTTCATTCAAACTTTTCACCTTATATTCTCTTTCAAAAACCAAGGGAACTTAATGTTATGTACGTAGTCAATGAATATTTACAGGCTCATAAGTTCCATAGATTCATAGTTTACGAATATTTGTTGTGTCAGTTAAACTATTGTAATTAGGATACAACTAAATGTACCTGAGAATTATTGTAGTGTGATTATTTTATTAGTAAATATCATTCTTGCTTCATTATTACGTCATATTTTACTGTAGGGGAAATATGTCCCTAGAAATTTAGTTCCCACTTGAATTCGACTGTTTGAGATAGCCTGTTGTAATTAGGATAATGTAAGTACAGTTTAGAATTGAAGAGTAGCTATGTTAATTAGATAATAAGTTGCTTGCTTTGGAAAGGCCAGAAATCTCATGACGTTAGAGATGTCTATAAACTTATCTACCAGGTTACATCCAGCAGGAATGGCGTTGACTTCATTGTGTGCGCAAGCCCACAATATTGAGGTGCTGAGGTTCAGTGCTATCCAGACAGCCTTATGTCAATTACAATCGACGTTGCATTCGCTCGAGCTTGTGTTTTTTCTGTCACAATCCGGCTGTGATGACCTACATAAGGAACAGAATTGGCAAGAGCTACGAGATCAAGTTTCAGCGTGCCCAGAATATGAGTTCCCACTTATCTGTGGTGATCTTAATGCACATGTTGGTCACAAAAATTATGGTTATAACTGCGATGATGTAATACCTGCGGTATCTGAAATTATGATGGAACTCATATATTGGTTTTCAAAAGCAAATGTCTTGTTTTTAGTGGTAATACGTTCTTCAAAACTGCATCAATCATCTCATTATCTATACTTGTGGTGACTGCAGAAACCAAATTCACCTTATCTTTGATCGGCACCGTGATCTCCGACTAAGAAGGGATGTGAATATCATGCAGTCTGTGTACCACCTCAGCATAAGCTGGTCACAGAGAATTTAATGCATTGTACATGTGGAAGGATAAATACCCCCGAGGAGGTCAAGTGGTGGAAGCTAAAGTTGAGTACGAAATAACCCAGTTCCTACTGCATTGAAATCCAAACGTTCTTATGGATGATTAAAGTCCAAGAAGAGCTTTAGAAAAAGACAGAGAGATACTGTATATAAACTGGGTTTCAAATAGACTCCAGAACACAGGGAAAGAATTGTTTTTGCCGAACGTGTGGCTAAGAAATCTGTCGCACTCACTGTAATGACCTGTGTACGAAGTGTATCAGAACTATACTGACAAAGAAATCAGGCATACTCTTCGTGTGATATTGAGAGTGATGATGCAGTTGGATTGCTAAGGATATGTACCTTTTTGAGGAAATAAAGTGACCTTGTTACTTCGGGCCGTGCATTTCAAATTGACGAGTTTGCTGTATGTGCTATGACAGAGAGTCAGCCGCTGTGTGTGAGAAGAGGGAAGGGGAGGGGAAGTGAAAAGTGGGAGGCAGAGGTAATGCTCGGTGCGAATGCACAAGTTTCTCGTTCATTTCGCATAGTCCCGAGCTCCGGTAGGCAGTGTACAGTTTGTTCTACACAAATTGACTACTATGTGAACCCCATAGAAAGAGAAGACATACTTGCACCAAGAATACAAGCACTTTTCCAAGCCGTTCGCCACACACTACACATCCTGTACAGAGACCAAAGACACTTACAACTACACCATTGTGAACTATGCACCAAAGTAGGAGGGGGCCATATTGAACATCTACTGTAATCAAAACATTGGGCGTGTTGATTCCTTCGATCAGTATTTAATGAATTCACAATGTTGTGAGTGAAAGAATACAGATCGCGACGCGGCAGCTTTGCATCTTCTAGCATGTTAATTAATATAGAATATTACTGCGACAAACAGGTGAGAGGAGAAACAATCTGGTGCTTGCTTTGCCTTCCGTGAAACACGGCAGCAGCTCGTCAATTCGAATCGCGCACCGGGCAGTAAAAATTTAACCTACTTTTCTCAAAAATAATAATTTTCCCCGCCAGCCTGATTGAACCATTATTCTTAACATAACACGAAGAGCATCCTTGAATTTTTTCGGTATAGCTCTGATAAACACTGTACATCACTGAACTCAAACGAAGGAGAAATGAACTATTTTCCAGCTGACCAAACTTGACACATGTATTGAGCACTCTGTGTGCATTAGAGGCAAAAATGACCAGTGATTACAGGACAAACAAGAAATCTTCAAAAGTCAAAAACATTTGTAGGGATTTCCTGCTTTGAATTCCCACATCACCGTATGGCAGATGATAAGACCCATCTTATCCATCACACCAAAAATGTCGACAGTCCCATTAAGAGTATAAAGAAAGAAAAAGCGCTAGAACCAGATGAACTTCCAGGAACCTCTGGAATTTTTAGCCATTTTAAGAGCTCATTATCAACTGGCTGACAAGCGTGTTCAGTGCCAGTGTTGACTCTGGCTCTGTTCGCAGTCATTGGGCTACAAACATCCTTGTTCCATTTTTAAGCAAAATAACTATCCAGCAGAATGTGCACATTACCGTCCAAATTGCCCCCAATTGCACATGAGAAGACCTTTGAGAGTATCCTTCATTATTGACTGCGTGAAATCGTCGGCATTATTGCTAACCAGTGCATCTTCATTAAGGGTGCTGGAACAACTCATCCAATTCTCACTGCCAGAATGCTAATTGAAAATCACTTAGAGCATCCGCAGGCAGTGTACTTTGTCTTCCTTGATCTTGAAATGACTTTCGACCGTGTTCCACACCGTGTGATCTCGTCTGCACTCGTGACCATGGTGTTCCAGAAATGCTTATAACTTGGATCAAGATGCTATACACGAACACGAGAGGTTGTGTATGTTGCGTTGCCAAACGTCTCGGAGAGCTTCTCAGTGAATGTTGATGTGTACGCCAATGTTCCACTCTGTCCCCATTGTCCTTTGTCCTCAGCATGGACACCACCACATGGGACCTGCAAAGGAGTGTTCCTACGACTCTAATTTATGCAGATGATGTTTCACTTTCTGACAAACCCAGAAACGGACTGCAGGATCAATGTGAAGATAAGTATACCTGTTTCTAAAAAGCTTAGAATGAAAAAAGTAAGAGTGAATACCTTTTATCATCCGAACCGTCCAATGGCTCCATTCAAGTTGATTCAGGTATCTAGGATTTTGGCTACACTCTGTTAGTGGGGTAGTTGTTGAAGTGCGAATTATGAAAAAGGCAGCATGGATGAGATGACGCGAAGTCAGAGGCATACTCTGTGACTGAAGGATGCCACTACATCTGAAGTCCGGAATATACTGCATGGTACTACGTCCTGTTGCTGTGTACGGTGTTGAATGTCGACAGACTGAGAAAGGTATGGAGTAGCAATTATACAACATGGAAATGTGTATACTCCATTAGTCGATGGGAATCGCAGTCCTGCATCACGTAAGAAAGACACCGTTCACCAGCAAATGAGCATCGCACCCGTCACTCGTAAGACATAGGATATGTTACTAATGGTATGGTCATGTCCTTTTGCAGTACCTGAGGCAGTTGATAGTTTCACCCAATCCTTTGAAATTACTTTGCAATGTTCACATGGACCTTCGATAAAAGAAGATATTGAAAATAAGAAACAAATATTGAAAACTAGAAATGCTGCTGCGATTGGTAACATTTCTGGGCATATACGAAAGTCAATTTGTTGAGATATAGGACCAAATCTGTAGTGCTTTTGGTTAGTGTATGTATTAAGCAGCTGTACCAGATGAAAGAGGGATTAACGTAGCAGCCAATAATTACTCACTAGTCGTCTTGAGTGGTGTTGTATGCAAGCTCTTGGAATTTAATCTTTCTGAATATATCATACACATTTACGAAATTACCAACTGGTTCGTTAGGTTTCAGATACATTATTCCACTGAAGCTTATCTTGTACATTCCAGCAAGATATATTAGATTCAGGAGGTCAAAAGTATCACGATTGACATTTCTTAGGATTTTGTTAGGGTAGAGCTTGACAAAATTTAGTGCAGGTGGGCAAAATGAAATAGTGGCTAAATGGGTGACTATAAAGACGTGGCCACATTTTTAGAGTAGACATGAAAAAATTGAAAATTGAACACATATAATGTTACCATTTTTAAGTTGATGACTTTAGTACTTGTTACATCCCCTTAGCTTTCGTGAGTGACTTAAATCGACTGGGCGTACCCTCAATCATTATTTTACACTGACTCCTTAAATCGTCATCATGAAATCAGATCTGAACGAGCTTCTCAATCAGGCCATTTTTTGTTTTATTTGTTTTTCGGATTTTTCTTTGCTATCGCCCAAAGATTTTCTGTGGGGTTCATGTCTGGTCTGTTTCTAGGCCTATCAAGCACATTCGTATTGTTTTCCCTTAAAAATCAAATTACTTCCTTCGCTTTATGGCAACGAGTCCCATCATGATTAAAAATATATCACTTTGGACAAACCACTCTTGAACCTGAGGTACCAAACGGGTTCTTAATACTATACTGTTCACGTCTCATAGTTCCTTCTACAATATATATTCGTCCACCTCCGTACCAAGAAAGCGCACTCCAGACCATCGCTGAAGTTGGATGCTTCACTCTCTGCTTCACACAGTGTAGATGGAATTCTTCTCCTCCTTTTCTTCTAACATATTGACTTCGCCCTCCTTCGACCTGAATTCCGATTCGTCAATAAAACAAACCGGAAATAAATAAAATCAATAAGCGTAGCATTAAATACAATAAACTGTACAGTTTCAAATACAAATTTCATACTTGTACTGTACTGTACGGTTACATCAGTCAGATTGGGTAAACATGGAATAATCAATTATATTTACGAATTACAGGAATTGTCATGGACTTGCCTGATTCCAGTCATCAGATGCCCAATTCCGGAACCTCTTTCCAGCCACAGCAAGGGTAATCCTCGATTTTTATTGAGGTCGTCTTGCTCTCATTCCAGCATAAAACAGCTCTCGCCTCAGAGTCCTGGCTGATACCAATGATCCATACTCTTCTAATTTTTTACGTAAATCCGAACTAGTGACATTCGATAATTGATCCACTTCCGTACAACCGATTGTTTGCGTGGGTCGAAGCACGCTCGGTCTTGGTCGAAGGCAAATCCACGATAGTCGATAACACATTCTATGATATGATCGGTATTTTTAACTATGTGATGTTTGTATCGTTAATGGAATTGAATTTAAAGCCAGGATAACAGATCTTCCGAGTGAATCTTAGGTGTCGACGGACTCTGCTCTGCAAATTCTTTGTTCCGCTCCATTCGCTTGTTGTGATTTAACATATATTCTTTGACCACGTGATTGTTGTTGTTTGTTGGCCTTCTAAGATTATGATATGCTTTAATGAAGTGTTCGAGTTCTTTTGTTATAACTTAGTGCCTCGCAGTTCACTGTATTCGTTGGACTAATTATACTCGTTCCATTGACTGGGTATATCGCTATTCGCGCAGCCCATTAAATTATAAAAATGAAGAAGAGTAATTACATTCGTTCCACGTGTGTATGTCCTTACCATGTGCATATTCTTCGTTCACGAGGTTGGCGTCGTGTTCATTTAATAGTTTAAGACTTTGTGTGATTTGCCATGTTTTAATGAAGTGTTGGCCTGCCTTGAATGTTTATGTTATAATTTTATGTGACGTTCAGTGATCCAGGTTCCTTTCGATGCTTCAGTGGATATAGAGACATTTTCTCGAACATTTTCATACACTATATTCCTATTGTAGATTATCATGAATAAATCCAACAAGATACAGTATTTCCAGACATTTAAAGAATCATATTCTGTTGCTTTCCGTGTTTACTAAAATCAAGAAAGGTAGAAAAATTTGCCTTTGCACTGTATTTGGGTGTGATATTAATATTGAACACGGTGGAAGAAATGATTTAGGTGATCATGTGAAGTGCGGTAAACACCTATGTTACGTTAAATCGAAGGAAGATAACAAGAAAATCAACAACATTTTTGCCAAGTCTGGAGACGTTGACAGTGACGTAATTAGGGCCGAGTTTCTGTTTACTTCCGTTTTTGGTGGAATGCAATGTGCCTTTAAGTGCGGCTGATCATGCTGGTGCTTTATTTAAGATGTTTCCCACATCAGAAGTTGCAAAGAAATACATTTGTGGTCGCACGAAAACGACATGCTTTTTAAATAAAATGGCAAAAATGCACCATCTGAAGTTATGTGCCTTCAGAACGGACCATTTTCTTTGACAACGGATGGAAGATAGTATACGAATGCCAAGTTGAATCCTATTGTTGTTACATTCTCCGATAATCCTCAGGGAAAAGTAGTGAGCATTGTGCTATCCATACCAGCGTTAGAAGGCGGCTCAACAGGGCGAAACATAAGTAAGCTGATGTAAACACAGCTGAACTCTCATAACATACCAACTGAAAACTGTGTGGCTTTCTGCTCCGACAATGCTCCTGTTATGATAGAACACAAAAAATGGGGTAAGGGGGAAGGTACACTTTTACAAGTATAATAATCTACAACATTTAACCTTTTATTTCTCTGTAACACTATGTTCTGTTGAAATGAAATTTAACACACTCATAGTACTGTCCTTCTTCTTTAGTATTCCGTTTGAACATTTGCAATTGTCCCATGTTAATAAAAATTAATTTTCAAAATTCTGGACTAATTTCTACATTCATTATGCTTTTCCTTGATAATTTCTACAAATTTTCATATTACTGGAATATGATTGTTTTAGAATATTTACTATGCTTGTGTTAACAATGTGAACTAAGATCCTTAGGTTATCCTTTGAAATATTATTTATTCTCCTTTTTTTATAGGAGTAGTTTAATTTTTGGCATTCCCTTGAAGTATTTTCTCCCCAAAAAATACCAAAAACAAAAGTTAGAGCAATGGTTCTAGTTCATTTGTTAAGAAGCAAAAACTACATATTCTGCCCGTTTAAGCCACGACTAACACATTAGAAACATAAGACACCCTCAGGGGTGCGCAGTAAGGGATTGACATGTTCCACAAGAAGATGGTGTGGATCAAGGAAATGGACTGATATCAGTAAATAATGAACCGTCGAAATACACATTAATGGTGGATGATTTATTACAAAATAATTCCGTCCTTCTAAGAATTACGATTGTATGAGACGATCACTAAAAGTTTTAATTTTACGTTAACTCTTGCTGTACATCCAAAAATTAAAGCAAATGGGATGGTACATGTTAATGAATTCTTATTAATTCTGACACACATTGTTTTCATGAAAGTCATATTTTATCGAATGTTAAATTTGATTTTGTTAGAGAATTATGCTCGTACGCATGTCAAATCATGCCGGAAATTCTGGAACAAGATTTTAAATGCTTAAGTTACATGACTGGTCAAAAAGATGAAATACAAAAAATTTATAATTAACAAATTAATTTCATTTGCTAATTATTTCTCCAATTTAAAGCGACCTTTCAGTGATTATCTCTTCAGTGTAACCTCAGAACACACGTGACTTTACGTGATAAAAGTAAGCAAGAAAGAGGAAAAAAATTAAATTAAATTTTAACCAAGTGTCATGACCTTAACACAACGCCGAAACGCAGAACAACGGTGGTAACACACACATCAAAAATTCATATCAAAAATAAGATCACTCAACCTGTGGAAATAACAAAATAAAATGCACGTAATAAGTCTCTCATTACCCTCATCCACCAAGGAAAGAATTGGAACCAACTACATCTAAGGGTACTATTTTACAAATATACACACACGTCCACAAGTTATACGTCCATTTTATGGAAATGGAAGACTCCCGTAAATAATGGCTTGCACATAGAAATAATCCATCAGGTACAAATAGTCTGGGTAATGGTGACTGATAATATCGTCAATATCTACATCGAACTCAGGACGTTACCAAAATTTATCAAACCTCAGGAATTGAGTAATATTACGCAGCTACGATTTGGATATTATTGCGATGACGCTCATCCAGTACGACAAAATGCTCTAACAATCTCATACGCTCAATTTTATTTTGTAGGAAGACATGTGGTTTACCTCGTGGTTCAATAATATTTTATGAAGACGCTATCGCCTATGGTTCTCTCACGAAAACAACTACTCGCAAATACATCAAAAATGACGATAAATTATTCCTAAATATCCATTCATCGTTGCACACAACATCACAGAAAATAGATTGCATGTGCTTCTGATCATAGAGACGCGAAGATTCGCCCCCAAATAGCACATAAAATCACCATAATCCATGCAACATTTCTCCACGTGGCACAACGTGAGAGGTACAATATCGAAAATAATTCGCCACACCCGTCAAAAATATCACGGGAAAATTCTCATAAATGACTGGAACCTCACGTAAATATAACAATCAGACAATATCCTCCCTTAAAAGTATGAAATCGGATCCAAAAGAAAGCAATCTGTATCGTTAGCGTAGCATTAATATGTCAGATGAGCCTGCTCCCTCATAAAAAACGTGGCAACCACTTTCGGTAAAATATAGGAGAAATAAATTCCGAAGAATAAAAATATCACGCGTACACAATCCTCAATATTATAGTAATTGAATGGAAATGTAAAATTCCTTAAAGGTTAGCTGATGGCTGATATTTAAATCAGATACTTGTCCGATGACATGACTTATTGAAACCCGCGTGGTCGATGATGTTGACATACCGTCATCACGCACTTTAAAATCGAATAGTAGGATAAAATACAAATTCAACGTCGTATAACACAAGAAAATGACATGGTAAAGATACTAGAAATCTACTCAAACTACTGTTCAATCAATAATCCCTTCAAGAAGAAACTTAACTACTTATTACAGCTACATAGAACAGATAATACCCAGTATAAATGTAATGTCGACTTAACTTGGATGTCTTGTTGACCCTGGTCTCCTTCTAGGCTGGATTCATGGCATTAGGACGCTGTCGGCATTGGTCCCGTCTTTTAGTACTGCATCCTGATGTGGGCGGTGTCTCCGGGGCACACGAATTTCTTACTGTAGGTCTTCATTGCCTTGACCGGTATCGAACTGGTACTGCTTGATGTTCACTGAAACTTTCACAAAAATGTTAGTACAAATTCCCCACTCGTGGTTTCACAGTTGACATGTAATGATTCGAACTTTCTTCCCAGACACTATTGACGTCTCTTATGATTGTAGATGGTCTGTTAAACTGCCAAGAAATGACACTGTTCTCCTCGTGGTGCAAGTAACAGCTGTCCAGGTCTATAAAAGACCTCCCTGCGTAGTGAGCTTCCGAGAAACACGCGTAGCCAGCAGATAAGCAAGAGTAAGAAAATCCTAGTTTGGTTCGCCACCTATATTCTGAGCTCTGACGTCATACCTCGTGATTCGATTGACGTCCTGAATTCCTCGACGTTGTAATTAACATGTCCCCTAATATCTTGTTAACCTATTTGATCCAATTGTTCCCAAATCGGAACATGATTTCTTATTCTTGTCAGAAAACAATAAGCTAAGTTAAGGCTGTTCTATTGTTACTCGCGCCTAGTGTTGAATTCCGTTTGAGAGGTCCAACTCTGTTCCAGGTTTTATACAGTACCGACATCAGTCATTTTGTTGTTGTATATTCATGCTGCAGCCGAATGTCTTCAGACTTCGTTCTTACTTACGTTTGAAGTAAGTTATAATATTTGTTTAAAAAATCAGTGACAAATATGTTTTTTATCTCCGGAGTTTACAATGTGCCAAAGTAAATATTAAGAACACGATACATGGGGGGATGGTAAAGGATTCATTTTTGTTGTTCCCAAATGGGAACAATGGGACCTTGCATATAGTGTATTTCCTGTATGACACAGTAACATTTCCACTGACAACCTAAACATTTATCACATTTGAACATCTGTATTAGTAAGATTAGTGAGAAATTCAAACGCATTATCAATGCTCATTTTCTCCGGATTTAATCAGTAAAACTTCTATGACTTTTTCGTACATATAACCGGTTCGATGTAACATCCGCTTCACTTCACGTTTTTCATATAAGTTCGTTTCTCCCTTATTTCAGATGTCTTTCAAGAAATTCCTGAAACTTGAAGAGATTTTAGAAGAATTAGAAAATGACAATCTACAGGGTGAAGTAGATATTGTTATAATGCCCCCTGAAGGAGGAGATGGGAACTTGACAGATGATGAAGCTGGTGACGATGACGTAACATGCACCGATGAGCAAGATCTGCCTGCAGAAGTGTGTGGAGAGGTGGAACTACACCATGCTACTGAAGATGATACTGATGATGGCGGTGAATCGCATTCTAAGAGGGCTAGGTCTGAAAAAGATCCACGCATTTCCAGTAAAACGGCAAGTAGTAAAGGCAAGAGAGAGAGAATTACACCGCAATGGAAGAAGTCGGAAAAATATATAGCCAATCTATAAGAAACTCCTATTGACAGTTTGGAACAAAGTCATCCTCACCTTGTAGGACTGCAGCCGTTTTCCCTATTCCGTTATTTTTTCAATAATCATATTTTGGACATGTTTGTAAGGGAAATGAAAAGATACGCATATACAATATGACTAATTTTTACTGTGATAAAGAGATGTGCAAAAAAAATTTGGAATAATATTTATGTCCGGATATCATTCTTTATCACGAGAAAAATTGTATTGGTCAAAGGCAGAAGATGTTTCTGTTCCATTTGCTTCAAGGCAAATGAGTCGTAACAAATTTCAGGCGATGAAAAGAAACATTCATGTTGCCAACAATGAAGACCTGACACCTGGAGACAAAATGGTAAAAGTGAGACCTCTCATTCAGGCAGTGAATGAATCTTTACAACAGTTCGGGATTTTTGAATGAGAATTGAGTGTGGATGAACAAATGGTACCTTACTATGGGCGCCATAGTTGCAAAATGTTCCTGCGGGGTAAACCGATCAGATTCGGATTCAAACTTTGGATGTTATGTTCATCTCCTGAATATCCATTCAATATTGATCCATATTGTGGTAGAGACATCAATAATCAGAAATCTGGTATTCCTTTGGGTACTAAAGTGGTGAAAAATATGTTGAGCTGTGTACTCAACCCGTCATGTCATATTGTGTTCATGGATAACTTTTTCACGTCATATGATCTCTTGGCTGAATTACGTCTTCTTGGATTCAGGGCTACGGGAACAGTGGGCGAGGTGAGACTCAAGAACTGCCCTCTCCAGAATATTACCTCAACAGACAAGTCCATTCGCGGAACATACGACTTTAGAACTGATGGAAGGGTCCTCGCAGCAAAGTGGAAAGACAATAAAGTTGTTTGTGTTGCAACAAATTTTGATTAAGTGCATCCTACCCAGCAGGTGAAACGGTATAACCAAAGTCAGAAAAAGCATATACAAGTTACCCAGCCTCTTTTAATAAAACCTTTCAACAAGTATATGGGTGGAGTGGATTTACTTGACCGTTTTACTTCGCAGTATAGGCCGGTAATAACGTCAAAAATGGTACTGGCCTATACTCATGAATTGCATCAGTATGCTGAGAATTGCTGCTTGGCGGATCCACACACTGCTCTCTCCAGAGTCAAAGCTGGACCACCTTGTTTTCACCAGAATGCTAGTCAGGGGTATGTTTACATCCACTCCACCATCTCCTAGAACTGGACCTTCAGGATCACTTTCTTTTGTACAGAGAACCGGTGGAGCACACCATCTCGTACCAGCTTGTAGTGCACAGATTCCAGTCCTGTTGCACCTTCACTGCTCACCATTGTTCCACAGTGCAAGATAAGAAGACTGGACTCAATAGAGCTATTGTGTGGGACCATTGTTCCCAAATGGGAACATCCATTTTTTAAGATATTAGTATATGTAATTTTCTTTTAAATGTGTTTTGCAGTCTAAAATGATGTCAATAAATAAATAAATAAATAAAGATAAACTGTGAAAACAAATTTTTAATGGGGTTGGGTCCAAAAGGGTTAATTAATTAGTTAATTAATTCCACAATTAATTTAATTTCCAAATATTATTATTTATGCCTTCCTGAAATGTGATACCAAAGCTTGTTGGAGAATGTTTATTAACACGTCGAATCTGAAGTTGTGATATTACGAAATATTTTGAATGTAGTACTTCTCGTGGATAGAGAGTTCCCGTCTTCTCTTGCGGTGACAACATTGTCTTTCACCCCACAACAGGTTATACAAAAAGAAAAAAGAAGTCATCCCTTTAGGTTCCGCCGCCGACACTCTGCGCGGAACACATGGCGTACAGTCCGGTCACATAAAATTCACTGCCAATTACAATAGACCTAAAATGTCACAATACGCATACAAATTTTCATCAGGATAACTCAAAAATATTTTAGTTATGAAGGAAAACAAAAGTAAATTTAATGTTTCTGAGAATGATGTTTAAACTTACCAATGAGAGGAAAAGGCATCCAAACTCTCCTGCTGCATAAAGTGCTTAAGTGCCACCTTTCAAAGATGGGAAGACATTTTGGGATACCCGGAGCGTGTTACAAATGGAGTGGAATACTTCTGGTTAAGTATGGGGCGACTAAGGCTACGCCTTTGTGTCTTTTTTCTTATATATCTGTGAGCTCCAACCTAAAGTTTGATTTATTTGTGTAAATAGAACGTATTGTGAGTGTCGACCGTTACAAAATGTAAGTACTGGAAAATCATAATTATTACGGCAGATCTTTTAAGACCGCGGATGATTAGAAGTAAGAAATCTTACCGTATATTTGGCCTATAATTTTATTGATCCTAACGACATTTCTTTATTTAATTGAACTGTGTTCTTTTTGGCAACGTCGGTTGTGAACTTTGGTAAACAAAATGTTCTTGTATTGGTTATCTACTAAATTTCTAAATGTAAATATAATTAAATTATGTTGGAATTTGGAATCGCTAGTGATGCGTCTATGAGGTTGTGTTTTGTGTGAGTTGTTTAAATTTATTGTCTTATCGTTCGTGCTTGATTGTCATTGATTCATTCTTCGTGATTATTATTTTATTAATTTTGATGTGTGTTTTCCTTCCTAATTTTCTTGCTTGTTTGAATTTGCCTTCTAACTGTGTTGCTATTGCGTTTGCTGCCTGACGATTTGTATCGGATCGTTTTTTGCGTTGTTCTCGACTTTAATTGAAACACCTCACGTATGCATCTGGCATTATCCAAAGCCCCCTCCATTCAATATTATCTAAGCTTTTGGCGAGCTGTTTAAAAGTTAAAAGTAATTTCGTACTATCGTCTAAAACTGTAATTATAATTATTCTTACTATGCTTTTAATAACATCGAGTCTGCAAAAAATTTAATTTTGCTGGGCGACATTTAAGTTAATATATGCCGTTCTGTTGACGTTTTCTTGTCACATACTATCCATTGTTTGGGGCCTTTGCCTTCGTTTATTATTACACTAGCGAATGTACCCGTGCTTCGCTACGGTATTCTACATTGTATTCGAATATCGAAGTAAATAGTGTGCATGTAGTAAATAAGATTGTTTTAAAATTGCATGTCTCTTAGCGTTATCCGAGAAAGAGCATGGGGAGGTCCCCGTACGTTGTTTCCAATGTAAAGTGTTTGTTATGGATTTGTGATATAACGACAGGCTCACTTGCCTACTGCCATTCACAATCGAGTTGGGAAGTTTACATTATAACTGCAGGCCCCATTGCCTACTATGCGCACAGAATCGATTTGGGGAGTTTTCGTTAAAATGGCTGCCCCCCTTTCCTACTTCCAGACAGATTACAGTTTTTATTATAATGGCAGGCAATTACCCTACTATCACTCGAAACTGAGTTGTGCAGTTATCATTATAATGCCAGGCCCATTTTCCTACTTCCAGCCAGCTTACTGCCAGTCACACCAAGTTGGTGAGTTTCCATCAAAATAGCAGGCCACTATGCCTAATGCCAGTCACATTTTACATGAGGACATTTCTTTATAATGGCGGGCACCCTTGCCTACTGCCAAACACAATCGGGTAGGGGAGTTTTAAACAAAACTGCATGCTCACTTGCCTTCTGCAAGTCAAATCGAGAAGTGAACTATTCATTACAATTGTAGACCTTCCTTACTAATGACAGTTACACAGGAGTTGGAGAAGGAACCCTTTCATACTGCCAGTCAAGGTATGACACACAAAGTCGGTGTGGGGAGTACTGATTACAATAGCAGACCAACCCTTTCTCGATCACTACAAATCGACATACGAAAGTATATGCGTGTTTACAATATTGAAGACCTTCATTTACAGATTAACTGCTACTAAACGTACGTCATATCGACAAAGGATTATACCATAAGACACGCCGGATTTAGTGGCCTAAATGCCTGGTCCTATGATATGTCATCTATTCTTGGGTCAGATTGAGTTAGAAACGTGGAACAGGGTAACGTTCTTGTAAGATTATCTCACATTACATTACTTTTCGGATAATTATGTGACAGCTACATACATAGCATTTGGCTGATATATGGCTACTGGGTGGGCCAATTTTCGTGAAGAGTTTGATGATTCTGTATTTCATATAAGTAATCGAAGGTATGAATTATGCATGTGAAAATTCCAAATTGACTTAACATCCATTAATAGAGAAAAATCAAACGTAAAAGGGATACAGATACGGCAAAAAGTCATAAGACCAAGGTTGTAGATCATTCCAAATTGAACGAATATTGTGCAATCAGTTATGTGATAGGAATTTCCGAAGGTCTGCACCATCATTAAAATTGCCTGCATATTTCTATATTCTTCGCGGATAAAAAGTGAAAAATTTAATGATCTAGGATGTTTTCCGTTCGTTACAGGCTAAAACGTATAATTTTGTCAAATTTCAATTATCTTCTTTTTCTTCTGGCAGATTATGCCGCAATCTGGATTTTGGGCGAGGCGGGTAAAAATTAGGACTTTCAGGAAACTAAACCAAAAATTATGCAGATGGTCAATATTACCCCTTAAACGGAAAGCTGTACGAAAATTTCGCCAAAATAGTCAGTGTAGAGGCACACAGTCGTTACGATTTGATTTATGTAGATAAGGAATCTGCTCCATGTAAAACACCTTTTTGGCTATGTCCGCTGGACTTAACCCGCAAAACTGACCATTCATGATATCTCCCTTATTAATCCTCCTGACGAAAAAATGCACATGAAAAAAAGGTTTAGAGGTAGAATTCCATCACGTTTGGTCGATTTCCAGTCAGGTTGGTCTTGTTCTGTATATATTGTGGAAGAGTAAAATCACCATTTCGATTCCCTATAAACCGCCAGTCCATTCCGGAACATGAAATGTTATTTACGTTTAAAACCTACCTTTGGACAGGCGGATGCTAAATATGAATTTTGGTTCGAATGTCTTCAGTAGTTTTCAAGTTGTAAGGAATACGCTTTACACGCACCCGCTCGAGAGTTAAGTCCGTTGGGACTTGTACAGAAAAACGGTCCGTTAATGATATCTCCCTTATTAATCCTCATATCGAAATGATGCACATGAGAAAAAAGGTTTAGAAAAAAATTTCTACCAAGGCAGGTAGATTTAAATTAACGTTGGTTGTGTATATTTTGTGGAAGTGCAAAATCACTGTTTCGGTTTCGTATAAACCCCCAGTCAGTTCAGGGATTTAGAAACAATATTTGCCCTAAAACCTATCAAGGACAGGTGTATTCTAAATATGAGTACTGGTGGGAATACATCCAGTAGTTTGTAGCATTCGCGTACATACGGCGTAATTAAGGAAGAAAATAGTACAGTTAAGAGAGTTGAAAGTAATAGAAAATGGATTATAACTGAGGACAGCCGGAAAACGACAAATATGTAAATGCCTAGTTAATGTATTGGAAAATCAAATGACCCTCAATAAATTATGCTAGTGTGAGTTATGGATATAATAAAGCGGTAACAGAGGAGAAATTTAGGTCCAGTGATTCCTAGGTAAACAAAAAATAAGAAGATGACTAATGGTGTTATTACTTAATCTATTACGGTTATAACATCCAACGATATTCCGCCAATATCCCGCAGATAGGCCAATTGACGCCTCTCCTGCCTTCTACCTAAGGAACAACCACGAATTTAAAAGCATGGTGAGGAAAATGGCAAAACCTTACTTCCCTGCTGGCATGCAGTCAGAGACGTTGCCATGGTAACCTGTAGGTTCGTTGTCGGTCTGTCGGTTACTCAATGCAGAGCATGGTACCAGCAGAAAATTGTAAATTTCTCCGTCATGTAAAGAGTAAGGTAAACTATGAACATAACGAAAGTTGGTTATAATGAAGAAACGTTTCACGTACGGTAAACGAAGCTTACAGAAAATCAATAGTATAAGAGAAAATGGAGGAAAACCATTCTGGTTTCTATATAAACCCCCCGTCTATTGAAAGATTTTAAAATGATATGCATATTGAAACCTTCCATGGGATGAATACACTCTAAATATGAAGTTTAGTTGAGATCTATCGAGCCGTTTCGACGTGATGGTGGAAAGACCATTCTGGTTTTCCTATAAACCCCCGTCTATTCAAAGATTTTAAAATGATATGCATATCGAAACCTTCCCCGGGATGAGTATACTCTAAATATGAAATTTCGTTGAGATCTATCGAGCCGTTTCGACGTGATGGTGGAAAAACCATTCTGGTTTTCCTATAAACCCCCCGTGTATTCAAAGATTTTAAAATGATATGCATATCGAAACCTTCCCCGGGATGAGTATACTCTAAATATGAAATTTGTTTGAGATCTATCGAGCCGTTTCGACGTGATGGTGGAAAAACCATTCTGGTTTTCCTATAAACCCCCGTCTATTCAAAGATTTTAAAATGATATGCATATCGAAACCTTCCCCGGGATGAGTATACTCTAAATATGAAGTTTGGTTGAGATCTATCCAGCCGTTTCGACGTGATGGTGGTAAAACCATTCTGGTTTTCCTATAAACCCCCGTGTATTCAAAGATTTTAAAATGATATGCATATCGAAACCTTCCCCGGGATGAGTATACTCTAAATTTGAAATTTGGTTGAGATCTATCCAGCCGTTTCGACGTGATGGTGGAAAAACCATTCTGGTTTTCCTATAAACCCCGGTGTATTCAAAGATTTTAAAATGATATACGTATCGAAACCTTCCCCGGGATGAGTATACTCTAAATATGAAGTTTGGTTGAGATCTATCCAGCCGTTTCGACGTGATGGTGGAAAAACCATTCTGGTTTTCCTATAAACCCCCCGTGTATTCAAAGATTTTAAAATGACATGCATATCGAAACCTTTCCCGGGATGAGTATACTGTATATATGAAATTTGGTTGATATCTATCGAGCCGTTTCGACGTGATGGTGGAAAAACCATTCTGGTTTTCCGATAAACCCCCCGTGTATTCAAAGATTTTAAAATGATATGCATATCGAAACCTTCCCCGGGAGGAGTATTCTCTAAATATGATATTTGGTTGAGATCTATCCAGCCGTTTCGACGTGATGGTGGTAAAACCATTCTGGTTTTCCTATAAACCCCCGTGTATTCAAAGATTTTAAAATGATATGCATATCGAAACCTTCCCCGGGATGAGTATACTCTAAATTTGAAATTTGGTTGAGATCTATCCAGCCGTTTCGACGTGATGGTGGAAAAACCATTCTGGTTTTCCTATAAACCCCCGTGTATTCAAAGATTTTAAAATGATATACGTATCGAAACCTTCCCCGGGAAGAGTATACTCTAAATATGAAGTTTGGTTGAGATCTATCCAGCCGTTTCGACGTGATGGTGGAAAAACCATTCTGGTTTTCCTATAGACCCCCCGTGTATTCAAAGATTTTAAAATGATATGCATATCGAAACCTTCCCCGGGATGAGTATACTCTAAATATGAAATTTGGTTGAGATCTATCCAGCCGTTTCGACGTGACGGTGGAAAAACCATTCTGATTTTCCTATAAACCCCCCGTGTATTCAAAGATTTTAAAATGATATGCATATCGAAACCTTCCCCGGGATGAGTATACTCTAAATATGAAATTTGGTTGAGATCTATCCAGCCGTTTCGACGTGATGGTGGAAAAACCATTCTGGTTTTCCTATAAACCCCCCGTGTATTCAAAGATTTTAAAATGATATGCATATCGAAACCTTCCCCGGGATGAGTATACTCTAAATATGAAATTTGGTTGAGATCTATCCAGCCGTTTCGACGTGACGGTGGAAAAACCATTCTGGTTTTCTTATAAACCCCCCGTGTATTCAAAGATTTTAAAATGATATGCATATCGAAACCTTCCCCGGGATGAGTATACTCTAAATATGAAGTTTGGTTGAGATCTATCCAGCCGTTTCGACGTGATGGTGGAAAAACCATTCTGGTTTTCCTATAAACCCCCCGTGTATTCAAAGATTTTAAAATGACATGCATATCGAAACCTTCCCCGGGATGAGTATACTGTATATATGAAATTTGGTTGATATCTATCGAGCCGTTTCGACGTGATGGTGGAAAAACCATTCTGGTTTTCCGATAAACCCCCCGTGTATTCAAAGATTTTAAAATGATATGCATATCGAAACCTTCCCCGGGAGGAGTATTCTCTAAATATGATATTTGGTTGAGATCTATCCAGCCGTTTCGACGTGATGGTGGAAAAACCATTTTGGTTTTCCTATAACCCCAACGTGTTTTCAAGGAGTTTAAAATGATATGCACATCAAAACCTTCCCCGGGAGGAGTATACTCTAAATATGAAGTTTGGTTGAGATCTATCCAGCCGTTTCGACGTGATGGTGGAAAAGGCATTGTGGTTTTCCTATAAACCCCCGTCTATTCAAAGATTTTAAAATGATATGCATATCGAAACTTTCCCCGGGATGAGTATACTCTAAATATGAAATTTGGTTGAGATCTATCCAGCCGTTTCGACGTGATGGTGGAAAAACCATTTTGGTTTTCCTATAACCCCAACGTGTTTTCAAGGAGTTTAAAATGATATGCACATCAAAACCTTCCCCGGGAGGAGTATACTCTAAATATGAAGTTTGGTTGAGATCTATCCAGCCGTTTCGACGTGATGGTGGAAAAAGCATTGTGGTTTTCCTATAAACCCCCGTCTATTCAAAGATTTTAAAATGATATGCATATCGAAACTTTCCCCGGGATGAGTATACTCTAAAAATGAAATTTGGTTGAGATCTATCCAGCCGTTTCGACGTGATGGTGGAAAAATCATTCTGGTTTTCCCATAAACCCCCCGTGTATTCAAAGATTTTAAAATGATATGCATATCGAAACCTTCCCCGGGAGGAGTATACTCTAAATACGAAGTTTGGATGAGATCTATCCAGCCGTTTCGACGTGATGGTGGAAAAACCATTCTTGTTTTCCTATAAACCCCCCGTGTATTCAAAGATTTTAAAATGATATGCATATCGAAACCTTCCCTGGGAGGAGTATACTCTAAATATGAAGTTTGGTTGAGATCTATCCAGCCGTTTCGACGTGATGGTGGAAAAACCATTCAGGTTTTCCTATAAACCCCCCGTGTATTCAAAGATTTTAAAATGATATGCATATCGAAACCTTCCCCGGGATGAGTATACTCTAAATATGAAGTTTGGTTGAGATCTATCCAGCCGTTTCGACGTGATGGTGGAACAGACAAACAGACAGACAAACAGAAACAATTTTATTTATATAGATTTTTACACTCGTTCTTCACCCCCTTTCCATCCCCGCCCAAAGGAGTCCTATGAGTGCCTTACACAACAGTATATTTTTTTCCCAGATATTAAGTCTTATTTGTACCTATTTTTGTTGACAGCTATGCCCAAACGTACATGCATAATCTCACTGCTCTAGAATCCTGGAGCTGACGTTTCCATGGTTACGGCAGTTCATTTCTTTATCCGATTCCTAGAGCAGGGGTAGTGTGGTGCCAATATCTCCGTAACGGTTCGTTTTAGGGCCTTAAAACATGGTTTTCGGGCCCGTAGGGCTTACCGAGTTTTGTTCTTTGCGTCAAGAGGATTAAATTGAGCTTTGTCTCGTCCTTATACGACAAATTCGATATTTTGCCTATAATAGTATAAGAGAAAATGGAGGAAAACCGTTTTTCCTATAAAATCCCCGTCTTTTCAAAGATTTTAAAATGATATGCATATCGAAACCTTCCCCGGGGTCAGTATACTCTAAATATGAAGTTTGGTTGAGATCTATCCAGCCGTTTCGACGTGATGGTGGAACAGACAAACAGACAGACAAACAGACAAACAGAAACAATTTTATTTATATAGATAACTAGCGAATGTACCCGTGCTTCGCTACGGTATTCTACATTGTATTCGAATATCGAAGTAAATAGTGTACATGCAGTAAATAAGATAGTTTTAAAATTGCATGTCTCTTAGCGTTATCCGAGAAAGAGCATGGGGAGGTCCCCGTACGTTTCCAATGTAAAGTGTTTGTTACGTATTTGTGATATAACGGCAGGCTCACTTGCCTACTGGCATTCACAATCAGGTTGGGAAGTTTACATTATAATTGCAGGCCCCATTGCCTACTATGCGGACAGAATCGATTTGGGGAGTTTTCGTTAAAATGGCCGCCCCCCTTTCCTACCTCCAGACAGATTACAGTTTTTATTATAATGGCAGGCAATTACCCTACTATCACTCGAAATTGAGTTGTGCAGTTATCATTATAATGACAGGCCCCTTTTCCTACTTCCAGCCAGCGTACTGCCAGTCACACCAAGTTGGTGAGTTTCCATCAAAATAGCAGGCCACTATGCCTAATGCCAGTCACATTTTAGATGAGTACATTTCTTTATAATGGCGGGCACCCTTGCCTACTGCCAAACACAATCGGGTAGGGGAGTTTTAAATAAAACTGCATGCTCACTTACCTTCTGCAAGTCAAATCGAGAAGGGAACTATTCATTACAATTGTAGGCCTTCCTTACTAATGACAGTTACACAGGAGTTGGAGAAGGAACCCTTTCCTACTGCCAGTCAAAGTCGGTGTGGGGAGTACTGATTACAATAGCAGACCGACCCTTTCTCGATCGCTAAATCGACATCAGTGAATATATATAGATCGACATACGAAAGTATATGCGTGTTTACAATATTGAAGACCTTCATTTACAGATTAACTGCTACTAAACGTACGTCATATCGACAAAGGATTATACCATAAGACACGCCGGATTTAGTGGCCTAAATGGCTGGTCCAATGATATGTCATCTATTCTTGGGTCAGATTTAGAAACGTGGAACAGGGTAAAGGTTTTGTAAGATCATCTCACATTACATTACTTTTCGGATAATAATGTGACAGCTACATACGTAGCATTTGGCTCACATATGGCTACTGAGTGGGCCAATTTTCGTGAAGAGTTTGATGATTCTGTATTTCATATAAGTAATTGAAAGTATGAATAATGCATGTGAAAATTCCAAATTGACTTAACATCGATTAATAGAGAAAAATCAAACGTAAAAGGGATACAGATACGGCATAAAGTCATAAGACTAAGGTTGTAGATCATTCCAAATTGAACGGAGATTGTGCAATCCGTTACGTGATAGGAATTTCCGAAGGTCTGCACCATCATTAAAATTGCCTGCATATTTCGATATTCTTCGGGGATAAAAAATGAAAAATTTAATGATATAGGATTTTTCATTCGTTACAGGCTAAAACGTATAATTTTGTCAAATTTCAATTATCTTCTTATTCTTCTGGCAGATTATGCCACAATGTGGATTTTGGGCGAGGCGGGTAAAAATTAGGACTTTCAGGAAATCAAAAATTATGGAGATTGTTATTATTACCCCTTAAACGGAAAGCTGTACGAAAATTTCGCCAAAATAGTCAGTGTAGAGGTACACAGTCGTTACGATTTGATTTATATAGATAAGGAATCTGCTCCATGTAAAACACCTTTTGGGCTATGTCCGCTGGACTTAACCTGCAAAAGTGACCATTCATGATATCTCCCTTATTAATCCTCCTGACGAAAAAATGCACATGAAAAAAAAGGTTTAGAGGTGGAATTCCATCAGGTTTGGTCGATTTCCAGTCAGGTTGGTCTTGTTCTGTATATATTGTGGAAGAGTAAAATCACCATTTCGGTTCCTTATAAACCGCCAGTCCATTCCGGAACATGAAATGTTATTTACGTTTAAAACCTACCTTTGGACAGGTGGATGCTAAATATAAATTTTGTTTCGAATGTCTTCAGTAGTTTTCAAGTTGTAAGGAATACGCTTTACACGCACCCGCTCGTGAGTTAAGTCCGATGGGACTTGTACAGAAAAACGGTCCTTTAATGATATCTCCCTTATTGATCCTCGTATCGAAATGATGCACATGAGAAAAAAAGGTTTAGACATTAATTTCTACCAAGGTAGGTAGACTTCCATAAACTTTTGTTGTGTATATTTTTTGGAAGTGCAAAATCACTGTTTCGGTTTCGTATAAACCCCCAGTTAGTTCAGGGATTTAGAAACAATATTTGCCCTGAAACCTATCAAGGACAGGTGTATTCTAAATACGAATCTTGGTGGAAATGCATCCAGTAGTTTCTAGCATTCACGTACATACGGCGTAATTAAGGAAGAAAATAATACAGTTAAGAATGTTGAAACTAATAGAAAATGGATTATAACTGAGGACAGCCGGATAACGACAAATAAATAAATGCCGTGAGTTATGGATATAATAAAGCGCTAACAGAGGAGAAATTTAGGTTCAGTGATTCTTAGGTAAACAAATATGAAGATGACTAATGGTGTTATTACTTAATCTATTCGAGGGCGGTTATAACCTCCAACGATATTCCGCCAATATCCCGCAGATGAGCCGATTGATGCCTCTCTTGCCATCTACCCAAGGAACAACCACGAATTTAAAAGCATGATGAGGAAAATGGCAATACGTTACTTCCCTACTGGCATGCAGTCAGAGACGTTGCCATGGTAACCTGTAGGTTCGTTGTCGGTCTGTCGGTCACTAAATGCAGAGCATGATACCAGCAGAAAATTGTAAATTTCTCCGTCATGTGAAGAGTAAGGTAAATTATGAACATAACGAAAGTTGTTTATAATGAAGAGACGTTTCACGTACGGTAAACGAAGTTAACAGAAAATCAATAGTATAAGAGAAAATAGAGGAAAACCACTGTGGTTTTCCTATAAACACCCCGTCTATTCAAAGATTTTAAAATTATATGCATATCGGAACCTTTCCTGGGATGAGTATACTCTAAATATGAAGTTTGGCTGAGATCTATCCAGCCGTTTCGACGTGATGGTGGGAAAACCACTCTGGTTTTCCTATAAACCCCCCGTCTATTCAAGGATTTTAAAATGATATGCATATCTAAACCTTCCCCGGGATTAGTATACTCTAAATACAATGTTTGGTTGAGATCCATCCAGCCGTTTCGACGTGATGGTGGAAAAACCATTCTGATTTTCCTATAAACCCCCCATATATTCAAATATTTTAAAATGATATGCATATGGAAAACTTCCCCGCGATGAGTATCCTCTAAATATGAAGTTTGGTTGAGATCTATCCAGCCGTTTCGACGTGATGGTGGAAAAACCATTCTGGTTTTCCTATAAACCCCCTGTCTATTCAAGGATTTTAAAATGATATGCATATCAAAACCTTCTCCGGGATGAGTATACCCTAAATATGAAGTTTGGTTGAGATCTATCCAGCCGTTTCGACGTGATGGTGGAACAGACAAACAGACAGACAAACAGAAACAATTTTATTTATACAGATTTTTATACTCGTTCTTCACCCCCTTTCCATCCCCGCCCAAAGGAGTCCTATGAGTGCCTTACACAACAGTATATTTTTTCCCAGATATTAAGTCTTATTTGTACCTATTTTGGTTGACAGCTATGCCCAAACGTACATGCATAATCTCACTGCTCTAGAATCCTGGAGCTGACGTTGCCATGGTTACGGCAGTTCATTTCTTTATCCGATTCCTAGAGCAGGGGTAGTGTGGTGCCAATATCTCCGTAACGGTTGGTTTTAGGGCCTTAAAACATGGTTTTCGGGCCCGTAGGGCTTACCGAGTTTTGTTCTTTGCGTCAAGAGGATTAAATTGAGCTTTGTCTCGTCCTTATACGACAAATTCGATATTTTGCCTATAATAGTATAAGAGAAAATGGAGGAAAACAGTTTTTCCTATAAAACCCCCGTCTTTTCAAAGATTTTAAAATGATATGCATATCGAAACCTTCCCCGGGGTCAGTATACTCTAAATATGAAGTTTGGTTGAGATCTATCCAGCCGTTTCGACGTGATGGTGGAACAGACAAACAGACAGACAAACAGACAAACAGAAACAATTTTATTTATATAGATGTGTCATATTATCTTATTTGATGGACACAATTTTTAATTTTGGTGGCTTTGACGACTTTTACGGGATGATGGCTTGGCGTCGGTAACGACTAGCTTCTGTTGTTTGCTTCCGTGTTCTGTTGTTAAGTGTGGAACGTTTATTTTATTTTTCCCTTGTAATGCTTGACTTGGTTGGGAAAGCTTTCTGCTATATATTTATTGTCATTTAATATTCTTTCATTTAATTGTTTAATATTTATTCGCGGTTGGAGCCACAGTCGATTTTAGTATGTGTGTCCTTGTGTTTTACTTGTAATTATTAATCTGGGAAGTGTAGCAAATATCTATTCTAAGCAGTGTTAGTAGTTGCGGGCCCGTATACTAATTATCAAGTATTTATGGTTCAAGTATTTATAAATGATATTTGTTGCAACCTATTTTTTTAATATTCTAGCTCTTCAATATTTTAATTAAACATTGTATACCAGATTATTAAGGATAAAAGTTTTCAAGCCCTCCAAATATTTAATTCCTTAAGGAGCCAATGCTGGTATCAGCTTCATTTACGTCTACTTAAAATTCATTATGAAGTATTATTTCGCAATTTAATTTTCTTTGCGTTATTGTTTTTCAAAAATATATTTAATTGTACATATATATATACTGTATAATGAAATGTGAAGCTTAATTTATTAAGTATTTTTTTTTAAATTTAACTTTAATCTCGCTTCTTATTTAGTAGTTAGTGATATTGACGTGGTAAACTTTCAAGCGTTAATTTTAAGATCCAGTCCTTTTATCCTTCATGTTTTGGCCCTTCACGCGTTGTATTTTGTGCTACTGCCCTCATGGTGAGTAATTGTGATTTGTTTTCATTTTGCTTATGTATGTATTTTCATTGTTAGGCCTCTTCTTCTTAATGGGGTTGCTAAACAACAAAAATTGTCATGCAGGCAGATGATGTTGATTGCATGGAAAACCTACCCCTCTCTGCCTCTTTATAACATCAACTTTATGACGCAAACACAACAGTCACCGTAACAGAATGAATAATCAATGATTCCAACACTGATCTCTCTCTGTTCAGGGTTAGAATAAAAATCTCTAATACATGCATCACATGGATTTCGAACCCTGATCTCTCTGATTACCGCAAGAATAAAAAACCACCACACCTCTTATTACATGTGCTGTCTACATATGAATCAATACAGCGTTAATTTTATGACACAGACATATAACCACTATAAAAAGTCTCTATTACCCTGATGTATTCCTACACTGATCTCTCTCTTGAATGCCAGATTAAGAAAATGAATATCTCTATCACATGCAACAGAAAATTCTGCATTATGGATATAGATACGAATTCTGCTCTCTCTCTCTCTCTCTCTCTCTCTCTCTCTCTCTCTCTCTCTCTGATATTCTTACCGTAACCGTTGCTATACAACGTACTGCATTCTGAATTGATTAATTACTATACAATACACTTGGTGTATTAATATGCAATGTACTGTACTCTGAGATCACTATTTACTACAAATTACACTTTGTGCATTTACTATACAACGTATTCTATTCGGTATTCATTATTTACTATAGAATATACTTGATTTATATACTATACAACGTAATGTATTCTGAGATTACTGTTTACTATAACTTACAATTGGCGTATTTTCTATACAACGTACTGTATTCGGTATTCATTATTTACTATACAATACACTTGGTGTATTTACTATACAACGTACTGTATTCTGAGCTCACTATTTACTATACACTTGGTGCATTTCCTATACAACCTACTGTAGTCTATGTTCATTATTTACTATACTATATGCTTGGTTTATATACTATACAACGTACTGTATTCTGATATCACTGTTATATATACAATACATTTAGTGCATTTACTATACAACGTACTGTATTCTGCGATCACTATTTACTATACAATACACTTAGTGCATTTACTATGCAACGTACTGTATTCTTAGATCACTATTTAGTATACAATACACTTGATGCATTTACTATACAACGTACTGTATTCTATGTTCATTATTTACTATACAATATGCTTGGTTTATATACTATACAACGTACTCTATTCTGAGATCATTATTTACTATACAATACACTTGGTGTATTTATTATACAACGTACTGTATTATCAGATCACTATTTACTACACAATACACTTAGTGCATTTACTATACAACGTACTGTATTCGGTATTCATTATTTACTATACAATATACTTGTTTTATATACTATACAACGTACTGTTTTCTGAGATCACTATTTACTATACAATACACTGTGCACTTACTATACAACGTACTATACTCTGTTCATTATTTACTATACAATATTCTTGGTTTATATACTATACAACGTACTGTATTCTGAGATTATTAGTTACTGTAGAGAACTCAATTTTCTGGGTTCAAACACGGTTCAGTCCGGTCAGCCTCGTCTCGGTACATTTACTGCCACGTAAACGAACATCTTCGGGACAAAATTCTGGCGGTTCAGCGTCTTCGAAGACCGTGAATGTTCAGTGAAGGGTCTTGGCCTACGAATTAATTTATTTTCCTTTAATTTAGTTCTGCTGTCGTCTGTGTGATCCCTCACAAGCCCTCACTGCACAGCACGTAGCCTATCAACAGGCTTAATAGCAAAACAAGAGGTAATCGTAAGGGAACTGATTTTAATGGTTCCCCGCTAAATGGTGTTTTAGAAAGAAACAGAACTGTCAACTAACATCAAGGGAGTCCTCATCCACATGTCATCTTAAATATGTCTGTCTATATCGGTCCCTCAATCCTGAGGATCGTGTTCTCTGAAGATATTTCTTTGTATCCGTCTCCATCCTCCACGGTCTTCTGCTGTATCGGTAGATTGTATGAACGATGTCTTTGTTGCATGTTTTATGCCATCTGTCCAGCGTATAGGTGCTCGCCCACGCTCCCTCTTTCCAGGCACGTTTCCCAAGATTATGTGTTTTTCAAGGCTTCCTTCTCCACGACGCATAATATGACCAAAGATTTGGAGAATCCTCTGTTGACATTTTGCTGATAACCTGGTATTGATGTTCAGCTCCTTGAGGATGTAGTTGTAGATTGGAAATTCTGTCCAAGGAATGCGAAGCATTCTTCTCCAGCACCACTTCTCGAAAGACTTGATCTTATTCAAGTGCGAAGCTCGTAAGGTTCACGTTTCAGCACAATAGGGGAAGACAGAGAGTACCAGTGTCTGTACGAGTCTCATCTTCAGCTTTACAGAAATGTAGCGATCGTTCCAAATATGAGATAACTGGCATTCCTTCTCCTGATCTCTATTTCACAGCTGTTATTGCTAGTTATAATGACACCCAGGTAAAACATTTCAGAAACCATTTCCATTTCGCTGAAGGCACTGAGGTTGTTCAGCTTTCCAGGCCTACAAACTACCAAATTTTTTGTCTTTAGCATGTTGATATGAAAACTCAAACTGATGCTCTCAGTTCTGACCCGGTCTGAAAGCTCTGTCATTTCTGCCTCATCCATGGCAATCAATACAGTGTCATCTGCATATCGGAGATCCGATACCTTTTTGCCACCAATAGGAAAATATACAGCCGTGGCGAACGCCCCTTTGTGCCTTGAAGATTTCAGATATCTTGCCATTTATCCTGACAACTGCTGTGTTAAATATAATTGGGAATAATTATTTCCCACACCTTACATGTCACTGACATCTAATTACCCACATTATGTTAACCAACCCATACTTTGCACATTACAAGTCTCAATGCGTTTGGTTTTGTTCCCTTTTGCAAACTGTAATCAGATCAGTACTTCAGATACCCAACTATATCCCGACCCTTTACCTTCTTTGTGTATTCCCTGGTTCCTTAACAATTTCAGCTTTAGTTCTTAGTATCTCTCATGTAAGGATCTTTATTATTATACGCTAATTTCCGTCCTTCGCTAGTATTAGTCACCACCTGTACCAGGACACTACCCTTGATCATTCATGATCCCTGGAATATACTTCCAGGAACTTATTTCTCGCCTAATGTGTCAGTAAATACTTCAACACTTTCACTAACATTCTCATGACTTGCAAGTAACCAACCCATTATGCTTTCCTTAGATGACTCTTTTCGTAATTTAATTTTCCTAGAAAAATCCAGCAGTCTGTCCTTTCTTCACTCTAATTGATAAATAGATTTTCTGACCTGCACCTCCTTCCTAAACTACTTTATTATCTGTTATATTATAGTGGGCCATAGCAACTATTTCTCTTCACCATGAAAGTCACATACCTGTTTTTAAACATCTCGAGAATCGCCTTAAATATATCTCATAGGCCGTTTACATGTTCATTTACCTTTTTCCACTGATCACAATTGCTTCATAAATACTTCATCGTGCCTCTCTTCTCTACCGTTCGATACTGCTTAGTAGTCTGGTCGGAGGACGACTTCAAATACAGAAGGCGCAGAAGTTCCCCTCGCCGAAGACCGGGATAGGCAATATGCATGTCATCCAACTGGTCGACTGAACTACTCTAGTGTTATGTACTGACCGGCTGTCCTCTCCTCCTCTCTCCCTCCACACCACTTATCAGCTCGGACGTACATTCCACTATACGTAACCTCGGCACTTGGTGGGACAGAGTGGTTAGCTCTACGCCCGGCCGCCTTTACCCCAATGAATTAACCGGGTATAGACTGGGCGACCCCCAGGGCAATGAGCACTTCCGGAGAAGGAAATCTATTTTCTGAAATTTGTCGACTTCCTGAGGAGGAATCGAACCGACGTTCTTCCGTGTGATCCGGCCACACCCTGCCCCTATTGTTGAGCTGCTCACCAGTTAACATATTACCTATTGAATTTGTTTCTGGACTATTGAGAGGACTGTTGATTTAATAGTACTTAATACTCTCCAGCCGAAATGTGTACTGTATTGCTTTTAATGACTAAGATGATGGAACATGTGATACCTCCAAACTAAGGAAGATATGTCCGTCCCTCTACGAAAGAGGAATCTAGTTCGTTTTTCCTGCTGAAATTGGCGTACATCAAGATTCAGCCATGATCCCAACTCCAGTCTTCAGAGCAGCTGGTGTCAGAACTGCCATGAACAGGTTTCATCGGGATAATGGCATAGGAAATGACTAGGAGCGAAAGGAAGCGACAGTGGTCTTAATGTTTTAATATTTATCAGTCTTACTAATAAACGGTGTATAACTTTTATACAAGGTTTATACACCGTTGATATGCAATTTGTTACTAATAAACCGTGTATAAGCTTCCCATGTATACGTCTGTTATAGTTATTCGCTGAATTACTAGTACAGACCAGGACCGAGTGACGAAAAAGAAACGAGTGATCAGTTTATCTGCAGTAATATAATCGTGGTGAAACATCCGACTCATCCATTGATCAAACATTGAAGGAATGGAAAATAACGTTGATGATCTCCAAGATATTGTGAAGACATAGTAGAAGACAGAACATTTTGTGATTATGGAGGCTGGAAAATAAAACACTGTAGGAGGTGGAGTGAAACAAGATGACGGAAGTTTTAAAATTGAATGTACATTTACGAAGGCGCATGCTCGAATTCTCCTTAACACAGCCAGAAATGATTTAATGAAAGATACTAGTGGCGGCTTCATATCTTGCGAAATTCAAGTTCTCACAGCACTGCGGACATGAGCGAGGAAGGAGGTTTGTAATTATTATCAGTGACAATTATCACTATAGAACGTTTCTTCTTATTTTGAAGATCCATTGTGCAGGCTTCTGCCTTTTTGCTATGAACTAAAAATCCCCACGCAAAAGCACGCACTCTCAAATTACATAAAAGTTCACAACCACAATCCACTTGTCCTCAAGAGTTCATTTATCACTGATTTTTATTTCATCAGTATTGTACTGATAATAAAATGAACACTGGAGTGCATACGACTGTCTGGAGATTTAAATACAGACGGAATGTGAGATCCCTACTGGCACATCACCAGCCAGCAGTGTCACGCGTGAAACCTAAACACACGAGACGTTCTTCCTGTCACAAATTAAGAACTAAGCGAGATAAAAAGTTGAGGTTTGTTTTAAAAGTAACTTCCGTATCCGGAGACCATTTGCCTTGCTTTCCCCCTCCCCTTAATAGTAAAGACGTTGGCCAGCGACTGACGTTTTCGTGCTTGCGCACACTAATTTCTGAACATGACTGTAAGGAATGACACGTACTGATATTTTATCACTCAAATTTAAAATCCGAAATGTTTCTTTACCACCTGTGAAATAATTGAAAACTTAATGAAGATGAAATGGGAGTTATGACATAGTAGGTTCCATGCTATGAAGATATTTTATCTGAAGTAACTTTCCATTATGTTAATATTTTCACACTCGATTCCTTTTTTAACATTATTTTTGTTAACGGCATTAGATGCGGCTTGAAATACTCTACATAACTGGATATTTACCTATGTCAACCGATAACATTCAGATTTATATACAGATCGGCCTAACCAGAAAAAGTGTCCATGAACGTGTATTCAAGTGTTAAACAAGTGTATAAGGATGTTTATTAGTAAGACTATGTGTCTAGAGCTGAACATAACAACTTGTGTGTGTATTACATTGGTAAGGAAATTATCTAGAGTGCTACATAAGAATGACATAAATAAATCTTCTTTTCCTTAGTACCTTATATTGCATAGCGCAATACTGTAGTCTGCTCAAACAGGTGATGTGAAACACTTTGTCTGGTATACGCTGTGCTAACAGCTTTATTGCTGCCTTAAATACGTATGTCACCAAAGCATACATCCCGTGAATTTGAACTTCTGGACTCTTCCTGGCAAAAACAGGCTGCATGTTTACCTCAGCGACCGTACGGGTACAGTGCTCCACAAAAGTTACGAGGAGCTCGCATTAACACTCACAGTTTATGGGTTTCGAAAGTAGGTTTATTTCACAAGTAATACATAAAATATTAACTGAAATTTTACCAATTTCTATGTGGTTAGCAGCAAACGTAAATAGTTCTAGTGTCACAATTTAATAACTTAAAAAACTAAAACATTCTGAAGTTGAGGCTTCTTCGAGTGACGCTGACATGATTACTGCTGAAAACGAGAAATGATCTGCAGGTGATGAATTACGGACAAATCCTTCTAGCATTTGAGTTGAAATAGCTAACGTGTTCACCATCTGAAATAATGTTAAAATTTTCAATTAGCACTAAGCGGTTAGTTAGTGATGAGCAGAATTAATAAATTTAGTCAGGTGTTATGTTTGAAGATCCATGTATTAAATCTATACTAATATTATAAAGAATATTGTTTGTAACGGATAGAGTCAAAAACTACTTACCGATTTTTAAAATTGCTTCACCTTACCAGTGAGTAACCACGGACTGTATTTTATTTTCAAAACAATTCGATGGTAATGTAGCGTATTCATGGAGAGGAGAGTCATTAACTAACGTTTCAACAGTGAGGTTTAAAGTTTCAAATTAATTTGCAGTTCAAATGTTTCACAAAAGTATGTATTTGCCTATAGAACACTTTAGTTTTATATTGGAATCTTATGCTTGTGAAGACCTGAAATATGACAGATGGACGAAGTTTGGCACTTCGGTAAGTCATCTCACAAGTTGCTGTTATTTGAGTCATCAGTCCATAGAGTGGCTTGATGCAGCTCTCCATTCCACCCTATCATTTGCTAACCTTTTCACTTCTACGTAACTACTGCATCATACTTCAGCACTAATCTGATTGCCATATTCGTACCTTGGTCGACCCCTACCGTTCTTACCCCTACACTTGTTTCCAAAACCAACTGAACAAGTCCTCCGTGTCTTAAGATGTGTCCTACTATTTTATCACTTCTTCTCGTCAAATTTAGCCAAATCGATCTCCGCTCACCAATTCTATCCAGTATCTCTTCATTCGTGATTGGATCTATCCATCGCACCTTCAGCATTCTTCTGTAACACCACATTTTAAAAGCTTCTATTATCTTTCTTTCTGAGCTGGTTATAGTCCATGTTTCACTTCCATACAATGCCACGCTCCAGATGAAAGTCTTCAGAAACGTCTTTCTATTTCTTGTATCAATGTTTGAAGCGAGCAAATTCCTTTCCTTAAGAAAGCTCCTCCTTGATTGTGCTAGTCTGCATTTTATTTCCTCCTTCTGCCATCGTTAGTTATTTTAAACCCAAGTAACAGTATTCATCTACTTCCTTTAAGACTTCATTTTCTAATATAATATTTCCTGCATCACCTGCCTTCATTCAATTGCACTCCATTACTTTGGTTTTGGACTTAATTATTTTCATCGAGTACTCCTTACCCAGGACTTCGTCCATACCATCCAGCAGCTTCTCGAGATCTTCTGCAGTCTCTGATAAAATAACAATATCATCGGCTAATCTCAAGGTCTTGATTTCCTCTCCTTGGATTGTGATTTCCTCTCCAAATCCCTCGTTGATTTCCTTTACTGCCTGTTCTTTGTAAACATTGAAAAGGAGGGGGGATAACCTGCAGCTTTGCCTCACTCTTATGACTGGAGACTGATTTTTATACAGATTTTAGATAATTCTTCGTTCTCGGTATCTGATCCCAATCACTTTCAGAATGTTAAATAGCTTGGTCCAATCAACATTATTGAATGCCTTTTCTAGATCTACGAACGCTATGTACGTGGGCTTCTCCTTCTTAATTCGATCCTCTAGGATCAGCCGTAAAGTCAGGATTGCTTCACGTGTTCCTACATTTCTTCTGAAGCCAAATTGATCTTCTCCTAACTCAGCTTCAACTTGTCTTTCCATTCTTCTGTGTTAAAATTTGGCAGGCATGAGATACTTAACTAATGGTGCGGTAGTTTTCACACTTGTCAGCACCGGCTTTCTTGGGAATAGGTATAACGACATTCTACCGAAAATCGGATGGCGGTTCTCCTGTCTCATACATCTTACACACTAAATGGAATAACCTTGCCATGCTGGTTTCTCCTAAGGTAGTCAGTAATTCAGAGGGAATGTCATAAATTCCAGGAGCCTTGTTCCTATTTAGGACTCACAGCTCTGTCAAACACTGACCTCAAAATTGGGTATCCCATTCCATCAGCATCAACAGCCTCTTCTTGTTCCCGAACCAAATCATCTACATCTTTACCTTGATTCAACTGTTGGATATGTTCTTGCCATCTTTCTGCTTTGTCTTCTTTTCTTAGAAGTGGCTTTCCATCTGAGCTCTTAATATTCATACACCTAGATTTCCTTTCTATAAAGGTTTCCTTAATTTTCCTGTATGCAGCACCTACCTTTCCTAGGACCGTACAACCTTCGACATCCTTGCACTTCTTCTTCAGCCATTCTTCCTTAGCTACCTTGCACTTTCTATCCACTTCATTCTTTAATCGCTTGTATTCTTTTCTGTCTTCTTCATTTCTAGCATTTTCGTATTTTCGTCGTTCATCAATCAGGTCTAGGATCTCCTGAGTTATCCATTGATTCTTACTTGATCTTTTCTTCCTTCCAAACATTTCTTCAGCAGCCCTACTGACTTCTTTTTTCATGAATATCCACTCTTCCTCTATTGTGTTTCCTTCAGCCTTTTCATTTAATCCTTTTGCAAAATGTTCCTTGAAACAATCCCTCACACTCTTTTCTTTCAACATGTCCAGATTCCATCTCCTTGCATTCCTTCCTTTCTTCAATTTCTTCAACTTCAGATGGCATTTAATGACCAACAAGTTGTGGTCGGAGTCCACTTCTGCTCCTAGGAAAGTGTTGCAACCCAACACCTGGTTTCTGAATCTCTGCCTAATCATAATGAAGTCTATTTGATACCTTCCAGTGTCTACAGGTCTCGTCCACGTATACAGCCGTCGTTTGTGCTGTTTGAACCAAGTATTAGCAAGGACTAAATTATGATCAGTGCAGAATTCACCCAGCCGACTTCCTCTTTCGTTCCTTTGTCCCAATCCGAATTCTCCTACTATATTACTTTATCTTCCTTTGCGTACCACTATATTCCAGTCTCCCATCACAATTAGATTCTCGTCACCTTTTACATATTGTATTAAATCTTCTATCTCTTTATATATTCTTTCGATTTCCTCATCATCAGCTGAACTAGTAGGTATATAGGCCTGCACTGACGCGGTGTGCATTGGTTTGGTGTCTATTTTGACGACAATAATTCTTTCGCTATGCTGGTCGTAGTAGCTTACCCGCTACCCTATTTTCTTATTCATTATTAAACCAACTCCTGCATTTCCCCTGTTTGATTTTGTGTTGATAATTCGGTAGCTCTCTGACCAAAAATCCTGTTCTTTCTGCCAACGTACTTCACTTATCTTATAAATAAAGTTGTTCGTGTCTGTTTGTCTGTTTGTTTGTTTGTTCCACCATCACGTCGAAACGGCTGGATAGATCTCAACCAAACTTCATATTTTGAGTATACTCACCCCGGGGAAGGTTTCGATATGCATATCATTTTAAAATCTTTGAAAAGACGGGGGTCTTATAGGAAAACCACAACGGTTTTCCTCCATTTTCTCTTATACTATTGATTTTCTGTAAACTCTGTGGACCGCATGTGAAAGGTCTCTTCATTATAAACAACTTTCGTTATGTTCATAATTTACCTTACTCTTCAAATGACGGAGAAATTTACTATTTTCTGCCGATACCATGCTCTGCATTGAGTGACCGACAGACCGATAATCCCCTCTGTGGGTGGGGGTGGTAGAATAACACCCACGGTATCCCCTGCCTGACGTAAGAGGCGACTAAAAGGGGCCCCAGGGGCTCTGAACTTTGGAGCGTTGGTTGGCAACCACGGGGCCCTTAGCTGAGTCCTGGCATTGCTTCCACTTACTTGTGCCAGGCTCCTCACTTTCACCTATCCTATCCGACATCTCTTGGTCACCTCTTGTTCTTTTCCGACCCCGACGCTATTAGGTTTGCGAGGGCTAGGGAGTCTTTCATTTTCACGCCCTTCGTGGCCCTTGTCTTCTTTTGGCCGATATCTTCATTTTTCGAAGTGTCGGACCCCTTCCATATTTTCCCTCTGATTAGTGTTATATAGAGGATGGTTGCCTAGTTGTACTTCCTCTTAAAACAATAATCACCACAACCACCACCTGACCGATAACGAATAAATGGGTTACCATGGCAACGTCTCTGACTGCTTGCCAGCAGGGAAGTAACGTATTGCCATTTTCCTCATCATTCCTTTAAATTCGTGGTTGTTCCTTGGGTAGAAAGCAAGAGAGTCGTCAATCGGCCATTCTACGGGATATTGGCGGAATATCATTGGAGGTTATAACCGTCCTCGAATAGCTTAAGTAATAACACAAATATTAATCTTCTTATCTGATTACCTAAGAACCCCTGCACCTAAATTTCTCTCCGATTACCGCTTTCTGATATCCATAACTCACACCGGTATAATTTATTGACGAGCATTTGATTTTCCAGTATATTCACTTGGTATTTACATATTTGTCGTCATACGGATGTCCTCAGTTATAATCCATTTTCTATTAATTTCAACTTACTAAACTGTATTATTTTCTTCCCTAATTACCGCGTATGTTTGCGAGTGCTAATCCCGAATGCTGGACACTCTTTCATTTGAGGAAATATTCTAAGCTATGCAAATGTATAACTTTTGGCCCTGGAAAATTCCGAAGTATGGATGCAATTTTAACGGCGGTGCAGACCTTCGTTTCAGGGTAATTGGTGGCTAATCAGTAAGTCATAAGGAAAATGGCGTTTCATTTTGTAGAGATCTACAGCTTTTGTCCTATGATTTTTCGTCGTATTTCTATCCCTAATACATTAAATACAGCCGTATTTCTCGATTTCAAGTTGTTTTTGTACTTTTACACGTATATGTTATCATTTGACACACTTATAGGAAAGGTAGAATCATGACATTCGGCACGCACATTGACATGACCATTGGCAATGTTATAGCCAAATTTTATGATTCTAGCTCTCATATGAGAATCAAAAATATAAAGTAGCATCCAAAAACTGTACAAAATTTCACCCCATTCAATGACTCTAACTCAATCTAAGCCATGAATATAGGAGATACGAGAAGATGTCATAGGACCAACCATGTAGATCACTGAAATAGGCGTCTGATGGTGAAGTCCGTTTGTAGATACGTCGTACAGTTACGAAGCAGTAATTATCGAAATAATATACGAAACCGAACCCGTCATTTTGCATTCCCACAAAATATAGACAACCAAACTTAATGTAAATTTACCTGCCTTAATGGAAATTCATAACTAAGCCTTTTTCCTCATGTGCATCATTTCAATACGAGGATTAATAAGGGATATATCATTAACGGACCGTTTTCCGGTACAAGTCCCACCGCACTTAACTCAAGAGCGGGTGCGTATAAAGCGTATTTTTTACAACTTGAAAACTACTGAAGATATTTGAGTCAAACTTTACATTAACATCCACCTGTCAAACGCTAGGTGTTAATCGTCAATAACATTTCATGTTCCCGGAATGGACTGGCGGTTTATAGGGAACCGAAATGGTGATTTTACTCTTACACAATATATACAGTACAAGACCAACCTGACTGCAAATGGACCAAACGTGATGGAATTCCCTCTCTAAAACTTTTTTCATGTGCATTTTTTCGACAGGAGGATTAATAAGGGAGATATCATAAACGGTCCGTTTTTCCGGTTAAGTCCAGCGGATATAGCCCACAAGGTGTTGTACGTGGAGCAGGTTCCTTATTCATCTGTGTAAATAAAATCGTAACGACTGTGTGCCTGTACATTGATTATTTTGGCGAAATTTTCGTACAGCTACACGTTTAAGGGGTAATAATGACCATCTGCATATTTTTTGGTTTAGTTTCTTGAAAGTCCTAATTTTTACACTCCTCACCGAAAACCCAGATTGCGGCATAATCTGACAGTCGAAGAAGGATATTGAAATTTGGCAAAATTATACGTTTTAGCCTGTAACGGACGGAAAACTTCCAAGATATTTAAATTTTTCCCTTTCTATCCCGAAGAATATCGAAATATGGAGGCAATTTTAATGATGGTGCAGACCTTCGGGAAGTATAATCACATAACGGTTGGCACAATCCCCGTTCAATTTGGAGTGATCTACAACCTGGGTCTTACGAATTTTTGTCGTATTTATATCCATTTTACGTTTGATTTTTCTCTATTTCTCGATGTTAAGTAAATTTGTACTTTTCACATACATAATTCATACCTTCCATCACTTAGAGGAAAGATAGAATCATCAAACTCTACACGAAAATTGGTCCACCCAGTAGCCATATGTGAGCCAAATGCTATGTATGTAGCTGTTACTCAATTATCCGAAAAGCAATGCAATGTGAGATAATCTTTCACAAATCTTACCTTATTCCACGTTTCTAACTCAATCTGACCCATTAATAGATGAGATATCATAAGACCAGCAATTTAGGCCGCTATATCCGGCGTCTTATGGTACAATCCTTTCTCGATATGATGTATCGTTTAGCAGCAGTTAATCTGTAAATGAAGGTCTGCAATATTGTAAACAAGCACATACAGTACTTTCGTATATCGAAATATATATATACACTGATGTCGACTTTGTAGCGATCGAGAAAGAGTGTGTCTGCTACTGTAATAAGTACTCCCCACACCGACTTTGACTGGCAGTAGGAATGGGGGCCTTCTCCAATTCCAGTATAACTGGCATTAATAAGGCAGGCCTACCATTGTAATGAATAATTCACTTCTCGATTTGATTTGCAGAAGGCAAGGGAGCATGCAGTTTTGTTCAAAACTCCCCTTACCCGATTGTGTTTGGCTGTAGGCAAGCGTTCCCGCAGTTATAAACAGATGTACCCATCTAAAATGTGACTGGCATTAGGCATACTGGCCTGCTATTTTGATGGAAACTCACCAACTTGGTGTGACTGGCAGTAAGCTGGCTGGCAGTTGGAAAAGGGGCCTATCATTATAATGATAAATACACAACTCAATTTTGACTGGTTGTAGGGAAGTTTCCTGCCATTATAATAAAAACTCCTCAATTTGTAATATGTCTGGAAGTAGGAAATGGGGGCTGCCATTGTAACGGAAACTCCCCAAATCGATTGTGACCGCGCAGTAGGCAATGGGGCCTGCAATTATAATGTAAACTTCCCAACTCGATTGTGAATGGCAGTAGACAAGTGAGCCTGTCGTTATCATCACAAATCCGTAACAAGCACTTTACACTGAAAACAACGTATGGGAACCTCTCCATGCTGTTTCTCGGATAACGCTAAGAGACATGCTATTTTAAAACAATCTTATTTACTGCATGTACAGTATTTACTTCCATATTCGCATACAATGCAGAATACCGTAGCGAAGCACGGGTACATTTGCTAGTATCAACTACATCTAACTTTAGTGCATCCTTCTCCCTCTCAGATTCTCTAACCTACCACAACAATTCAAACTTCTAACATTCCACGCTCCGACTTGCAGAATGTCAGTATCCATCTTCCTGACGATCTCCCCCTCCCGTGTAGTCCCCACCCGGTGATCCGAATGGGGGACTAGTTTACCTCCGAAATATTTTACCATGGAGGAAGCCATCATCAGTGCATCATTCATACATAGAGAGCTGCATGTTCTCGGGAGTTAGTTATGTCTGTAGTTTCCCGTTGCTTTCAGCCGTGTAGCAGTATCAACACAGCTAATCCATGTTGAGTATTATTACAAGGCCATATCAGTCAATCATCTAGACTGCCGCCCTTGCCTCTTCCGAAAGGCTGCCCCCCCGCCCCCCTCCCTTTCGTTGAACCATTCATTAGTCTGGTCTCTCATCAGATACTCATCCGATAATGTTACACCCCAGGCTCTGCTATCTGCTTCATTGGGAAATAGTTACAGTCAGTGGAGCAGAGAACCAGCTCTGTCCAATATAACGTGCTCGCACATCCAGCAGGGCTCCCGATCAGTGACACATATTTATATGAATGTGGATTCACTTTGGAAGTTATTAGAAGTATAACTAACGTCAGGGGAGCGGGAGAGTCGGGCCAGTATGTGAAGAGCAAGGGTGGAAGAAGGTAGTACACAGAGACAAGTTCCTACCTTCTGTTGCAATTTGTTAAACACCATCATTGCTTCTCTGAAATCTGTCTGGAGCAATACTACTGGGTAGGGTGGTACAAAAGAAGAGATGTAGCGTTTAATAAAGCTTGCATTATTAGGAAATACCATTGTTTACAACAGTGGCATTGGGGAAATTAAAAAAAAGCAATTATGGCCAATGGAAAATAGTAAATAAAAATGTAAACCGCCTATGGGATGGGTTTTAAGCAATAGCTGAGGAGTGTGAAAACGAATATGTACCTTTGAAAGTGGCAAGGGCCCAATATATCATAACAGGGAAATAAAGAGATTAAGAAGGATGTGCACATTCGAAATAAATAAAGTTAGGAATAGTTGCGGGATTAAGGAGAAATTGAAGGAGCTCACTAGGAAATTGAATTTAGCCAAAAAGTCAGCAAAGTTAATATGATGGCAAACATAACTGACAGCCAAAGGAATTTCAGGAAGCAATGAAAGGATATGTAAAGATAGTCTAATGCAGAAGCAAGTACCAGAAAGGACATTCCAGGGATCGTTAATGAACAGCGGGAGCCAATATGCGAAGATTTACACAAGGCAGTTATTCAGTCAGCAATATGTAAGGCTAGTTGAATGTGAAGATACTGTCCTTGTAGAGGAGGCGACTAATATTGGCGAATTACCTGTATTTATACATAATAATAATGACATTCACAAGTTGCACAGGTGGAAAGTAGAAAAGTAGAAAGCTGGAAAGGCAACGGGGACTGGGAAGATTTCTGGGGATATATTAAAGGTTGTGATATAGTGCCATATCTGATATACTTACTTGATTACTGTTCGCGTCAATGAGCGATGCCAAATTAACTGAGAGTTGTAAGAGTAGCCCCATTTTACAAGAGAAAGCCGATAATTGCAGGCCAGTCAGTCATTTGACATGTGCTGTTTGTAAGCTCCTTCTTGCTGAATATATTAGACACGTGGGCGAAGTTACTAAATGGCTTGATTGAAGACTGTTAGGGTTTAGGAAAGGTTATTGCTGTGAAGTTAAACTTGTAGGATTCCAGCAAAGAATAGCAGATATTTTGGACACTTGGGGTCAAATAGACTGTATCACTACCGACCTATCGAAGGCTTTTGAAAGGGTTGATTATGGGAGATTAATGTTGAAAATAAGGGCTGTTGGTCTAGGCAAATTCTTTTTTAATTGATGGCTAAATTTGTATCTGTTAGGACTCAGAGAATTAGAGTAGGGGAAGTGTTATCTGATCTTGTAATGATTAAGACGGCGATCCCGCAGGTCGTTTATTTTTCTTTTACATATAAATGGTACAAGTAAACAACTGCAATCACAGATGCCGCTACACTGTGTAGAGCAGTAACAGAGTCGCAGGATTGTGGGCGACTGTAGGGGAAATAGACCGGTTCATGAAGTGGATCAGCTACAAGGGTTTGGGTATTTCTCTCTCTTCGTCCGATTACGAGTCTTTTTGTGAGATTATGAGCATGAGGACATTGCACTCACGCCGCAGATGTGCCAATACCCTCTTTCTTTATAAGTCTCTGACGAATAGAGTGGATTGTTCAACATTACTAGAGCTGATTCCATTACATGTTCCTCGTCGCGATACTAGGCAAAGGTGTATTTTTCATCTGCCTAAAGTGAGAACTGTGGCTCGGGCTAACTCATGGCTTGTGGGGGCACTAACATCAATGAATGAGGTGGGTGAATCAGTGGACCGTTTATACTCACCAGACATGCCCTATTGACCTCATGAATGTAAGATATGTAAATACGTAAATGTTAATAGATGTAGTTTAATAATTTCAATTATTTAAGGAGATTTATTTATTTATTTATTTATTTATTTATTTATTTATTTATTTATTTATTTATTTATTTATTTATTTATTTATTTATTTATTTATTTATTTATTTATTTATTTATTTATTTATTTATTTATTTATTTATTTATTTATTTATTTATTTATTTATTTTGAGAATATTTATATATATTCATATGACTCTGGCTGAGCCACCATCAAGTAGCGCCACCTACACACTACGGTTTCTTTGTCCATTCTGACACGTCATGATTGTAATCTCCATGTCTATTGTTTCACTGCATCCATCCTGTGATTTACGTATGTAATAAATAGTGTCATTTTAATATAAACCGTGCTGATCTTATTACTTTTCGGTTCGTCGTGCCTTTTCAACAGGATACAGGCCCAGGATGCGCGTTTGGAAAGTGATTAAATGTGTAGTGATAAAATACACTGGAAAATAGACGCGTGAAAGCATCGGGTCGCGCACGGTTGGCGAGATTGAGTAAAACATTTAGCCAAGTGCCTTCTGCGGAGAAATAGAGTGTGAAGATGAGCACTTCAAGTATGGTGCGCATCGAGAAGTTATCAAAGGACAACTTTGACACGTGGAAAATTCACATGAAAGCTGTGTTAGTAAAAAAATCGTACGTGGGCATACGTAGCTGGGATAATGGTTAAACCTGAACCGGTCAGCGAGAATGCGGCCGCTATTACAGAATGGGAAGAACGTGACAGTGAAGCATTGTCAGATATCATCTTGGCGATTCAACCCTCGGAATTGAAACAGGTAAAAGATTGTGTCACTTTGCGCGAACTATGGCTAAAACTAGAGTCGATTTACCAATCGAAGGGGCCAGCGCGCAAAGCAACATTATTAAAGCAGTTCGTGCTTCAAAGAATGAGTGAAGATGGGAGTAGTATAATACAGGGATTCTGCGGCCTCCTCCTCCCCCCGCGAGAAATTTGAATTCTGGCGGGAAATTCTAATTTCGGCGGGAAATTTGAATTTTGGCGCGAGATTTGAATTTGTAAACAAAGCCACTTGCTTTTTGACAGCTTTCATCGACAACAACGCATTGCTAACCTCACTGCTGCCATCTTGACGGGCCTAAACCTCAGTAGTGCCAACTTAATCTAACTAGCGCGAGGTAAACAAAGCCACGTGTTTTCTGACAGCCACGTGCTTTTTGACAAACAACAACGCATCGCTAACCTCAGTACTGCCATCTTGACGGGCCTAAACCTCAGTAGTACCAACTTAACCTAACTAGCGTGTGGTAAACAAAGCCACGTGCTTTTTGACAGCCACGTGCTTTTTTGACAGCTGTCATCCGCCATCTTTAAACCACAGAGCACTGTGCTGCCCTCTTTATCGTAGTAGATGTAAATTCGTCACCTGTCATCGGCAGTGCTGCCATCTTGGCGGGCCTAAACCTTAGTGCTACCAACTTAACCTCACTAGCGTGAGATAAACAAATCCACGTGCTTTTCTGACAGCTGTCATCCGCCATCTTTAACCCATAGAGCACAGTGCTGCCCTCTTTAGCTACTTACCTTTGAAATGTGGTACGTCACAGCTGTCATCCGCCATCTTGCATCCGAAACCTCAGTGCTGCACTCTTTAGCTAGATACCTTTGAAATGTAGTGGTTGCGATTTGAAAAATTCTTTATGCTCTTGTTTGGAAACAAAGCCACGTGCTTTTTTGACAGCTGTCATCTGCCATCTTTAATCCATAGAGCACAGTGCTGCCCTCTTTAGCTACTTACCTTTGAAATGTGGTACGTCACAGCTGTCATCCGCCATCTTGCATCGCAAACCTCAGTGCTGCACTCTTTAACTAGATACCTTTGAAATGTAGTGGCGGGAAATTCCACGTGCTCTTGTTTGGAAACAAAGCCACGTGCAGCTGTCAACCGCCATCTTTAATCCAGAGAGCACCGTGCTGCCCTCTTTAGCTACTTACCTTTGAAATGTGGTACGTCACAGCTGTCATCCGCCATCTTGCATCGCAAACCTCGGTGCTGCACTCTTTAGCTAGATACCTTTGAAATGTAGTGGCGGCAATTTGAAAAATTCTTTATGCTCCTGTTTGGAAACAAACCTATGAGCTTTTTTTTGAACGCTATCATCCGCCATCTTTAATCCAGAGAGCACCGTGCTGCCCTCTATGTGGTGGTGGTAAATTCTACACGCTCTTGTTTGGAAACAAACCCATGTGCTTTTCTGACAGCTGTCAACCGCCAGAGAGCACCGTGCTGCCCTCTTTATGCCGGTGGCAAATTCTACGTGCATTTTGACAGCTGTCATCCGCCATCTTTAATCAAGACAGCACCGTGCTGCCATCTTTAGCTAGATACCTTTGAAATATGGTGGCGGCAAATTCCACGTGCTCTTGTTTAGTAAACAAAGCCACGTGCTTTTTTGACAGCTATCATCCGCCATCTTTAATCAATAGAGCACTGTGCTGCTATCATGCGGGTAATTTAGTCAGCTGTCATCCACCATCTTTAATCCACAGAGCGCCGTGCTGCTCTCCGTAGTAGCGGGCAATTTGAAAAGTTCTGTTACTTGTCATCCGTCATCTTTAATCAACAAAGTTTCGTACTGCTATCTTTAGCTACATACATTTAACATGTGGTGGCGGGTAATTTGAAAAAAAACTTCCGTTAGCTATTATCCACCATCTTTATTCAACAGAGCATCGTGCTGCTATCTCTAGCTACATACATTTAACATGTGGTGACGGCAATTTGAAATTCTATCTAGATGCCATCTTTAATCAACAGAGCACCGTGCTGCTATCCCTTTGAATTGTGGTGTCGGATAATTTGAAATTCCGTTAGCTATCATCATTAAACATTAGTGCATTCGCTAACCTAACCTCTCATCTACTATCTTGAAGGAGACTATACGACACCTCCTCTACCTCCTGCTCTTCCTCCTCCTCCTCCTCCCCTACCACCCCCGCCTCCTCCTCCTCTGTCAAGGCATAACTTTATCGAACACGCATCGCGAAGGCAAGAGTGTGCAGCGATATGCATGTTTAGACTTGCGGATTACGAAAGAAACATAACAAGACTTGAATCGAACACTGCACTCGATGTCGTTAACTTCAACATGTGATTAAAACATTGTCTGGTGTGTTCAGAACACTACATAAGTAGAATCGAACGCTGTACTTAATACAACATGTTATGGGATACCTTTGTTCTAAGAAGATCAGATTGAAACATAACAAGGCTAGAATTGAACACTACACTCGATGTCGTTAACCTTAACATGTGATCAGAACATTGATCGATGTGTTCAGATCACTAAACAAGCAGAGCCGAACATTGTACAACATGTCAGGGGATACCTTTGTTCTAAGAAAATTTGATTGAAACATAACAAGACTAGAACCGAACACTGTACTCGATACAACATGTTAGGGGATACCTTTGTTCTAAGAAGATCAGATTGAAACATAACAAGACTAGAATTGAACACTGCACTCGATGTCGTTAACCTTAACATGTAATCAGAACATTGATTGATGTGTTCAGATCACTAAACAAGTAGAACCGAACACTGTACAACATGTTAGGGGATACCTTTTTTCTAAGAAAATTAGATTGAAACATAATAAGACTAGAATCGAACACTGCACTCGATGTCGTTAACCTTAACGTGTGATCCGATACAACATGTTAGGGGATACCTTTGTTCTAAGAAAATTAGATTGAAACATAGCAAGACTAGAATCGAACACTGTAAGAACGTTGATTGATGTGTTCAGAGAAAAAGTACAACTTCAATGATTTACCTAGTGTAAAAATCAAAAAAACACACTGTGCACATATCGCATAGCTATCTCGCCTATCACTTGCCAAGTATGAAAATCAAAAACACACTGTGCACATATCGCATAGCTAACTCGGCAACACTTCAAATGATTTGCTTAGTACGAAAATAAAAAATATCTATACCGCGTAGCTAACTCGTTCATCGCAGTGCTAAGACGCTTAGTAATTGCAAATACACTGATATATGTCATACGAAAATCAAGAAAGCACACTGCGTAGCCAACTCGCTCGGGTCACTCGCTTAGTAATTGCAACACGACTAGAACACTGATACACGTTACTCTTTTTTTTCTCGAAACACACAGACACACACTGATTAGAATGTTGCGAGATACTACATACTTACATGTTTTTTTAAAAAAATAGGGGGGATGAAAGATCATAAATTATATGTACACATGTTGTCTCCTCCAAGTTGTAAGACGAAATAGACGCAGTACTGCGAGTTTCCGCTCTAGCTGGCGAACGGAAGTAGCATGATATCTCAGCAAAAAATACGCGTGAGCTTGCATACACGCAAGTGAGACACAATGATGGATACCGCGATTCAAATCCTGGCAACTTATGCCGTCAGGAAGGGCATCCGGCTAGATCATGTTATGACGATCGCGCAGGTCCCTCGCCTAGCATTTGCTATTTTTTTACGGCTTCCAACAGTAGGAGTTCGAACCTGCTATCTCCCGAAGTAGCGAGAATGATTGAAGAGTGTTGAGGGTGATTCATTTGTCGAATGGAGGTGATAAGCCTTGTGCAGGCTTCTTCAGTAGGAGTAGGCTATGTGCCGGTACCGGGATATCTAGTTATAAAACCCGCTACAACTGATTTGTCGCGTATACTGCGATTTAAAATCCTAGTCAGGAAGGGTAACCGGTCGTAAAACTATGGTGTATGATCTAAGAGGCGGGGTGTGCAAAACAGCTTGCATTAAGTAAGGGCTGTTGATTGGGGCGTTAAACCTTATGCAGACTCCTTCGAAAATGATTGTGAGTACAAGAGTGTTGAGGGTGATTCATTTGTCGGATGGAGGCGTTAAGCTGTGTGCAGGCTTCTCCGGTAGGAGTAGGCTATGTGCTGGCACCGGGTTTTACCCTCTCCCTACTATTGTATATTACATTCTTAGGTAGTTTCGAGGGCGTGCAAAAAGCCAGCATTAACTAAGGGCTGTTGATGGAGGGGTGTTAAACCTTGTACAGGCTCCTTCAGCAGGAGTAGCCTACATGCCGGCGCCGTGCAGGCTCTTTCGATAGGAGTGGGCTATTTGCTGGCACTGTGTTTTAACCTCTCCGTACAATCATGATATTTTATGTTAGGAGCTTACACGGGCTGAATCATAGAGTTAGCAAATAATACACTAGAGGTAGCATTGGCGCTGCAGTCGCGTGCGAAGTTGAACGAGCGCGCTGTTTGGCTAAAGCTGGATTGTTTGGCACAGTCATTACTGGAGCTTCCCGCTAAATTTAAGTATATACTTCTCTGAAGAAAAATGCCAGTCTCCTGTGCAGCTTATGGCTGTATAGAGAGGTTCATAAAGGGCAGTGGCGTATCATTTCACAGGTACGTTTCCTTGAAATTCATTTCCGTGCGTATAAAATAATACTTTGCATGACACTTATTGTCATGTGAATTGGCCTACGTGGGCTTATTTAATGACTGATTCCCCTGTCGGCGTGAATGAATTTCTTTGGATCTTTCCTTGAAGACTGAAATTAATGTTTTAGGAAATGTAAGGGATGACATTTTTCTTTCGCTGAAAGCGAATATCCAGAAAAATACCGAGCGAGTGGTTGTAGGCTTTAGGTCACATAGCTGTCAGCTTACATTCAGGAGATAGTGGGTTTGAACCCCACTGCCGGGAGCCCTGAAGATGGTTTCCAATTTTTACACGAGGAAAATGCTGGGGCTGGACCCTAATGAAGGCCACAGTCGTTTCCTTCCCACTCCTACCCCTTTCCTGTCCTATAGTCGCCGTAAGACCTATGTGTGTCGGTGCGACATAAAGCAAATTGGTACAAAAAAGAAAATAAGAAAAGATGTACATGATAGCCTGGAATTGTGCTTCTTTTTTTACTTTCTGTGTATATTTATAGCATTAAAGGCTATTGAATATATTTTCTGTATATACAGTTTGTTGCTTTCCCTTCGTACAATACGTGTAGCAGTCCCCATTCATACCTTACCAGATTTTAAAATGTAGAGACTATTATAGATGTCCTGCACCGTGTGAACATCTGAGGCCTTTACTTTCGTCAATATTATTCCCTGAAATGTCATATGGAGATATAAGCATAATAAATTATTGACCAAGCGAGTTTACCGCGCGGTTAGGGCCACGCAGCTGTAAGCTTGCTTTCGGGAAATAGTGAGTTCAAACCCCACTGTCGGCAGTCCCGAAGATGATTTTCCGTGGTTTCCTATTTTCACATCAGGTAAATGCCGGGGATGTACTTTAATTAAGCACACGGGCGCTTCCTTCCCACTCCTAGTCTTTTCCTATTCCATCGTCGCCATAAGGACTATCTGTGTCGGTGCGATGTTAAACAAATTGTAAAAATTATTATAAGTATTTTTTCGGTTCTCTTCAATCATATAATTTACCACTCTCCCTTTCCATTAACGAAAATCATTTTATAAGTTAAAATCTTAAAGCAATTCATGCATTTCAGGAAAAAAACTAAATAAAAACTCCATAATAGTATGAAACCACAACCGAGTGTCGTATTTTCACTTGTAATCGCGTTTAGAAAACATCGATAATAATAATAATAATAATAATAATAATAATAATAATAATAATAATAATAATAATAATAACAATAATCTGAAAATGAAATCATACTGGGCCAAAAAAAAGCAGAAGACCTTAACTAAGAGTTAAGACGAGCCCCGTGGTCCCTGGTAGGCCAAAACGAATAATAATAATAATAATAATAATAATAATAATAATAATAATAATAATAATAATAATGGCTTTACGTCCCACTACCTACTTACACGGTTTTCGGAGACACTGAGGTGTCAGATTTTTTCCCACGGGAGTTCTTTCATGTGCCAGTAAATTTATCTGCAAGAAGCTGACATATTTGATCATCTTCAAGAAGTATCATCGGGCTGATTCAGGCTCGAACCTGCCAACTTGGGTTTAGAAAGCCAGCGTCTAAACCAGCGATAACAATATTTTGTCTACTTTACCCCCAAATCTCGCCAACGCTTTTAGGCCTAAAAGCTCGCTCATCCGCTTCGTACAAGAGGGGACATTTTCGGCCGTTGAGCAGAACTATACCAAAGTCCTGGTCATTTACACAAAAGATAGCGAAATATACGCCCTCTCCTTCTAAACCTATGTTGTTAGAAGACTTAATATGAACAGTATATTGATTTTGTGTTTCTTAACTGCACCTGAACACCGTGCCCTTTTATCACGCATTTCTCCTGTATTTATGCTTTTAGGGCTTTCTTTTTTACTGGAGAGAAGCATCGCAAGTATACTGTAATATCTGAGAATGTTTACATGTAAGAATTTTAAACCATATTTGTATCCACACAGTTTTAAAAGTCCTTTATTTACATTGATGAGTATAGCGGAGTGAGCTTTTTGCCAAACAGCTGCGATTTCAACATGCTCCGCTGGCTACAGCGATTCTCTCGTAGACGGTGGCGCCAATGCTACCTCTAGTGTATAATTTACTAACTCTATGGGCTGAATGCTATACACAGCAAAGAAGACGTTCCGTGAGTTACAAGTGGCTTATCAGCACGCCGTGTCCCCGTTTCAAGGTTAGTGCAGCCGGAAGATGCGTGTACAATTTCAGCCAACACATGCATTCCGCACTTCGCTCTGAATGACTGCGCCGATACAACTTCAAAGACTGTAGAACGAAAAAAAAAAAATGTAACCTATAGCCTACAGTTTGGTTTAGTGTGCTTGCCTCTCACCCGGCAGTCTCGGGTTCGATTCTCTTGGGAATAAAAATATGTTTTACAGATTTTAAATCGCAAGAATTTGTTTTAAGACTAGTTGCCCTTCCTGACGCAAAACTGGCAGTATCTAGCCTCTTACATCATACACTATTGTTTTCGACCGGTTGCCCTTCCTGACGTCAAAGAACTCGGATTAAGAATCTGTTTTACAACTACTTGCCCTTTCTAACATGAGAATCGGGGATTTACAGCTAGATGCTCTTCTTAGTGCAAGAACTAAGATTTTAAATCGCTGTATCACGAACTATTGTTTTACAGCCGGATGCCCTTCCTGACGCAAAACTAAGATTTTAAATCGCAAGAATTTGTTTTAAGACTAGTTGCACTTCCTGACGCAAAACTGGCAGTATCTAGCCTCTTACATCATACACTATTGTTTTCGAACGGTTGCCCTTCCTGACGCCAAAGAACTCGGATTAAGAATCTGTTTTACAACTAGATGCTCTTTTTAACACGAGAATCGGGGTTTTACAGCTAGATGCTCTTCTTAGATTTTAAATCGCTGTATCACGAACTATTGTTTTACAGCCGGATGCCCTTCCTGACGCAAAACTAAGATTTTAAATCGCAAGAATTTGTTTTAAGACTAGTTACACTTCCTGACACAAAACTAGCAGTATCTAGCCTCTTACATCAAATACTATTGTTTTCGACCGGTTGCCCTTCCTGACGTCAAAGAACTAGGATAAAGAATCTGTTTTACAACTAGTTACCCTTTCTAACACGAGAATCGGGGATTTACAGCTAGATGCTCTTCTTAGTGCAGGAACTAAGATTTTAAATCGCTGTATCACGAACTGTTCCTTTACAGCCGGATGCCCTTCCTGACGCAAAACTAAGATTTTAAATCGCAAGAATTTGTTTTAAGACTAGTTGCCCTTCCTGACGCAAAACTGGCAGTATCTAGCCTCTTACATCATACACTATTGTTTTCGACCGGTTGCCCTTCCTGACGTCAAAGAACTCGGATTAAGAATCCGTTTTACAACTAGATGCTCTTTTTAACACGAGAATCGGGGTTTTACAGCTAGATACACTTCTTAGATTTTAAATCGCTGTATCACGAACTATTGTTTCACAGCCTGATGCCCTTCCTGACGCAAAACTAAGATTTTGAATCGCAAGAATTTGTTTTATGACTAGTTGCCCTTCCTGACGCAAAACTGGCAGTATCTAGCCTCTTACATCATACACTACTGTTTTCGACCGGTTGCCCTTCCTGACGTCAAAGAACTCGGATTAAGAATCTGTTTTACAACTACTTGCCCTTTCTAACATGAGAATCGGGGATTTACAGCTAGATGCTCTTCTTAGTGCAAGAACTAAGATTTTAAATCGCTGTATCACGAACTATTGTTTTACAGCCGGATGCCCTTCCTGACGCAAAACTAAGATTTTAAATCGCAAGAATTTGTTTTAAGACTGGTTGCCCTTCCTGACGCAAAACTGGCAGTACCTAGCCTCTTACATCATACACTATTGTTTTCGACCGGTTGCCCTTCCTGATGTCAAAGAACTCGGATTAAGAATCTGTTTTACAACTAGATGCTCTTTTTAACACGAGAATCGGGGTTTTACAGCTAGATGCTCTTCTTAGATTTTAAATCGCTGTATCACGAACTATTGTTTTACAGCCGGATGCCCTTCCTGACGCAAAACTAAGATTTTAAATCGCAAGAAATTGTTTTAAGACTAGTTACCCTTCCTGACACAAAACTAGCAGTATCTAGCCTCTTACATCAAATACTATTGTTTTCGACCGGTTGCCCTTCCTGACGTCAAAGAACTACGATAAAGAATCTGTTTTACAACTAGTTACCCTTTCTAACACGAGAATCGGGGATTTACAGCTAGATGCTCTTCTTAGTGCAGGAACTAAGATTTTAAATCGCTGTATCACGAACTATTGTTTTACAGCCGGATGCCCTTCCTGACGCAAAACTAAGATTTTAAATCGCAAGAATTTGTTTTAAGACTAGTTGCCCTTCCTGACGCAAAACTGGCAGTATCTAGCCTCTTACATCATACACTATTGTTTTCGACCGGTTGCCCTTCCTGACGTCAAAGAACTCGGATTAAGAATCTGTTTTACAACTACTTGCCCTTTCTAACACGAGAATCGGGGATTTACAGCTAGATGCACTTCTTAGATTTTAAATCGCTGTATCACGAACTATTGTTTTACAGCCGGATGCCCTTCCTGACGCAAAACTAAGATTTTAAATCGCAAGAATTTGTTTTAAGACTAGTTGCCCTTCCTGAAGCAAAACTGGCAGTATCTAGCCTCTTACATCATACACTATTGTTTTCGACCGGTTGCCCTTCCTGACGTCAAAGAACTCGGATTAAGGATCTGTTTTACAACTAGATGCTCTTTTTAACACGAGAAACGGGGTTTTACAGCTAGATGCTCTTCTTAGATTTTAAATCGCTGTATCACGAACTATTGTTTTACAGCCGGATGCCCTTCCTGACACAAAACTAAGATTTTAAATCGCAAGAATTTGTTTTAAGACTAGTTACCCTTCCTGACACAAACCTAGCAGTATCTAGCCTCTTACATCATATACTATTGTTTTCGACCGGTTGCCCTTCCTGACGTCAAAGAACTCGGATTAAGAATCTGTTTTACAACTAGTTACCCTTTCTAACACGAGAATCGGGGATTTACAGCTGGATGCTCTTCTTAGTGCAGGAACTAAGATTTTAAATCGCTGTATCACGAACTATTGTTTTACAGCCGGATGCCCTTCCTGACGCAAAACTAAGATTTTAAATCGCAAGAATTTGTTTTAAGATTAGTTGCCCTTCCTGACGCAAAACTGGCAGTATCTGGCCTCTTACATCATACACTATTGTTTTCGACCGGTTGCCCTTCCTGACGTCAAAGAACTCGGATTAAGTATCTGTTTTACAACTACTTGCCCTTTCTAACACGAGAATCGGGGATTTACAGCTAGATGCACTTCTTAGATTTTAAATCGCTGTATCACGAACTATTGTTTTACAGCCGGATGCCCTTCCTGACGCAAAACTAAGATTTTAAATCGCAAGAATTTGTTTTAAGACTAGTTGCCCTTCCTGACGCAAAACTGGCAGTATCTAGCCTCTTACATCATACACTATTGTTTTCGACCGGTTGCCCTTCCTGACGTCAAAGAACTCGGATTAAGAATCTGTTTTACAACTACTTGCCCTTTCTAACACGAGAATCGGGGATTTACAGCTAGATGCTCTTCTTAGATTTTAAATCGCTGTATCATGAACTATTGTTTTACAGCCGGATGCCCTTCCTGACGTAAAACTAAGATTTTAAATCGCAAGAATTTGTTTTAAGACTAGTTGCCCTTCCTGACGCAAAACTGGCAGTATCTAGCCTCTTACATCATACACTATTGTTTTCGACCGGTTGCCCTTCCTGACGTCAAAGAACTCGGATTAAGAATCTGTTTTACCACTAGATGCTCTTTTTAACACGAGAATCGGGGATTTACAGCTAGATGCTCGCCGGACGGCGTAAGTTGTCAGGATTTGAATCGCGGTATCCATCATTGTGTCTGACTTGCGTGTATGCAAGCTCACGCGTATTTTTTGCTGAGATGTCATGCTACTTCCGTTCGCCAGCTAGAGCGGAATCTCGCAGTACTGCGTCTATTTCGTCTTACAGCTTGGAGGAGACAACATGTGTACATATAATGTATGATCTTTCATCCCCCCATTTTTTTTAAAAAAAAACATGTTAGTATGTAGTATCTCGCAACATTCTTATCCGTGTGTGTGTGTGTTTCGAGAAAAAAAAATAGTAACGTGTATCAGTGTTCTAGTCGTGTTGCAATTACTAAGCGAGTGACCCGAGCGAGTTGGCTACGCAGTGTGCTTTCTTGATTTTCGTATGACATATATCAGTGTATTTGCAATTACTAAGCGTCTTAGCAGTGCGATGAACGAGTTAGCTACGCGGTATAGATTTTTTTTATTTTCGTACTAAGCTAATCATTTGAAGTGTTGCCGAGTTAGCTATGCGATATGTGCACAGTGTGTTTTTGATTTTCATACTAGGCAAAATCTTCAAGAAACATAATGCCAGGTCCGTTTGCTAAGCAAAGGACATTTCATGTGTTATCTCCTCACCAATCACAGATATATGACAACCGCTTATTCTCACCCATGGACTACACTTTTTTTGTTTTCGGACTAAAGTAGAAGTGTGCTCATTAACAATCATAGGGGAGCCGTCGAGATGCAAGTATAGGTAATCCGGATAACACAGAAGAATCATACAGCAAAGACAAGTTGTAAAGGACTTGAAGCGCCGGAAAGAAGTATTCAAACTTTTGAATAATTAATTCAAGGGATACATAAGTGCCTCTTCAAGTAATAAGAGTGTATGCACTTGAAGATATTGTTGCTGAAAACTGAGTACGCCTTTGCTCCCCCTTCCTACATATCGTGTGTTCCTTTAAGTTCCTTTAAGTATGAGTAGACCGGTAGCTCAAAACTGTACTGTACATGCTCCCTCGGCACTTATACGATAATATTGTGTCTGTCAAGAGGTTCTCAGTGCAAAATGAAAGTTCAACTTCAGTGCCCATTGCTATTCATGAAGATCACGTAGTTCTCGAGGGGGCGTCTAGGTAAGGACTCGTATTGAACCATATCACCTGGTCACGGTTCAATTAATATACCTATTGTAAGACCAATGGGATCTACAGTATATTTCATTTAATCCACCAGTTTCCATCGTCCTGTAAAGTGAAGAGAGCCTGGGTAAGACTTGCATTGTGTGAATTAAGGAGTGCCACCTACGCAGGTACAGGCTAACGGTACAAGACAGGTGTGGTAGACCAACGTCTCCGAGAACGTTAAGTTCAAACTTTTGAACCAGGCTAGTTAAACAGAAAATATAGCGGGGATGAGACAGTGAACTTTGAAAGTCGTGACGTAGAAGAGAGACGACCAATAGAAGGCACGGAAATATGAGAGGTCCAGGGCCGATAGACTGTCATTTGTTCTACTCTTTTAATTAATTAGGAGCAATAGTTAATGCCGATCTGACCAGATGCTGCCTGCTGGTAATTAAGGATTTTGATAAAATATCACCTCGATATCATGCGAATAATTTAGGCATCATGAAATTCAAACGAAGCAGCGGTTGAAGTGGCAACGGTGATACTACAAAGAAGTTTCAAACAAACGTAACGGAACTTATAGGTGAGGCGTCCCAAGCCTGATTTGAGAAGAGTACAGAGTCGCGAACCTCAGAGAGTCGGCTGTAGCTACTTGTCGTGGTCAGTTGAAGTGATCGGTCGCGCCGCGTTTGTATTTCCATTGTGTGAAATCCAGTGTGCCGCGCGAACTGTCCTCATAATGTAAGACCGCGTGCTTTCGTGCAACAACTCAAGATGAACATTTATATAAGCGTCATAGATTTGATCCATTCACGCAGAAATTAGACTGTGATTCGTTAATTAATTAATAAACTGTGACATTAATTTACAGAGTGTTAGGAGCTCATCCGAGAAACAGTGATAGGTGGAGACATTAAGGAAGCCGTGTTAAAGGGAATTCAAGTGCGGTTTGCGGATAAATTATTGCCTTCATAAACTAAACTATAATCGAATGTCTCTAATTAACGTGAGCTCTACGAGTGATAGCCAGTCCATTATGTGAGACCGAGTATAACAATCTCGTAAAGATCAGTGCGCAATAGGCAAATTATATCACTGTGTTCATGTTCCAGTCAGCTGTACCTGTTATCTATGTTCAAGAAAGAAAAACTTCCTGTATTAGTGCAAGAAAGAAAACCCAGAACGTGATCCAGATCGTTCCGGGGATTGAAGACCACCATTCCAGACCAGACGGCTCCAACAATATGATGGGCTAAGCGAGACACGAGTCCCGGCTATTGAGCCGCAAGCGATGAAGCAGAAGTTGGTTGAGTTTGATCCACATTTTTTTGCATGATAAATAAGATCATTCGGATTGTGCCCCATCTTGTATTAAGTTAGTTTGTAAATATGCATGATTATTTTGTTTTACTTTGATGCCTTACGCATAATATGATTTTCTTCATCAATTAATTAATACTTGGGGCTGACAATCCATTTCCTTATATTATACTTAGTTTTGTTTATCATTGGTTAAAGGGAACGATAGTCTAGTCAGTTATCGTGTTTGTTACCAATATTCCTATGGCACCGTGTTGATGGTGCAAGATTATACCGAAGTCATGATCATTTTAATGTGTGGAGGTGCTAGGGCCTCAGATCTTGTGCAGAGAATGAAGCCAGAACAAGAGATAGTTAAAGATTAGGAAGGGTTGTGTTGCATGCTTTTACAGCTGGTACTTCGAGCAGAGTGTATTGAACTATTTAACACCGTTGTAGCAAGATCTTCTATACGATTAAGCGAGGAACCGAACCGTAGCTAGGGATATGAGATGTGATTGGTAGGGACATATTAGATGGCCAGGATGCGCCATGTTATATTTGCACTGCCGGGGAGATACGGATATTGAGTTGCGTGGCAACGAGGTGAAAGGCCGTGATATGGCCAAGTTGTGAACCGGCATACTGTTGTTGTGAAAGCCGAGAGCGCTGATAGAGATTTTGTGTTGGCCGTGAGTGCTAATAAGACATAAAATAAGGAGCCCAGAGGATGGCCGATATTTCCGGAATGGATGATTGCCGAGGAATATGTCTTTATTGTAATTTGCTTCTGCCTGTGAGCAGGAAATCGAGGTTATTTGGCAGCCATGAAAGATGGTTTGTACGGGAATAAAGGGCAAGGTGCGGCCAGACGAACCCAGGCAGGTCCCGTTAACTTATCCCAAAGCAGAGGGGAGGTTCTGGCAGCTGATCACTTTCACTCTTGTCATTCATTTACACTCTCCAGCCGAGACCTTGTTTTGGTCAATACATAGACACGCCGAGGGGGCGTACCTGCATACAGTCAGACATCCTGGAGGATGACTGAGGAACGCGCCAATTGTTATTTAAGCGTATGTTTACATGTGTTTTCTTTTCAGAGGTTTGTGATGTTGAAGTGTGTTTTGTTTTGTGATGTTGTCATAGTGTGCGTTCAGCGTTGTGTTAACTTATGGGAAACAGTACGGACTGTTTTGCCGGGGTGGAAGTTCTGACTTCTCATTTGCATACGGGCCGTCCGTATTTAGCTTCTGTGTTATTGTGGGGTTAGTGCTGTCAGTCCCAAGACTGCATTGTGTGTTTATGTTTACCGATGTACTCGGCTTTTATTCATGTAAATATTTGAGCGTTCAATGCGAATGGTATCTTGTTTACTTGCGTTTCTTTATATAACTTTCTTGAGGCGTTACGCCACTTGCGGATCGAATTCAACTAGCATAAATCTGAACAGGCATATTGAGTCAGCTGATTCACCACTTATAAAGACTGTCACTTTGAGTCTTATACTCATATCGAAGGGTCACGCTTTGTGATACCGGGATATATTTGTGCATATTCTTGTAAAGTTTGTACGTTGACGTAATTTTCTCATGCATTTTCATAATTAAAGTTTTTGTGTGATCCTTAAACCCAAGTTTCTCATTTAAATACTATGTATTTGTTAGACCTGTCCTTTTTGGTGCGTATATTTACTTTAGATAGAATTTTGAACCCATTTTTCTTTTTTTTTCCGGACAAACCACGCGTCTCTCTGTTGAGCTAGGCCTAAGGCACATGGACAGGATCGGGTACAGTATGTCGACAGCTGCAGTATACTCGCGCTTAAGTTTCTCCATTTTTGTTTACCTGGTGGCAGATAATTGGTCTCTACCTTTTCTCTAATGAAGCCACAAGGAAGTCACTAAAAATCTCTTATATCTCAACGTTGCATGTGTTGAAGGGACATACTTGAGTACTGAACCCTTTTCCTCATGTAAAATTGATATTTGCCCCTTCCAGTTCTTCAGCATGAATTGTTAACTCTTGTGTTTCAGAGGGTGTTAATGGTTCTTCGTCATCTCCAGGCATGACTATCGGGTATCAAGGAAGGCCTACATAAGTTAAAAGCTTACATAATCTGACTATGTTTATTCATTAAAAAGCTATGAAATATGATGCCGGGTGTGTTTACAACAATGGCCATAAACAGTGAAATGCGGTCAGTGACATTATTATAATGCTGCGGCTGGACGATTTCAGGTTGAAATTAATATCACCACAAAAGAAAGCCTGAAGGGCTATTTACAGAAAACCACTTTGTGGTTAACTAGAAAACAACAACTTGAGATTCAGTCTGTTCGGCTCCATAAACAACTGCGCGTTATGCTTCCGATTTCTTGATCGTCTAAATATCAGGGAGTGTTCTCCAGACTTTTTTTTAAATTTAGGCCGTCGACTAACTGACCATCAGCATAGGACGAGTTACCTTGACCCTCAATTGAATCTGAGGAGCTTCGAATTCACATCACTGAGATGTCATGGTCACCCATTATATTAAAGTTTGAGGTTCAGAAAAGTGACCTCTCATTGTAGTTAACTGAGCGTGCCTGATGACCAAAGTGACCCTCCAATACAAGTGGACTTCAAGTACCAGTGAATTAATCGCATAAAATTACACAACATACAATAGTGTCATTTATATTAAATGAAGGAAGTTTCATGAACCAAAGCAACAGGTTGAAGTCGGTGATTGGAATAAATTCATGATATCCTGTGAAAAGACATCCTGTTAACATTTAGTTATCACGTTCAATCAAACCCCAAAATAAACTCGACTCATGGGTAACCCTTAAATATTATTGGTCACGGAGTTCAACTACATCCACTTATATAGTCCTACTAAAATATAAACGCACAAAATATCACAACTCCTTTATGAACAACATGGTCGTAAATCATAGGTAGCCCATGAACTAGTGCCAGAGTGCTACTACATCTTATGGAATCTTTGTGTCAGACTAGAATATTTACGTCTCATTTAGGAGCAGTTGGCTAGCTATATAATTTCACGGTCCTAGCATGGCCGAGTAATCCCAAGAATCCCTTCCATGGACTTCAACCATCATCCTACTTTCCGCTATAGGACAAGCCATCGGCAATACACCTCGCTGCGCTACGAATATATCAAGAAATGAAAATCCTAAATATCTAAGGACATCCTTCTGACACCAAAGTAATTGTTTAAATGCTCAGTGGCAACACGAACTATAACTGTATTATAGAAATATCAAAACTAGAATACATAGTCAAATGTTCGGAAATGTTTCTTAAAATCCACTCTATCATTTGCCTGTGCAATAGAATTGAAATTCAAGTTCACTCCCCATTTATTTTAACATCAATAATGTTGCAACACGGCCCTCTATTTCCGAACAGGGCCCGCCTCATATAAATGTGAACAGGCGTTATTTCGTCAAACTCCCCACTGGTTTACAAGTGAGCAAACAAATCTCGCCACGTACGGCCTTTTAATACAGCAAAAATCTACTTCCAAATCCTTTTATTATCAGACATTTCAATGGTCAATAGTATTGCCATCACGAATGACTCATGTCTAATGGGATCTGTGGAGTATGGTATGCGTTTTTCTGGTATTAATGTACTTATTAGATGAATAAAGGATAGGATCCTATTCAATGTTCAAACCATGGACCTCACCATATTTCAAAACATTCTGTCCTGACGATTTTCCCCGTGGCCTTTTTACAAAGAATCTTCGGCAGTATCCTCAAGAGTATCTACTGCGAACATATCTCGCTAATTGAGACACATGGTTTCATAATTACATGGACAATTAGAAGATATTTACCACCGACAGTTATGGACAGTTACGATGTTTCTCACTTCACTTGAAAATACAATACTCCAGACGCATATGACACTGACTTCAACATCGATCCCAAACTTCATTGGACCGTACTCTTTGCTATAACCTCTTGACAAATGTATTGCTGACTGACCCTTCACAAACAAAGCATACCACACGGATAGAAGCTATTACTCATTCCAATACTTATTCTTATTATTTCCATTTGGTGTGGCCAACTGATTAGCGCGATTATCCAATTATCTTTTTAGTGAGTCTTTTATTATCCATTTTGAATGTGGCCATCAAATTTTAATCGCCTTTTCACAATTGTATCTGATATTTTCTCAGTATGTCGTTATAATTCCTGAGACTTCCTAGTCATCCACACTCCTTCTATGCATAGTGGGCCAAAGATTTCACTGAGGACTTGTCTTTCTTGTTTTTTCCATAATTTTAGATTGTGATATTTCTCCGATGATTAAGTTTTTGACGTGTGTAATGTTTCAGGCTTAATTGCAGTGTTATAATATTTTAATTTAGCGTTCCAGGATATTGATTCTTGTTGTACACTTTCCATGCAATTCTATGGCTCACTTTTAATATGGAAGTCTTTCCCTATTTCCTTCACGATTTAATGCCGATTTTGTATGAAATCTCCAAGTATTGAAAATTATTTACCTGAGGAATTTTGCCAGACTGAGTTACCAGATTTTGTTTGCGTAGCTATCGAGTAGATCCTTCCATGTATCGAGTTTTCTAGTATGTGATTTGGATTCCTTTTAGGTGCAATTGCATGAAGTTTTTTAAGGTAATAAAGTCATTCTTACCTATCGTTGAACAGAACAACTAGAGCATTTGTGAAGGCCAAACATTTGATATGAATTTTATCATTAACTAGCTTGCCAGAAAAAGTCTTGAGGCAACCTCTAATGCTAAATACCTTAGTTATACTACTGAGATGGATTATAATCGAACCATCCCCTGTCTTCAACTTACTAGCTTGACGGAATCAATTACTATTGTTAATATTGTTATTTGTATGACATAATTAATGTAATTATTAATTGTTTTAGTGATGTAGCCATATGCAAAATATATAAACGAATAAATAATAATTATTGACATTTACAAATTACAAGATGACCAAAACTTTCCAATTTTAATACACAACTGATTCTACGTCTGTGGTCATGAAATCTCGCTAATTAACGTACTGAAAATTCCTCTACATTTCACTGCTCTACTGCAAACATATTCCTCATTACGTCTGAACAAATTCGATGAGAAATGCACTGAATTGAATGTCCTATCCTGAAGAAAAATACGATGAAATTTCTGTTATATCACAGCGACACGTTTAACACACGCAAGCACTGTAATTTCCGCCTCGTGTCTTCTCAGCACAAAAATTATTAGCTGAAATGTGATAAACTACCACTGTAATAATACAAGTTGAAATCAGCCATACACATAGCAAAATACACCGGACTACCTTGTACAAGTTACTGGAATACACAGACTTCATTTATCTCTTTATCTGTTATCAACCCTCATTTCCTGCTCATCGTCGTCCTCTGTATGAATGTTTGAAAATAATATTTTGCATTTTGATTCTTTTATTTCTATTGTTGACGTTATTCTAAGAATCTGAAGGAAAACACAATATATGCCCGTGCAATTTTCTCCTCACGCTAATAATATACATGCAGGTAACTCACCGAAACTAGAATCTTCGTCGACCAAAAATCAAGGGCAAGCGTTTAGTGCTTCAACACCCTCAGTGCAATCCAATATCCCGATCCTCTCCCGTGTTGAAATGAAATGTCGTATGGCTTTTAGTGCCGGGATATCCCAAGACGGGTTTGGCCCGCCAGGTGCAGGTCTTTCTATTTGACTCCCATAGGCGACCTGCGCGTCGTGATTAGGATGAAATGATGATGATGATGACAACACATATACCGAGTCGCCGTGCCTTTGGAATTAAGCAATTAAGGTTAAAATCCCCGACCCGGCCGGGAATCGAACCCGAGATGTTCTGAACCGAAGGCCAATACGCTGACCGTTCAGCCAACGAGTAGGACCTCTCCCGTGATGACATTGAACCTCTCACAGTAGATCTCAATTAATAAGCCACCATGCACTGCATTTAGATTTGTGGAGCCATCCTGCATCAATATGTGAAGTGTGTTGTTGGTGATTTCAAAAGTCAGAATAAAACATGTGGCTACCCAGCCGACAAAAGCGGACAGGCTGGGGTATAATGGGCAGATTCGTGTGTTCTGATTCTACTGCATGATAACAAACGTCCAGCATCATTCAACAATGCGAGTTGGAGGCATGGATATAATCTAGATATTAACTTACAATATCTGTGACACATCTCAGTTATCATCAAAATCAGTGGGGCAAGCAATCCCACATCGTCCTGTTAAATGCCAGATATATGCTGCAATCTCACAGCAGACAGTTCCTCTTCATACATACATCTTCATTACAGACTTTCATGCCTTTCAGTGTTCAGACGCAGGTCACGGGGTTCGATTCGCCTGGTGTGAAAATGTAAAACAACGGAAAGCCAAATTTTTTAATCAGTTATGAATAACAGTATACAATTCTTTTCTCTGAGTCAGAGGCAATGCAGTTCTGTTTTTCTACTCTGGAGGCAAGCTATGAAAGTAAACATGCTTTCTGTTCTGTAATGGAGATTAGTTGGTAGCTGGCATTTACCTGGTGTGAAAATGTCAAACCACGGAAAGTCAAGGTTATTAATCAGTTATGAATAACAGTACACAATCTTTTTATCTTGGTCAGAGGCTTGGCACCTCGGCAAACGCCGAAATCCGCAAAAGTAGTTAGTAGGATGAAAAGCCAATAACATTATTATTATTATTATTATTATTATTATTATTATTATTATTATTATTATTATTATTATTATTATTATTATTATTATTATTATTATTAGGACGGTAAAATTTTATCGAGTGCTGTAACATACAGTCCTAGTATTTGCTTGGTTTTTTCTATGGGCTAGTTCGTGAGGCGAGGTTCGATTACTAGCTAGGTTATCGGAAGTAAATCCTGGCTCAGTCCGGTGGAATTTGAAGGTGTTCAAATATAACAGCCTAGTGTCGTCGGATTTACCACCACAGGAATAAATTCCGCCACCACGACATCCGCGGAAATCCGTAAAAAGTAGTCTGTAGGATGAAAGGCAAATATTATTATTATTATTATTATTATTATTATTATTATTATTATTATTACTGAGATGGAAAAATATTGTCGGGTGCTGAAACATACGATCCTAGCATTTACTTGGCATTTAGTATGGGATAGTTCGTGAGGCTGGGTTTGATTCCTAGCCAGGTTACCGGAAGTACAACTATATATCCATCTTCTATTATCATTAATAGTAGTAGTGATTATTGTTCTTCCGTTTCTTTATTCTTACAATATGACATTCAAGTACGTTTTAAAGTAAGTACTGTGATGCTTGTTCACATTCGATCTTGCATCTATCCATTATTAATGGTGGTATTGGTTATTGTTTTCTCTAAAGTTAAGTGTATGTTTATTTTCTTCAATTTAATCTACGATTAAAATGTGTTTTTATGCTGTGTGCCTTTGTTAAAATTCTAGACACTGACGGGAATCGAACCTGGGACTCAATGTGAATTATTCGAACATAAACGATGGCGGGGAAACACCAACATTGTCGTGTGGTGATGACAAGAACGTGTGACAGTGAGCCGGAAGACATTCTGCAGTAAGTACGAATGGTTGGTGGTAACAAATACGAGATTAGGCTGAAAAATTTGTAAAGATAATAATGTTATTGTTTTTCGTCCCACTAACTACTTTTAACGGTTTTCAGAGACGCGTAGGTGCCGAAATTTTGTCCCACATGAGTTCTTTTAAGTGCCAGTAAGTCTAACGATACGAGGCTGACATATTTGAGCACCGGACTGAATCAAGTTGTGGTCAGAAGGCCAGCGCCTTAGCACGGCAAATTGTAAAAGATGTTGACGACTTTTGAACTGAAAGCACATCACGAGGGATGAACATTTCACAGCAACGGGTTTCAGTTCCTGTTTGTACAACTGGTGGAACTGTAAATAGATATCAACAATTGCTCAGCTCATCAGGCCGCATAAAAACTGAAACTTTGGAAACTGCATGTAGTAAGGGTTTCGAGAAAAGAAAGAAATAACTGCCAATTTATTTCGAACAGCACATAATGTAGTCAAGAAAAGTCAATCCTTCCATGACTTCGAATTTGACGTGCAGGATTTGAACGGCAATAATGTGGGCGGCATTCTTCATTCAATGAATGCATGCATAAATATTGATTTTCATACCGCAACAGAAATGAAAAAATAAGGTAACAAACGTGATAGTGCATGGGAATAGTAAAATTTCCCTCCTTATAGATGAAAATCAGCTGTCATCACTGAGAGTTTACCTGTTGACAACACATCCAGGTATGGATCAGCCAAACAGCATATTTTTGGAATTATCGAATTGCGAGATGTAATTTATTTAGTGCATTGACGACGTATTTAGGAGCACTGGGGTTCAATGATGAGTTTCTGAAACAGAATCTTGTTGCAGTCCCAACTGATGGGGCTGCAGTAATAGTGGGAAAGGAGAATGGTATAATTACTTTAATAAAGCCACAGTCTCCCAATGGTTTGTTCTGGCATTGTGCAATCACAGGCTAGAGCCTTTCGTGGGTGATGTTTTGAGTCAATTTCCCCTCACATGTAAACCACTTCAGATCTTTACTTGATGAACTGTTTAAAGTTTACCACCAGTCACCTAAAATTCCATGGAATTGTAAGCTCGTGCAGAGGAACTTCGAAGTGTACTTCTAAAAACTGGAAAGTTTCTAGATACAAGAATTGTTGCTTCTAACTTCAGAACGGTCTCAACTGTGTGGAAAAATTTTGAATTTTTAGTGGTACATTTCAAAATTGCCAATGATGATTCCAAAAAGAGAAAACTGAGCAAGTCGTGTATGGAGGACTCCTTAAATGCATAACCCATGTCAAATTTATAGTATACCTTGCATTGGTGTGTGATGCTCTTCAGGAGTTGGCAGAAATTAGTGTTCACTTGCAAGCTCGTGACATAACAATTTATTCGGTCCATAAGAAGATATGCCAGGAAATTAAGGTGTTTTCGAAAAAATACAAATCATGGCCCATAATACATTGAACTTTGTAAGCAGAAGCACTGATAATATTCAAGAGAATCTCTAAGAAGGAGCAGGAAATAAAGGGAATCATATTGTTCCTATGAAGTTCTGTGGGTGCTGGGGCAGGCGTATGGAGAACCACAGTTTAACATCTGAAGACGTTGAAATCACTGAATTGGCTACAGTTTTGGACACCACCACTTAGCTGGAAAATCCTGATGTAACTTATGGAGAAGCAGAAACTTGTGTAAACGTTTTAAGCTCCATAAAAGACAAATTTTAAGAAGTTTCCGTGAATATCTTGCTGGTAAGGAATACCCAATGTCATTCCTGCCCCTTATTAACACTATGTGCAGCATCCCAAATTCGACAGGTGGATATGGAAGGGGCTTCTCACAAATGAGCTTGATCATAACTCCAACAAGATTATCATTGCGTCTGAATACAGTAGTAAATATTATGTCCATCAATTCCACTAAGAATTTTTTAACATGTGGATTAAGTGAATTCATGGTTCCTGAAAAGAAGATATCTGGTGACCGACACAAAAAGTAAGGAGAGGAAGCGTAAAGTTACCAATGTGAAATGTACTGCAAGCAGGCCCGCAAAATGAAACACTACCACAGTGCTTACATATATGTGTTCACTTTATTTTAAAATGTAAAATGATTAGAAATACTGAGTGCGGTTTCCACCTTGACATGTTGACTACAAACAAAATAGCGTACTCTGTTTTTCTATAAACTTGTCAGCCCGGATAACCGGACTTTGCTTAATTGCCGAAAATTGTAAGATCGTGATGTTTTGTCGACTATAACAGAGAATACCCCTTGAATTTTTATGTAAAATATAGATTGATTGAATATCATTAGTTCATTTCTCTTCTTTTTCACCTGCTGAACGTATAAAGTAGGAACAGGGTCGTGGTGACATTGTAGTGACACAGCATAGATACTACGTTGGATGCTGTGGTTTTTACCCCTTGATTTATTTATTTAGCATTTCACCATAGAAAGGCTTTTATTATTTCCTCCTATTCAATACCTACATCCAACTTTTGATATTTCAGCTCCATCCTTGAGCCATCTTCAGTGAAACATATTAAAAGTTTCATGGATTAATGTTGAATAAGTGACACAAAACAATATGAAGGAGCATGTAAAATCCGAGTAGAACATGATTAATATATCTAAAACAAGCAGGGTATGGCACAGTTGGAAACCTCTGTTTAAAAACTTTTATATTACACTAAAACGAGGGTAAAATCGACATCATAAAGTTGGAACTGTCCATCTTCAATATATCACGTATGCATATGATCCAGAGAGCAACAAAAGCTAGTGAAACTAGAATGTGTGACAAAAGGCCTAGTACAGTGTTTTGTAACACAATTAGAGGGAATCGTCAATATGTTGGTGTAATAAAGCCCAGGTGTGATGTGTAATGGAAAGAAGATGAATGAACGAGTGTAAAAAGTTGAAGCAAAGAGATGGGAAGCAAGATTGAAATAAACGTGTGACTTGCTTATTTAGTAGTTGTTCTCTTGAATGGTCTTACCTTGTTGGTTTCGAGGTCTTGTTTACACTAGATGTGTGTGTGGCTGGCTCAAATGTATTGGTACGGATAGAGGAAATAAGAGTGGATGGAATGAGGGAGGAAGGTGATAAGTGTGTAGGTAAAGCGAGGGGGAAGGAGGTGGTATCTTGGTGAGCTGGAAGCGGGGTTTATTGACAAACAAATGTACTGAACGTTTCAAGTAAAGTATTATTTTTGTTAACCTCATTTAAGTTGTGAGAAGGATTCCTGAATTGTTCAATGTTGATACGGATGCTCTCAAGAATACTGAGCAAGGGGCCTTCTGGTTCATAGTGTGATTAGATTCTGCATGATGTTCACTCATAGCTGAAAAGCGATTGTTATTATTATTATTATTATTAAGGGCATTAGGATGTTCAGTGTGTCTTATTGCAAATTTGTGGCCTGTTTGACATACCGTACGACGATCTGCAAGAGTGACATTCTAATTTATAAACCCCAGAGTTCGTGTACCCATAATTGTTGTTGTTAGTATGTGAATTGAAAATTAATCTGGAATTGGTGTGGGGGGTTCTAAACGGCATTTCAATAGAATGTCTTTAAAGACAATAGAAATTTCATAAATGTTGTAGTTGTTGAAGGGGAATGTAGAGAACTTCTCTTTAGAGGCAGAATCTTGAATTAGGGTCGACCTGAGTCTGCTCTTATATCTATTGATGATTCAGTTGACAAAGGCTTTGCTGAAGCCGTTACATTCTGCTACAATGTGAATGGTGTTTATTTCTTTCTTGTATTTTTTGCAAGGTAATGGAATAGTCAAGGCTCTGAGTAAACTACTACTATTGTAGGCTGCTTTCTTGTGTATGTATGGGTGCAGAGAAGTTTTCTGGATGGTGTTGATAGTATGGGTGGGCTTTCTGTATATATTAAAGTGCAGAGTATTGTTATGGTTGAACATAATGGTTAAATTAATGTAAGTAACGGCATTGTTGTTTTCTGGCTCTACAGTGAATTGTATGTGTGAGTCAATGAAGTTAAGATGATAGAGTAGAGTGTTGCTATTAGTGATATGAGAGACTAGAATAGAATTCCAAGCATTGGTTTTGTAGAGATATACAGTATATTTGTTATTTCTAAATTCACATTGTTTTTATGGTGTACCCGCATATTTTTCTTATATTTTTACAATTGACTTTATGTCACACTGACACAGATAGATTTTATGACGACTGTGGGATAGGAAAGAGCTAAGAATCTGAAAGAAGTGACCGTGGCCTTAATTAAGGTAGAGCCCCAACATTTTCCTGGTGTGAAAGTGGGAAACCACGGGAAACTATCTTCAGGACTGTCGACTGTGGAGTTCGAATGCAATACCCCCCCCCCCCAAGGTAAGCTCATAGCTGCCCGCCCCTAACCTCATGAACAAATCCCTCGATCTTATAGATAGTGTACTTATTCGTAGCCTAAATTTATTTACAAATGTAAGCTCTTCAATAAATAAAAACCTGCCGCATGTCAAAATAAGTTGGTATGAATTGGGCAATCAATTAGGTTCACACACCCGTTGGTTTATTATTTTGGCACTGATCACTGAAAACTTTGGTTAGGGTTGGAGAATACTTTAATCAGCATTAACTTAGTTTACACTCCGATAAATAAATGTGCTTAAAATTAAAGGATCATGGATTCAAATTTAAAGTATGACAGTTAGAATAGCAGACATGGAAAAGTGATTGAAAGTTCAAACAATTTCAATTTACAATAATCTCTAGACTTTTTCGATATATCACTGGCATTGGTTCCTAGTTTTACTGTCCTTTGGCACATTGAAAAACAATTTGTTTGGAGTGGTATTCTGTGTATTTGTGAACATCTGAATTCTACGCCATTTATAATATGTCTGCGTCACTTCTGCACAGGATTAATTTTTTATCCAAAATATAACACTCGGATTATTGCACACGATATAGCAATTGAACTTAACCCTCGACTGGCGTTGTGGGGTCTTTAAAGATACCAGTGACTTTGTACAAATCTGGCACTCCCTCCGTATTCCGTTTGTGTGACGAAGTTTATCGTGACTTAAAATTTTGTAAGTGTTCATATTTCACTCGAAGTGCGTGTTTGGTACTGTCTTCGTGTAAGCCCTGCTATGGCTACAACATCTCGTCCTGGCATGTCAGTGTGTGATCCTAAGATCGCAGTGTTTTAGAGGAAGATGCCGAAGGGAGTGACGCCAGCGATCTCTCAGATCAAAATGATCCAGATTACAATTCCGAGCACGACACGGATTCGGAACAAGAAGAAGGTGAGGAAAAAGAAGAGGGAAGTTCACGGACAACCTAGACGTCCATAACCAGCCGTCATCTTTCTCTGGTAGGACCAGATAGAAGTGGTTTGCTACCGAACCCAACCGGCAAGTCAGACTTCAAAGTTAGAACATTACTGTCAAACTTCCAACCTTTAAGTGATTGTTAAAATGATGTAAATGACTGTGAAGTTCAAAAGTTTTATGAGTTTTGTACAGTAAAATATTTAAATGTACATTTGTATTTGGTTTCGAGCAATGAACATTTAAAATTTGTTTTCATTGAAGTTTAATTTACGGGAGTGCGATTTTCTTATAAAATCGCTGACGGTAAAACATTGTGCATTATCTCACAATCTATAATTGGTAAAGATATTAATTTCTCATTGTAGGTCATGCAAACAGTATAAGGAAATATAATTGACATGTATTTATTTTTGAAACAAAACTTAAAGTGTGTTTGAGGTCATCCAATCTATGATATCATTTTCGACCCCACAACGCCATTTACGTTCCAAAGTTTTCACAACGCCAGTCGAGGAAGAACTTTATCAGCTACTAACATAAAGGAGAAATACATGAGCTGTATACTGTTGCTCAAAGCACACTATCTCCTATTTCTTCTGCTAATACAGTCAATCCGTACGATGGAGTCAGACCAATAGGATTGCGTACTTGCATCACGAGACATTTTCGTATCTTACTTCGGCTGTTTAACATGTTTAAAGTTATTATTTCTACGTTCTGGACACATTTTTAATTCTGCATGAAATTTTAAATCAGATTAGTATATTTTAATTAAAAGCTACGAACATATACGTTCCCCATTCTAAGAGTCACCATTGGCACTAAAAGCGACGGCATGTACTTGGAGTATTTGTTAATATGTTGTGTTTTTCTTTGTTCCAGTCTCGTTGCAAACTGTGTGCGGCACTCTATGGATCACTGGCAGAATATGTGGAGATGAGGGAGGTGCAGCTAAGAGAAGACACCAGAGTGGTTGAAGAATTGGAGACAAGTCTTAAGGATACACAGAACAGCTTGAGGATGTGGGAAGAAGTACTGAAAGAGAGGGAGGTGGTGATAGAGAAAAGGGAGGATGCTGTTGAGAAGAAAGTAAAGAAGATGGAGAGAGCTGTCCAGAGAGATAGAGAGAGAGAGATAGAGAGAGAGAGAGATGAGAAGGTGGAGAAAGCTTGTAAGGACAGAGAAGTGGAGGTGGAGAAAGCATGTAAGGAGAGAAAGAAGATTGTTGAGCAGCGAGAGGCGAAACATGCTGGTCAAGCATGGTTTCAAAAATGTCTTACCAATGTTTCACTGAATAGGTATGTAACTGTTACTATATGTGTTTCCGGATTTTATCGATAGAGCGCAGCCCCTCTGTCAAGAGCATTGATGATCTTGTCTCGACTAGGTCTTTTAACTATATTCTCCTTGATGTTTTTTGTTCTGCTGATGGAGAAGAATAATAATATGGAGCCCTCACACTCAGGAGCAATGTTATTACCTTTCAAATGGATGTATTTTAGATTTAAAACCATGCTAAATCACTGCACGATTAACGTATTCTGAAGATTGATATTGAGGGTAATGTACCTGTTTGAATTTGCATCTCTTGTGTATGATCATTCTTCCTTCACTTTTCTCTTTATTTTGGGTGGCCGAAAACTCGTCTTGATACTCGGGGATTGGATTGTATGCGTTTGTGTGCGTTGTTGATATAATCGTAGTGCAACTTAATCTGAGCCTCTGTCTATTATAATGGGCTTCTCAATGAAACGTCTTTGCCCTGGTTCGTGTGTCGATCGGAAGATTTATTCTGGCCGTACACAGCGATATTTGTGTGCCGCTGACGTTCGCGGCGAATGGAACTGTTTGGCCGCTAATGACGTTTGGTTGTGTTGCACTCTGCGAGTTGGCCGGATTTACCTGTTTGCATCGGTGGCCACTGTCATTTGCCTTTAAGGCGTTTTGTTCGTGTGGTTGAATGAATGAATAATTGAATGAGCCGAGTATTAAGATGAAGTATCGGTGTATTGAATTTATTTTTATCTGTTCATTATCGCCCCTTTCCTCTCGGATGCTGCCTCTTCTCCTTATTTGGTGCGCATCCCGATCGTTTTCGATCTGGTCGCTGCCATTTTGATTTATTTTCTTCTTGCCCGCACGCTGGCCCGTGTTAATCTGATTGATTTATTTTCCGTTCTTTTCCCCAATGTATCTTTTTCTCTTTGCCCGCTTGGGTTATCTTTTCTTGGGTCGAGTCTTTTTGTGTGCTCCTTGGTGTGTGGGGATCCTAAGAAAAAGAGATCGTGGTATTGTTTAAAAAAGGAAGGATATTAAAATAATAACAGATAAGAAGTAAAGCAAGGGTGAAATGAATAAGGTACTCCCGACTTGTAATTATGTGTTGACCCTCAATAAATGGGAGCAATCGCTTTAAGACCTAGCCTCAAATTATTCTCTTCGCAATTGTTGTATGCGAAATATTCATGAGTAAAAATGATAAGATCCCTTGTGTTATTATGCAACTGTGCATGTATGTATTGATGAGTTCAGGATATCATGATTGGTTTTCATTCGGGCTAACCCATATACGTATGTATTACCCTATTATAATCTTACATTTTCTTTCTCAATTAATCATTTAATTAACGTTGCTTTTCAATAAACATTCATTTATCAGTTATTTGGATTTCGACTCTTAGTAGTGTTAGTTTAAGCTGGTACCGATTTAAGTGAATAACATTTCCAGTTCAGGACAGAGTTATACGCCCTTTTTGGTCGCGGTTCACGTGTAGTTTCCTCTTCTATCCTCCTCGTTGTCTATGTATTTTTGTGAGTCCGAGGGTGGGTGTGGCTCAGAGGTGGCGTGTGAGAAGAGAAAGAAACTTTTCCGTCAGAGAGAGAGGAAGTGGCGGTACAAGGAGGAGGGTCCACAGTGGGGGAAACTAATCTCTCAGTACGAACCAGGTCATCAAATCCTTCTGCAAACTCTAAATTGGGCAGCTGAAGAGGGATACATCCATGTGGTGAATATCATCCTTGCAAGATCCCTGTGTGGACTGGAAGCGCACCGCATTGAACCACGGTACAGAGACGGGGGAATTGCATGTTGTGTAGGCTCTGCTAGAAGAAGAGAAAAATTAGGGTCAATAACAGTGTCTCTCCTTTGGAATGTGTGACATTGACATGGACACTTATATTTCTCAATATGCGTTTTTTACGAAATAAAATTATCACACGAGAACACTTACTCCTTTTTTGCTATCCTCGCACTTGCGTTATCTTTTTATTCCCTAAAACAATCGCTCTTTTTTTCAAAAACCATCTACAAGGTATATATACATGTGTCACACCAATGACCTATTGGAGATGTTTCTTGGCGCCATATTGGAAGTCTTTGTGTGTTGGTACGTCCATTGCTATGTCACAAGTCTTCAAAAATCCTGTCCACTCGTACCTTATTCATCGTAAAATGAGCACGCTAATATATGAACAGATATGTATATGGATATTATACGTCCAGGGACACAAAACATTCATATATATACTAACACAATTTATAGATCATCGTAACTCCTATGACTTTATCTATTATATTAAACATCATTATTGAAGGTTTTATCACAATTAGGATATCGGACCTACGACAATTATCCCCCTAAAAGCTTCAATATCTATCCTGGACCTTCCTTTCTCTAGGTCTTAAATTATATCTAGGTGTTCTGATATCTATGTCTTCATCTCTCATATCTTTCAAGGTAGGTATCAGTATATGTTGATCCTTCCTGGAGTCCGCATTTAGGGCCCCTTAGAGAGTGACACTCTACGGTCTCTCCGCCTTATTGTAGGGATCAAGGTAACACCTTCAATTCCGACGTCGGCGGTGTAGTCTTCAGGAGATAGCCACCATTTCCCAGCTTTTTATCCACCTCGAAATGTCCGAGCTACTTTGGAGCCATCCCAGCATGGAACTTTTGAAGCTTGTTGCTGAGGGGATGGTTTCGACGAAGAACGAGTGTTCCAGGTCTGAACTCCCTTTCCTCCGGCTTCTCTCCTTGGGCTTGGCGGTGCGCCAGTTGAATCTGCCGCTGGTTCCGCACATGCCATGTATCAGGACCCTCCGGTTCCACTCCTTATCCGTGGATGAAGTTCCAGTCGCCGGTTCTCTTGATTGGACGTTCAAGGAAATGTTCTGCACGTGAGAAACCCGTGACGTGATTAATCTGCTGTCTGTTGGCCAGAAGGGACTCATGTATATGTCGGTCCCACTTGGTATGTTCTCTGTCGACCAAGTGAATCGAAACATCTTTAGCTCCTGGTTTATCCGTTGTGTGAGATTCGCCTGTAGATGACAAATCGCTGTAGCCCAGTGTTCAGATCCCTACTCCGACAAAGTTTGCAACTACTGTTTCGAAGTGAACTGACTACCGTTGTCCGGCGGTAGACACCGAGGATACCCATACCGACTGAACACTTCCGTCCATAAGAGTTGTACGATACGTCCCAACCTAGCTTCATGGATGGCGAATGCTGGTGAATATATCAGTCACCACGAGGATCCCCGTGTTTCCCCGAGATATCCTAGGGTAGGGTCCCACAAGGTCAATAGAGGACCTCCCAATTTTGATGTGGTCGGCGTCCTCTCATGCTGGTACTCGCCTTCTGGTCGTTCGCCTTAGTGCGAGCACAGATTACACAGGCTTGAACGTAGTTCTTGATATCCTGACGCATGTGTACCCAGAAAAAACGTCGCCGAATCGAAGAATAGGTTTCCTCTTGACCAGGATGACCGGCTTCTGGATTATCATTGTACTTGTTCAAAATCCTCACAGTTTGCAACTACGGGATGACGATGACCAGCGAAGATCCAGGCAGGTGGGAAGTATACTTAAGTATGTCGTTTTCGGGTCGAAAATTCTTGTAGCACATCTTAAACTGAACTGGCACAGATCGACAATTAGTGCTGCATTTGCTGATCCATGATGCCATTCTGTTACAGGACATGTCCTCAGTCTACCACTTCCTTATTAAATCTAAATCGATCTCATTATTTCCTCGCTGGATAACAAAGAGCATAAGGTCGGTATGAGACCTTAGTTGGCCCAAGAATCTCTCTCTCTAATAAAATCGTGGCTGATTTCCGTCTGTCCTCAGGATTTCTTGATAGACAGTCCGCAGCTTGACTGGCTACGCCAGGAACATGACAAATTTCGAAGTCAAATTCGGCAAGGATCAAGGCCCATCGCATCAGTTTGGAATTAATTCCAGAAACTTGGTTCAGCCACTGAAATGAAGAGTTGTCTGCAGAGAGTCTGAACTTCCTTCCTTCCTTCCTTCTAGATAACCTCTGAACTTCCCGACAGCCCATACAACTGCTAATGCCTCCTTCTCGCCTGTACAATAGTTTCTCTCGGGAGCACAAAGATTCCTACTGGCATGCTCAATTATAACCTTGCCTTCTCCTCTCTCGTGGAACAGTACAGCCCCAAGACCGATGTCACTCGTATCCAGATAAGCTGGACTTGGAGCGTCACAAATAGATCCTTTTTCACCTGGAAGGCTGTTTCATCCCTTTGGGTCCAATTTCAATGGTATGTTTTTATTGTGGAGGCCGGTTAGCGGAGCAGTTTTCGTTTCGAAGTGTGGTACAAAGCTGCTGTACCACCTACAGAGGCCTAAAAATAATTGATGTACCTGGCGTTTCGTACGAGGCATTTTCCTGTTCCTGAACGGCCCTATTTTTCTCTCCAATCCCTTTTCTGTCAATACATGACCTAGAGTTTGGTGCGAACCGACATTTCTTGAATTGGCAGGTAAGTCCGTGAATACTTATCCTCTCTGATATTCTAGCTGGGTATTCCAAATGGTCCGAAAACGTCTTGCTGTACACGAGGATGTCGTCCAGATAGACTTGGCAGAATCCTCCTGTGTATCTGGGCAAGACTTCGTCCATCAAACGCATAAAGGTGGCTGGAGCATTTTTATGACAAAATAGCATGACTCTGAACAGATAGAGTCTTCTTGGGTGGAAAAAGCAATCATTGGTCGAGACTCTTCTTCGACTTCTACTTGTTAGTAGCCAGAGTTAAAATCTAGGGTACTGAAGACGTTTGCCCCACTCACTTGCTTTATCAGATGGTGAAGATCCGGCATAGAGTATGCATCCAATAAAGTCTTGTTATTTACCTGACGTAGCTCCACACAAAGTCCATTTTTCTTCTTAGGTAGTATTATTGGTGAAGCCCACCCTGACACTGAAGGTTCAATCAATCCTTGGTTCTCCATTTCCTTGACTATTTTACTACAAATTTTCGTTTACCTGGGTTAAATGGGTAGGACCTTTGTTTAACTGGGGCATTATCCTTACAAATTATTTTATGTTTTACCATTGTGGTGGCGTCTCCGAAGACCTTAAAAAGTAGTTAGTGGGACGTAAAGCAAATGACATTATTATTACCATTGTGGTAAATCCGATTCTATCAGTAATGGCCTCAGTGAATTTATGTAGCAACTTCTCAAGGTCTTCCTTCTTCGCCCTCAACAGTCCTGTTTCCAGTTCCTTTTCTTTGCAAGTTGCTTTACGTCGCACTGACACAGATAGGTCCTATGGCGACAATGGGACAGGAAAGGGCTAGGAATGGGAAGGAAGCGGCCATGGCCTTAATTAAGGTACAGCCCCAGCATTTGCCTTGTGTGAAAATGGGAAACAACGGAAAACCATCTTCAGGGCTGCCGACAGCGGGGTTCGAACCCACTATCTCTCGATTACTGGCCGCACTTACGCGACTGCAGCTATCCAGCTCGGTTGTTTCCAGTTCGGCCAATACATTAGTTTCTAAAGTTTCCGACTCAATGGCTTTATTTTCAACCCATGCCAACCTAATTATGTTTCTATTACCATATAATATTCCATTGGCTGTATAATCTGTCACTACCCCATATTTAGCTAAGAAGCCGTAACCTAATATTATGTCAGGTATCAAATCCTTGACAACCCTCATCGGTATATCTGTGACTTCAGTAGAGCACTTGGCCTGAAGAACGGTACAAACCTCAATATGGTAATGCATGTGATGGGGTGGACTAGGTTCATCATCACTACAGATTTGACCAAGATGTTTAACTTCTAGCCAGGTGTTATGTATTTCGGGCTTTTCCATTCTTCCGGAAACCTCCTTACCCTTTCTCGAACGTCCCAAGCTAGTCTTCCGGGCATTGGCCTTTCAACATGTCCGGCTTGCCCGCATCGGTAGCATTTCCGCGGTTCCTCCGCAGTTGACGTTTTCGTTTTTGAGGCATGGTGACTTGTTTCTTCGTCTAATTTTGCTGCGATCTGACGGAGCTCTTCAAAGGTTTTTGGTTGTGCCAACTTAACAAGCGATTGAACCTTACCATGTAACAGTTCAATTATTTAAGGGACGCTCGTATCAATATTTTTTCCTTTCGTGGACTCGCTTAAAGAGCTGGAGTTTTTGAATTACGAAAGCTCCTGCTCTCATTCCACTGTGCTGCGCTTCAATTAGGAACTTTTTGTACCGAAGATTTGACAGACTCCGAGTCAAATCTCTGGACGTATTCTTTCTTAAATTACTCCCAGTCGAGGCTGAGTCCTTTAATATTCTGCCGCAAACACCCTGCTAACGCTTTTAGCTGCTGGATGACAGTTTGCAAGTATATATCCGTAGGTATATTTGTCCTACCCAGTAGAGGCTCCGATGCCCTTAGAAATGCTTTAGGACACTCCTCGAATCTCTCATGAAATTCCGGTAGGCTGTCTTTGATTACTCTGGGATCGACCGGTAATCCAAGGGGGAGGTCCATACCTCTGCTAGATTGACCACTGCCTACAGAAATGATTTTCTCCAGTGTTCAAATTTTGCTGTTAACCTCGGATTCAGTATTCGGTAAATATTTGGCCTACTTCGGTTTTAAAACTCTTGGGTTCCCACTCGAATTCTCCAATCTTCCCCTCGACTTTGTTTTCCAAGGTGTACATATGACTTACTACTTTATCTGCAGCCAATTCAGCGCTGCTGATTTTGCCTTTAATTTTTGAAATGTCTGTTTCAGATATTTGAGCCAGAAATTGATTCGGCCCTTTATTTCTTGAGACTGGGCCTCAATTTTCCCTTCGAGTTTTTCAGATTGGGTCTCGATGTTTATAGACTGGGGCTCTATCAAACCAGTTAGTTGTGCAAGCATAATGCTTACGCGGTCGTCGGTTTCCTTCTCCGAGGTGACATCGAAGTCGAAACTGCCAGGGTCCTCCTCGTTTTCTATCAAATCCTGACGCAGCCTCCCTTGTAACTCCGCCTTGCTTCCAGCCGTCGGCAAACCTCGGGATGCCAGCGCCTTCCGTAAAGTTACCACGGTAATTTGATTAATCTTCATCGCTGAGTTTCGAAAGTCCTGTCGCGGTCGCCAATGTATCGTTCTCAATATGGGATTTCTTTACGAAAGGAAAATATCACACGAGAACACGTTTACTTCTTTATGTCACTACGATACATATACTGTTCTCTACATTCGTCCTTTTTTCTGTTCTCACATTTGAGTTATCTTTTTATTTCCTAAAAACAATCGCTCTTTTTTAAAAAACAATCTACAAAGAATATATACATGTTTCATATCACTGACCTATTGTTGATGTTTCTTGGCACCATATTGGAAGTCTGTGTGTTCATACGTCCATTGCTATGTCACAAGTCCTCAAAAACCTGTCTACTGGTACATTGTTCATCGTAAACTGAGCATGCTAATATATAAGCAGATAAGTATATGTACGTTATACGTCCAGGGATACAAAACATTTATATACATTAGCACAATTTATAGATCATCGTAACTCCTATTATTTTATCCATTATATTAAATATGATTAGCGAAGGTTTTACCAAAATTAGGATATCGGACCTACGACATATTGGCACCCACATTCGAGGACTGCCTGCACTGTTCTTGTCATCCAAAGAGGGCAAGTTGGAGGCGGTGAGGTACCTGGTGGAGAAGGGAGGTATGAGTGAGGAGGTACTGGGCAGTGCCCTTGTACAATCTGCATAGTGGTGACCTACCTCACCACACTAGACCCCACTATTCTCAATGTTAAGGATAGTGATGGTCGCACTCCACTACACCTGGCTACATGGTGGGATCACCTTGAGGTAGTGACCTAACTCACCACACTAGACCCCTCTCGTCTCAATGTTAAGACTAGTGATGGCCTCACTCCACTACACCTGGCTACATGGTGGGGTCACCTTGAGGTAGTGAAGCACCTCACCACACTAGACCCCTCTCGTCTCAATGTTAAGACTAGTGATGGCCTCACTCCACTACACCTGGCTACATGGTGGGGTCACCTTGAGGTAGTGAAGCACCTCACCACACTGGACACCACTAGTCTCAATGTTAAGACTAGTGATGGCCTCACTCCACTACACCTGGCTACATGGTGGGGTCACCTTGAGGTAGTGAAGCACCTCACCACACTAGACCCCTCTCGTCTCAATGTTAAGACTAGTGATGGCCTCACTCCACTACACCTGGCTACATGGTGGGGTCACCTTGAGGTAGTGAAGCACCTCACCACACTGGACACCACTAGTCTCAATGTTAAGACTAGTGATGGCCTCACTCCACTACACCTGGCTACATGGTGGGGTCACCTTGAGGTAGTGAAGCACCTCACCACACTAGACCCCTCTCGTCTCAATGTTAAGACTAGTGATGGCCTCACTCCACTACACCTGGCTACATGGTGGGGTCACCTTGAGGTAGTGAAGCACCTCACCACACTGGACATCACTAGTCTCAATGTTAAGACTAGTGATGGCCTCACTCCACTACACCTGGCTACATGGTGGGGTCACCTTGAGGTAGTGAAGCACCTCACCACACTGGACACCACTAGTCTCAATGTTAAGACTAGTGATGGCCTCACTCCACTACACCTGGCTACATGGTGGGGTCACCTTGAGGTAGTGAAGCACCTCACCACACTGGACACCACTAGTCTCAATGTTAAGACTAGTGATGGCCTCACTCCACTACACCTGGCTACATGGTGGGGTCACCTTGAGGTAGTGAAGCACCTCACCACACTAGACCCCTCTCGTCTCAATGTTAAGACTAGTGATGGCCTCACTCCACTACACCTGGCTACATGGTGGGGTCACCTTGAGGTAGTGAAGCACCTCACCACACTGGACATCACTAGTCTCAATGTTAAGACTAGTGATGGCCTCACTCCACTACACCTGGCTACATGGTGGGGTCACCTTGAGGTAGTGAAGCACCTCACCACACTGGACACCACTAGTCTCAATGTTAAGACTAGTGATGGCCTCACTCCACTACACCTGGCTACATGGTGGGGTCACCTTGAGGTAGTGAAGCACCTCACCACACTGGACATCACTAGTCTCAATGTTAAGACTAGTGATGGCCTCACTCCACTACACCTGGCTACATGGTGGGGTCACCTTGAGGTAGTGAAGCACCTCACCACACTGGACACCACTAGTCTCAAAGCTAAGGCTAGTTATGGTTATACTCCTCTGGCCCTTGCTAAAGAGTATGATCACCATGAGGTGGTACACTTCCTAGAGCAGTGCTCACCGAACAAGTAGTTTGCTTGGAACACATGGCAACAGTATTCTTGTGTCTTTCACTCTATCAGCAGTACAGTTGCCAGCTCCTGCTTGGGGGTGGGGTGGGTCTTGTTCTATGCTCTCTGGAGGATCAGTGCTACAACAGTGAGGGATCTTACCATAGAAAGGCTCAGGTAACAGTAACTGTGTTGTGTCTTCACCTGGAAGTGGGTGGTCATCTGTGCTAAGGTTCGTACCTATGTAAATAAATTATTGTAAGGTATTGAAATGAAAACCTACAACTAGTTTTCCAGTCTTTGACCGGGTCAGAGATGTAGTGATTGAACCATATATAGGCTATTATTACAATGGCGTCGTCTCTCCCAAGGTGATATATTAATGACTGATAAATGCTATGAAATGATCATGGAGAGTGTTGCTGGAATGAAAGATGATAGGAAAAACAGGAGTACCCGGAGGAAAACCTGTCCCACCTCTGCCTTGTTATTGTAAGGTATTAAAACTGTTAAATGTGAATTGTGTAGGCCCAGTCCCACCTTCCTTGTGATTAAATTAACAGCCCGCTACCTCCTTTGATCTTGAGGAGTGCGGACCATATGATGCCTTCTGATTCATTGGGATTTCATACAGCAGTAGCTGGTGTCAGCAGTGAGTTAGTATCGTCAGAGGGGAGGAAACAGTGTATTTTTTTCCATTGAAGTTGCCTGAAACTTGTGATTACAAAGAAATAGAGCACTTGTACACGCCCTGTTGTCTTATAATATAATTTGTTTCTTTATTTTCTGTTAACAAACCGAGGTACTTTTAGTGGTCTGTATATATTTGCCTCCCCCACTTCTAAATCACATTTGCCACTCCTAGCTATTAGAAGGATAAGACTGTATATAGTGTCCTTGAGAGAAGATGGATTAAAGACAATTGAAGTGAAATACGTACCTCGATCTCACATAGGTTAGTGGTCTTAAGATGAAACACAGGCAAAGAAAATTGAAAACAGTACTTCAGTTATTCATCACACAGAAGACACTCAAGCAATTCGGTGTTCCTTTTGTAATATGCGTGATTTGCCACCACTCCAATTCATTCAGAGTTTCAATAGTTAGCAGCAAAGGCGGTGGTATTCTTCCACAACCTGGGAGAAGTTCAGGAATACACAGAATCCAAACCCCATTGTGCAACAGCCCTAAGGGCCGTGGTCTACAAAGCGACCGGTGCTCAGCCAAAAACCTGCAGGTAATGATGTGTCGTGTCTTCTAGACTACTAACCGCCTCTGTCGTTGTTGTAGACTTTCTAGACCGGAGATGCTATAGCTCCTCGATTGTAATGAAGTAGGCTGTGTGGTCCTTGAACCAGCCCTCAGATCCAGGTAAAATTTCTGACCTGGCCGGTAATTGAACGCGGGGCCTCCGGGAAAAGGCCACTTGCTCTGACCCTACACCACGGGCCGGCTGAACTATATACATCTAGTCTAGATTATTCAGTACCTGAATTAAGGCCTCCGTAATTGTTGGAATTATTTTTTAAGCAGCGGTGAAATTGCAGATGGAAGCAAGTGGTTTTGTTACCAGTGCATGAGAAACAGTGATTCACTTGTCGCAGTGAATGAAATGTGGTTCTACTAGGGAATAAAATCAGCCCTCAAATTAAATACCATGTTGTGAGATTTATCACGTAATATTTATCAAAATAATTAATGACCTCAATAATCTTATCGCGATAGGAATACCCTTTGCAGTAAGTATTCGGCATGCATAGTTTGCGTTGCTGTAGACTCGTGTCTTCGCCCTGAATTCCTGCAATGGAGGTCAGCTGCGTGTACCCCATACCAGTCCTCCCGCCATTCCGAAATTTCTGTCAATACAGGGGAACGAACTCGTATCCCTGAAGACGGCAGCTGGTAGTGCTAACGGAGACAGACAGTTTAGTTTTAGTGAAAGAATTGATTCCAACATCGCACGGGGAGCTGACGGCAGTCGTACTGGCGTAAGTACAGACGCAAACGACCAACGTCATAACAGGCCGGTCGCCGCCAAAAACTGTACGAAACTCGGGTCGATCACTAGTTAAACTCCTAGACGTCTTCGATAGACAAAAGTGTTCTAGATATACGACTGCCACCCGCATTATGCGATTCAATATAAATGTTTTAACTCTACTTGCAACAAGTCATTTGCGAGCCTTCCCCCAAGAAATGGCTCATGTGATTCCTTGATGCATTTAGGAATAACCGAGGCATTGGAAAAAGAGTGTGCCACCTTCAGTCAGTCTCCACTGATCTGCATTCAGGACAGGCACCCAGGTGGCAGGTTCACAATTAGGTACTTGCCTAGAATTTTCTTAAATTTATCGGAGAAGTCCCTTGATAAACCATTCGAATCCCTAACTCCTCTTCCCCATAACGAATATTTGCTCAAATTTGTCCTCTTGACGTCGAACATTATCTTCATATTATGTGCAAGATCAGTTGAAAACAGAACTTGCTGATTGTTTTCCGTTCAGGATTTCCTTTACATGTCGCCACATGATCACCTCCAAATAATACTTGCATATTAATACCTTGGTCATGGCTATGGCACCTCCAATACTATGAGCAATCTGAACCAAAGTCGTCTTTGCGCGCTGGCCAGTCTACCATTCGTTTTACAATGCACCGGCACGAACAGGTCTTATGGTGACAATGTTGCAGGAATGGAAGTGAGACTTACCTTAAGTTTGTTACTGGGGAAACTAAAAAACCACGGAAAAAGTATTAAAGTATAAAATAAAACTAATTGGGCGCATTTACAGTGACCAGAAAAAGAGTATTAAAGTATAAAATAAAACTAACTGGGCGCATTTATAGTGACCCGAGAAAAATGATTACTCAATTCTCTACAATGTGATCAGTAAAATTACAGTTATCACAGAACGCGAGTCTTTGAATAATCACTGATATTGTTTTCACATGAAGATGGAATGATACCAGTGGCGGCTCGTGGATATCAGCAGTGGGGGCGCGCCTTACTTTCATAATTCCACAAATATCTCTAGTTCTTCAAACCATGTTATCAAGATACACACTTCGAACACTATACGGCGCAATGCATATGCAATTGTTTTGATTATGATGTTGATTATTATTATTATTATTATTAATATTATTATGATAATTATTTGGGGATATTAGGTCGTGTAATAATAAATAAATACCAGCTGACGCGTTTCAATCCTGCGACCAGGATCGTCTTCAGAGCAACAACAAAGCAAAATGGCTACGGTCTCTCCATAGTAGACAGACTCAAGATAGAGAGACCCTGTTAGAAATGTAGTTCATTCCAGGGCCTCCAGAGTCACGGAGAAATATGTTGACGAGTTAACTATGGAGGGTAGCCATGATCTACTCAGTATATAGCCGTCACCTTTGTTAAAATTATTCGGGCGTTTAGCAAATTCTATCGCCTCACGAATGATTCTGGGAATAAAATGTTTCTCTTTACAAATGACAGAAGTTGCATCAAAAATTATTTGATGGTCATTATGTATGGCATGTTCTGCCACAGCAGACTTCTCTGGCTGGCAAAGACGTAAGTGCCTGCGATGTTCTTTAACCCTTGTTGCTACTTTCCTACATGTTTGGCCAACATAAACCGATCCACAGGAGCAAGGAATCATATATATTCCAGCGCAGTTTAAACCAATAGGATCTTTGACAGATCGCAAACAATTGCCAATGGTGATATTAGGCTTAAAAATGGTCTTGATATTGTGCTTTCTGAGAATATTGCCAATCCTATCTGTGACAGATTGCACGTATGGCAAGAAGGCCAGACTCAAAGGACGAGGATCACGTGAAAATCTGCCTTTTGGCTTAGGATGTAGCACTTCGTCAATCTGTTTCCCTGAATAGCCATTGCTCAGAAATGTTCTGGATAGGAACTCAAGTTCACCGTTTAATTTATCCTCCTCACAAACTTCCCTTGCTCGGCTGATAAGAGTGTTAAGCATAGCACGCTTTTGGCAAGGATGGTGATGAGAGGACCCATGAAGGTATCTATTAGTATGCGTAGGTTTACGGTAAACCGAATGACCTAAAGTTCCATCTGATTCCTTAGAAACCAAAACATCGAAGAACGGCAAACATCCTCCACGTTCAGTCTCCATGGTAAATTTAATGTTTGGATGTATGCTGTTCAAGTGATCCAAAAATATAGATAATTCGTGTTCACCATGGGGCCAGATAACAAATGTGTCATCGACAATTCTCAACCAGATGGACGGCTTGAGCGTGCAAGATTGAAGACAACGCTCTTCAAAATCTTGCATATAGAAATTAGCGATGACTGGTGCCAATGGCGATCCCATGGCAACACCATCTATTTGTTTGTATATTGTACCATGAAAACTGCAATATGTGGTAGTGAGGACAAGGTGAAACAGATTAACAATGTCACCAGGAAAGATTTTATCCAACAGAGACAAGATGTCTATGATTGGAACCCTAGTGAACAGAGACACAACATCAAAACTGACTAGAATATCACCAGAGAAGTCTGCTGTGGCAGAACATGCCATACATAATGACCATCAAATAATTTTTGATGCAACTTCTGTCATTTGTAAAGAGAAACATTTTATTCCCAGAATCATTCGTGAGGCGATAGAATTTGCTAAACGCCCGAATAATTTTAACAAAGGTGACGGCTATATACTGAGTAGATCATGGCTACCCTCCATAGTTAACTCGTCAACATCTTTCTCCGTGACTCTGGAGGCCCTGGAATGAACTACATTTCTAACAGGGTCTCTCTATCTTGAGTCTGTCTACTATGGAGAGACCGTAGCCATTTTGCTTTGTTGTTGCTCTGAAGACGATCCTGGTCGCATGATTGAAACGCGTCAGCTGGTATTTATTTATTATTACACGACCTAATATCCCCAAATAATTATCATAATGTCATTTAGTGGTCGTGAAAGTCTACGTATTAAGATTATTATTATTATTATTATTATTATTATTATTATTATTATTATTATTATTATTATTATTATTATTATTATTATTATTATTATCTGCCTGTTCTTGTCCACTATCGAATAATGTTTACGAATAGTTTCACTGTAGTGATCACTTACACAAGACACGACATTGACTTTACCAAGCATTTCAAAGTCCATGGTACTATTGATATCACCCCTGTGGTGATCCATTTATCTCCTTTCCAAGAACGGGAGAATAGCAGGCAAGGAAAGCAGTAAAAGGTTTCTGAGATATCACTTCCACATATCCGCGGGTTCTTGTTATATAGTTTTTTTTTTTTTTTTTTTGCTAGTTGTTTTACGTCGCACCGACACAGATAGGTCTTACGGCAACGATGGGACAGGAAAGGGCAAGGAGTGGGAAGGAAGCGTCCGTGGCCTTAATTACGGTACAAGTTCTTCAAACCATGTTATCAAAATACACACTTCGAACACTATACGGCGCAATGCATATGCAATTGTTTTGATTATAATGTTGATTATTATTATTATTATTATTATTATTATTATTATTATTATTATTATTATTATTATTATTATCTGCCTGTTAATTACCTGCCTGGTGTGAAAATGGGAAACCACGGAAGACCATTTTCAGGGCTGCCGACAGTGGGGTTCGAACCTACTATCTCCCGAATACTGGATACTGGCCGCACTTAAGCGACTGCAGCTATCGAGCTCGGTTTGTTATATAGTCACGAGAATTAATTTGTCTGTGGAAAGCCCTATTTTCAGCGTCATTTTTCTTGGTCTCCGATTTTTTCAACAAGAAGTCTACCACACTCCTTCAGTTCGACTTTCTACTCGATAGAAAGACAAGAAAACGTTAGTTCTTTAATATGTTCGACGGTAATCATACTGTACGAAGTGCAAACATAACATTACGCCTACATATATATCACAACCTTCCTTTTCACAGTCACCTCACGAGATCATTCATCAACACAAAGCTAAACATCGCGCTCTCCAGTGAGTATGGCCAACATGAGTCAAGTGCGAGGAGACTAGTTACGCTCCTTACTCGTTTCGTTAGTTAATAGTCCTAAAAATTACAAGACTATTTTAAACATATACCGACACATTTAACTCACGTAAGTGCCTGAGTAAAGTAGTTCCTATTTTTAGGAGAGAAATGGCACAAACTGACCCCTGTTAAATAGAAATAAAATCACCAATGTTTCGGGTAGGTTGGCTACAACGATAGGCCGCGGCAGAAACGCGCCGGAATCTCCGCTAGAACAGCACATCTCCACTCTGGCTCTGATTGGCTCCCTCAAGGCCAGTCGAGCGAGGCTCGGAGTATTTGGTCCGCTATGAGAGAGCGCCCTCCTGCGCAGGGCCAGCAGCGTATCGGGCCGCAGTACAGTACAACTCGCGCCCTTGATTAGAATCTTATAGTAAAATATAAAATATTTCCCTTGTTAACATTTAAGATTAAAATTCCCGAATTTAATGGAACCCCGTGGGGGGCGCGCGCCTTAGCGCCTTCCAAACGAGCCGCCACTGAATGATACCAAAGTTTGCAAGGGAAATACATTATTCCATTTCATGCATACAGACATTAAGTGGCTATCATCGCTAGCTGAGACTAAACAAACATTCCAAATGATAGCTCCCGAGCAAAATTAGAATGTCACTTTCGAGTTTTCAGGATAACTTACTCAGATAGGGGAATGGAAATACCTTAACCCGTTCACCGTCACGTGTCCATTCTCGACGACGTGGGGGCGTTATTCCCTGCCTCCAGTATGGGGCGACTATAAGGGAGACCAGTGACTGTCAACTTGCGAGTCTGCGTTAGCGACCACGGTTCCGCTAGCTGAGTCTGGCTCATCCACGGTTTGAAACTCCTCCCATTCTTTTGTCGATAAATTCACTTCGCTCCACTTTCCCTCTGATTAGTGTTAATACAGGATGGTTGCCCAGTTGTACTTCCTCATAAAACAATAATCACTACCACCACGCGATTACCTAAATCTCAACAAACCGCGAGTAAATGAACGAGTGCTGGGGCTCTAAAGCTCTCGATGTGATGAATATCGATTACTTCAATGTAACGTTTACACTTTTATTTTCAGAAGTAAATTACGAGTAGAAGTTACTAAAACATTCTGATCGTTACAAGTAATTCAATTACTTCCGTATTCCGCAAGCAATTCATCAATTTAATACTCGTGCTCCTTTCAAAGACTGGCTTTGCAGCACGCAGGTGAAATGGCCCATCGTATCTCCTGCGTGGTGTAGGAAGATGAGTGATATATCACAGAACTCGAGTTTGGGTATCTTAAAAGACACCAGTGCTGTCCATTGCAGTTATAAGTAAACAAACGATATTGAATATTAAGAAACCACGGAGCAATGAAGACATGTCCAGAGAAAACAAGGGATTCACTGTGCGTCAGAAGAGACCAAGACTTGACCAAGAGGTATCAGTCAGGGAGTCTGTCATGAGTTTTGCCTTTGGTTGCCTGTAGTAATCTGCCAGTGATCCCCGGATCCTCTCTTCCTCTCGTTCAGTTACTTGACTGATACAGAAACTCTGCTATTCACAGCCCACCCACTGCCTATGACTGATCAACGAAATGCCTTCCCTCCATCTCCCTTGCTCATGGATTGGTGTACGTTAGAGAACCTCGTATCAAGTTCATGATCCGAGCGAGTGTTTCCATTAATCATTTATAGGAAGGGGAGTTAGGGATTGGAATAACTTACCAAGGGAGACGTTCAATAAATTTCGAATTTCTTTGAAATCATTTATGAAAAGGCTAAGAAAACAACAGATGAGGAATCTGCCACCTGGGCGACTGCCCTAAGTGCAGATCAGTATTGATTGATTGATTGATTGATTGATTGATTGATTGATTGATTGATTGATTGATTGATTGATTGATTGATTGATTGCATTCGAGTAATATAACACGAAAATAAACTATGTGGACCATTACGGGAGTTACAAGTGGTTAAAACAAGCAATTGCCGTACCTGCTCAATGTCCGCTGTGCTATGAATATCTTCTTTTCATTGTGATGTATGACTGCTGCTTTCAAGAGATGGGTGCCTCGTGCATTAAAAATGTACCAGAACTTGCAGTTTCTTCAACGTTTGTTAGATGAACACATCTGGAGATCCTCTCTCGGTAAAAACAGATCTACACACTTTTCTTGTGTACTTTGTTAGCACTGGTACCGTAATGTGAGTTATTTTAAGAAGTACAGTCATACCCGCGGTGTGGAACAGTTTACTACCATCGCCTTCCTTATGACCACTCTGAGGATATTTAAAATATATGTTTGTTCTTGTAACGGCCAAACGTGCAGAGTAAAATTTAAATTCCGCTCATTGTCAAATTACGACGAATGAAATGTATTTTTAGGGTCCTTAAACACCTATGTTGCCCGTTAGCTACGCCTGTTCAAGCGCCTAATACTTGAAGATTTCTAGTTGGTCGGCCGAGAGAGGTAGAAATATCCTGAAGTTACACCCGGCAGTTACCTGTCGTTACAGAATTGAGACTCACACATAGGCCTACAAATACCCTGAAACCTCTATTTAGTGAGGGCTGCTCAGCCGAGGTGGTAAACACGCCCTCAGGTCACTCGGAAGGGCGTGGGTTCGATTCTCGTCCAGGAAGTCGAGAAATTTGGTAAACGAAACGGCACATGGGCCAGAAGTTCACACAGACTCCTCAAAAAATGAGTAGGATGTTAATTCCTGGGCCCAAAGGCAGCCGGGCGTACCTCACGCAGAGCGCTCCTCCATAGACCTTCATGGCTCTCAGGTGAGGACTTAATACAACATCCGCCTCCATAGTTGAGTGGTTGCCGGCGAGGACGTCAGTTGAGAGAAACCTGTGTTCTATTCCTAGCCGGGGCGGGATTTTAACAGATTCTGGTTAATTCCTTGGATTGAGGGCTCAATACTCACAACGCATACGGTGGATACCCGGCAGTAAAACAGTTTTTAATACATTCGCGATCCACCAAGAAGAAGTAGCAGTAATTACAGTGACTATTTTAGCAAATAGATTCTCGTCCCATTTTAGCTATTGTATTAAATCTTCCATCTCTGCAGAAAATATTTCGATTTCTTCATAAACTGCCAAACTAGTTGGCACATTGTCCTGCACTATTGTGGTGTATATCTTAACCATAGTAGCTAACCCGCTGCCCTATTCACTGCATTCTCCTGTTTGATTTTGTGTCAATAATTCTGTAGTTGCCTGTCCAAAAATCCAGGTTTTCCTGCCAACGTACTTAACTTATACCAACTATATCTAACTTTAGTCCGTCAAATTTTCTCTTCAGATTCTTTAGCTTATCACAATGATTCATCTCTTAATATTCCACGCTCAACCCGAAGAATGTCAGTATTAATCTTCCTGATGATTGCCCCCTCTCGTGTAGTCCCCTAACGCAGATTCGAATGGGGGACTATTTTACCTTCGGAAGAAAGCCATCATTCATACAGAGAAGTATGCATTTTCTCGGCCATTACTTTCGACTTTAGTTTCCTGTTGCTTTCATCCATGTAGGAGTATCAACATAGCTAAGGCATGTTAAAAAGCTACGTCAGACTCCCGTCCTTGCAACTTGCGAAAGGCTGGTACCCTCTTTTCGATCCACTATTCTTTAGTCTGGTTTCTTGACAGACACCCATCCAATTTGGTTGCGCCTACGTCTCGGCTATCTGCTTCATTGGGACGCGCAAGGTCACGTGGTTCACAGGGGAGGATGATGATGGTAGAGTCTGAAAATCACGGCAAGTAGACAATTCTACCAACATGACGGGCTGAGTGGGTTCTAGTGGTGGAGGGCAGCATTAATCAGACAGAAAAGTCCGTCATGTATAAAAATAAAGGTATCGGCAAAAGAACGGGAAGCCTAATACTGTCGGGGTCGGAAAAGAACGAGAGTTACCCAAGGGAGGTCGGACACGGTAGCTTGGTACAAGTAAGTGGAAATAACGCCAGGATTAATCTGAGGGTTCCCTCGTCGCCAACACAACCTCGCCCCCGGGGGCCCTTTTAGTCGCTTCTTACAAATCCTGTTTAACTATTACTACTTTGCTGGAGACTAACAAACTAAGAATGCAGAGGAAGTCCCGATAGTTGCCGAAGCGTGGGTGACTGCCTGGTCTTCCGCTGCGGATGGGGATGGTACCTCCTGCCTCTTGCAGAAGGCCACTGAAAGGGGAACCTCGGGGGTCTCTCAACATGGAAGCATGGGTTGGTGTTCACAGGTCCTCTAGCTGAGTCTGACTGTAGACTCCTCTTTCTCATCTATCGCATCTGAGCTCCGTTGGTCTATGTTTCCTTTCTTTAGCCGATACCGTCACGGAGCGGAGAGAATAGGAGAGGTTGAACTTCCAACCCGCATCACGTCACTTGACACCAGAGTATTCTTATTCCAGCGGCAGTGTTCACTATTACGTGTTTCTGTGGCGGGAGTTACGTACTTGTAGCTAGATGAAGAAAGGTAATTAAACGCAATCCCCGAGCAACCTCTGAAATGATGTCTGAGGTTAAAGCTCCGAGCTCCAGTCGCCTCCAATTCACCAGTTGTTATGTTGCCGAGGTGCATCGGAAAGGACGTGGGTTCGATTTCCAGTCAGGTAGGGGTTAATTTTCCTGGCCTAGCCTACGGCCACACGCGCGTGTTTTCACGTGGAGTTTCTGCGTGTATGGATCACAGGAAGTTGGACGAGTCCGGCCAGTCACAGCGAGATATCCCGCGGCGTCTTCAAGGTTACCTGCAGGAGAATGTGCCCGGGTCCATTCCTTGGCTGGTTTCAACGCTAGCGTTTGAGCATTTTCTCGCTCTAGTATTAGACAAGACATCTCTAGCGACCTGTGCGTTATCTTTACAGCTCTTAATTGTTTTAAAACAGGGTCGGCGTGGCCTAAAAGTGGCCACGGCTGGTCCGTGGTCCGACAGCTCTACACTCCGACCGACCAACCGAGCAGGGGAGGGCTAGCCACGGCTCTACGGGAGACGGAGACAGGATGGTCCCCGGCGTCGGCTGTCCTGAGAATGGTTTTCCGTGGTTTTCCATTCCTCTGCACTAAGGGGAATGCCGGGACAGTTCCTGGTGTAGGCCGCGGCCGCCAACCTCCTCACCATCTCTAAACATCTCCGGACCTAAGAGACGGCGTTATCGTGTAGGAGGCCCGCCGACCCTTTCAGGGAGTAGCAGTCTACATCACTTTCCTAGTGCTATTAGGAATATAGTATATTTTTAGACAGTGGTACGACAATTTTGGAGGATCAAAACTACTCATGGCCTGTCCAGTTCGATGTCACTAACTCAGTACGTTCTTATTTAATGTTCATAATTACTACACACTCAGGTCCTAGTGCTAGTACTGTTCCCTGCAACACGCAGTACACGGCAGAGGATGGCCACCTTCGTCGGAGGATCTGCCTTACAAGACACCTTATACTCCTCCATGAGCCTTCATATCTTCCATGTATTATTATTATCATTATCTACACCGCACGGTATATTATATTTTACGCTATGTGTATTATCAGTCGCCGAATAAGCGAGAAATTTCCCTCCTAACAGGCGAGTTACGAGTCCTGCAGTTCAATGACACTACGTACAAACTGCACTGAAGATCTCCGGAATTATCGCTCCACGCTAAAAATGTACACAACATAAACGATTCCTATAGCTTTTGTTAGCGACAGTTTTTCGATAGAATTAAATAACTGAGAATTTGTTGAAGAAACGTAAAAATATCGAACATGTGTGTTATAATCGTGAATAGAACATAAAGTGCACTTCAACAGCCTGCATAGCCTGTGCTTGAGTTACGGATTGGAAATACTTTATAAACCAGTAGCGTGCATTGTAGGTATGCAGGCTAAGCCGGGCTTACCCGTTGGACCTGAGAAGCAAAGTAAACAGTAATGCAACTGTAAAGTGCAACAATTAGTTTTATCTTGTCAGTTGGGAATACTATTTTTTTTAATGAAAGCAGTTGCTGCAGCAAGTGTATTCTGCAGTATGCAGTACACATATTCTACAGTACGAATTTCTGCATTCGCGAGGTTACGCGACACACCTACCGCTTGGCTCGCCCAGAGTTGAGCTCAAGGTGACGCATGCGTAGTAATCGTGCCAGTAAGTGAGCTTGGTAAGCCGACAACTCAACGCTGCCCGGCTTGATCGCATGGTGTAGCAGTGTGAAGCAACTTTGTGCGGGTTTATGATACGTTTATTTATTGTGATTTGGCTTATTGCTGAAACAGCTCTTGCGAGTGATAACTGACAGCAGTGAAGAACATTTTAACAGTACGAATATCCAGTTCATTTTACAATGAAAATTAGCCTTTTCTTAAATGTAACGGTGTGAGAAAAACTTGTCTACTAGTAGGTACCAGCGTTGTTATGGACCATGTGGCGTGTTGGTAGGGGCGTACGTTCTAATGATTTTCATAATAATAACATGCAACGTGGGTAGTGCTGTGTCGTGAGTGCGTAATTGTGTATTTACGTACTGTAGAAGTATTTAGTGAAATATACGGCAATTTCTTATTAGTTTCAACTATCGTAATATTTGCGATAGCTGACTCTATTTGTGTGATTGAAGAACTGTTCGACAAACCGTTTCGTTTCAGGAGCTTATGTAAGAAACTAGAAATTGTTCAATCTGGAAAACCTTCTCCAGATATGCCCAACCTTAAAGGGACGCATAGAAATAAAAGTCAAGAGTACGTTCGTCATTTCCAAACTTCACAGTACATTAAAACAGAATGGATTGCTGGAAGTTCCAAATTTAATAAACTGGTTTGCTGGCCATGCTTACTCTTTAGAAGAGACCGAACTGTTTGGTCTCACACTGGTTATGATAATCTGAGTAACTTGCACAATGCCATTCAAAAGCATGAGAAATCGCAGTCACACATTTCTGCACTAATACGGCTCAGAACGTTTGGAAAATCTAGAATTGATATTCAGCTTGATGCTCAATTCCTTGCAAGCACTGTACAATATAATGAGACCGTTCGGAAAAACAGAGCGGTGATCAAGCGATTGATTGATGTTGTGTGTTTTTTTAGCTACTCACGAATTACCATTCCGAGGACATTCTGAGGGTGAAGGTTCTTTGAACAGGGGTGCTTACTTGGGTGCATTGAACTTACTCGCCACTTACGATGCGACGTTAAATACACATCTAGAAACATCGACCGTGTTTCGCGGAACTTCAAACAGGATACAAAATGACTTAATAAGGGCAGTCAGTGATGTAGTTTTGGGAAAAAAGTCAGAAATAAAACACGCTACTTTTGTTGCCCTTCTTCTTGACGAGACTTCAGACATTATGAATTTGTCTCAACTATCAACTACTCTGAGATACGTTGATTCTGAAGGTCGTAAAGTTCACGAAAGGTTCTTTTTTTTTTTTACTGATGTTAGCGCAGATCGAACAGCCAGTCGTTAGCTTGAACATGTGTAAAACATCGTTACTGGGTTTGACTTAAACTACAGGTTGGTTGCACAAACGTTCGACGGAGCAGCTGTGATGGCCGGCCACACAAGTGGACTAAGAACCAAAATACAAGAAAAGAACTCTTTCCGAAGGCCATATTTATCAATCCATTGTTTCAGTCACAAGCTTAATCTGATTTTGTCACAGTCAGTTTCCTGTATCAAGGAAAGTAGAATATTTTTTCAAACCTTAACTGGATTAGGATCATTTTTTCACAAGTCCTCTAAACGATCTCATGGACTGAAAGAATTTACCGCAAAAAGGATGCCTAGAAATGCTCCAACACTGTGGAATTTTTCATCTCGTCTTGTTTACACAGTGAAAGAACATCGCACTTCATCCCTTGAATTCTTTCGGAATGTTTTAGATGAAAGCTCAAACTGGGACAGTGAAACAGTAGTAGCGGCACAAGGTTTGATGATATTTCTAACCAGCACTGAAACTTCCTTTTTTTACTGATTTTTAACAACATTTTTACCTTCACTGATATCCTTTTCAATATCCTTCAGTCCAAGCATTTAGACGTCCTATATTGCTCCCAGGAAGTTCAGGAAATCAAAAGAGAGATACAAAACCTCAGGAATAAGTGCGACGTAATTTGGGCCGAGACTCTGGTCTATCATGTTGTCGAAGACTCTCTACCAACTAAACGACAATGTCGGGAAGAATATACAATAATATCAAGGAAATGCCTTTACCACTCTATTTTTGACAACATTATTGTACAATTAAACGAAAAATTTGGGTCATTAAACCAATTACAGTTTACTTCCTTGTTGGATCCTCTGAAGTATGAAGCGTGCAAAGCTACTTTTCCTAATTCCGCTTTTGAAAATCTTAAACTGTCCTATAAAGACTTGTTTGATTTTATCCGATTGAAGAATGAACTTACCGTGCTGTATTCGTTTGATGAATGTTATGGTCAACACCCTCATCAGTTAGAGTGTTCTCTGAAAAGCAAACGATTAGATACAGCCCTGCCTTTAGTGTATAAATTGGGTGTACTTGTTGTAACTGTTCCAAGCACAGCAGCGTCAGTTGAAAGATCATTTTCAGCTCTCAAGAGGATTAGGACTTTTCAGAGGTCAACACAGAGTCAAGAGCGGCTATCAGTCTTGGCAGTTCTGTCCATAGAAAAGGAAGTTCTGCACCAACTGAAAAGCACAGACACATTTTACGATGTCATCACAACATTCACAAAACAAGAAAGATGACTAGATTTCACCTTCAAGTAGACTCAAAGAAACCAAAAATCTTGTGGAGTTTTGTTAGTAGTAGACCATACAGTGGACAATAGAAGAACTTCGCACAAAAACGTAGCAAATAAGTTACTATCATTTTTGATAGGCCTATGTGTACAATGTAATATGCATGATACTGTTGCAATAGTGTCAGAGGTATTTTAAGTTGGCTTCTATGCTGAAGGGTGAAAAGTGTAACAGGAAAGAGAGTTTTCTGATACATGCATAAGAGATCAAAGAGTTTTTAACTGAATAGTGACGGGGATACATGAAATAGACGTGATTTCTACTAATCTATGCACTTTCTTGTAGGAAACTGATTAAAATAACAATTTTTAGACAAAAACGCAACAATGACACGTTTGTCTTCCTTTTTTTACGGATTTTGCACTGTCATTGGGAATAAATAAACTATTTCTATACATCTCAATAAGTTAATTGCAGCTTTAAAAATATATCGATTTTTAAAATCTGTAGATGTGATGTCGCTAGTTATTTTGTGTTTCCTGAAAAGCCAAGGATTTGACATGATACAGTACGCTCTGGTTAGAAGTCGTTCAATTTTCATGAGATTACACATATGTAAGTCTATATGGTTACAGCTTGGTTATATTCCTTTGTATAATGATGTACGTTAAATTATACTTCCTACGTCCGGTAATTAGAACGTCCTACCTTGGACAGCATACCCACTTTTCAAAACCACCGCACGCCACTGCTGCCCTCTGACTTCGAGAAACATGTGATGGTAGTGTCCCGCAATAATCCATCCTAGTTCTGTGTCTTGAGGAATAGGATAATCTGGTGATCGAGTTCTGGGACCAAGTTTCAATAATGAAAAGAACTGTTCTGTACCCATTAACAACTCAATGTCACTTGGCGGGAAGAGCTTGCGGTCAGTGAGCAAGTTCCAATGTTTATGCTGAATGTAGAGCTAACACTCTACCCCACCAAGTGCCAAAGTTATGAATAGTGCAAGCCTTTACCTTTCACCATTCCAATGGCCCCCATTACTTGTACGGAGATGACTTTGTTTTTTCCTTTTTAAATACAAATACTCATGTTTATTATGTTTGTTTATTCACACTCCCTGCTCTGTAGGTAATTCAGTGTCCATGGAATGGCTCTTGATGTTGTAAATTACCGTTCATTTATTTTGTATTGCATACTTTTGTTGTTATTATTGTTATTAATATTACATACGGTATCTCTTAAAATGTAAATAAACTAATATTTAATATAGTAGATTATGCTTATATCTTTGGATTCATTTATTTTATTGCATATTGTTATCGCTATGGCAACATGGCGTCTTTATGATGTAGACACAGTTGAAAAGTATTTCTTCCCAAATAGATTTGTTATACACCCCGTGTGGGTGAGGGACGAAGATGAAGAATACACCCACGATGTACTCTGTCTGTTATAGGAGGCGACTATAAGGGGCGACCAATGGATGATAGTGTTAGAGCCATGAATATAATTGTGATTAGTAGCATCATGCGGGGAACTCAATGGGTCACCTTTACTTGCGAGTGGTACCACTATGTTAGGTACACAATAGGTTGGTGATTAGTAGCAACATAAGGTGAGTCTGGATGGGTTTTCCAGTACCCGTGATTGGTACCATTGTGCGAAACACCACGGGTCTGGGCGTTGTCTGCGATTAGCATCACTATATCAGCGACGCCGTGGGTCTGCGTTGCCTGTAATCAGTACCCACTATATGAAGAAGACCAAGGGAATACTGGAACCCGTGATTAGTACACCTAGGTGAGGAACACCATGGGTCTGCGTTGCCTGTAATTAGTACCCACTATATGAAGAACACCAAGGGAATACTGGAACCCGTGATTAGTACACCTAGGTGATGAACACTATGGGTTTGCGTTGCCTATAAGTAGCGTCATAATGTTAGAAACACCATTGGTCTCCGTTACCTGTGCGAAGTAAAATACTTTTGAGTCATACCATAATGTGTGGAATACTATGAGTCTACACTATTTTTTATTAGTACAGCAACATGACAAGTACTATGATTTTACTTTACTAGTGATACGTGTCATTATGACGGGCCATTGACCAGCATTTTGGACCCCTTTAGACAACAAGCATCCTCGATTCAGGATTATGCTTTAGAAGCAGTCCCTTGGTCAGTAATACTATCGTTTATGATAGTTTCTCTGTCGGATCCACCGATTGTTTTAAATTCATATCCACCCATTTATTCTTCATCATCACGTTTTTATTCTGCTCTGTGGACGATTTTGAATTTTTAAATTGTCATTCTATTTCGTCTCATTTCATACTATTAGGGACTGATGACCTAGATGTTAGGCCCCTTCAAGCAAAAAGCACCACCACCATCATCACTAGGTTAATTATACCCGCACCAATTAGACTACAGACTAGGGAAATGCCTTTTATTGCAGTACATAACGTTCTTACTTATTTGTATAATAAAAAGATCTGAAGATCCATATACAGTTATAACTGGTATAAATCGAAACTGTGTAATTTGGGAGAGAGTAAGCCCATGTGGTATTGCGCGTCACAAGAAACTGAGTGAATTGGCTGTGCAGTTCGATTACACTGCTGTGAGCTTGCTTTCAGGAGGTGGTGGATTCCAACCCCTCAGTCGGTAGATCTGAAGTTATATTTGTTTTTTCCTTGGTTCCCTCGTTTTCACTTTAGGCTAATTCTGTGGCTGTACCTTTATTAATGCAAAGACCGCTTCCTTACATTTTAGTATTAGCCCTCTTTCCTATCCCATTCTTGCCTTAAAACCTGTCCTCTATCAGTGTGACTTAGGCCAATATATTTAAAAAATCTGGTAATTTTGTTTGACTCGTTAGTGCCCCTGGAGAATTCGTGGGCTTCCCTAATATGGTAAGCTTGAGATACACCAAATTGTAAGGTCAAAATAGGTTTAAAATGACCCTCTTGTCCCCTACTGCTTATTGAAGACAGAAGAAGAATAAAACAACATCCAAGCCAAAGGAAGGATGTATAGGTCCTACGTGGTAAGTCCTTGAACTTATGGAAATTGCAATAAAATATACAATCTAGATCTCTCTCGCTCCCCCCTCCCGTTGACGATACGGTTATACTAATGCCTAAATCAAAATGAATGCAGGAATTATTTACATTTAATTTAAGCTGATGAAGGAGGGAACGTATGACTAGCTCGGGTTGGCGGGTTCGAGTCCGGCAGTATTTGAGGGTGTTCAAATACGCCAGTCTCATGTCTGCAGACATACCGGTACGTAAAAGAATTCTTGTGGGACGAAATTCTGGCTCCTCGTCCTTTATAAAAACCATAGATTTAGTTAGTAGAAATACACTGACTGACAGTGACAATGCAACACCAAGGAGGAGTGGTTCGAAAGGGATGAAAGTTGGGGAAAAAACAGTGACGGCACGGAAGAATAATTGATGTTTATTTCAAACCGATATGCAGGTTACACAATGCGCACGGCATCGACTCAGTAGGATGTAGGACCACCGCGAGCGGCGATGCACGCAGAAACACGTCGAGGTACAGAGTCAATAAGAGTGCGGATGGTGTCCTGAGGGATGGTTCTCCATTCTCTGTCAACCATTTGCCACAGTTGGTCGTCCGTACGAGGCTGGGGCAGAGTTTGCAAACGGCGTCCAATGAGATCCCACACGTGTTCGATTGGTGAGAGATCCAGAGAGTACGCTGGCCACGGAAGCATCTGTACACCTCGTAGAGCCTGTTGGGAGATGCGAGCAGTGTGTGGGCGGGCATTATCCTGCTGAAACAGAGCATTGGGCAGCCCCTGAAGGTACGGGAGTGCCACCGGCCGCAGCACATGCTGCACGTAGCGGTGGGCATTTAACATGCCTTGAATACGTACTAGAGGTGACGTGGAATCATACGCAATAGCGCCCCAAACCATGATGCCGCGTTGTCTAGCGGTAGGGCGCTCCACAGTTACTGCCGGATTTGACCTCTCTCCACGCCGACGCCACACTCGTCTGCGGTGACTATCACTGACAGAACAGAAGCGTGACTCATCGGAGAACACGACGTTCCGCCATTCCCTCATCCAAGTCGTTCTAGCCCGGCACCATGCCAGGCGTGCACATCTATGCTGTGGAGTCAATGGTAGTCTTCTGAGCGGACGCCGGGAGTGCAGGCCTCCTTCAACCAATCGACGGGAAATTGTTCTGGTCGATATTGGAACAGCCAGGGTGTCTTGCACATGCTGAAGAATGGCGGTTGACGTGGCGTGCGGGGCTGACACTGCTTGGCGGCGGATGCGCCGATCCTCGCGTGCTGACGTCACTCGGGCTGCGCCTGGACCACTCGCACGCGCCACATGTCCCTGCGCCAACCATCTTCGCCACAGGTGCTGCACCGTGGACACATCCCTATGGGTATCGGCTGCGATTTGACGAAGCGACCAACCTGCCCTTCTCAGCCCGATCACCATACCCCTCGTAAAGTCGTCTGTCTGCTGGAAATACCTCCGTTGACGGCGGCCTGGCATTCTTAGCTATACATGTGTCCTGTGGCACACGACAACACGTTCTACAATGACTGTCGGCTGAGAAATCACGGTACGAAGTGGGCCATTCGCCAACGCCGTGTCCCATTTATCGTTCGCTACGTGCGCAGCACAGCGGCGCATTTCACATCATGAGCATACCTCAGTGACGTCAGTCTACCCTGCAATTGGCATAAAGTTCTGACCACTCCTTCTTGGTGTTGCATTTGCTCTGTCAGTCAGTGTATTAACATTATTATTCTCATTTCAGAAATGAGCTTAAAAGCTGACCTAATTTCCGTTCACATAGATTAGCACATTAGTCCTCCTCTATGTTTCCTGGATAAGCTCTAAGATATAACCGACCTGTAAACTGAAAAATATGACGAATAATCTCTCTTTCAGGTTATTGATGAGAGAAAGAAACTGAGAAAATCGAAAAGAAAGCAGCTTGATCTGTTCTGGGTGATATGTGACAAAAGAATAGCGTTACAAAAATGTTGCAAAGTTTGGGCTCGGAAGAATTGGAATAAAGGAGACGAGCTGCTCGACTAAGTGGTATGTTCCGAGCTGTCAGTGGAGAGATAGCGTGGAATGACATCAGTATACGAATAAGTTTGAGTGGTGTCTTTAAAAGTAGGAAAGATTAAAATACGAAGATAAGGCTGAAATTCAAGAGGAAAAATTGGGGCAAATGTTCATTCATAGGATGTGGAGTTAGGGATTGGAATAACTTACCAAGGGAAACGTTCGATAAATTTCCAATTTCTTAATAATCATTTGAGAAAAGTCTAGGAGAACAACAGATAGGGAATTTGCCACCTGGCCGACTGTTGTAAATGCATATCAGTATTGATTGATTGATTGGTTTAATGTTTGATTGATTGATTGATTGATTGATTGATTGATTGATTCATTGATTGATTGACGCTCGTACAAAGGAAAGTAAAGGCACTAAGTAATTTCTGGAACTTTCGAAAATCACACTGCAAAGACTTCACGCAGAATCCCAAGGAATGTAATGCTATTCTTCAGAAGATGCTCAGCAAGCGGTTAGCTACAGAAGTAGTAGTAGCTGGTCAAGTTTCTAAGTAATGATGCGTATATTTTATATTATTACAAAAGTTTTATAGTATGTACTTATTTGTATTAGACAATAATTTTATAGTTAATGTCGTTGAAAACACCTATTTGCAAAGCAATCCACAAAAAAAAAAAAAAAATATATATATATATACACTTACATTGTGACCAAGAGCTGAGATACACTGGCTAACGTGCGGCAGACAGCCGCCGATCTGACACACTGGGCGTCTCCTTGGAAACCGTGCCGCCTAATGGGGAAGGCTGTAACTTAGGAATACTGGCTCCTCCCATTACACTGTGATGCGCCGAGACGAAACGGCGAGTTGGTTTCACATTTTGCTGCCAACAGCCGCATACGCTAGCCGATGAAGGATGGGCGATATCAATGCGAGAGTTGGAAACAGAACTGAAGTATTCGAAAGGGTAATTGGTAAATGTGGGGAATACATGGAAGCTAATGGGAACGGGAAACGTTTGTTGGACTTCTATGCTAGTTTGTGTTTAGCTGTTACGAATATATTCTTCAAGCATAAGGCTATTCAGATGGGGAGCTAAGGGTAACAGATCCACAAAATATACTATATATTAACCGATTTTAAATTCTAGAAATCTGGTAGGAATGTGTCAGTTTTACGGGGATTTTTCGGTGATACAGACCACTATCCGATCTGTAGTGAGCTGAGTATCTCTAAGCCTAGGATACAGAAAATGAAATCTATCTGCAAACGAACAAGAGTAGAAAATCTCCAGGACGAGGAGATTAGACAGAAGTACATGGATATGATTAGTGAGAAGCTTCGAATAGTGGACAGTAAGCAGGTTCAGGATATAGAAAGAATAGGTGGCATACAGGGATGCTGTAGCAGGAACAGTAAGGGAATGCCTAGGAACGCGTATGTGTAAAGGTGGGGAAAAGCGAACATCTTGGTGGATTGATGAAGTGACGGTAGCTTGTAAACGTAAAAAAAAAGGCTTATCAGAAATGGCTCCATACAAGGGCTGATGCAGACAGGGAATTGCACGTACTTGAATGAAACAGAGCGAAACAAATATTTGTTGAATCCAAAAAGAAACCGTGGGAGGAATTTGGTAATAACCTGGAAAGACTATGTCAAGCAGCAGCGAAACCTTTCCGGACAGTAATAAAGAATCTTAGGAAGTAAAGGAAAAAGGAAATGAGCAGTGTTTTGGGTAATTCAGGTGAACTCATAATAGATCCCAGGGAATCACTGGAGAGGTGGAGGGAATATTTTGAACATCTTCTCAATGTAAAGGGAAATCTTTCTGGTGATGTCGCGAACAACCTAACTAATGGGCAGGAAGAAAGTGATGTTGGTGAAATTACGCTTGATGAAGTGGAAAGGATGGTAAATAAACTCCATTGTCATAAAGCAGCAGGAATAGATGAAATTAGACCCAAAATGGTGAAGTATACTGGGAAGGCAGGAATGAAATGGCTTTATAGAGTAGTAGGATTAGAATGGAGTGTTGGTCAGGTACCTTAAGATTGGACAAAAGCAGTAATTGCACCTATCTATAAGCAATGGAACAGGAAGGATTCCAAAAACTATCGAGGTATCTCATTGATTACGCAGGGAACGGATTTATATGTAAATGCATATCTCTTCAGGAAGATAAAATTAATTATATTTTTCATTATCTTTACGAATCATGACGCGTGGAGATGAAAAATGGAGTTTTTATTTTCCATATTTTTCCATATTTTTGAGTTTAGTACATATGTTCTATATTCTTCGTCATTAAAATCAATATAGTCCATGTTTCGGTAAAAAAGTATTAAATTATATTAAATTAGCAGTCATCTCAATAATGAAGAAATAAATTAAAAATCAATATTCGAAAAATTAATATTTTAAGTGGTGTGCAAGTCATTATCACGCCTGTCCAGGTCTGGGCTGATAAAATAACTCATAAGCGGTGCGAAGAAAGAGAGAGGTCTGAATCACACTTACAGCACTGATAAGCTGCATTACATAACATCGACTGTGTCTGTGCCATAATTTCGTAACTAGGACCGGGCGAGTTGGCCGTGCGCGTAGAGGCGCGCGGCTGTGAGCTTGCATCCGGGAGATAGTAGGTTCGAATCCCACTATCGGCAGCCCTGAAAATGGTTTTCCGTGGCTTCCCATTTTCACACCAGGCAAATGCTGGGGCTGTACCTTAATTAAGGCCACGGCCGCTTCCTTCAAACTCCTAGGCCTTTCCTATCCCATCGTCGCTATAAGAGCTATCTGTGTCGGTGCGACGTAAAGCACCTAGCAAAAAGAAATCGTAACTAGGGAAATCTCATTCATCGAAGATGTGCTAGTTGTTTCCGGATTAGTTCGTAATTCGGGCATTCCCTTTGATTGCTTCATAACTCCATCTAGTTCACTACCAGTCATTCACAGTTTGAATTAGCAGTGAGACGGATCATAGTGTTCTAGTACGTTCAGTGTGTCAGTTGTATATTGATATTCATTGAAGACATTAACATTGTTACAATGTGCCTAAAGTAGCTCAGTCAACCAGTTTAAAATAGAAAAGTTACGTATCAGAATTTAAAGAAGATGGTTTATCAACTGACAGTAAGATATTGTTTTGTAATTTGTGTCATTGTGCAGTGACATCTACTCAAATGTTCGTAGTGCAACAGCACGTTTCAATCGGTAAACACCAGGCTAACAAACAAGGATATTCCAAGCAGAGACAGTTGTTTCTGACACAACCAGCAACTTCCAGTGTAACGTTCGAGTTCAACACCGATCTCTGCCGTGCTCTCATCTCTGCTGACATACCTCTCTTATAATCAGCGCTTCAGGGAATTCCTCAAGAAATATACCAAACGATCCATCCCGGATGAGTCAACGTTCAGAAAAACGTACTGTTCAGCCATATGCGATGAAACTGTTCGGAAGATAAGGCAAGAGATAAAAGACGGTCCAATTTCGGTTTCCATTGATGAAACAACGCACAACGAAGGCAGGCTAATTGGCAATCATTGGCTTGTTAAGCGAAGATTATTGTAAACGGATTCTCTTACACTGTGATGTTCTAGAAAAGTGCGATAACAAAACCATAGCAAAACTGTTCAGTGAGGCTATGAGTAACCTCTGGCCACAGGGCGTTAAGTATAATAAAGTGTTACTTTTTATTAGCGAGTCTGCACCTTATATGATGAACGCCGGAGAAGCATTATGTGCTGTATATCCGAAGATGATTCATTTAACATGTGTAGCACATGCCTTTCATCGTGTGGCTGAAGCGGTAAGGGGCAGTTACCCCAAGGTAAATTTATTGATTTCCTCGGTGAAAAAAGTTTTTCTCAAAGCCCCTCAGAAGAGTTCATCTTTTGAAAGAAATGTACCCAGAGATTCCAGTGCTGCCTAAGCCGATTCTAACTAGATGGGGTACGTGGCTGCAAGCGATTGAATATTATGTTGAATATATATAGACTGTATTAAGAACGTTCTGCATACCATGGACTCTGAAGATGCAGCCTCAATTGAAGCCACGAAAACAGTTGTTTGCGACATATATGTGAAAAATGACTTATGTTACATTTAGCATAATTTTTTATGCATCACAAAAACACTGAAAAGGCTCCAATCCTCGCATCTCCCACTTTCTGAAAGTTGTGAAATTGTGAATAAAACTGTGGAACAACTAAATCCTGCAAATGAAGCAAACTGTGCTTTCAAATAACACCGGACAAAGGTTGCTGCAATGCTGTGTGGGGATTTAACTGTAAGATTAACACTGGATTTAACGCCAGTAGGTATTGTGAAGATGAATTATGCCCCCATTACGTCTTCCGATGTTGAACGCAGTTTCAGTCAATATAAAACTGTCCTTACAGATAATAGATGGAGATTCACTTTGCAGCACTTAAAAGAACATTTTGTAATCCATTCTTTTGGTAACAGAGAATAAAATATTGTGTGTTCTTCAAATATATTAAAATGTGAAGTGCAACATTATGTTGCATGTAGATCTACTTTGTTTAGCTTCTTTGAACTTTGATAAAAATTGAAATGAATGTTATACGTGCAATTTTAAGTCCATATATAATTCCATATTTGAATAAAAATAACTAAATATATATGCACATATTTCAATATATATTAGTACATATAAATCCGTTCCCTGTATGATTACTATACCAAGCAAAGTATTCACCAGCATCTCGGAAGAGCGGGTGCGATCAGAGAGGAAGTTGCATGAAATCCAGTGTGGTTACAGAGCACGGAGGGTCTGTCAAGATCCAATTTTCAGTACGCACCAGGTGAATGTAAAATGTTAGGAAATGAATAGACAGCTGTGTTTTGGTTTTGTAGATCTAGAGAAAGCATATGACAGGGTACCGAGGGAAATGATGTTCACAATACTGCGGGGGGATGACATTAAGGGTAGATTATTAAAATCAATCAAAGGCATTCGTGATGACAATTGGGCTCCAGTAAGAATTGATGATAGAACGGGTTCTTAGTTCAGGATACTTACAGGATTTAGACAAGGCTGTAATCTTTCTCATTTGCTCTTCGTAGTTTACGTGGATCATCTGCTGAAAGGTATAAATTGGCAAGGAGTGATTCAGGCGGGTGGAAATTTAGTATGCCGTCTGGCCTCTGCTGACGACTTCGTCTTAATGGCAGATTGTGCCGAAAGCCTGCAGTCTAATGTCCTGGAACTTGAAAATAGGTGTAGTGAGTATAGAATAACAATTAGCCTCTCCAAGACTAAATTGATGTCAGTAGGTAAGAAAGTCAACAGAAGTGAATGTCAGATTGGTGATACAAACCTGGAACAGGTAGATAATTTTAAGTATTTTTGTTGGTTGTTCCCCCAGGATAGTAATATAGTAAGTGAGATTAAATCAAGGTCTAGTAAAGCCAATGTAGTGAGTTGGCAGTTGCGATCAACATTGTTCTGTAAGAAGGAAGTCATCTCCCGGACGAAACTGTATTTACATCGGTGTGTTTCCAGACCATCTTTGCTTTACGAGAACGAAAGCTGGGTGGACTCAGGATATATTATTCATAAAATTGAAGTAACAGACATGAAAGTAGCGAGAATTGTTGCTTTTAAAACAGGTGGGAATAATGGCAGGAGAGTAGGCCTACTCGGAACTAGCAGATAAAGGCTAAGTTAGGAATGAACTCGATGGATGAAGCTGCACGCGTAAACCGTCTTCGGTGGTGGGCACATGTGCGACGAATGCAGGAGGATAGGTTACATAGAAAAATAATAGTCTCTATTATGGTGGGTAAGAGTAGTAGAGGGAGACCAAGATGACAATGGTTTGATTCAGTTTTTAACGATTTAATGATAAGAGGTATAGAACTAAATGAGGCCACAGCACTGGTTGCAAATAGAGGATTGTCGCGACGTGCCGTTTTGGTAAATTCACAGAGGCTTGCAAACTGTACGCTGAATGGCATAACGGACTTTAATGTTAATGCATGTATATATGTATTAAAACCGTATGATTTTATTTCCGTTAGTGTACGAAGAATTGGATCGTAAAGTTCAGGCAGTTGATTCCTCCTTCCATGGCTGTCCACATTCGTTTAGACTTACGGACCTGCTTTCGTATTCTCTTTCTTTCACCCGGAGAGGTTCCTTCTCCCTTATATATCCTCTTTGAACTAGACATAGCGGGACACAAGGTTCTTAAACACTACTCATTTCACTCAGTGCCAACAGTGCACTTTTCAGTAAGTGCCTCATACAACAATTGTAGTCATTACGGATGTGTTCAACTACAACTCTCCCCACAGTTGTGTATTTTAGTATATATGAGTGTTACAGTGTGATTGATTACAAGTATGGAACTGGGTGATATAACAAGCCCATTCACATTTCAAGTAGCGGAAGAAGTGTCTCGTACTCTGTAGTTGTCTTAAGTAATACAGTCTACGCTGTGCTGCGAATCAGTTCGGTTGTACAGTGTGCACGGTATTTACTTGGTGGTCGCGAGGAGTTTGTTCGTGCTTTGTGTCTTGTGAAGTTAGCGTGTGATGGCTGCCGCCAGTGATGGGAGGTCCCTTCTGGATATCTCCAAGTTACCAGTTGAAAAGGAGATTGAGGTGGAAATGGACGATGTTCCTCTAAATAGTCAATCTAATAATCAAAGTTCTCAAGATCCAATACCTAACAAACAAACCACTCAGAATACTCAAAAGTCGATATCTTTGATTAGTTCGGACGAATACACTCGAGAACATTCTGGTCCTTACATTGTTCTAGTAGAATCTGTAACGGACAAAAATGTTGGAGAGCAGCATCCTATGACCTTAGGTCGTTTATTTTGTGATCGAAATTTACCAGTAAAATCCATCATACGTAAGGGCAGAAATCGTCTTCAGGTGCAATTTGAGCATGCTACCTAAGCAAATAAATTTTTGAGTCACCCGTTATTAGAATCTATTTGTGCACGGGCATATATTCCAAGCACAAGCATATTCCGTGTTGGTATCATAAGAGGGGTTGATAAAAATTTGACTGAGGAATCTATACTATAACATCTCAAATCTGACTACATTGTTAAATCTGTCCAGAGATTAAAACTTAAAGCGGTTGTTAATGAGGCTATCGAATACCTTCCTACTGGATCAGTAAAAGTAGTTTTCCGATCCCAGCAGTTGCCACGATATGTCTCTCTATATAGTGTCTTTCTGGAGGTGGAACCATTTATCTTTAATCCCATAATTTGTAAAAATATGCCAGCGATACGGCCATACAGTACGTCAGTGTCGTTCGCAAACGTTCCGATGCGGCAAATGCACCTTGTCGCATGCTACGGATAAGTGTACGGAGCAGTATACCAAATGTGCTCATTATAATGGGGACCATCCCACAGGACATGAGTCATGCCCCGAGCACAAACAACAACAGCTCATTAAGAAAATAATGAGCACCGAGCATGTATCTTTTCTTGAGGCCAAGTCCAAGATTTCACCACCTAGCTACTGCCCAGCGCAACACCCCCAACAATTTCCCCCTCTTGTTGCTGAACACTCCCCTCCTCCTATTTCAAATCCGAGAAAACGAAAGTTTACTCAGATTATTACTCAATCACCCAGACCGCAACCCGCTCAGGGGTATGACCGAGCTGCACACATGACTATGCTTCGGAATACCCCTAATCCACTTACTGTGCCTATGAACATAATGCTCCTCCCACCCCTTTCACAGCCGCAATTCCCAGCTCCTTCGGCAAATGTAATTTCCCCCTTCCATCTTCTGACCAGCCACAGTGTCCGGTTTATCTCCAAAAAGACGACTTACAACAGGACATACATAAAATTCTTATCCTCCTACTGCAGGCGGTAGGCGGTCACCCTTCTTTACAGCATGTTATTTACCAATTACGTGACAGGTTAAGTGATATTTTTTCGTTATATGATCAATATCGTCCAATGGAATGCTAGGAGTGTCCTTCATAAGAAGAGTGATATTCAGTAAATAATTAATGAAACTCATGCACATGTTATTGCTTTACAGGAAACATGGTTTTCCGAACAAACAAATTTTCTACTTCCCGGATATGATCTTGTGCGGCATGATGGCCCGGGGTATGGAGGGGCAGCATTTCTTATTCATTATACGATCTCATATCAATCATTACCTATACAGTATTACATTCCACATACTTTTCTTGTCGCCATTTCTTATTGGCAACTACACCTTATTAACCTGCATTGCCGCCCCCCCCCCCTGATATTTATATTTCGAGTTCGAGTTGGTCTCGCTTTTTCCAACAATTTCATCATTTGTCTCATATTATCATCTTTGGCGACTTCAATCTGCACCATACAGCATGGGGTGGCATTAGTGATACCCCACGAGGCTCATATCTCCTCATAGCGTCTCAGCAGCATGACCTAACTCTTCTTAATGATGGATCCCCCACTCGCCTCACTGTACCTGGATCCCCACCTAGTGCGGTAGATTTAACATTCTGTCGATCAATCTTGACCCCTATAATTACGCGGTCAAGACTCTCAGATACCTACACCAGCGACCATTATCCCATATGTATTACGTATGGGGTTGGTAGACCCATACAAGACCAGCCCACTTCAATGTCATCCAGCAATGTACGTTCAATACGATCATTTGATGAACAGACATATATATCTTATAGGCAATATCATCTTCGTCATAGCTCCGAGCGCATCAACACGTACTCTTCCCTTATGTCACTTCTTCATCAGTATCTTGATATCTATCATCCTCCCAAACTATTCGCCTCTTCTACTCCTCGCCCGTTCCAATATATCCATTGGTGGGATAAGGAATGTCACCAATTAATATTAACCCGCAAGGCTTTATTCCGCACATATCGTCGTTCTCTAACGCGAGATAATTATTTACGTTTAAAGAATCATATTGCCAAAAGTAAACTTATATTTAATCAGAAAAGACGTGCTGCGTGGAAGTCGTTCATCTCCTCTCTCAATTCTCATATGTCAGCTCTGCATTTATGGAACGCTATTCGTATGTTGTCGCGTGCCTCTCAACATCAAGTACATCGAATCATCCCACGTGATATCATCAATAAGTTTCTGCATTCTCTGACCCCCGACTATGTGATACCTTATTTTGAACTTCCCTCGTATAATGTTCGCTCACTGTACTCCACTCTAATTCAACCCATTCAATTAAGTGAAATATCAGCTGTCCTTCATTCCGCCTCTAAATCCACCCCAGGCCCGGACTATATTTCATACACTATGCTCCGGCTCTTGCCCTTACGAGCACAAAATGCACTTCTAAATTCTTATAATGATATTTTACTGAATAAGCATATTCCACCGCATTGGACTGAATTTTTTCTGATACTGATCCTCAAACCACAAAAATCCCCAACAGATCCAAACAGTTATCGTGGTATTGTACTTGGATCTTGTATTCGTAAGACATTCTTAACAGTATTATTTCAAAGACTATTATGGACTATTGAGTATTATCAGTTAATACCTAAATACCAATATGCTTTCCTTAAAGGCAAAAGCACCCAAGATCCTATTAATATTTTTACTATTGACCTGCTCCTAGCCAAACATCGAAAGCAAAGTACTCTTTCTATATTTTTAGATATCAAAGGTGCATATGACTCCTCTGTCTTTGTGAAAAATTAGCGGTAAAAGGCATACCTCCCGCCTTTGTTGTTATCCTGCAAAAATTATATACATATCGCTCATTAAATATTAAATAATCGTATCATCACGTATCCAGCCGCTCTGCTTGTAATGGTTTGCCTCAGGGTGATATATGAAGCGGAATTTTATTTGCCCTTTATATCAGTGAATTGGAACATCTCATTTCACAATTTGCCCGAGCACTTATTTATGCAGATGATATAGTTCTTTACACATCGCAAGACAACATTGATGTTGCCCGACAGCTGATGAACCAGGTCATGAGTCACGTGTATATATGGTTTCAAGATAATGGCCTTCAACTATCCATCGAAAAATGTGCGGCAATGATATTTACTCATAAGCGTTCATATGATCACTCTCCCTTTACTTTTGAGGGATATAGTATCCCTCTCACTACTCATCATAAATACCTTGGCATAATCTTTGATCACAAACTCACCTGGCAACGTCATATTACTTTGATACGTCAAAACGTTGATGGATTTATCAACATTCTTAAAACTGTAGTTCGTCGTAACTGGGGCGCCGACCCCAATATTGCTCTTTCCTTATACAAAGCATTTATACGCTCCATTTTTGATTATTCAGCTCACATAATAGACATCGCTTCAGTTACCTCGCTTATTCCACTCAATATCCTCTAATTTCAAGCTTTACGCCTTTGTATTGGAGCACTTAAGACTACCCCAACCAATGCATTATTAGTGGAAACGAGTGAAGTCCCACTTGTGATAAGGCGTTTACTGCTCTCACAAAAATATCTGATTAAAGGGCTTGCTTTTTCATCTTCCCCTTTAACTCCAAAGCTACAGCTCTTACATGACTACTATCAACAATGTCCGCCTAGATCGGGACGCGTGCCAGCTATACATACTGCATATACCATTATAAACAGATTCTGCACTTCGATCCTTAGAACTCCTTCCATACCCATGTATTCTACTCCATTTGCAAGCTTACACTACACACCCACAACAATTTTCTCTCATACATCTTTATTAACAGGATCGTCAGCTATCGCTGATTGCGCCTACCCCATGTCAAAAAGAATGCGCATATCTCCCTCTGTTATCGGTGTAGACTTTTACACAGATGGGGCAAAACACTCCCAAGGAGTCGGTGCTGCTTTTGTTATTAGAGACTCCAACACAATTGAGAGTTTTCATCTTCCGACTACTTTCTCCATCTTTTCTGCAGAGTTATTTGCCATTCAACAAGCATTAATTTACATACAACAACATTCCTTGCCAAAAGCTACTATTTATACCGACGCTAAAAGTGTATTACAGGCATTATCCTCTGTTACTCCATCCTTAAATTTATATATTTATACTGTTAAATCCCTAATTTATCACCTTGAACAAAATGGCATATATATTACACTCGTATGGATACCGGGACATTCCAATATTCTTGGTAATGATCTAGCGGACACTGCTGCTAAAGAAGCTAGTCGACTCCCCACGCCCCCTCTTACAGTAGCTATACCCCTCTTGATTTCTATCCCAGTCTTAAGGACATGGCCTACTGCTCCTGGCAAGATGACTGGAATCAAACTGCACGTTCTAGAGGCACGTATTATTATCAACTACAACCACATATTACCACAAAACCCCGGTTTGCCAAGGGTTCATACACACGTCGACATATCACTAACATAATTCGATTACGTTTCAATCATTCCCTTACGCCGCAATACAAGTTTCGTTTTCATTTAGTTAATCATCCTAACTGTGTATGTGGTGAATTAGAAGGGGATAGTAACCATTTTCTTTTTTCAATGTCCTGTCTATTCTGCACCCCGGCGTAAGTTACTCGCTAGCCTGACACGAATGAAAATTCCCTTTCCTACAAGTCTTACTTGTCTATTAGTTGATCTCTCATCTGATATCATTGCAGTTCTTAATCAATTTATTGACGATGCTCATTTGACCCTCTAATCATTCCACGCTTTTGGTCCTTTAATTACATATTTCACTGGTATATACGTTTATTCACCCATTTTCATTTGATCTTAGTTTTCATTTGGCTCCCGTTATACTTCACTTTAGTTGCTACTGCTTGTCTCGCTACTTTCCTGAGCTACAGTCTTTTGTTACTCCCGTTCATCGTGCTTCAAATATTACTATACGTAATTCCGGTGCATTCGTCTTTCACTAACTAAATCAGAACATTGCGCACTACTGTTTTTAGGATAGTATTCTCATTTCTGCACTAAATTCTCTGGTATAGGACTATACCTCAACTCCTCCATATTCCTTCCATTAATACTCCTATTAGCTTTAATTTTTTCCTTTCTCCCTACTACATTTTTCCTAAGTGTTTGTCTATCCCAATTGTAGGCCCGGTGTTGTGTTTGAGTAGTAGACAAGTCGCCAAGACAGGCCACTTCGGCGTGAAGTTTAGTACCTTTGTGTTCCTGTGCTTTTTTCTGTGTCACACATCCTTATTTTCCCCCTTCTCACCTGCTTTACATTGTTACGTTCCATACAAGAATTTACATGACATGTTCGCAGTTCGATCATATTTACTGGTGCTCCATATATTTTGTTCTCTCCACAAGTTTATACCTATCATTATTGCGTGCTGTTCTGGCTTCGATCTTTGAATCAAGTGCAAGTTTTGGTTGTATGTGAACAGTATGTGTATGTGAGGGAGGAGTTGGAAAGTTTGAGGGAGATAATTAGGATTCTCACAGAAGACAGGAAGGAAGATAGGACTCCCTCAAACAATGTACAGGTTACAGTAGGTGTACAAGAGGGAGGGGAAGGAAAGGGAGGAGTTGTAGAAGACAGGTGGTCTAATGTTCTAAGGGGAAGGAGATTGCAGGCCAAGGGCTCTATTCAGGATCAGAATTCAGGACAGGTGTCTGTGCGAAATCGGTACGAGTCACTCCAGGTAGAACAACAGAGGGAAGATGAGGGACAGGGAACTGTTGCTGAGATGCATGGAAGTAGGAGGAAGGGAAAAGGTAGGAAAGGGAAATGTAGAGTAGAGGATAGGAAAAGACAGGTGGAACAGGGTTATGGGAAGGAGAAAAGGGAGGAGGAAGTAGCTTCTGCAGCTATCAGGAAAGATAGGGCTGACCAGGAGGGGAGGGGATCAAATGAGGTGGGTAGGGTTGAGGCTCTGGTCATGGGGGATTCCATCGTTAGACACGTGGGGAAAGTGTGTGGAGGAAAGGGAACCAGGGTAGAATGTTATCCAGGAATTAGGTTGAGGCAGATGTTGAGGAAAGTAGAAGAGAGGGAGGAGGGGAAGGAGAAGGTGGTAGTGTTTCACGTTGGTACCAACAATGTAAGGCAAGCTGATATAAGTACCAACATAGTTGGAGATGTGTGGGATCTGGTTAATGCAGCACGGGTGAAGTTTAATAAAGCGGAGATTGTTATTAGTGGAATACTGTGTAGGAGGGATACTGACTGGAGGGTGATTGGGGATTTAAATGAGACTATGGAGTGGGTATGTGGGAAACTGGGAGTGAAATTTCTAGATCCTAATGGGTGGGTAGGAGATAGGGATCTGCGCTCGGATGGCCTTCATTTAAACCGCAGTGGTACGTATAAGTTAGGAAATTTGTTTGGAAGGGTAATAGGGAGGTACATTCAGGGAAACGGGATGGCCTAGGGAGCGGTGATAAAGGAACAAGGAACTGGAAATCAAGTAGGGATGACATAAAATTGTTAGTGCTGAACTGTAGAAGTATTGTAAAGAAAGGAATAGAATTAAGTAATTTAATAGATATATATTTACCAGATATTGTAATAGGAGTTGAATCATGGCTGAGAAATGATATAATGGATGCAGAAATTTTCTCACGGCACTGGAGTGTGTATCGTAGAGATAGGATAGGAAAGGTGGGAGGGGGAGTTTTCATTCTGGTGAAAGAAGAATTTGTAAGCTACGAAAGAGTTAAAGATGAGACACATGAAATTCTAGGTGTAAGGCTCATTTCTAAAGATAATAGGCAACTTGATATATTTGGAGTGTACAGATCGGGAAAGGGTAGCACTGATGCGGATTCGGAATTATTTGATAGGATAGTAAGCTATGTGGGAAACGACATGGAAAGAAATGTGATTGTAGCGGGAGATCTGAATTTGCCAGATGTCAATTGGGAAGGAAATGCGAACGACAGGAAGCAAGACCAACAAATGGCAAATAAGTTAATATGGGAAGGACAGCTGATTCAGAAAGTGATGGAACCAACCAGAGGGAAAAATATCCTGGATGTGGTGCTGATAAAACCAGATGAGCTCTATAGGGAAACTGAAGTAATAGATGGTATTAGTGATCATGAAGCTGTTTTTGTGGTAGTTAAAAATAAATGCGATAGAAAGGAAGGTCTTAAAAGTAGGACTGTTAGGCAGTACCATATGGCTGACAAAGCAGGTATGAGGCAGTTTCTAAAAAGTAACTATGATCGGTGGAAAACGGTAAATAAAAATGTAAACAGACTCTGGGATGGGTTTAAAGAAATTGTTGAGGAATGCAAAAACAGGTTTGTACCTTTAAGGGTGGTAAGGAATGGTAAAGACCCACCTTATTATAATAGAGAAATAAAGAGACTAAGAAGGAGGTGCAGACTGGAAAGAAATAGAGTTAGAAATGGCTGTGGAAGTAAGGAGAAATTGAAGGAACTTACTAGAAAATTGAATCTGGCAAAGAAGGCAGCTAAGGATAACATGATGGCAAGCATAATTGGCAGTCATACAAATTTTAGTGAAAAATGGAAGGGTATGTATAGGTATTTTAAGGCAGAAACAGGTTCCAAGAAGGACATTCCAGGAATAATTAATGAACAAGGGGAGTGTGTATGTGAGGATCTTCAAAAGGCAGAAGTATTCAGTCAGCAGTATGTAAAGATTGTTGGTTACAAGGATAATGTCGAGATAGAGGAAGAGACTAAGGCCAAAGAAGTAATAAAATTTACATATGATAACAATGACATTTACAATAAGATACAAAAGTTGAAAACTAGAAAAGCGGCTGGAATTGATCAGATTTCTGGGGATATATTAAAGACAATGGGTTGGAATGTAGTACCATATCTGAAGTACTTATTTGATTATTGTTTGGTCGAAGGAGCTATACCAGATGAATGGAGAGTTGCTATAGTAGCCCCTGTGTATAAAGGAAAGGGTGATAGGCATAAAGCTGAAAATTACAGGCCAGTAAGTTTGACATGCATTGTATGTAAGCTTTGGGAAGGCATTCTTTCTGATTATATTAGACATGTTTGTGAAATTAATAACTGGTTCGATAGAAGGCAATTCGGTTTTAGGAAAGGTTATTCCACTGAAGCTCAACTTGTAGGATTCCAGCAAGATATAGCAGATATCTTGGATTCTGGAGGTCAAATGGACTGTATCGCGATTGACATGTCTAAAGCATTTGATAGGGTGGATCATGGGAGACTACTGGCAAAAATGAGTGCCATTGGACTAGACAAAAGAGTGACTGAATGGGTTGCTATATTTCTAGAAAATAGGTCTCAGAGAGTTAGAGTAGGTGAAGCTTTGTCTGACCCTGTAATAGTTGAGAGGGGAGTTCCTCAGGGCAGTGTTATCGGACCTTTATGTTTTCTTATATATATAAATGATATGAGTAAAGGAGTGGAATCGGAGGTAAGGCTTTTTGCGGATGATGTTATTCTCTATAGAGTGATAAATAAGTTACAAGATTGTGAGCAACTGCAACGTGACCTCGAAAATGTTGTGAGATGGACAGCAGGCAATGGTATGTTGATAAACGGGGCTAAAAGTCAGGTTGTGAGTTTCACAAATAGGAAAAGTCCTCTGAGTTTTAATTACTGTGTTGATGGAGTGAAAGTTCCTTTTGGGGATCATTGTAAGTATCTAGGTGTTAATATAAGGAAAGATCTTCACTGGGGTAATCACATAAATGGGATTGTAAATAAAGGGTACCGATCTCTACACATGGTTATGAGGGTGTTTAGGGGTTGTAGTAAGGATGTAAAGGAGAGTGCATATAAGTCTCTGGTAAGACCCCAACTAGAGTATGGTTCCAGTGTATGGGACCCTCACCAGGATTACCTGATTCAAGAACTGGAAAAAATCCAAAGAAAAGCAGCTCGATTTGTTCTGGGTGATTTCCGACAAAAGAGTAGCGTTACAAAAATGTTGCAATGTTTGGGTTGGGAAGAATTGAGAGAAAGAAGAAGAGCTGCTAGACTAAGTGGTATGTTCCGAGCTGTCAGCGGAGAGATGGCGTGGAATGACATTAGTAGACGAATAGGTTTGAATGGCGTTTATAAAAGTAGGAAAGATCACGATATGAAGATAAAGTTGGAATTCAAGAGGACAAACTGGGGCAAATATTCATTTATAGGAAGGGGAGTTAGGGATTGGAATAACTTACCAAGGGAGATGTTCAATAAATTTCCAATTTCTTTGAAATCATTTAGGAAAAGGCTAGGAAAGCAACAGATAGGGAATCTGCCACCTGGGCGACTGCCCTAAATGCAGATCAGTATTGATTGATTGATTGAGGAGTGAACCCTTAGACTGCTTTCAAGACATAAGTTTTTTCAACCCTCTATAATATGTGCAAAATTCACTTATCCTATGTTTTTTGGACTCTATTTGGCGTGTGATCTCCTTTTTATACGCATAGTGGCTGGACGACAGTAAAAAAAGTCCATAAGTATAAAGAAGAAGAAGAAGAAGAAGAAGAAGAAGAAGCAGAAGAAGAAGAAGAAGAAGAAGTCTTAAGTAATACATCCTTTCCTAAATTCAGCCTGTTCTACTGACTGTTAGAAATCAAATTTGTACTTCAAGAGTTGGTTTTAAGTGGTTGAACAACATTCAAATATCCGGTTTTGTTTCGAAGTAGCTGGTACGTTGTTACATAAGGCCAATATTACAGCTTATTCCGTTAAGAAAGTTACGGATTTTCTTCATTGAGGAATTGTGATTTATGTCTTTTTACACTGCGTCCACAACCTCTAACATATTGTCGGTAATGTTCAAGTTCAATAATGTACATTTGCTAAAAGTATAGATCTCAAGTGAGAATATTAGAAGTTAATATTAATCCTTCTCAGTTTCAGCATTCTACATATTTTTAATATTTAAAGTTATTAGTTTTCTTAAATTTTATTTTTAATTTAGCATTAAAAATGAATACGCATATACCTAGCATGCTTTTTAGAAAACTCCCAGCCTTTGCGTTGTAAGTGCCTGCAAGTTGTGTGTAGTAGCAATCTATCATGTATCTAAATTTTGTGGAATGAGGAATTTTTTTTTTCTTTAGAGCATCGCAGATGAAGAAATGCGGATGGTAGTTAGACAAAAAATTGCAATATTTAGTGTGTAATTTTAATTACCGATATTGTTTTGCTGTGCTATTTACCTCTGTGTGCAATTTTATAGTGAGGCTGTGAATGTTGAGTTGTTCATTACTCTGTATGATGCAACATATCGAAGTAGGGTTCAAATTCTTGAGAGGTTTCCATTTAGGATATCTGTATCTTGTTTTATCAGTGTTGTTATGGAGATTCTTCTGTATCACATCAATAACCCGCAGCAGCTATTTCTGGTATGTTTTTGTTATGATTTAGGTTACTGTCGGCTGTCTTTTTTGATTTATTGCTGTGTAAATGATTTTCAGGAGTGAATGGTGGTGAGATTGCATGGGGTCGAATACTAGTATCTGCAGCCCTGAAAAACGTTTCCGTGGTTTCCCCATTTTATCATTAATTAACCTTAATTAATGCCACTGCAAACCTAATCTTAACCCTTTACCTTGGAGTTGTTAGTGCAACATTAAACTGCTTTCAGGAATGGAAGAACAATCTTCAGGAATAAATTCCGGCTGTAGAAACTGTAAACGGTAGTCAGAACAAGTAAACACGGTACATTTCAGTATTGTCCCCTACATTAAAATATACAAAATACAAATGAGCATAGTTTCCTGAATAGATATGTGTTTACATAGAAATGTATTCCCTGGCAGTGTGTAAGAATCTACAAAATTAGCCACAGGAACGAAGCTTGTATTACCTGTAGGAGAAATTGTAGTATTCATTGTTTGTGCAGTATGTTTACATTTACAGTAAAATATCACAAAGTGACTAATGAACACTGCAATTGGGTGAAATGAATTCTCTGGGGCACTACTCGAGGTATTCAACATATAAAGTTAAAAATTTCATGATTTTCCCGTATTGAATAGAGAAACACACAATATTAAACAGAAGAAAGGATCCACCTTTCAATACTCCGTTGTTAAGTTATGATCACTGTGTTAGTTGTTTTTAGACTTTTATGACTTAATTTTTGCACTGCTTTGCCAATTGGCTGATGATGACACTTCAAATGTGTTGAAACCAGTCCCAAACGAACAAGTTGTAACCTCTATTTGGTTCAACTTAAAACGGAGTATTGAAAGGTGGATCCTTCCTTCTGTTTAATATTGTGTGTATTCAACATAGACAATTTTTGAACCACCTGCGAAACAATAAAAACTGCTTAACATTTAAACCACTCATTCAACATGGAACTCCCTACAAGGGGCTCTCTGTTAAACACCACTTGGTTGTGTCATTAGACATGACATGCATAGAAAAATAAAGAAAAGGCATTTAAGTAAAGTTTGCTGGCATTGTTCGATGAAATGAGCTGATAGCAGTATTGTATAAACTTTTGTCTTCATTTCAACAGAATTTTCTTCATTTTCCATTTCCAGTCTTCTGGGTAGAAATGTGAATCAAGAACCTCCTCAGTTTTTCTCTCTCCACCGCTCCTTTCCTTCCTCGATATATTTTTTCTAATTTTACTCCACTCTTCTCTGTACTCTCCTTACCGTATCCATTCACCCCTAACTGGGCATTCTCCAATGTCATTCTCCTATGTCTTTCTCTGTAAATACTTACTGTGGAACTCTATCCTCTTCCATTCTCATCATGTGTCCATACCATTTCAGCTTATGTGTCTCTATCTTGCCTTTCAGTTCAGGGAATCCAATTCACTCCCTCATTTCTATGTTTCTGACTTTATCCCTTTATGCCCTCCCTATTATTTCTCTAAAGAATTTCATCTTGGCCACTTGCATTCTGCATTCATCATGTATTTTTGTTGCCCATGGTGTGTAATACATAGGGTGCAAAATTTTCTTGCATTCCGTTGGATGTCCCAGTTACAGACTATACATCTCACAAATTGGTAAATCTCATTGGCTTGTTCAAGTCTCTATCCAGTTTCTTAATTTATTTTCCTATCTTCTTCAATTATTCTCCCTGAATACTTGAAGCTTTCCACAACTTCTAATGGTCTTCCATTTACTTCAATATTCCCAATTCCTTCTCTATTACCTCTCGTCAGCACTACTATCGTACTCTTTTCCACACTGATTTTCGTTCCATATTCCTCCATCTCTTGATTCCTTACATTATCTTGTTCTTGTCCTTCCATTTCATCTTCTCCACATATTAGACTTATCTGCAAAGAGTGAGGCCTTTGCCTCCTTGGTTCCCATTTTTTTGTTGTATACTCTTATGGATTTCATCAATGATTGTAATTAAGATTGGAGGGGATAAAACACATCCATTTTGAAGTTCTGTTTCTACTTTGAACCAGTTTGTTTGTCCTATCTTAGTATTCATACTACTTACTCACTTTCCGTTCATGGCTTTTATAATATGTTCTTCACCTCTCCCTGCCTTCTTTTTTATCAATGCATCCGAGACCACTTGCGATGGTACACTGACATATGCCTTCTAAATATCGATAAATATCATCACTGAATCCAGCCTAAATTCCCATCTGTTCTCCGTCACGTTCTTTAGGTTGAACAGATTAAAAACTTTAAAAATTATGTTTACACTGAGTAAGGAGTATGACACCATATGTAAGTGAAACACAGATAATAACTGGTGCCAAGAAAAACAGAGTTTGAAGCCTTTTAAATGCCGTGTTATCAGAAGTTCTTGAAGATAATTTTGATAGAACATGTCTCAAATAAAGAGATAGTGAATAAACCTAATGAGAGGAGAATGGTTTGAGAGAATTTGATCCTGGGAAGGAAAATTTTGATAGAACACATCTCAAAGAACTGTGAACTTGTTCAGTTAGTTTTGAAGCCGATTGCAAAGGATAAAAATGGTAGGAAGATTCCAGTATATGGACCCCGGTGATCAGAGTGATATGCAAACCGTAAGAAAGGTCATCTTGTTGCGGTTTCAGTTGCATATAAAACTGTATGTTAGATAGCTATTAATACGATATAAGGTGTCATGTAATACTTTTTTTTTTTGCTATTGGCTTTACCTTGCACCGACACAGATATGTCTTATGGCGACGATGGGACAGAAAAGGGGTGGGAGTGGGAAGGAAGCGGCCGTGGCCTTAATAAAGGTACAGCCCCAGCATTTGCCTGGTGTGAAAATGGGAAACCACGGAAAACCATCTTCAGGACTGCCGACAGTGGGGTTCGAACCCACTATCTCCCGAATACTGGATACTGTCCGCACTTAAGCGACTTCAGCTATCAAGCTCGGCCATGTAATACCAGGGGTCCTTTGACTATGATCTTGATATCGACAGATAAGTTAAATTATATTTCCTATGGAAGTGATCACTGTTTTAGAAATCATATAAAACTGCAGGTCCTTAGCTTTGATTGAAGTATCAGTCATAGAAAACTTGAGGTCCTATAGGTATGATCATAATATCAACTGTCATGTAAAATTTCGTTTTTTTTTGTATGATCATAATATTGATGGTCTTATAAAATGACACGATTGTTGCTTAGTTTGTTGACAAACACCATAAGTATCAATGACATCAATAAGGTAATATATTTTTCTGGCTTATGTTTCAGTGTAAGGTCAGTGGAAGTAATCAACCATACCAGTACCTTCTAACTACTTCAGTTTGCAGTGCAAAATGGACCTGGAAGCAAAGATCAAAGAGGAACCAGCCTGGCTTGAAGAAAAAACAACTGCATCACTTGTAAGTCTCATTCCAGATAACTTTACAGAGGTCAGAAATTAACCCCTAATAGCTGAATAAGTTTGGCAGGAGCATTATTTTCTATGTGCTTCCTCAGTATTAACACCAGCAGTCACCAATTGCTGAATGAGCATCTATGCATAGTACAACTTTGTTTTGCTTATTTGTCTGGGAATACACCACAATGCACTACACAAAGCTGCCAACTCTTAGGAACTTAAGGTTGGGCTTGGATTAGTCCGTACTTTTTACTGTCAATATTGAAATTACTTTGGTTTAGGGGTTGCACTTTTATATTTTTCCCCTCGGATTAAAATAGAGGATGGTTGGCCAATTGTACAAAAAAAAACTAATATCCTCCTACACTACTGCACCAGTATTAGCACCACATGTTAAAAATTATTACTCCTACCATAATTAGTGTAGAAGAAGTTAAATCACAAATCTTTCATTAGTGTTTTTGAGCCTGGATACACCAGTCTGCTAAACGAAATGTCAACACAGGTGTGATTATTCTGGGTTACCCTCACATCCACAATGTGCTGGAAGATATGTGTTTTAAGGAACGAGCAGATTTGCCTATGACATACGAGGGATGTAATAGGTCAAAATCTGAATGTACGTTCTCTCAAAATAATTATTTTGCTCAGATGTTGAATTCTTCTAGAAAGACAGAATAGTGATTAGTTCATTCTATTTCTCAAATACAGGTCAGATTCTATGTTATATAGAGAACCATGTCTAAGGGCTCTAGAATGTATGATTTCTGAGAATGTTGCGGCTTTTTGTGTTTGTACTCGTCTGCCGCATTTCATATTGTAACAGTTGGCAATGTGCTGCTGCGTTTTTGTTTTATGCACACACACTGAACATGGCGACCGGCAGCAGTACACGTGTTTTGGTGTACCTCCGAATTTGTTGTACATAATTTGTAAATATGCAGTGTTTTATTCATGTGTAATAAATGTTTGAAACACCTTGTGAGTGATGTGTTTGTGTCTGCTCGTTTGGGGCAGTCTGGTCCTCCATTTGATTTGTTTCAAAATTGTATTTGAGCGCCTATGGAACTGAACTTTGTTATGTGCGGCTGATATGTTGTTTCGTCGTTCGCAACATAAAATTTTGGTCCTTCCGGGCCGCGATGAGAATCATTGTGAACTTTGAACATTGTGCTAGTCATACTAGTTACCATAACATTGTTACCGTCATGAATTGCTGCCTGCAACCGCCGTTTGAACATAGCAACAACCTTTTCGCGAAAAGCATCGTGAACAGTTATTGTATAAAAGCACCAGAATGTCGTGCTTAAGGCTAATTACTGCGAATGTTTGAACTCGTCATATTGAGATTTCAACGAAGCCTACATTGTTTTGGAACTGTTTTGATATCGCACGTTAACAATCTGTGGAAGTTACTACGTGCTATTTATTGCATTTGTTCTTGTGAGCTGTTTACGTCAGCTTGTATGTAATACCCTGATGTTCGAGATGTTAAATGCTACTTGGAGTTTGGACTCCAGTGAACATTACATCGCAGACGTCATCCTTTGGACTTTCCAGTCACTTTGGGCATGTGATTCCAGCCAAGGATTGTTTCCAGTGGTAGTGATGATTGATGATACAGCACCACCATGTACTGTAAGTCTGTTCCATTTGTCCTTATTGTTCCTATCTTGACTAGGGTAGACATCCTGCCTGATATCCTAACCCTACTGCTAGCACTTTCCGTGTATAGAATAACAGATTTGTCTTGACTTCTCATGGGCATTATACGATTTCGTGCTAATAATTTGTTGGACCGCTTTGTGTATTTTGCATATTTTAGAACGTACGTTGTTTATTATACGTTATTTCATGCTTTTGTTCATCTACCTACATTGTTGGTTCCATTCAAAGACTGTCACTCATTCTAACAATGCAAAATGAATGCAGTGCACTGAATATAGAGCTCATTGTTTGTATAGTCACCATAGGTGTAAGATTGATTTCTATTGTTATCTTGTCAATAATTGATTACCTGAACTATTCATCATGGTGTTTGAATCCGAAGAAAAGGCTGTTCAAAAACATGGTCTACTTAAACGGTCATTAACTCACCTTGAAAATTACTTAAAGCAAGATAACATCAACCATCACGAACTAATTTCTAGGCAAAATAGGCTGCCAGAAATTTGGAAGGAATTCAGCATTGTTAGGGAGTACCTAGAATGTGAATTAGACTCAAAATCTAGCGAAACTCACTTTGGAGAGCATGATGAATTTGAAAACAGATATCATGCAATAGTTGCTGGGATTCAAGAATTGCTTTGCTCATTTGAGGGACCCACAAGTCCAAGCACTGCATCTTTTATTTCTGATAACTCTACTCGATCTAGCTGTAGCTTGAAGCTCCCTCCCATTGAATTACCTGTTTTTAAAGGAGATTTGACAAAATATTTGAGTTTCAGGAACACCTTTCAAAGCTTAGTTATTAACAATAGCCGCATTGACAATGTGCAAAGACTACACTACCTATTGTCGTCTCTTCAAGGTGAACCCAGGGATTTGTTAGATAACCTAGCCATATGTGCTGATAATTTCACTGTTGCTTGGAATTTAATTGATGAAAGGTACAATAACAAACACTTGATTGTTTCACAGCACGTAAAACATTTGCTCAATCTCCATAATTGTACTAGTGGATCTTCCGATGAATATCGCAAATTGATAAACCAAGTAAAATCTAATCTTAGTGCTGTTGACAATTTGGAGGGTCAAGTTCCACTACATGAAATTTTGCTACAGGAATTGATTCTAAGTAAGATCAAGTCCAACCATAGGAGTGAATGGGAAAACAAATTTGCCTCCACTGATATTCCCACACTAAATAATTTGATTGATTTCTTGGAAAGAAAATGTCAAACATTAGAGCTAACAGAATGCAAGAAACCTGTTATTGAGCAAAAACAAGACTTAAAATCCAACCTAAAAGCCCTTTACATTGCCAACAATAGCACTTCCTTGAATTGTAGGTTTTGCAAACTTGATAATCACAGCATTTCTGATTGTAGAAAGTTCAAACAAGCAAACATTGACCACCGTCGCAAGTTTGTGAGGGAAAATAAACTTTGTTATCTTTGTTTTTCCGCTTCTCATGTTTCTAAACATTGTAAGCAAAACAAATGCTCCCAGTGTAATGGGCCCCACAACTTATTGGTTCACAAGGAACAAGCAAGTCCCAATAATAACAATAATAATATGAATGCTACAAGTTCTGCAATTGTTTCACCCACTGCCATGAAGGTTGTTTCAGGACTAGGTTCTAATGTTTTGCTGAGCACAGCGTGTGTAGGAATAAAAAATAGCTCAGGAGAGATTATACTAGTTAAAGCTTTGTTAGACTCTGCGAGTCAATTATCCTTTGTGACTTCTGATCTTGTCAAGAAGCTTGGTATCCGTACTAGGTCTTGTCGTCTACCTATTGTTGGTATAGGCAATTCGAATGTGTCTCCTGTAAGTTCCACATGTAACCTTGTTTTATTCTCAAATGTATCAGATTATACATTGAAGTTGAACTGTGCAGTCGTGAACACAATCACAAGTCCACTCCCTGCACAGGAGATTGATTGTTCCAATTGGGTTATTCCTCATGATATTATTTTGAGTGATAGGACATTTAATCAGCCCTCTACTATTGATATTTTGCTAGGTGCTGATGTCTACTATGAAATTGTGTCTTCTAATACTTTGCATAAGAAGGGTTATCCCGCCTTATTAGATACCGTATTTGGTTGGGTGCTATCAGGCACTTTGCCTGAGTCGTGCATTAAGAATAATGCCAAGGCTCGTCGTGCCAATCTTGTAAAACATCTTGTACTTAACATCTCTTCAAGACGTACTAAATGTACGTAACACGACCTAATAGGTTGAAAGTCGGTTTCGATTACAATGCGGTCGTGAAAATTCAATATTCATCAATATTCATTGTAAAACTTGATTCTATTGACACAAAACTCCAAAGGTTCTGGGAGCTTGAAGAACTTCATCAACCAGTTCTTACTCCTGAAGAAAGGGCTTGTGAAGAACACTTTGTGGATAGTGTTCAAAGAGATGATTCTGGTAGGTTTGTTGTCAAACTTCCTATTCGTGTGGAAGTGCCACCTGTGGCTGAGTCTAAGCATAATGCTGTTAGAAGGCTCAAACAGATGGAAAATAAATTTGCTAAGCTTCCAGACTTGAAAAGGAAGTATGTAGATTTCATGCGTGAATACAGTGAAATGGGTCACATGGAAATTGCACCTCCAGAGACCTCTAACTCTGTAAGCTTTTACTTGCCCCATCATTGTGTGCTCAAGGATTCTAGCACTACAACCAAGTTGAGAGTTGTTTTTGATGGAAGTTGTGAATCATGAAATGGGATAGCATTGAATTCTATGTTAATGGTTGGTCCTACTATTCAGCCTGAGTTGCTGTCCATTGTTTTAAGGTTCATAACCTATTTTGTTGCTCTTATGGCTGACATTGCTAAGATGTATAGATGTGTGCTAATTCATCCTGACCACAGAAATCTTCAGAAAATTGTCTGGCGTGAATCTACTGATGAAGAAATCAAGCACTACCGTCTTACTACTGTCACATACGGTACAAGTTCCGCCCCTTTTCTTGCTACGAGATGTCTAGTTCAACTTGCTGATGAACACAAGGAATCTCACCCCACTGCATCAGAGATCATTCGCTCTTGTTTTTATGTTGACGACCTGCTGACAGGTACTAGTTCAGTTGAAGAAGCTAAGGAGCTTCAATCAGAAATCTCTTCTGTGCTTGATAGTGCACATTTTCATCTTAGAAAATGGACGTCAAATTGTCCAGAAGCTCTTGCCAATGTCCCTGTAGAGGATAGAGAAATGTTGTCACCTTGTAACCTCACTAAGGATGAAGCTATTAAAACATTAGGTATCGTGTGGCATCCTAAATGTGATGAGTTTCAGTTTCAAATAAACTTGAAGAAAGCACCTAAGGAAGTCACTAAGAGAAGTATTCTCACTATCATTGCTTCCATATTTGATTCCCTTGGATTGTTAGGATGTGCCGTAGTTAAGTGCAAACTTATCCTGCAGTCTCTTTGGCAGTTGAAAATTGATTGGGATAATGTGTTAGAACCTTCATCTGAAATTATAGAAATCTGGAATGCTATCTACAGTGAGCTCCCCTTGCTTAATGAACTCAGAGTGCAAAGAATAAGGTTATTGAAATCCATGGCTTTTCTGATGCTTCAGAAGCTGCCTATGGTGCTTGTGTGTATATTAGGACAGTATCTGATAATGATGAGGTATCAGTGATCCTGTTGACTTCTAAATCAAGAGTTGCTCCATTAAAACAGCAATCTATTGCCCGTTCAGAGCTTTGTGCTGCTCTGTTGCTTTCTCGCCTAATGAGTAAGGTCACTGAATCGCTGAAATTGCACATTCCTTTCTCCACATACTGCTGGACTGACAGCACGATAGTTCTGTGTTGGTTAGAGAAACCCGCCAATTGTTGGAAAACCTTTGTCGCTAATAGAGTTGCTGAAATTCAATCCCTCACTTCAGTCTCAGATTGGAGACACGTACCTACCCACAGCAATCCAGCTGACCACTTGTCTCGAGGTGTTTTACCCTCACAAATGTTTTCTCTTGATGTATGGTGGCATGGTCCATCCTGGTTGCACGAATTATCCCCGTGTACCCTGATTTTGTTGCCAGTAATTCACCATCTGCTGTGAATGCAGAATCGAAACCCTCTTTGAGAGTCTTGCTAGTTAATATGCACCCACCTGAGTTAGAGAAGTTTTCGTCCTTTCTCAAACTTAAGCGTGTTTATAGCTATGTTCTGAGATTTATTACCAATGTTCGCTCCACTAAGGATGCTCGTGTCATTGGTCCACTCACCCCTGAAGAATTGAGGAATAGTGAAATGAAAATAATAAGTCTGATGCAAGCTATTGAGTATGGAAAGGAACTTCATGACTTGAGGTCTAATAATGTAGTTGCCTCTTCGAGCTCATTGAAAACTTTGAATCCATTCCTCGATGATTACGGGTTATTGAGAGTCGGTGGTGGACTCATGAATTCTCAGTTGGAATACAATAAAAAACACCCTATCATTCTTCCTCCGAAACACTTTGTTACTAAACTGATTGTTAAACATGAACATGAGATGCTATTGCATTCCGGCCCTCAGGCTGTATTGTTTTCCTTGCGTAACAGATTTTGGATTCCACGTGGGAAGACAGTTGTTCGTGGTGTCATCCATTCATGTTACAATTGCTTCAGGAGCAAACCTCCACTCACGACTCACATAATGGGTCAGTTACCCTCGTATAGAGTTGAACCATCGTTACCCTTTGTTAAGGTTGGTCTTGATTATGGTGGCCCAGTCATCATAAAAGTTGATAACCCGAGGAGTAAGATAAAGTTTAAGGCATACATTGCTCTCTTTGTTTGTCTTGTCACTAAGGCAATACATCTTGAAACGGTGAAGAGTCTAACGACTCAGGATTTCCTCGCCGCATTTAGAACATTCACGGCGCGTAGAGGATTTCCTAATCTTATCTTGAGTGATAATGGCACAAATTTTGTTGGAGCCAACAATGAGTTATTAAGATTTATTAAGGATAGCTCTACTGAAATAGAGGAATATTCATCTAATTTGAATGTGAATTGGAAGTTTATTCCACCCTCCAGTCCTCATTTCGGTGGGCTTTGGGAAGCTGGAATAAAGTCCACAAAATCACTTTTAAAGCGGACCCTAGTAAAATGCATTCTTAATTTTGAAGAGCTGAGTACTCTTTTGTATCAAGTTGAGTCTGTGTTGAACTCGAGACCTCTCTGTTCAATGACTGACGACCCCAATGATCAATGCTATTTGACACCTGGACATTTTCTAGTAGGGAGACGATTGACCTCTATCCCCTCTCCAGACATATCCAACAGCTCCCGCTCCTGTCTAACTAAATGGAATTTGGTGCAACAGCTGTATCACGATTTTTGGCAGAGGTGGTCAAAAGAATACATACAATCACTTCAACAAAGACGTAAATGGTCTTCTGTAGGAAAATGGACTCCAACTGTGGGAGATTTAGTGCTTCTAAGGGAGGATAACCTTCCTCCTCTGGTTTGGAAAACTGGTATAATCCAGGAGCTCCATCCTGGTTGTGACAATATTACTCGTGTGGTCAGTGTAAAGACTAAAACTGGTCTTTTGCGCCGTGCCATAGTGAAATTGTGTCCATTGCCCAAGGATCCTGTATAGTTGTATATTTGTATATGTTGTATTTGAGTTTAATGTTTTTTATTCATTTGTCTGTGATGAACATAAACACTTGACTTTGATTTTGAGTGTTGAGATCCCTCAAAGGGGGGAGTATGTTGCGGCTTTTTGTGTTTGTACTCGTCTGCCGCATTTCATTTTGTAACAGTTGGCAATGTGCTGCTGCGTTTTTGTTTTATACACACACACTGAACATGGCGACCGGCAGCAGTACACGTGTTTTGGTGTACCTCCGAATTTGTTGTACATAATGTGTAAATATGCAGTGTTTTATTCATGTGTAATAAATGTTTGAAACACCTTGTGAGTGATGTGTTTGTGTCTGCTCGTTTGGGGCAGTCTGGTCCTCCATTTGATTTGTTTCAAAATTGTATTTGAGCGCCTATGGAACTGAACTTTGTTATGTGCGGCCGATATGTTGTTTCGTCGTTTGCAACAGAGAATGATTTCTTTTATATGCCCCTTCTTAGTGGGCTCTGACACTTTAAGGCACATTAAACAGATTTTTTTCTTTCCTCTTTGTCATTATTTCCCTGTCCTTTTTGTGCATCCTTTTCATCCAATCCTTAGTTCAGCTACTCTTCTCTTCTGTATTGAATGTGTTAAGTTGGCATATTCTAGAACTTGTTACTTTAATTCACTTTTATTTGTTACTTAATTTACATGAGAACATAAGCTTTTAATCACAGTCCCTCCCCCCTGTAATGCTGACAAGGTTTTATGAATCTAAGAGTGAAATTTAAATGTCTCGTAGTAGATCATATAAGATCTTCTGAAACTGCAGATATTAACTCCAACAGTGCTGATTCTCCACTGACGGTGTCCTCATCCCCTCAGCTCCTCACAGAACACTAGATAACATGCTTATATTATTGCAATATTTCATTTCCAGCTGCTTTGACTTTGGGTTACATCACATCTTTCACTGTTATATGACTGTGATAATTCTGCTTCTTTCATGTTTATGTTTTTTATTTTACACTTGGAAGCATTGAAATATGCTGTTTCAAACAGAACTGTATTAATGTTTTATGTAGCCCCTGTGATCTCAGCAAAACCATAGTAGAGAATGTGATTCCATTATTTCAAGTAATTTTAATCTGTCTATAAACAAACTATATGCTGAGAACAAAAAATCATTTAGAAATGTAACGCTTCCAATTGGTTCAGACAACTTTTATCATTTGATTGATATGATTGAACATATGAAAACATTTCATACAATTTAGTGTTAATGCCTGTGGCTGCGTCCTTCCAAATTCTGTGTGAGATAGCCCCCGTTCCATCTCTGGTATTATATCTTCTGGTATGGCTAGAAAACGTTTGGCATTTTATATTTTGTTGTTAGTCTCATCCTTTCTCTGACATAAGGAGTGAGCAAGAATAGTAACACCATTTTCAGTACAGCCTTTGGTTATAACAATCCTCTGCTGGTAGAAATCTTCCTTAAACATAAGTGAAATTCTGAAAGTAACTGTAATACTGGAAGTTAATGAATTAAGATGCTCATTTGTTGGTGACTGTATTTGTAGATGTGTGTTATGAGCATACCTAATATTTTTTATTTTCCACAGGAAAATTGTGAACATGTATCAGAAGTGATAGCTCTGAAAGAAGAAGTTAAATCAGAGTTAACCGAGCCAGAGTCATCGCAGGAAGACTCTCTTGAGGTAATGTATATAATTTGATAATCCATCGTCAGATAATGGAAATGGGTAGAAAATAGCTCAACAGATACCAGGGTTTGATCCATCTTTTTAGTGCACATGATTGATAGTCCTACCGATAATATACTTTTTTATGAGATTGACTGTTTACATATCTAGTTTTCACTTTTCCTTCAAGTTGTTCCACGATCTTGCATTATGAATTGTGCAGCAGTTAGGATTATTCCAAAGAACTCTACTCTATGTCATTTGGTAGCTGGTATCATTCCTACTAATACTTTTGAATTCGTTAATTAGTTTTGAACACAAAGTAGCTGAAAGGTACATTCTTTTATTACTGTTACAGAATATTTTACTAGTCGTTTCCAAATGAAACACCTTTGTTATTTTATTGATTATATTAATTATTGTTTTCTAAATAATACAGTAATTTATTGATACAAGTTGCAGGTGATATGCTTGTTTACTGTGATTGTTCGCTCGTATACTACACACATTGTAGCCATCTCTTGGCAAGTGAAAAATATTCTTTTTCTCCCTAATGTGGTCTGTGATGGTACTAGTCCAATGTGACTTATAATATTTGTACCGGGAGGTGCACCTCAACCCCGCACATTGAAAAGAAGCGCCTTAGGGAACACTATCTATCGAACAAAACTTGAAACCACTAATGCATAAAGTTGCGATATTGATCAGAAGATGTCACTACTGAATAACTGAGTATGTTATTTTAACGTTTCCTAAACTGACTGGATTTCTTTGTTTTGTTTTGGTGTACATCAAAAAGTTTGAATTTTTCTCCATAGATGTCCCCACAAAAAGCTACGGTCATGCACTCATGTGCAAGGTGGAATAATTACTGATGTAAAGAAGTTTTGGGTTTCTAAGTCTTTTCACCTAAATTTACTTTCATTTGTTTTTATACTTCAATGTTTTGCAACACTTCCTTCTCATCTCGCCAGCTTTGAAATCTGGCCAATCACAAAGTTTCTGTATTTATTTTTCAGCCAATCATAAGCTTCTTGTAACGTTTTGAGTATCAAATAAAATGGGAGGGTGTGGTCAGATTTTACCCAGAGCCTTCTCGAACCCTCCCATCGGGTATAAAAGCCGCGACTTTTTCTAGTCACCTTGTCTTATTCTCGTCAAATTTCTGAGTATGTGTTAAGACAGGAGGTCTAATTCTTTGGCAGGCAGAATGTCAGCTCAGGTAATGGCCACCAGTTTTCTATATCTGTAGCTATCTCCTTAAACTCACAGGAGTGGAAGCTTCTAATGTTTAACTATGTAACCATCTGTTTTCAAAAATGTAAGCTTTCATTCTGCTAATGTAAAATTTCATACAGACTTAAACTGTAAATTGGGGATAGAGATTGTGTTACCCTTTCAAATTCCCCTTCAGTTTATCTTGAGGTGACTACGATCTTGTAACCTTTTTCTTCTGTAAATCACTCATTAACTTCTCTTTCGAGTCACCTCAGTTGTGTGGAATTAGCCACTGCATCATCCCAAGTAGGGTTTCAAAAGTTGGTTTTCAAGAAGTGCAAGTTTACGACTGCATACATTTTGAGTTTGGACCAGTAATATAACCTGTTGTTCTCTTCCATGAAGGCCCAGTAGTATGGGTACAATATACCGCTGTGTAAAAGAATTGTAGGTTGTGCCTAGAGATGCCAGAAATTGTATAGTTTTGTGTAATGTTTCCTTGAGTAGGCTGTAAGGAATTGGGAGCACAGCATTCTTGGCTGAATTTAAAGAGCATGTAAACTCTTGTCTGATATTGGTGCAATTTTCAGTCGGGCCTTTGGAAGGCCGTATGTGTAATGTTTGGAGCAAGGTGCTCTGGAACTGTGTCTTGGGAGATATCTCTCGTTATCTAACCAAACGCAACATTTGTGGCGTTGTAAACTTGTAAATTAAAGGTGGAAGCTCAAAACTTTTAATTTCCAACCCTTGGATTTCTATTCTTGTTTGCTATTTTGTACCTGATATTTTGTTCCTTGACCTAGTGAAGAATTTTGTTAAATTTGAGATCTGAAAAGAAATATAACCTTTGTTTTAAAGTTTAAATTAATCTTTGATATCGTAGATAGACCCATTAATGCTGACACCTTCTTTCACCTCTCTGCGTTCCACAGATAATCTCGGAACAATATTACTTAAACATGCAATGAATAAATAAGCCATTAAAGAGTTATCTTGCCTTTCTGTTTCATACATCGTAAGGGATAGTGTTTGTGAATAGACCTTGTAAGTTCACCATTACTCACCTGAACATTCGTTACATGAATAATTCATCATTACCAGGATGCACATTTGATCACTGTCATCGTCCACTTCATAGCATGCATGTCATCTTCTTTTACTATGACTATGTTGCTATGGGGTATTTCATTGCCCATTTATTGAGATATTCATTTCACCATCTCATCCAGGAGTTCTGGGTTAGCTGCTGAAAATATAGCCATGTGGGCAAGGTTGTGATGAGAGAGGAAGTATAATCATGACCAGAGAGTGTAGTAATTGGCTCTCCTATAAGGAAATTGGTGGTAGTTAGATAAGAAGTGTCAAAAGGTTCATCATTTAGCTTTGGTGAGAGGATGTATGTGTTTCAAGAATGGTACATTCTTTGTTGGTGAAGTGATAAGAATCCATCACTTGTCTGGGGCGTTAAATCAGACTCATGACAGCTGCTTCCTAGATTCCACCAAAGTGTGGTGTTGCAGGAGGGATGAAATGCCACATCAGTCCCATGCCTGCAGTTGTGCGAAGAGTTGGTTTTCTGAGGGTTATTTTGCAGGAAGGCCTTGATTTCTGTAGCTGCTCCGTTGAAGTTTGTGCCATTATTGCTGTAAATGCTTAGGGGTTGACCTCTATGAGAACTAAGTTGATAAAGTGCGGAGAGAAATGTTGTTGTGGTGAGATCGGGTATCATGTCTAAGTAGAGAGCCTTATTAGCTAGCAGTCTGGTCTTGTTCGATTTCACACAATTTTTTTATTAGATTTGGGCCAGCATAGTCTGTTCTAGTTTTAAGGAATGGGTATGTCGGGGTTAAAGGCACCATTTATGTATTTCTCATTAATTATTCCTTTATGTGACACTTTGCATAGAGTAATCAGGATCCTGATTTTTATTCCCCCAGGCGTGAGATCACAGCTGATGATGCGTATGCAATGGGCGAAACATAAATTAGTATGACACGATGTAACACCTGAGATGTGTATGAGTGTGGCTTCTTTCTGTTCCCCTTTCTGAAGAGATCCTAAACTTGTCTCTCAGAGTGTTGAGTGCCAGGATGAAGTAGTCCAAGGTGTTCTGCCATCATAATTATATTTGTGAGGTGGTACAGAATTTCTAATGTTTCCAGTCCGCTAGTATTGGAGTATTGTGCAGTCATCCACTGACAAGAAGATGGCCTTCTTGATCTATGATTGGATAAATAGTCTTTATATGAGTTGTTAGTTTCCTGCACAACATTAATATAATATTTGAGTAAAGGGTTCAACTCCGATACAAACCGTGGACTTTAATTTCACTCCGTGGGTTGTTTACAACAATCTCAGTTAATTATATGTTACAAATCTCATGACTGGTCCATATTGAAATGTACATTAATTCAACGAGGTTACAAAAGTTTATTGAAATCCTCGTATTCAATACACATTGGGTTCTTAAAATTAAGAATTTCATCTTGTCATACTAATTTAAGGGGACATGTTTCACCCACTGCATGTGCATCATCAGCCGTGAGCTCATGCCTAAGGGATTAAAATCACGATCCTGATTAGTCTAGTCAAAGTGTTACATAGAGGACCATGTGTTATAAAAAGTAGGAAACTTAGTCCCATGCCTGCAGTTGTGTGAAGAGTTGGTTTTCTGAAGGTTGTTTTACAGAAAGGTCTTGATTTCTTTAGCTACTCTGAAGAAGTTTGTGCCATTATCGCTGTAAATGTTCAGCCTACAGCCAACAGCGCATAAGCTCAATGCTCTGCCCATCTCCTCTCCCTCGCCACACCCCCTTCCCTTAATACCACACAGATACAATACAAGAAGTGCAAGTGTCATTTGTTCTGACGCTACAAAGGCAACTAGTTCATACCAGAAAGGTTGACGGTGTAGGTAAATGTATACACAGTGTTTTTCACAAAATTTAACCCTTTTTTCTCTGATCTTAAATATCGTTCTACCCTCGTCTCGTTACTGACTCTTCATTACACATCCCTCAGTAGTCGATTTGAACATTGAAGCTGTAGCCAACTTCAAGCATGAGCGTCTCCACTTGACTAATTCGACAAAAGGAGGTTACCACATCAACTAGTAAAAAAATACATAGCAACACACGATCATGAACCTTTTTTCACTTTAACGAAAATAAAAAGTGAGTGGCCTCCCCATACAAATATGGGTTTGTTGCTGCTTGTTGTTTATGGGGCCTAACATCGAAGGTCATCGGCCCAAATAAGGGTTTAACAGGGTGTCCACCTGCATGGAAAACCGCAAATCAGGGAATGTCAGAGAATTCGATTAATAGTGGCAAAACCAGGAAATGTCAGGGAATTCAGAAAATATCTGGAAATTAGTTCTTCGGCCAGATAAAATGGACGTACCTTATTTATCCCTTAATAGAAGCACATTTTTTAATTTTTATAACACTAATCTTGGGTAGGCTTATGTCTTTTATGCCAGGAATAAATTGTGAAGGAAACTGAATAAACATTCAAACAAAACCAAGAGTGATATTGAATGTGAAGTAACCAATAGCTTCAGTAGCTATATGGGTAGCCTATAGCGCTCTGATCGGTTGATCCAATTTTCAATGATTTGATTTGCTTACTATTGTATATTCTGTGTTGTTGCTGAATGGAGAGGCCTATATTGCGTTTTCAGCTTTCTAATACCTTAAATATATGGCTTCCACAGCGAAATATGCACATAGACAACAGATGACTCTGTTTGTTTACTATGTAATGACGTGTGCGATATTCACTACCTCGTAAAATGTAAAAAGAGACAAAAAACACTGACTGAATGCAGGTAAGTGTGAAAATCACTTGAACTTAATACTCATTCAAGTGCTCATTGCTATTGCGATTATTATTATTATTATTATTATTATTATTATTATTATTATTATTATTATTATTATTACAATTGTTAAATGTGCTGATGTAGGTAAACCTTGTGTAAATGAGTATTGCATCGTGACACCATTCGGGCCGCGCCATGTTGAGTTTCTAACCTATCTGATGAAATGGTTCGTACGGACGTGAGTGAGTGAGGCTCCTCAGTAATCAAGTGATTTGGAGGTGTTATACAGCAGTGGAAGTGATAAAAACTTGCGGCAGTGTTACGTTTGTATTTATGAATCGTACCAACACATTTTTTCGGTATTGTTCTTTTTCTTCCAAATTTGCATTGTAAACAAAATGGGCCGCCAAAACAACAGACTTAGAAGCCCAGCCACTACCAATGATGCCAACGTAGACCACCTCGTGAAGTGCACGCTGGACGACTTTATTAACTCGGACAGCTTCCTTAAAAAAAATTGTGCAGGCCATTTTGACCTGCATAACAGAAATGGTTATAAGAGAACTTGAAAAAAGTTTAATATTTAATGTCGAAGAATTTTCAGAGTTAATCAGAGAAAATCTTGATGAAAAGGTGGTGGAAATCCACAAAATGAAGGAGGATATGGACTCCAAATATTATTCATTGGAGCAATACAGCAGGAGGAATAATGTAAGATTTTCGGCATCCCCGAATGTTTGAACGAAAACTGAGATGAACTAGTGCTCAGCGTGTGCAAAGCAGTAGGTGCATATGTTATACTTAATGATATTGATAGATGTCACAGACTAGGTCCTTGATCACCATGGAAAACAAGACCTATCCTATTCAAATTTGTGTCTTATCACTCATGGCAGAATGTCTTCACTAGGAAAAGGAAACTGAAAGGCTCATCCACAACAATCTGTGAAGACCTTACAGCTACCAGAATGTCCATCATGACGACAGCAATCCAGTGTTTTGGTCTTAGAAACACTTGGACTGACTCAGGAGACATCATAATCAAGAAGGCTGACGGGATGAAATTAAAAGTGTGCCAGTTAAAGGAACTTCCTATGGCATAAGCTTCTCTTGCAGTGCTATTTGATCACTTGACTATGTGAGTCCAAACCCATCGTTTACCGTAAGTCACAGCTGAGGAGGTAGCTTTTTTATTTTTTCAAGTAAATTTGTCTATCTGTTTACTATCCATTTACTGTATTTATTTATCTGTCTAAATATCTATTCACTTAATGTGTCTTCTTATCCTACCACTTGTCGATCTACATACTCTTTAATAAAATTTTCCTAACTCGTTCTCTTTTAAGTCAGGCCTCCATATTACGTGTACATAGCTCTAACGTCAACACTACGTAGAAAAAGCTCCTACTTGAGTATTCTGTATGCCTAATCTGCTGTTGCACATTATCACTATTATTATTACTGACAATTTAATTACCTAAAATATGTTAATTGCTGACCATTAATAGGGTGTAGTCACATGCTGTGTTTTAGTTTCATTTCAGCAATTGGCAATGCATACAACAAACAGCCATAATCCCTCTGACCATAGCAATATTTTCCCTTGCCACACTTCCTCTTCCCCACCTATCCCATCAACCTGTCTATCTGCTAGTCCATTCACCCTAATCTCCCCCTCCTTGAAGTTACAACTCACATTGTCCAGTCAGCCCTAAATAGACATAAAAGCACAGTTCACTTATGTCACCTTAGTGCCAAGAGTTTAGTTTGTCAACTCATATAGATGAACTAAATATGTCATAGAAAGAAAGAGATCCACCTAATCAATACTAATTTATTAAAATTTTCTTCTTAACAACAGGACCTGTTTCGACTCTTCACATGCCATCCTCAGCTGTCATGTACATTCGCATGATAATACATTTTTTTAATAGTTGTGCCTTGCCCATAAACATTTCATATTTGACTGACATTAGGTAATATGTTTCAGAGTGAATAATACTGTTTTTTATGTCTAAGTTTAGAAAACTATTATATATTAAAAAGTTACCACTTTTTGAACACATTAAAAGGATCACAATGTATGATAAAACTTTGCTATGTACATATGACCTTGAATTATATCATTAACGTTCAAGTTTTACGAGTAAAACAAGTTCCTAGAATGACTTTGTCATATTGCGTTGTTTTTAGTCTTAAGGTCTATATTACTTAATTTGACAAGGTATAAGCCTAATATAAAGTATATTATAAAAGCATACGCAGCTACATTTTAGCACATTTTATAGACCTTAAGACTAAAAACACAGCAGGCACAATTTACCAGTCGGTGTTGCGCAGAGATATCGATGTGGACCTTACTTTAGAACATACTAATGCACATGTCCTATGAATATAGACTTCCTATCTCTAATCTTTAAAGGTGTTCTGGATTTTATGGACATGAGTGTATTTCAATCATTCACAAAATTTACCAACATCAATAAGTAGATCAGAAGCGATAAGAATCTGCAACAGCAGAAGGTAATAGAAATTATTATTTCAAGAATGAAGTCCCTCTGGAAATGAAATTAATATTTAAAAAATTACTTAAAATTTTATGATTGTAGTTGATTTATTCCTGGCTGGCAATGTCTCATGATTGGTCCCTTTACCACCCTTTAGGGTTTGGTGGGATCTTCCCTTTAAGTTAGACATTCCGGAAGAAATATCCCTTGCAAGGTGCACCATGATGAAAGTAAAGATTCCTCTTGCAAGCAGCATGATGATTCCCCTTGTTCCTTGTCTTGCAGGCTTCTCGTAACAGTAGGCTTCCTCTCTCTCTCTCTCTCACACAAACACACACACACACACACTCTCTCTCTCTCTCTCTCTCTCTCTCTCTCTCTCTCTCTCTCGCTCTCTCTCTCTCACACACACACACACACACACACTCTCTCTCTGTAACTGAAGCGGCACATTGATATGTGTTCCAACCATGCCTATTTAAATGTCAGTCAACACTTAACTTGCGGGTTCAGATGATTTATGCATACCACACGTGTTCTGTAATTAATGTAGTCGTGGTTATGTCTTGTAGAATACGAAATAAAGTGTTCCCTTTATGAGACATCACGACTAATAATCGTATCTTGGCGAAGAATATCTTGTAGAATTGTAGTGGGAAAGTGAAGTGAAGTTGTGCTCTAAAGTAGAGCAGTATGAAATCAGTAGTGTAGGAGCTGAGTAAGTTGAGCGTCGATTACACACTGCTTTTATCAGTTCTCGGCCTAGAAAGTGTGATTAGTTGGAAACCAATGATAATTTTTTTCATGTCTTCTTAAAGTATCATGGTTCAAAACTGTTCTTGTGAAGAGTTCTGAAAACTTGCCGGGCAGTGTTAGCCTTGAAAATGTTAACTGTTCATATCTGTCGCATGCTAACCTCCTGACCATTAAGAGAAAAGGAGTGGATCGCCACACGGCCATGCAGCAATGAGCCTAAAGGCGAATTTCTCCAGTGTTATCAGATCCTGGCCTTCACCACAGCTGTTGTAAATGACCCACTGACCGAATTAAATTAGGCTTTTGCGGCAATCTCAATTTTAACTCCAGTTATGCCATCTTCGGTTACAATATGTTGTAGGTGATAGATTTCTTTCCACAGTATACACTGCTGTATAAATGATGCAGAAGTATTAAAAGTGTATTATTTCGATATATTGATGCGGAATTAGTAAAATTGGTTTGTAGAAATCCTGTGAGTGGTGTGAAAACTGCATTTTCAGTATAAAGTGTTGTGTAGAACTTTAAGGTGAAACTATCTGTAGACTTGTACAGTGCTTATGTAGTGTCATTCTACATTATTCTCTGAGCTGCCCAGCTATCTTTTAGCTGTTAATGTTAATACTATAATTGGTTTTACAGTAAAATAATGATAATCATTACATTTACTATTTCTTAATTGATATTTCACCCATGTGTCATTGAAATGTGTTTGATCCAACCCTGTCTCCTCACTTTTGGAGATAAATTGACCTGTGAGTATTTCTCTATGCCCAGATACCTTTGATCCATGATTCCCATTTACAGCATATACCCTGCAATTGATTAGTAATTTCGTACACTTCTCTTCCAAATATTCCATGCGATAATTCTGGACGTCGGTTTATCTTCACATATATGTGTACTTTGTTTCTTAATATGGATAGATCTCTGTTGATGTAGGACAGTCAAACTTCATAGAACTATTGTGATAAACCTTTTTCTTGATTGTTGTCTCTTTTTCTTTGTCCCTCAGTGAGAGACGTTGCTTGTTGTATCGTGTGGTACCAAATGTTCACGTTGTCAAGAAATGTTAGTTTTAAGTGAATTGTTTTACTCTAACTGAAGTGCTGTTAGGTTCAACTTGCATTAGCTTGATCACCTCAAGAATCATGTCTTTGGCTGTTCTTGTGAGTAAGGTTCTTTCATGGTATTACTTCGGAATGTGTTGCAAGAATATAAGCATAAATTTGGAAGCATTGTCTAACGTAATTACAATGCCGATAAGCTTGATAAGTCTCTTAAAGGGATTCTTGATGAAGGGCATACAGAGAAGCTGCGAAGAAGTAAGGGCCACCTCGATCCTAGATCCGAAGAGCATACGTAGGCAGCCCATCTTGACTTCAAGGGAGGAAGGCATGCTCTGCATAGAATTTTGGGAATCTACTTTACTACTTTTGGACATGTATATGAAAACTTATGTCCAAATGTGCATGTACATCTGGGGAACTGTGAAAGCTGAATTTCTAAAATAAAAACTTACTTTTTAACGTATTTTTTGAAATTATATATTAATATACTCTCACAATAAGTATTGGAAGAGAAGGAATTCAAGCAATTGCTTCCTTGTTGTACTGAATAATTGGCCATGTAGCTCTTGGCCTGCATTTATAAGATGCTGGGCTCGAACCCACTGTCGACATCCCTGAAGTGCATGTTTCACATTTTCACAGCAAACAAATGGTGCGAATGTACCTTAATTAAGGCCACAATTGCTTCCTTCTCATTCCTAGCCAATTTTTAGCTCATCATCGCCATATGACCTATCTGTATCGGTGTGAAAGAGAAATGGTAGAAACCATCAAATAAACAATATGCCGTAGGTTATGTTCAATTAACTTTCATTAATATGGCTTAAATTTATGATTATAACTGACCACTGTTCTTTGACTGATAATTACATTCAAACTATTCACATTTTTATCTCTTTGATGAATCAAGGAAACTAAATTTTATGTACATAGTCAATGAATATTTACATTCTCATAAGTTCCATAAATTTATACTTTAGGAATATTTGTTGCTTCAGTTAAACTATTGTAGTTAGGATACATCTAAATTGGCTCGGAATTATTGTAGAATAATTATTCTATTAGTAAATATCATTCCTGCTTTATTATTACTTAATCTTTTCATTCTATTGTTCCTGTTAACCTGTTGCAATTTGGATAATGTAAATCCGGTTTAGAATTGAAGTGTAGCTATGTAATTAGATTTTAAGTTGCTCGCTTTGGAAAGGCCAGAAATCTCATGACATCAAAGATGTCTGTGAACTCTTCTGCCAGGTTACATCCAGCAGGAATGGTGTTGATTTCATTGTGTGCACAAGCATGCAAGATTGAGTTGCTGAGGTTCAGTGCTATTCCGATAGCCTTATGTGAATTACATTCGACGTTGCATCCTCTCGAACTTGTGTTTTCTATGTCACAATCTGGCTGTGATGACCTGGATAAGGAAGAGCATTGGCAGGAACTACGAGGTCATGTTGCTGCGTATCCTGAAGATGAGTTTCCACTTCACTGTGATGACCTTAATGCGCATGATGGTCACTAAGAATTTCTATAGCTGCCATGGTGGTAATACTTTCGGTATCTGATATGATGATGGAGCTCATATTTGAGGTTTCACTTGTGGTGACTGCAGCAAGCAAATTGACCTTATTGTTGTTCAGCACCGTGATCTACGACGAAGAAAGGATGTGAATGTCATATCATCTGACTGTATTCCACCTCTGCTTAAGGAAGGCATAGCGGATTTAAGGACCTTTATGCCCATGAGAACATCAAGTGGTGGAAGCTTAAAGACTAGAAGGAGACCCTAGCAACAACATAAATTTTCCTCTTGTTGATCTTAATGCATTTGAAAACATGTAGACACATTCTACAGATCTTTCACTGCAACCGTCACAGTAAACTTGGGTACGATATAACCTAGTTCCTCTTGTATTGAATATCTAACGTTCCTATGGATGATTGCAGTCCAAGAAGAGTTGTAGGATAAGACGAAGGCATACTGTATATAAATCTCAATCGAGACGCACTCACTGTAATGACCTGTGTACGAGGTGTATCAGAACTATACTGAGAGGGAAATCAGGGATGCTCTTCGTGGAATATTGAGAATGATGGTGCAGTCAGATTCTCAGGGAAATGTTTCCTTTTGCGGATATTAAAGTGACCTTGTTACTTCCGGTCATGCAGTTCAGATTGAGATTTCTTAGCCACAGGTTCCTCAAAGACAATTCTTTCCCGGTATATAAATTGGCTTTCATAAAAGACTCCACAGAACACAGGGAAAGAATTGTCTTTGAGGAACCTGTGGCTAAGAAATCTGTCGCTCAATTGAGATATTGATTAGAGTATGTATGAAACAGCTATACCAGATGAATGATTACTTAGTGTAGTAGCACTCTGTGTATAGAGAAAATGTGCTAAACTTAAAGCTAGTAATTACACAATAGTCGTCTTGACTTGTGTTGCATGCAAGCTCTTGGAATGCATTCTTTCTGATTATGTTATACACATTTATGAAATTACCAACTGGCTCGATAGAAGGTAGTTCAGGTTTAGGAAATGTTATTCCAGGAAGTCAAATGTATCACGATTGACATATCTAAGGATTTTCTTAGGGTAGATCTCGGGAAACTACTGACAAAAAATTAGTGCGTTTGGGATAGATAAAACAATGGCTAAATGGGTGACTATAAAGATATGGCCAAATTATTAAACATTATAAATTTGAGAATTGAACACATGAGATGTTACCAATTTTTAAGTTCATGACATTAGTACTTGGTATGCACCCCCTTAGCTTTCATGAGTGACTTGATTAGACTGGGCATACCCTCAAACAGTATTTTACACTGACTCTTTAAATCGTCATCATGACACCACATCTGACCGAGCTTCTCAATCAAGCCAATTTTTGTCGTTATTTTTACTTGGACTTTTCTTTGCTATCGGCTAAGGATAATCTATAGGGTTCATGTCTGGACTGTTTCTAGGCTTTGTGGAAAGGAGGCCCATCTTGCATAAAAATAAATTCACTTTGGCCAAACTACTCTTGCACCTGAGCTACCAAACGGGTTCTTAATACTATACTGTTCACATCTGATAGTTCCTTCTACAATATATAATCGTCCACGGCCATACCAAGAAAACACACTCAACCTGGATGGAATGCTTCTCTTTATCTTCTGACATATTGACTTGTCTCTTCTTCGACAGGAAATACCAATTCGTCACTAAAGCAAACCTGAAATAAATAAAACAAATAAGCCTAGCATCAAATGCAATAAGCTGTAAGGTTTAAAAGAAGAATTTCATACATTTACTGTGCTGTACGGTTATATAACTTAGATTGGGTTATAATGGAATAATGAATGATAATTTAGGAATTACAGTAATTGTCATGGACTTGCCTGTTTCCATTCATCAGATGACCAATTCTGGAGAGTCTTGGCACAGTGGAACCTCTTTGCAGCCATAGCAGGGGTAAACTTCGCTTTGCCTTGAGGTCATCTTGCTTTCATTCCAGCATTAAACAGCTCTCGCCTCAGAGTCCTGGCTAATACAAATGACCCATACTCTTCTAATTTCTTACGTAAATCCAAACTAGTAACCTTGCGGTTGTTTACTGACAAATTAATCAGTTTTGCTTCCTCCTTGGGTTGGTTTCTTCTTTTGCCCACAGTTTCCAACATGTTGACATTTTGTCTTTGGCCGATGACCTTCAATGTTAGGCCCCTTAAAACAACAATCATCATCATCATCATCATCACATTTTGTCTTCTGGTTATCTTCACATTTTAAAACTCTACTTACAGATTGCTGTGGTATTTGCAATCTAGAATCTATTTCTTGTTGTGAATGACGTTTCTCAAGAAGTAGCTCTCTGACAGTGCCTTTCTTGGGGAAAGGTCTCTTCGTCTTCCCATAACCTCAAAATTTGACAGTTCTCTAGAACCACACTTAAGAAATACAACTGAACTCCTGAATAGTATCAATATTACATGTAATTTACAGAATGCACAGTCTTAACAATAGGTCACATTATTTACTTCCAAACAGCAACAATATGCAGTTAATAAAGATAAACAACAGAAAATGCTCACTAACAAAAATGACACAAAACCATGTGAATAATGAAATTACATTGTGGTTCTCACTGTAGCCACTGTATGAAAAAATACAATAGTGTGGACCAGGATATCCCAAGTGGGAACTTTGCCTCCAAACAAGTTCAAGGATTAGGCTATAAAGGTCGGTAGTATACATAAAGGTAGAAATATACCTTTTACCGTTAAAATTTGGCCACGTCTAATGTATTCCTACAAAATAGAACTCAGAGCATAAGAGTAGGTGAAGCTTTATTTGATCCTGTAACAATTATGGGATTGGGTCCCACAGGGCATTATTATGAGACCTTTATTCTGTCATATATATAAACAATATGAATAATGAACTGAAATAAGTGATGAGGCTCTTTGTAATATATAAGTTTCAGGATTATGAGTAACTGAAAAAGACCTTGACAATATTGTAAGATGGACATCGGCCAATGCTATATTTGTAAACGTGGTGAAAAGTCAGTTTCTTTGTTTCACAAATAGAAAGAGTACTCTCTGGTTTTATTGTATTGATGGGTGAAATTTCTTCATGGGGATCTCTGTAAGTACCTAGCTATTCATAATAAGGATATAGCTTCATTATGGTAATCATTTAAACATATTGAAAATAAATTTACAGATCTGTTAATATGATTATGAGTTTTTTTAGGGGTTGTAAAGGAGAGGGCATATAAATCTCCAGCAAAGCCACAATGAGAGTGTGAGACCATCACCAGTATTACTTGAGTAGAGAACAGGAAATGATCCACAGAAATAGCTCCATTTCTTGCGGGTGATTTCTAACAAAAGAGTTGCGTTACAGAGATGTTGCAAAGTTTCAGCTGGGGAGACTTGGAGAAAGGAGACAAGTTGTTTGATTAAGCAGTATATCCTGAGATGTCATTGGAGAGATGTCTTGGGATGACATTAGTTGATGAATACATTTAAATCATGTTCTTTAAGTCTAGGAAAGGTCGCAACATGAAGATAAGTTTGAATTCAAGGGGACAAATTTTGGCAAATGTTCACTTATAGGAAGATGATTTAGTGATTGAAAGAATTTGTGTGATATATTTCCACAATCTTTTTCCATTTAAACAACCAACAGCCCTAATTGCTGTGGTTTGATTGATTCATTCATTGATTGGGACATTAACTGATTTATGCTTTTGGTCTTAATGTGATGTACAGAGGGGGATGATGGATATTTCTATGCTTCTGTTATAAGCATTGTCCACTTCTTGGGAAAGTGGTGGGAGTACTGTGGGATTATGTGATATTACAGTGAAGTGTTTTTGGAAAGAAAGTATATATGAACATGGAAATGAACAAAGAGGTGACAATTCAAGTCATATGTAGGAAGATGGGAACAGGGGAATATGAATATAAGAGGATGAAGAAAATGGCTAGTCATTGTGGAATTATAGATCAACAGAAAGGGAAACAGAAGCAAGGAATGGTATTGGGCAATGATTTGGAGATACTGCTTACTATTATTTATTTTCCTAAAATTGTACATGTTCACATACACATATGTGTACATATACTCTGCTGAATATTCACAAATCTGCACCTGAGAACCAGACTATCTTAAGTCCATTTTTTGCCTTTTTGAGATAATACGGATTGTAGATGATGAAAGAGTGCTTTATTGAGCCAGACTATGTTAAGTCCTGTAAAACAATAATTTTACGAATTAGCAGCGTCAATATAATCTTTAGTCCTGAGAATCCTGTGAGCCAACTTATTCTAAGTCCACTTACGATACTTTGGTTCTAAGCAAATCATAACTTGTGATAGCCTAAGTCTGTTTAAGATAATTTGGCATTGAGATTTTGTGTTTCCATTGTAGTTTAAGTCACATTATTGACAAGGATTTTGTTGACTTAGGCGGGAATATTACAATTGTTTTCCATGGTCTGCTCGGTTTCATTCATAAGGAGCAATGAGCCATGGACGGATGTTGGTTGATCTTGCACTGCAGCTAAACCAGTGTCCAGGAGGTAAAAATAATATTGATTAGTACAATATATTTTTGTGCTCTACAGATATTGAAAAGTAATTTTTTGATGTTTTAGGAAAGAGTCTTCCTCTTGTTAATCAGTTTCTTTTACAGGATTTAATGACAATGACAATGAGCTTAAGGGAACAGAAACTGCCTTTCCTTCTATGAATCTACAAGTAGATAAAAAAAGTGGAAGTAAGTATTAAGTTCACCGCACTTTATAATCATGAAAGGTTATACTGTATTTGTTTTTAAGAGCCAATGCAATGTGTTCAAGAACCATTATTCAAGCGTGTTCTCTTATCTGTTGGATAGTAGCTTTAAAATATTTTTGTCCGCAGGCCCCTACTGTTACGATGCCCGATTTTGTGAAGAAGAAGAAGAAGAAGATGACGAAGAAGATAGTGGAGAAAAGGTGTACACTCAATTAGAATGTGTTGAAGTGAATTTGCACTACACTGACGTAGGTTACAATGATCAAGTCTCCATGCCTATTTACCCGCCGCTTGTTTCTGAAGAGATTAAAATAGAATGCAGTGCCAATTTTCAAGGGCTTGTGGGTAGTTCTGGTAAGAGATCACAGCCCCCACAAGAGCTGTCGTTGGAGAGTGACTCTAATGATACCCCATCCAGTGCCCTTTCTTCTGTTCGTGACATCAAGCAAACAGAGCGCGGAACATGTTTGCTCCCCTCTCGTACAACTGGTGCTAGATTGGTTCCGTACTCAGATTCTGAAGATTAAGTTGAAGATTTTGAAAATAATAAGAATTTTTGTAGGAAAAGGAAAAGGAATACTCTTTTGTGGAAGAAGAATGTGAGGAAAGTAAAGTTATTAGGTGGAGAAGAATGTGTCTTTTCAGCTGGTTAGTTCGTTGGTAAGCGTGTTCTTCGTTCTGAATGTAGAAACTACAGAATGAAATGTTCAACAAAGGTAACTGAGGTTGAAAGACAGCAAATATTTAATGAATTTTGGAGCGCAGAGAAGAGTTGGGACCTTAAAAGACAGTACATTATTTGCAGTTATAAGGCATAGACCACGATGTCATGAGACACAACGGCAAAGAACAGCAACATATATTTATCATTTAAACGTGTCAAACAATAAAATCCCCGTTTGTCAAGGAATGTTTTTAAATACACTGGGGATAAGTATTCAAATGGTGAAAACTGCCTTGAAAAAGGCCAGTGGATGTGGTATGATTGAAGTTGATGGAAGAGGTAAACACACGCCATCAAATAAAATCTCAGAAGAGCTTTGTCGTGACATTAGAGCACATATTGACAGATATCCAGTTTATAAGAGTCATTACAGCAGTGAACGAACGAAAAGGAAGTACATAGGAAGTGAACTGAATCTATCAAAAATGTATTCTTTATACTGCCAAGAATGTACCAAGGAAGGAAAAATAGCAAAGAATGGTTGTTTCGAAAAATATTCAATGAAGAGTACAACATCGCTTTTAAGTTGCCAGATAACGATACGTGTGACAAATGCGATGAATGTAATATCCAGATAAACCAACAATCATCCACACAACATGAAATATCTGAAATTATGAAAAGGAAGAGAGAGCACTTGGAAGAAGCCACCCGACGCTACTAGATGAAAGCAAATGACAAGGAAACTTGCGCCGAAAATGAGAAAGTCGTAATGGTGGACCTACAAAAATGTTTACTGACACCATATCTAAACAAATTCAGAGTGCTACTACCTCAAGAAGTTATGGACACTAAACTATACTCTATAAGATTCCACACTAAGACAGTCCTAGTGCATGATGTACGATGAAACCTATGGAGGCCGTGGAGGAAATGAGATGGCTTCATGTTTCTTGAAATGGGCAAATAATCATCTAACTGATAAAACACACGTCCTCACTGTCTGGTCAGAACAGAAATCATCAAATGATTATCATGTACTTCTGGCTTATTTCAAAATGGAAAAAATTGCAAGTTTATTAACCACAAGTACTTGTTGCGTGGGCACACCCACATGGAAGTGGATACTGTACACACCATTATTGAAAGGAAGAAGAAAAGAATCAAGACACAAAACATCTTTACTTGTAATGATTGGATAAACTTAGTAGAAGAAAGTGGAAAAAATCAAAGTTGAAATAATGTGTTTGGCAGATTTCAAAGATTTCTTGGGTTTTTCAAGCAATGTCAACAACATGATTGTTCTGAGGAAGAAAAACACCCTGGGAGAAAACGCAAATATTTCTGAAATGGTTTGGATCCAGGTGAGAAAAGACAAACCATACACCTATCAGTACAAAACCTCGTTCCTGGATGAAATGTTCAAATAAGTCGATTTGAGAAGGAATACCAGAAGTGCCAGGACATCTTTCCCACAAACTCTTCCTGTGATTAGAACTGTTAAGAAGTCAATTAGTAAAGAAAAGTATAAGGATTTGTGCACCATCTTGAAGTGGGTTCCAGAAGAATATCACTTGTACTTCAGGAATATCAAGACTGAAGAATCCGTCAGAGGAGACTACCCTGACTCGGAATAAAAACTGCCTGGTTAGCAGTTTAACATAAGCGCAGTAGCGCTCAATGCTGTACTGAATTTTATTGATGTTTTCTTCCATGTGATTTTTATATGTTTATAATAAAGTCGATTTCAAAGGTGTTAGTGCTATAATTATATATTTTAACATGTCTTTTTCCTATCCTAAGTCCTCTCCACATCCTGACAAACAGATATCTTAAGACCACAAAAGTATGTAAAAAATGAGAGAACAAAAACCCGTCATCACAGTATGAGGTACAAGTGCTTATGATTATATATATGTAAGATAAATGTTATTTCAGTCTCTGGTTATTACCTTGTAGGGAAATTTGCGAGTAAAATTTCGTTTTCTGGTTCTACTGTTAAACTTACCATTTGGATTTAAGATAGTCTGGTTCTCAGGTACAGAAATATGTAGGTGATTTTAAATTTACAAATTTGCAATGTTCCTCCCTTTCTATGCTACTGTGTCTACTGCTGTCCAACAGTGTGTTCCTTTTCATGTTCTTATATCTCATCAATTGTTTGAAAAGCAGTGGCAAAAGGAACTCAGGTTAAAAAACACAGCAGGTCATTGTGCAAGTTAGGTTCCAAAAAGGGTAAAAAATAAAATAAATAAGTAAATGCAATGTAAATTTTAACCTAATAGAATTTGTACAGTATTATTTGAAGTAGTTGCACAAGTGGTATGTGTGTTGATTATGTTTGTAAAACAGAAAATATTATGAGTAAGAGTTTGTAAATTCTTTACATTTATTAAGGATGAGCTGTGTGCTTAATAGATGAAAATAGCAAAAATTGTATACTACTGTTTTTAGGAAATTGTCTTCTTCTCTATTGTTTTAAAATTTATTGCTTGATGATAATGTGTTTTTGTGTACCATTTGCCACCAAGGTAGACACCTCTCTTGCATTTAATGGGATTTTCATTTGATTGTTCCCTTCCATTATATATTTTTTAAATGGGAGATAAATTAATTATAGTCTTCTTGTGCCACCATGAAATTTATTTTCTCAGCTTTTTCTATTTTAGGCCTATATATTTTTATTTCCTTACTTCTTTATTCTACTTTTCTTATTTCTTACTGACAGCCTTCCGAAGATACTAAGGAGGAAATATTCATAGAGGAAAAAACTGATGATCAGCTGTTGCCATACATCAAAGAAGAAACAAAGTACGTATACTACAAGTCTTATACAATATGGAATATGTTGTACCTATTCACTGTTGTGTTCAGTAGTGGTTGGTTTATCTCCAAAAGTGGCCATTTTCATTAGTTCAATCCTGTCTCTACAAGGTTACATTTAAACACTAATATCTGAAAATTCTATTGGTTAAAATTATCTAAAATATTCAGGAACTTTAAGATTATTTCTAATGTTCCATCATTTACTCGTAGTTTTATTCAATATATATCTACAAAAAGAATCTCTGGTAAAGCTAGATATTTTTGAAGTGTATTTGTTTACAATACCTTTAAGCAACCATGAAAAAGTGTTCTTTCTTTCACTTTCTCTGCATCATTTGTTCATCACATTTGTATCATCTGAAATGCTATATGAAACTATTGCTTCCAGATATTCTGAGTAATATTTTTATACGTTCATGCCAACAGTGACACACAGAAAAAGCGGTATTTGTAGATTAAAAATTAAATCTACAAATTCGAAATTGTTAAGTTTTATGTACATTGTAAACAATAAATATTTAAAACTAACATAATCAGTTTCATTAATCAATATAATGATGGCTGAGTTCAATAATGTGATGACTCGAAGAATGCCATTTGAAATTATTTGGTTAGATTCCTTTTTTCTGATCATTTCTGTTCTCTTGTGTGTTAAGTCAGATTCCTCCATTTGTGGACGCCAAAGCAGATAATGTATTGTAGAAATGAAACTTTAAGGTCAGTTATGCTACATCTTCGGTATCATAGTTTTCAAATAAAACTTGTGCATTCTTGTAAGCATAAAAAAATTGTGCTATTGAATTTATGTTCATTCCAGTGATGTGGTCACACTTTCTATTTCATTTTAGTGCTCATTATCAGTCAGGTGCTTCTAGTGTGTTGATTGCAAACATACTTACACAATTAGTATTAACCAATAAAATGGACAGGTACAAGTGGAGTTTTAAATTTGTGCAGGTTGCCTAAAAAAATTCAGAATTCTTCAAGTAAGTGAATTTATTATCTCATAAAAGTAGATAAATAGGCGGTACATTATTGCTTCACGTCCGTAGGTTTACCCTCAAAGTGCCCTACACGTGACCCCCGGGTGGTGCTAAGAAAGCAATAACTGTGGCTGCTGGACCTATCTTTTTAAAGATCCTCCAGCAATGGCAGAAGTATTTCATGGAAATGGCTCTTCTCAGAGCTACCAGACAAGAAACATCAGACCTTTCATCCATGTTTTCGAGCTTAACGTAGAAAGCATCAGCAGAGCAAAATGTGACTACCTGTCCAAAGTTATCCTGGATAATAATATAGTTGTTGTGGGTATACATGAAATCCATACAGCCAATGAAGAAGAGTTTCAGAAAAGGGGCCTCATTAATGGTTTCACACCTCTTGGTGCAACATATCACAGTGCACATGGTATAGCTACTTATGTTCGTAATAATATCCAAGATGCCTCACTGCTCTTTCAAAACGAAGACGAAGACATCCATTGTGTTGCTGTGCGAGTGGCACATGTTACTATTTTTAACATTTATAAACCCCCAAACGCACAGTGGTCAGGTACCATACTCCTGACTGCTCAACACCCTGCAGTTTATATAGGCGACTTCAACAGCCATCACGAACTATGGAAGTACTCGGATGGCAATGAATGTGGAAAGAAACTCATAGAATAGACAGAAATGAACAATCTCCATCTGATTTTTGACCCAAAAGATCTTGGTACTTTCCAGTCAGCTGCATGAAATAGGAATTTCAATCCTGAATTGTGATTTGTTAGCTGATAGGAGGCAGGACAGCCCTTACATACCAGTCGTAAAGTGTTAAGACATTTTCCCCACAGTCAACATGGCCCCATTGTAGTGGACATTGGCATCAAAATTCCTGTTGTACGGTCAATACCACATGCTCGGAGGAACTTCAGAAAAGCAAATTCGTCAACATTCACCACTGAACTGGATAAATGTGTTCGGTGGATTGCTCCCAAGCACAATTACAAGCGTTTCGTAGATGCAGTTATGATGGCGGCTAAGAAGAGTATGCCATAGAAAAGAATACATCCCTGGTTGGACTGTAGAGACTGATGCACTCTATAACGAATATCGGCATACTGGTGATGAAGACATAGCTCATGAACTTCTTTCCAGCATGGATACTACCCGGAGAGAACGGTGGATTGAGACAGTGGAGAATATCGACCTAACTCATTCCAGTAGAAGATCTTGGGGGCACCGCAGAAAACTTGGAGGAAGGACACCTTTGGTGAAGCAACAGCCTGGAGTTACTCCGGATGAAGTAGCATCTCACATCGTCACAACTTCCCAAACTCCATCAGATAAGAAACATACCAAATACATACGGCGCCTGCTCCAAACTCTGGAATCAAGAACACCACGCACATCAAGGTATTCACAACCGCTTACGGTGCAAGACATCAATGCTGCTCTCAAAGACGTTAAACCAAGTACAGCTCCAGATTTTGACGACATTCATCCAGAATTTCGCATTCATTTAGGGAAGAATGCAAGAAGTTGGCTGTTAAGGTTTTTTACCGACCTTCTACAGAACAGACAACTCCCGGCAGAATTCAAACGAACGAAAGTGATTCCCATCTTGAAACCAGGTAAGCCTGCCAATGACCCAAGCAGTTATAGACCAGTTGCCCTTCTTTTTGAGAGGCTATTCCACAACAGAATCAACGCAACTATTTTTCAGCATATTACAGTTGATCAAGCTGGATTCAGGCCAAATCGCAGCTGCTGCGAACAAGTGCTTTCACTGACATTCCACATGGAAGCAGGTTTCCAGAAACAAGACCTCAGCTGTATTCATTGATCTTACAGCAGCATTTGACGCAGTCTGGGGGGAAGGATTAATTTACAAGCTTCTCCGAATTGTACCCTGTAGGACCATCGTGCAGGTTATAAGCAATATGCTGAATGACAGAAGATTTCGAGTGTGTATGGGAAATAGTATGAGTAGAGAAAGGAAGCTCAAAAATGGATTACCTCAAGGATCGGTACTGTCTCCCCTACTGCTCAATTTGTATATCTCCGATCTCCCAGAAACATCATCGCAAACATTTTATATGCTGATATCATAACACTAGCCACACAAAATCAATACCTTAGTGTGACAGAAGAAGTGCTACAAAGAGATCTGATTTCACTTGAAACGTACTTCAAGAAATGGCAACTGTGTCCTAACTCTAACAAAACAGAAGTGTCATGTTTTCACCTGAATAATCGCCAAGCTGGCATTAAACTTCACATACGTTTTTGTCACCAAGAACTTCGGCACAGCAGCTATCCCAAGGATTTGTGGATTACACTTGATCGCACACTCTCTTACAAACAACATCTTATGAATCTGTCAAAAAAGCTCAAAACACGTAATATTATCCTTCAGAAATTGTATGGCTCAAGTTGGGGTTCATCAGCAAAGACTTTATGATCTGCTTTGGGACTGGTATTCTCGTGTGGTGAGTACTGTGCACCAGTTTGGCTGGATAGCCCATATACAAGACTAATTGGTACTTAACTGAATGTTAGCTTGCGGTTAATATCTGGTACTGTCCAGTCCACATCCCTTTATTGGCTCCCAATTCTGTCAGGTATAATGCCACCTGTTTTAGAAAGATAAAATGCTCCCATCCAAGAGTTCAAGAAGATAGAAATGAAGCCTCAACTGCCTGTTTTGGATGATATTCCTGTTTTCAAGGTAAAAGGGTTGGAGTCACGACATCCATCTTTGCATGATGCTGTCGCATTGGCTGATGGGAATTTTCACCCTTTGGAAGAATGGAGAAGTCGCTGGAAAGTTGCCACAGACAGTTCCTTACACAACATCTTTTCTGGTGAACATCATCTACCGCGTAAGATTTGGACCACTCTGAATTCGGTGAGAACATATCATGGATGACGCAGGGATGCCCTTTATAAGTGGAAATATATCTCATCACCAGAGTGCGACTGTGGTGCATCTCGACAGATGATCCCCATATTGTAAGTGAATGTACACGACGTTCCTACACAGGTAGCCCGAGTGACTTTCTGGAACCAACAGAGGAAGCCATACAGAGGATCACTCAACTGGACTTTCTGCTATAAAACATGTTTCTTGTCTGTTTACATTTGTAAATACTATATATTTGTATATATGTATCTAACTTGTTGCTCTATGCTAATAATAATAATAATAGGTAAATAACGTAGTGATATAATATTCTTTCAAAATTGTAATTATTGTCACTGACCTTACAAAGTACCACAAGTGTATGTCCTGTTTTAAAACATTTAATGCAGTAGTGTTTTTGAACTGTAGTTGTGACATTGCTAATTAATTTTTTGCTGTCACACCTTTGTTGTGAAATGATCTTTGATAATCCGTGGGAAATGATTGTATAGTCTCGGATTGGTACTCTTAACCAAGCCCTTGTATCAGCAGGTCATGCGATGGCTAGTCATAGCCTAAGGTTTGACTTCAAACCAGATTTGTGATGGAAACTATGAATTCTGAATGGTTTATTTGATTTTGTGAGTGGTTATAGTCTTCTCGGCTCTTATGTGATGCACTGACTTGTTCCTACTGTACTTTCGCAACTAAAACCAAACCAAACCCCATGGCACCACAGCCCTTGAAGGGCCTTGGCCTACCAAGCGACCGCTGCTCAGCCCGAAGACCTGCAGATTACGAGGTGTCGTGTGGTCAGCACGAAGAATCCTCTCGGCCGTTATTCTACTTTCACAACTAGTGGCAAGAAATATCCATGTCGGTCCTCAGAACTACCCAGTACCAGCTCACACTCTCTGTTTCTTTGTAATTCATGTGTAACAGGACACAATAGGTTACGTTAGAGAACAATCTTGTATTATGACCACCAGTCAAAATGTTGCTTATGAATCCTTTTCACACACAAAATCATATTTTTATTTTTGATGGAGTCTAAATTAGCTTTCTACGTTCTAAACATATTTTGTACAGAGACCAGCAAAGCGACATGCATTTTATATGTCTTCTTTTTTCTTGGCATATATGTCAGAGGACAGTCCATTGTCTACGTAGCTTAGTCCATTTTACACCATAGATTTTAGATGCTTCTGAAGGATTCAGTCGACCGGATCTTATCTGCTACTTCCCACTTGGTTTAATATCTCACCTCAGGCGCTATTGTTTCCTCACTCTCATTTCAGCAGTCTACAAATATCTTGCCGCAACTTAAATGACTTCCTTTAAAATGTCTAAACTATTTGCCATGCCAGTTGGGTATTGAATTACATAAGAAAGATTTTAAGATTCATAAAATTTCCTAATTGCTGACTTGTGGAAATACACGTATTTCTGAGATTACCAATTAGTGATGAGATTACCTTCCATTTGTGGAGAGACACATCGTCCTGAGCTAAATAGTGATGAGGCTTACTTCCGTTTGTGTAGAGACACATGGTCCTGAACTAACCACTTAGTTATGTGGCTTCCTTCTGGGTTTAAAGCGTTGAGTGTCGCATGGCCCTGAGCTGACCACTTTGTGCCACTCCTCCATGGTCTTCATATTTATAGGCGTGATCGGAGTGAAAATAACAAACTGATTAATATGATCGTCTGCTGTCTATGACGTATGTAAGCAGAAATATGAATTGCAAAATTCTATTCAGGCTAGAATACACTGACGGACTCCCCTCTTGTAGGTACTCGTAGAATTTCACCGGATATTCAAACTGTCCTTCCCATTTAACACAGATATACCCATTTTTTTATTTTTTTGAGTTATAAGTTTTTCTTCACAATGCATTTATAGGAGTCACATAAACATGAAATCCAGAAGCGTTCAGACATTCAAACACTATTTTGTGAAAGTAAGATTTTATAGATATCGGACATAGGCATTAGGGGAGAAAAATTGAACATACAATAAACTAATTTTAATGTTAGGATGTGTAAAATATCCATTGCATTCCATTTTTGTAACAGAATATTCATCAGTCTGCATCTGGTGGCAGGGTCCAGTGTTGTGGTTCATTGACAACAGTTAGTTCGGTCTAGGGCCATGTCTGCACGTAGTCTTCCAACTTTCAGGCCGTTATGCACTTTATCAGTCTATGCTGTCTGGTTCGTCCCTAGCGCCTCTTTTCACCGACTTTCTGTGTAATACTCTGACTTTCCCAATGTATCGTCCTCTACACGCAACACATGACCAAACCAGCGCACACGCCTTTCCCCAATTTTCTTCTGGATCGCTGCAATGCCAAAACGTTTTCTAATAACATCATTTGAAATGTGATCTAGTCTAATTATGCCAGCCTTCCACCTAAGCAACTTTGTATCCATGATGCTTAGTTGGCGTTCTACCTCTAGAGCTGGTCAGCATTCGTTGCCGTAGAAAACGACAGGATGGATATCGATAGGACAGATATCAGTTCGGTAGAACTTGGTTTAGAGATGGCCCTTCGTCCAAAGTTCGGAAGGGCGCCTGTTGTCATTCTCCACTTCACTCAGGTTTTGTATATCCTTAAGTTGATTTCATCAGTAAGTCGGCCATAATCATAGATTGTGGAGCCAATATACTTAAATATCTCTACTCGTGCAATATCTTCAACGTCAACATGCATGGTTCCAACTTCTCGACGATGTAATGCAATGTATTCTGTCTTTTTCTTGTTTGGGCGCGGGGCTTATTGCGCTAGTCGATTGTTCCAGTCTTCTGTTTGACGCTGCAGGTCTAGCTTATTCTCTTCAGCCAAATGATATCATTTGCTTAGAGAAGTGTCCATGGTATTGGACTGCGCAGGTTTGTGGTAATTACTTCCATCACAAGAATAAGCTGCAGTGGTGATAAGCCGGGGCCTTGATGGACTCCTACAGTTATGCGGAAGTCATCAGACGCTCCTGCGGCAGCTTGAACACAACTCATTTGTTCTTTGTAGAGCAATTATACCCTCTCAGCAAGGTGCTCTGGAATGCCATGTACTTGTAGGGCTGACTGATTAGGTCATGAAGTACCCTATGGAAGGGCTTCTAAGGGTCCAGATATTTGTGATGAAGCCTCTTATTCTTTTCACAGTGTTTCTCAAGTAATAGTCCGGCAGCATGGGTTTCTCCTATTGCGCCACAATTTTACACAAATCCAGCTTGGCTTGTTGTATGTTTGTCTAACTCGCTAATCCTTTTGTCGAAGATTTGTTCTAAGTCTCTCATTGCAAGGCTCAGAAGTATGTTCGGGCCGTGATTAGAAAAATTGGCAGGGCTTCCCCTATTTCTGAATTGATAATCCGTCGCTAGTCTGTTTGTTTTTGACCTTCTTTGATGATATGGTTGAAAAGCTTGCTTTAGCCACACTGCTGCATCCCCCCATTGAGGGAAACAAATCTCTGCTGGAAGATAATCGGGACAGATGGCTTTCCCTGGTTTCATTTCCTTCAGCATAGTCTGGACTTTAGTGACGTCATTTTCCTACGTTGGACCTTCTACAGCGGAGGTGATTAGGATTGGTAGATACTGAAATTACATGATTGAAATGTTGTCAAAATAGTTCCACCAGTGTACTCGCGCTTCCCGCCTGTCCAGTAGCAAATCGTCTGTTTCCTCATTGATGCCGTAAAAACGTTGGACTTCTGACGTTTTGCGATGGCTCGATTGGGCTAGCCGTTAAAAATTCCGCTGGAAATCGCGCATGTCATGTTTCACATATAGACCTGCCTACCGGTTTGATTTTGTTACGGCAAATACCTCCTTCATTTTACGAGTGGGAGCCTCGTAGGCATTCCAACGAGCAAGAAACTTGTGGTACAGCTGCTTCAACCGTACTGCATATTTAACATCTTCATTCCTTAGCCATATGTCATGTTTAATCCTTCGTTGTCGTCGCCCTGACTTAATTGTTCCAGGAATAGAGCGAAAGGCGTCTTTCAGTTTAGTCCGGCTCACTTCAACTATGGTGATTTGTGACTCTGTAACTTTTGCAACGACGTTAATCTCCTTCTTCAGGGGCAACCATTTGATACCAATTTGTCTATTTCCTGTTTAGTATTGGGCTCTTGGTGACTTTATCCACAGCTTAGATGACTGGTCGTTGTTGCATCGCAAGGATTTAATAAGGGACAACTGTTATCTCTAGAACATCTTCGAGATTTCACCCTCTCACAAGGATGTAGTCAATGCGAATTGGATGAGAGCCACTGTAGTACAGAGTAGATGAATATCACTCTTTTTGAACCGTGTGTTTGCTGTGATCAGTTTCTGCATAATCGCGAATTTGTTGGGCATCGTCGTTCTTTTCCCCTTATCCATGAACGCCATGGACTGTTTGTTCTTCTTTCCTCGGTCCGACACGTCCATTCAGATCAGCGGCAGCGATAAGATAGTCAGCGGTCTTCTTGTCAGGCAGTGCCCAGAACGCATCTTTGGTTTCCATGCGCACGTCAGTTTGTGGAGCGTTGCGCTGAATAATTGGAATTTCCTTCTCTCCCCAATGCGGACGAGTTACATCAAGCGATTGTCAAACTTTTGCACCTCGGAGACTGAACCGTCAAATTTAGCTGATATGACAATGTCAACACCATGAGCTGTTCTTCGGCTTCTGTTGTACACCAGTTAGTAACCACACCTCTTTTCACATGACTTTTCTCCATTCCATCTTTTTTTCCGCACCTCTCAGATGCCTACAAGCCTTCTCTCAAGTGCAGTGGCGTATTCGCTACTTCACCCAGGCATAATTCAATGATGGGATACAAAATGGGGGTACTAGCATGGTTAGCCGTCACAGCCCGTGCGACGGTAACCCTAGCATACTTTTCATGCTGACTGGGCACTGCCAATGCGCGTCCCTTCCAGGGGCTGCACTAACCTTGGCTCCGATACCATGAGACATATTTCTGTAATGATGTAACGGCATTATTTTACGGCCGGCTTGTCTTGAGCATTTAAGTGCTCATGACGGAAGGTAGTGACGCAGCTGCGGACATGGAGAACAGATGCCTTTTGCAGCCACTCCTCTAGAGAAGAAACGCTACCCTCTTTTCTGCATTAACTTCCAGAAATTTAGTGTACCTCTTCCGCCATCTGGTCCCTAGTGAACGTCTCCATCTCCGCCAAAGTTGCCATTAAAGACTTTGTACATGTTTGGTACGCGAGAGCTTTTATATTTTCTTCAAGTTCATCGGCAGGCCAGCGGGGAACCCGTATCCGTCACCTGGGAAGCGCCACGTGTTACAGCAATATAGCTGGTTGGTGTAGAATATTTATCAATGCTAAATGAAACATTATTTTACTGAAAACTAATTGTGAACCTGATAAATTACTTGTCACAGGAATCAAGTATTCACGTAAAGAAGAAGGGTTACAGACTTTTGCACCTTTGCTTGGTGTGATATGCCACAGAATGCATGACATACCATCCAGTGTCGTATTTTCTGCCCCCTGTTGTCTACTGGTGTCAACATCAATATCTTGTTTGATGATCAAGAGATTTAGTCTGTCATATCTGGAATGAATGTCCCCCTTTCATTTGTCCACTTATTTTCTCCAAAGAGTGCAGTAACAGTACATGGTCGAGCCTCCCATTACTTTGCTTGTGAGCCAGTCATGCATTCGACTGGGCCATGTGAATTCAGAATTCAATTCATACAGCATGAATTGGAATTTATCAGTCCATGTTACGATATATTTTAGCCTGCGTGATCGATTTTCCCATGTGGCAGTTGTAAGCGGATCTCACCTTTAACCAAGGAATTTGCATTTCCCGCCCTTCTTCTGTAGAATATGTAGAACTACACTGTGGTGGGGAGACAGGCTCAGAATTGGATGCTATCCAACTATGTTATGAATCCACTAAAAATAATCACGTTGCCAGTGATCTTTTGTAATAAATAGAATAATATTCCTTCTTTTACATAGCAGCAATATCCACTACGGTGCAATTCAACGTCTTGTCATCTCGAATTTTGGCTCAAGCCTTGATTTTTAAGCTCCTTTTATCCGTATTGTTAAAGTAATACTTGTAAGAATATTCAAGGGCATGATAGGTTGCGTTTGGTTTCAAAATTAGGATATTAGGACATTGTAATAAAACGCTACCACCAATGCCATATTCTGTGTTGCCTTCATAATGTCTTTAACAGCAGTGTCTTGAGGAGAAAAGTCAGTATCAATGCTAGGGAGAGAGCCGTCGTATACTTGTTATATTTCAGCTTTGCCAGGATTTCATCAGGATTAGTGGCTACCGTGTTAAGTACAGGAATTAAGACGTAGTTTGATGTAGTACATGGTAGTAAGTATGAACGTCCTTGTACAAACCTACCGTCCTATATATAGGTTGGCTATGTTTGATTGCACATCAAAGATACATATTTCGGAAAAGCGACACAGTGACATAATAAAATGCTATAGTGATATAACAATGCACAAATACAATATGTATATTTGTGTGACAAAGTAACATTCATAAAAGATTAGCCGTGTTTCAACAGATCTTGCTGAATGTCGGCAAACGTTCTCAACTTTATTAATATCTACAGCACAGACATTCTCTCAAACAACCTCAAGAACAAGGTCCTTTACAAAAATTATTACTTCCCTGCAACAAAGCGCAGAGTGCTTCAACAAGATCAAAACTCCAAAGCTTATGCCGTTCTTTATGTAGGAGAACAGACTACGGATTTCGAAAGAATAATATGTGCTGGATTAAAGAGCTTGTATGAGTATTTGCCCTTTTAGGCTGGAACACTTCTCATGCTTTCTTCAAATGACCGTGACAAGTTTCTTGCGCCTGATATCGTGATTAAGAAAAGACGCAACATATTCTCGTAACAAGTGAGAGCTTTTGAAATTTAACCTCAGATGATGTTTACTCTCAGGAATGTAATGTTTATGAGTAACGAGCTCTCTGCACTGGATATCAGTGATTGGAATGTCCAGTAGCAAATCCCCTGTGTGAGAGTTGTAGTGGATTTGGCTGTTGATTTATTGGTCACATGGTTTTAATTTGTCACTGTAGATCGAGACCCGAGGTGAGCTATAGAGATCATCAACCTCCGGACGGCGGTTCATCTAGTTTTAGGTGTAGTGTGTGCAGTGAAGTCCTGGCTAGGAAGTTGGACCTCTTGCGACATCTGAAGAGACACAAGGAAGATCGACCCTTCAAGTGCGATCACTGCGGAAAGGTGTTATGTAGCCGAAGCAGCTTGTCGAAACACCTCAGGATCCACCCGCTCCAAGTGTGCGGATTTTCTGATAATTGCTTTACAAAGAGGAAAATGCCGACTGGGGACACGCGATTGCATAAATGTGGGATTATGAATGATTGCTCAGTATCTCATAAAAATTTCAGGAAAAGGCCGAACGTTATGCCGTCTCACACGGGCGAGAACCGATACTGCTGCAACGTCTGTGGAAACTCCTTCAGCTGGAAAAAACTAGCAGGTCACGTGTGTATTCACACATCCAACAAGCCCTACTATTGCACTGTATGTTGCAAATCATTTGTCAAGAAAAGCAATTTATCTTATCACATGCTGACTCACACAGGAGAGAAGCCACACTTGTGCAATATCTGTGGCAAATCATTCACAACGAAAGGCAATTTGACCGATCATATGCTTACCCATACTGGCGAGAAGCCATACAAGTGCAATGGCTGTGGCAAATCATTCATACGGAGAGGTAAATTAATCGAACACATCCGGACCCATACAGGCGAGAAGCCATTCAGGTGCAATGTCTGTGGCAAATCATTCACACAGAGAGGTACACTAACCGAACATATGCGGACCCATACAGGCGAGAAGCCTTACAGGTGCACTGTCTGTGGCAAATCATTCACAATGAAATGCAGTCTGACCGATCATATACGGACCCATACAGGCGAGAAGCCATACAGGTGCAATATCTGTGGCAAATCATTCATGCAGAGAGGTCATCTGCCCAATCATATGCGGACCCATACAGGCGAAAAACCTTACAGCTGTATTGTCTGTGGCAAATCATTCATACAGAGAGGTAAACTAACCGAACATATGCGGAACCATACAGGCGAGAAGCCTTACAACTGCAATGTCTGTAGCAAATCATTCATTAAGAAAGGCATTCTAACCCGTCATGTGCGGACCCATACAGGCGAGAAGCCAAACAGCCGCAATGTCTGTGGCAAATCATTCACAAAGAAAGGCAGTCTGACCTAAGAGTTCATATGCGGACACACACAGAAATGATGCCATACTGTTACAAAGTTTATTCCACTGAAGCACAACTTGTAGGATTCCAGCAAGATATAGCAGATATCCTATATTCAGGAGGTCAATTGGACTGTATCGCGACTGACCTGTCTAAGGCATTTGAAATTGTAGATCATGGGAGACTACTGGCAAAAATGAGTGCAACTGGACTAGATAAAACATTGACTGAATGGGTGGCTCTGTTTTTAGAAAATAGAACTCAGAGAATTATAGTAGGTGAAGCTTTATCTGGCCCGGTAAGAATTAAGAGGGGAATTCCTCAAGGCAGTATTATTGGACCTTTATGTTTTCTTATATATATATCAATGATATGTGTAAAGAAGTGGAATCAGAGATAAGGCTTTTCGCAGATGATGTTATTCTGTACAGAGTAATAAATAAGTTACAAGATTGTGAGCAACTGCAAAATGATCTCAATAATGTTTTCGGGTTGTTGCATTTTCAGATTAAAGCTCGCAAGTGAGCTGTTTTCATTCAGTAATGGCTACTATAACCCACCCATATCCAATCCCTCCTTCAATGATAACGCCCCTTCCTCCCCATCAATAACCGAACCACCTCCGTCTCAATCTATATATGTAGGATTAAGACGGCAGTGAACCGAACTGCCGAACCTTACCCCCACCACTACCACGTGAAAGGGCTTGACAACGGCATAGGTCCTACCCTTCCGAGGGCCTGGCTCAGACTGAATACTTTTGCCCTCCACTCGCGTGGGCGCGCTGTTGTACACCACGTCACTCATCCTAAGCCCACGTGACGAATACGGCAGCTCCTATTGGTAGAAACATCTCCCGATTGCTATTTGTCGATTTGAGTTTGACAACTTGGACCACGTGGGACGACCACGTTTTTGACGTTTGTGACATTTTGCTTTACTTTGATTTGTATGCGTATATCTGTTATATTCGTTTGCGTGTTTGAAGAAAAAGTACAAGATATTTGAGGTAAGCATCCTTACTGTTCTTGTTTTACTAATCTCCTGAGGCCAGAACATGAAAACATACCACACCAAGGCAAATGAATTTCGGATAATTTGAAACATAAGTGCGGCCAGTATCCAGTATTCGGGAGATAGGTTCGAACCCCACTATCGGCAGCCCGGAAAATGGTTTTCTGTGGTTTCCCATTTTCACACCAGGCAAATGCTGGCTGGGGCTGTACCTTAATTAAGGCCACGGCTGCTTCCTTCCCATTCCTAGGCCTTTCCTGTCCCATCATCGTCATAAGACCTATCTGTGTCGGTGCAACGTAAAGCAACTAGCCTTATCATAGTTGTCCCGCTGTGGGTAGGGGCAGTAGAATAACAGCCACAGCATCCTCTGCCTGCTGTAAGAGACGACTAAAAGGGGTCCCATGTGGGCTCTGTACTTGGGAGCTTGGGTAGGCGGCCACGGAGCCCTTAATTGAATTTTGGCACTGCTTCCGCTTACTTGTGCCAGGCTCCCCACTTTCATCTATCCTATCTGATCTACCTCGATCTCGACCTGTTCTTTTTTGTCCCCGATTGTATTATGTATGGAGGCCTAGGGAGTCTTATTTTCCTCAAAGGGCATGGTCCTTCTTAGCTGATACCATCATTTTTCCTAGTGTCAGCCCCCTTCCATTTCTTCTCTCCGATTACTAATATATATAGGGGGTGGTTGCCTAGTTGTACTTTCTCTTTAAACAATGAACTAGGAGAGTTTGATATTGTTATGTCTGGTGATTTTAATATGTAACTAGTCATGTTGGCAGGAACGATGCGCCTTAAGAAAAGAGAACAGGGTGGTGATATATACCTTTTAGTGTAGGGCCTAAATTGGCGATTACTATAACTAGTGTGCTTCGCTGCGTCGTCACCCATATCTGCATCTGAAGGCTCATTATCTGAGGGTACTACGTCACATAACCAAGAAGGAAGACCATCTTTGGCCTCAAAGGTGCCTCTTATACTCCAGGCTTCGTGCCCTTCCTCAAAATTGAGATATCGCACTGGTCACGGCCCTTTTAGATTCAGGAAGTATTGTGTCCACCATTTCGGTAGAATGGTATTACAACCTGAAGTACTGATGTAAATATCCTGAATATGTTTCTTCTACTATAAAATGTGTTTCGGCTAACTCTATGTCAGTCATTTCCCGACGTGTTTTCGGAAAATCTACGTGTGACTGACTTAACTGAATACAAAATTGAGGTTACGGATTCGAACTCCGTAATATACCCCCCCCTACAGGTTATGTCCGCCAAAAATGAAGGCCCTCAATGACATCATCGACCAAATGCTGAGGGATGGTATCATTTGAGCCTCGAAGTCGGCGTATTCTTAACCTTTTTTTCTGGTGTCGAAACCTCAAGATGGCTTCAGGTCGGTAACTGATTATTGGGCGTTAAATCGTAAGATTATTCTACAACCAGTACCCCTTCCCGACTTGCATTCATGTTTCTCTTAGTTTCGGGAGTCTAAATTCTTCACCATCTTGAATCTCAACCAAGTCTGTAACGAGATACGTCTGGTGGAAGAATCAAAACATCGGACTACCTTCGTTACAGAATGGAATCTGTATGAATACAACCGTGTGCCTTTCGGCCTCCCCACGGGCTCGGCTATTCTTACTAGGCTGCTATATTAAATTTTAATATCAGTACCATTATGTAGATGATGTTGTTAATTTTATTGAAACCTTTGAAGAACACTTTGCTCATCTAGATGAAGCTCTAAAACGCCTTCGTAAAACTGGATTGACGCTCAAGTTGTAAAAGGTATCTTTTGATTAACCATCTATGTCCTACTTTGGCATATAGTTTCACCTGATGGAGTTTCAGTCGATCATTCCAGAACGCATGCAATCCGTAACTTCAGGCCTGGCAAGGATGCTAAGGGGGTTGCTAGATTTCTTTAGGAATAGCTCTGTGAAACGCCCCGGTCTTGGCTATGCCAGATTTCTCCAAGGAGTTAATTGTACACACAGACGCCTCTCCATCCGCGGTCACTGCGGTTTTTCTTCATTAATCTGAACTGGAATGGCGGCCAATCGCCCATGCATTCTGAACCTTGTCACCCCAAGATGCCAAGCACTCTACGTACGAGTTAGAAGGGCTGGCCGTCCCATTCCTCTTAGAAATATTCCGTCTTTACCTTGAGGATGTTCAACTTCAATTAGAGACTGACAATCATTCTCTGAGGTGGGTTCTTGCTAGCCGCGTCTTACCGGGAGAATCGGATATGAGCGTTTCAGTTTGACGTGCGAGACATTCGGTGATCTGAAGATATTGTCTCAGATGGATTAAGCCGAATGTTTCCCGGCGATTCTGATGTTTTTGACTCGAAGAAAAGCCCTTTGCGTTCTATTTCAACACCTCCTATTATAGGTGCCATTCTAACTGACGCCCCTTTGATATTTCATGATATAGCGAAATACCAACGTGAAGACCAGTGCTGGCTCCTATTACGTGAACCCTTCTTTCTGGGGAACATGTTGTCTATTATGTTTTGATGAATGGGGTTCTGTGTTGTCCTTCAAGGCACGATCAGAAGATGCAAATTGTTGTTCCAGCTGTTCTAGCGCCTATGATTTTCAAGTATTGCCATGAGGCCCCATTAGATGGACATCTAGGCGTCTTCAAAATTAGAGAAAAAATAAGGGATATGTTTATCTGGAAGAGTATGGATGGCGAGATTAGGGAACTGGTTAAAGGATGTAAGTCTTGTTTAATTAGCGATTGTACATCGATTACATCGGACCCTTTCCTCAGTCTAAAGGGAATGAGAATAAATTCATTCTTGTGTGCGTAGATGGTTTCAGAGGATTCTCATTGCTGTTTGCGACTAGGATTGACATTGATCAGTCCACTGTTCCTTGTCTAAACACTATTTTTCCATCTTTTGGACCCTGTCAATATATTGTTTCTCATAACGCTAATGAGTTCCCCTCAAATTTATTTCGTAAGTTCTGTTTCGATCTTTCTATTCACATGTCACGACGTCTGCGTACCACCCACAGCCATCTCTAGCTCAGCGGGTTATTCATAATCCCCGAACTGTCGTTACTGATTTCCACCACGAATACCATTCTCGTTGGGACACTTCCTTACACTGGTTATCATAAGCCTTTAACTGGGCCGTTCATGAGTCCCACGAGTTTTCTCCACTTTCTCTTATGTCAAGTTTGCCCCAAATATGCCTTTGTCAAATTTTTAGTCGATCAATGAGCTATTTCCAAAGTCAGTAGATCCAGAGAATATGCGGGATTTATTGAGAAAAGCTAGAAATAACCTTAAGGCCTCTCATAAGAGAGTAAAAATTGGATATGACCGTGGAAAAAGACCAACCAATTTAGAAAATTGGAGATCAGGTCATGGTTAAAAATGTAGATCCCGCGGTCAAGCTCGCCCCGAGATTTCATGGAACTTGCATTATACTTGGTTTTCCTTACTCCTGTCACCCTTTTGGTGAGTAACCCGAAAAACGAAAGAATTATAGGGGTCCACCTGTCTCAAGTAAAACCTGTGTGAAGGCCTTCGCTTTCTCATTAGAGTATATGCCTCCAAGTGATGATGTTACTGATTTAATTATATTTCTTCCCTTAGTATCTTATTAGTTTAAGTTTTATACAAACAAGTTACAATTAGGAGGCCTTCTGCCCCTGAGTGTTGTGAAATATTCTATGTATTTATGTTATATCCTAAGTTAACTTTTATTATGCTTTGTTTAAATACTTTTTTTGAAAATCTTCCCTTCAATATTATTTCATTACCATTCTGCCCTTAAGGACCGTGCCTCCAAACGTGTGTCAGAAAATTCGTACACTCGTCGTCCAAAGTCGCCAACCTTACCTGCACAACGCGTTACAATGTCTGTGAGTTACTGTTGCCCCAAAGTTCAGTGTTACTGTGCCCAACATTCACCTGAGGCCACATCGTGTCAACCTGCGAGAGATGCCGGCGCGGGGTATGGGCCCACCTTGTTCCGAGACCCCGTCTAAACTGCCTTATTTGGGACTATCATCCTTGGGAAATCTTTTTAAGCTGGATTCCAAAAGCCCAGTCTATCCTTGGCCCCAACAATGCTATTTGGTACTTTGTGACCATCGCCTTGGTTGATCTCCACGGTATACGGGAAAATGTTACCTCAAGATACCTTGGGAGTCCGGGCGGCCCCATCCAGTCATCGTCAGTGGCAGCCGCTCTTGCCATTGACTCTGGGCGCAACAGTCCGAAGTTCTATTACCTCGCAAACACTATCTGAACTACCCTACTTCAACAAACATCCAAGAAAGGACTCTCTATCAAGTGATTTTTCTCAAAAATTATGCATGGCAAGATTCAAGAATTCAAAGCTCTTCATACCGTGGTAAGAGCTTAGGGGGTGGCGGTCTGTACTGAGAGTGCACCTCCCCCGTCCGGTCGAACAGCGTGCCTTCTATAAGGCCGTCTATGAAATTGTACTTGACATAATATTATGCAAGGCACTAGGATTTTCAACTGTCAGATGCCTCTACCATCGGCCAAATTTCCCCCTCTGGCGGGATTAAGGACAATTAATTCTTAAGAGAAAGCTAGATTGTAGAGGTGGCTTTTTTAGTTTTGAAAATTATTTTGTTCTTGTGGCAAGGTTGTCAACACATCTGCCTCCCCCCTCAATCTCTTGCATCTATCAAACAATCCGAAATTTTGTGAATATTTTCTCCAGCCAAGTAACATTTGGCGTGTGTACAAGCATCCAGCCTATCTGTAAAGAGTTCACTAACTTCCGCTCGAGATACTATAAAGGCTGGTATTGTCATTGTCATTGCTCCAGTTTATTGTGTGCGGCGCAAACTAAAGTGGCAGAGGTCGCAGGCCCAGCAACTCAAGGTAATGACACATATTTCTTAACATGTGATAGCTCTCGGAGATAGCATGAGGGGAATATTTCAAAACGCTTTTATTTCGTGTTCATTTCTAAACCCTGTGGTTTAAATGTAAAATTTTCTCCAGTCCAAGGGCTCTGTTTTATTCCCTACTCGGAAATATGTAATGTAAGGGGACAAGAGTGATTACCCTCTGTTGACTACCATTCCACTCGGTACGGGATGACTAAAGTTTCTTAGCCTCCAAAATTATCAACAGTTTTTGGTATTTAATGTTTATCATTTAGTCGCTCTAGCGTGGAATACCTTAGCCTCTGTACCTTGGAGACATGAGCCCACTTAATGTTTTAAGAGTTTTCTAGAAGGTGTGCAGGATTTTCGCCTACCTGCGTTCTTTTTGCCGATGATTATCAAACTTTTCCATTTTACATTATGGCCATTTAATACGGGCACTCATTACCCCTCTTTATGTTTCCGGAAAGTAATATGAAAATAACTGACAAGAAGTGACTGTAAATTCCTCATTTTGAAGATTAGCATTTTATAACCTTCTGCGCTATAAGAAATTTATGGCTCTGTAAACTGGACTCTATTAGAGTTTGGAGCTCAGACACCTAGGCTATGGAAGTTAATGGACCAAACCTGCTCTTATAAAATAGTATACTTGTTTCAGACCTAAAAATACTCATCCCTTGTATATTATCATGCTGATAATTCTCTCTACTTTTTACCTGATTTCGGACTTTATGTCGTTGTTGTTGGAGCTAACGAGCTCATTATTATATTGTTATTGTTTATTCTGTTTACCAAATTTTAAATAAGAGAAACAAGGAGGAAGGAATATTATTTCAAAATTTAGTGCTCTTGTCAAATTTTTGTCCATCCATTCAGCCCAGCACCTTCTTACACCTCTGTGATACACGATATTTCCGGAATAATAATAATAATAATAATAATAATAATTGATGGTTCATGGTGTGGGTTACTGTAGTCACGTTCTAGTTCGTGACCATGGGCAACGGCTGAGTGGCCTAGTAAGTGGTCCTGAGAGTCGGGATACCAATTGCTATAGAACGGGATTGGGTTCTCGGACATAATTTGTGCAATGACCTTTCTTGTGCTCAGGAGGCTAGGACTAAAATTCCACCGGTTGTCCCTAACCCGTTAAAGAAGAGATCCTCACTGTGACTATGTGTAAGTAGGATAGCATCCTGCTTCATGAATTTACCGAGTTCATAATGTTTTAAGGAAAGTCCCACTCTCATTTGACAGGGGAAGGACTCCTTTGAAACAACTGTCGAACGAAATGGAATTCGATCGGGAACTATCAGTATTAATGGGGCTACTGGAAGAAAGAATGTAAAACTGGCTGATTCAGCAAACGGGACGAATCCGGATGTACTGGAGGTACCGTAAGTGGTATTCGGGTAAGAAGAGATAACGGCGAAGGGACAGGAGATGATAAAAGGTACTTGATGGGTGTTAGAAAGGGAAGGGCAGAGTATGTGGAATGACTCTTTATGTGGAAAACTACTGTACGCAGCATAGCTTCTTTTAGGCACGTACATGAGTGAACGCAGTGGGTATATATGGCAGTTGGAGGATGGTCTATATATTCACCATGTGAGGGTTGCAGATGAGGATGAAGTTGACAAGTTTTATGAAACATCGAGTGACACCGTAGTCAGCGTCAACAGCAAGGATGAGGAGGGTGCTAATAGGCGATATCAATGCGAGAGTTGGAAATAGAACTGAAGTGATTGGTAAATGTGGGGTATACATGTAAGCTAAGGGGAATGGGAAGCGTTTGTTGGACTTCTGTGCTGGTTTGTGTTTCGCAGTTACGAATACATTCTATTCACATGGGGGGCTAGGGGTACCAGATCCATAAAATAGACTATGACTTAACCGACTTTAAATTCACGAAGTCTGCTAGGAATGTATGAGTTTTTCGGGGATTTTTTCGGAGATCCAAACCACTATCTTATCTGTAGTGAACAAAGTATCTCTAGGACTAGGATAAGGAAAGTGAAATATGTCTGAAAACGAATAAGAGTAGAAAATATCCAGGACGATGAAATTAGACAGAAGTACATGGATATGATTAGTGAGAAGTTTTGACAGTGGGCAGTAAGCAGGTTCAGGATATAGAAAGAGAATAGGTGGCATACAGGGATACTCTAGTATAAAGCGCAAGGGAAGGCCTAGGAACGGCTACGGTGTGTGTAAAGGTGGGGAAAAGCGAACATCTTGGTGGAATGATTAAGTGGCAGCAGCTTGTTAACGTAAAAAGGAGGCTTATCAGAAATGGCTCTAAACAAGGGCCGATGTGGACAGGGAATTTTACGTAGTTGATGGAACAAACCATGGGAAGATTTTGGTAATAACCTGGAAAGGCTATGTTAAACAGCAGCCAAAACCTTTACGGACAGTAAAAAAAGAATCTTAGGAAGTAAAGGAAAAAGGAAATGGGCTGTGTTTAGGATAATTCAGGTGAACTCGTAATAGATCCCAGAGTATCACTGGAGAGGTGCAGGGAATATTTTGAAAACCTTCTCACCGTAAAAGGAAATCTTCCTGGTGGTGTCGCGCCCAAGTGATGTTGGTGACATTATGCTTGAGGAAGTTGAAAGGATGGTAAATAAACTCCATTGAAATAAAGCAGCAGGAATAGATGAAATTAGACCCGAAGTGGTGAAGTATAGTGGGAAGGCAGGGATGAAATGGCTTCATAGAGTATGGTAAGATTACAATGGCGTGTTGGTAAGGTACTTTCAGAGTGAACAAAAGCAGTAATTGCACCTATCTATAAGCAAGGGAACATGAAGGATCGCAACAGCTATGGAGGTATCTCATTCACTAGCATAGCAAGCAAAATCTTGGCATCTTGGAAGGGAGGGTGCGATCAGTGGTTGAGAGGAAGTTGGGAAGTTGGATGAAAAACAGTGTGATTACAGAGCCCGGAGGGGCTGTCAAGATCCGATGTTCAGTACGCAGCAGGTAAATGTAAAATGTTACGATATGAATAGATAGTTGTGTTTATGTTTCGTAGATCTAGAGAAATCATATGAGAGAGTACCGAGGGAAATGATGTTCACCATACTGGGTTAGATTATTAAAATCAATCAAAGGCATTCATGATGACAATTTGGCTGCAGTGAGAATTAATGGTAGAATTAGTTCTTCGTTCAGGATACTTAACATGGATTAGACAAGGCTGTAATCTTTCACCTATGCTCTTCGTCGTTTACGTGGATCATCTGATGAAAGGTATAATTTGGCAGGGAGTGATTCAGTGAGGTGGAAATGTAGTAAGCAGTCTGGCCTCTGCTGACGACTTCATCTTAATGGCAGATTGTGCCGAAAGCATGCAGTCTAATGTCTTGGAACTTCAAAATAGGTGCAATGAGTATGGAATAACAATTTTTTTTTTTTTTTTTTTGCTAGGGGCTTTACGTCGCACCGACACAGATGGGTCTTATGGCGACGATGGGATGGGAAAGGCCTAGGAGTTGGAAGGAAGCGGCCGTGGCCTTAATTAAGGTACAGCCCCAGCATTTGCCTGGTGTGAAAATGGGAAACCACGGAAAACCATCTGCAGGGCTGCCGATAGTGGGATTCGAACCTACTATCTCCCGGATGCAAGCTCACAGCCGCGCGCCTCAACGCGCACGGCCAACTCGCCCGGTGGAATAACAATTAGCCTATCCAAGATTAAATTGATGTCAGTAGGTAAGAAAGTCAACAGAATTGAATGACAGATTGGTGATACAAAGCTAGAACAGGTAGATAAGTTTAAGTATTTTTGTTATGTGTTCTCCCAGGATTACATGTCAATGTATATCAACAAAGACAAGACTTATTGTATTGATTATGTGGTCAAATTAATAAATTAACTTATTGTTATTATTATTTCCCCAGGATGGTAATATAGTAAGTGAGATTGAATCAAGCAGTAGTCAAATACAGCAGAGGCAATATGCGACACTTCCGGATTTAGCCTTGTTTAAATGGGAGACAAGTCACAAGTGGCGCTCCTAGTGGCGTGACCTGAAAATTCGCGCTAAATTCAAATATCAATGGAAATGTATATACGGAAATGGACAAATAAATTACGTCCTGAAAGAAAGTGTAACTAAGATATTAACTTAAAAGTTGCTAAAGCAATTCTGGATAAATGAATGAAGAATTATTTAATAAGTTATTATCTAAAGACTGAAATTAGACATATAAACAAGATGTGAAATGGACTGCTATGAAAGGGCTTGATATTTCATTTATGCATTACTTTTTTAGCTTTAGCATTCTTGCCTGAAGGTTCATGGCTAGATTTGTGCTTTTTCCTCATTTAAAAGCATAGTATGTTCACATTAAAACGCTTGTCAACAAAAATATCGGCACATTCCTTACACATGATTCATTGAATTTACATTTCAGAGCTGGACAATTTTCCTTTTAACTTGAAGCCTTCTAACAGAAAGAAAATCATTAAATTTAGCCTCAAAAACATTCAAATTTTCCCTATAAGCAATATTTTTCACAATGCCATTTCATTAAGGTAAAGCAAATTTGCGTCATCATTGTTTCAACAAAATATGTACATTTCTTAAATCACCCATATTTTCTTCAGTGCTTGACAACGCATTACGGCATCCAAATGGGGAAACTTGGAACACAACTAGCCACACACATATGCATATGTATTTTCCTGAATTAAATCAAACCCACAGATCACACCTACAACAACACATCGGTATTGAAGGTTAACTGCTACACTATACAATAAAATAAGCTTATTATAATCTTTTAGCCCGTTCAAATGTGGGCCGCGCAGGTCACAAGTTTAGGAAGTACTATAAAAATATCTTTGTAACTGGAAGAATATACATATCCAAACACAATATTTATTACATTTTCTTGTTACGAGGGAAACGGAAGAAAGGCTGTGAATCCTTCTGCACTTCATAGTTATTGCAGCAAAACACTGCAGATACTGAATCTTTCCACTCATATTGAGAGGAGATATAAAGGAATGACACACGCTACTATTTACGTATCCCATATATGCCCACGGCCCCATTTTTGGGGCAGCTAGAATTTTATTTTTATATTTCAAGGAATTTCTTCTTGAGGTAAGTTTGATGTTATATTTCAAGAGGCTTGGCATTGGTGGATAAGACCTGGGTCCCTGCCAACACACAACTGCTTCAACAGAACAGTTATTCGTTGTTGACTACGGCTCATTGTGAACATGCAACATGACCTCTCAGAGCAAGTAAGTATTTTAATTATTATTGATAATTATTAATATGTTTGTGTGATTCCTTATGGTATATAACCTGCATAATGTTGCTGTAATAGAATATCGCTGGTTATTTGTAATTTGAGTACTGTTTTTAGTCATTTCTTTCAATGCCCCAAAAATGGGGCAATGGCCATGGGCGGGTACACCATATTTTATGATACAATCTTTACGGCAGCATATGTTCTACTGACTAAAATACCTTGTGGTATGATATGTAGATATACACGAGTTACAGATTCCCTATCCTACGCCTTAACTGGTTATAAAACACAATATGCATCGAGTAATCCAGCAAAAATGGTGTAAAAATAACGGAACAAATGATTGTAGGCTACCATCTGCATTATATCAGTATTGTTACCTACTGTAGATATATCGTTAAAATATTTTCACGTGTTTCTTATAATATTTTAGCTCGACCATCGATGAAGTCTTGGCGATTTTTAAGAGTGACGACCAAAAATTTACAAGTGCTACAAGACACTCTTGTCCCCCGTAAAATCATCTTCATAGTGATGAAGAAAGTGGTGACGAAGATGGAAACATCAATAATCTATCTGGGAACAAACTTTGAGCTGAGGGAAAGCTGCGGGCTACTCTCGTTACTGAAAATGGATTTGAAGAAGTGGTATTGGGAGTACCTGAGGTTCGGGATGATACAACTAGCCGTGCTGACCAAGTAGCATCATCAGGTAGTCACAATGAACAGACTGCATCCTGAGCTATTTCTAGTGATAACTACATGTTATCACCTCCCCGAAAAAAGAAAACATTGCCACCAACACGTAGGTGGGAACATGTTGATATACCCACTAAACCTGAACACTAGAAACCTAGGAAAATACACCAATCGTCCTGCAATTGGTAGACCTCTGAAACCTGTGAAACGGCGCGTGCAGGATGAAGTGCGGTTGGATGGTTTTGGACATATAATAATATCAAACCCAACCCAGAATGCCATAAGAACACTACTAAGAAATGTAGAAAATGTGGTGTGGGCTGCCATGCTAATTGCTTTGAGAAGTTCCATTGTAAAGTGACATAAAGCAAGTGACATCTATCAAACGTTCTTCTGTGTCTACGTTTATAATGGTGACAAATGGAAAGAATTTAACAATCTCTCTAACTTGGAACACTATTGTTTGTTTATTTGACGAGTTTTATATTTTGTATTTGTATTTCTTGTGATATAATTGAATGTGTGAACGTAGTAAACTTCTAGTCGAAAGGGAAAGTAATTTGCTTTACATGTACCCTCCCATGTCCACAGCCCCATTTACGGGGCGGCACTTTCCTCACGACTGGAATAGCAAAAACTTATTTTTCATTTTTTAAAACATCATTGCATCCATTTGACCATTTGATGTGAAGATGGAAGATATTCAAAACGGAAAAAAAGGTGGGCATATATGGGTTGTCAACTTAATGCAAACGCATAAATAACGCAAAAAAACTTCGGAAACATATACACGTGCTCTAATGACAGAATCAGTAACGCCCAGGTCACCCTGGTAGAGGAAGCTCAAATCGCTATCCCTCGATATCTCGCAGAGTGTTGCGTATCGTCTCCACTGTATTTTGTGTATTAATGCTAATGCAGTGAGCTGGCAGTAGCGATAAAGAGTGTTCTGGGAGAAGGAAGTCAGCTCCCGGACGAAACTGCCTTTACATCGGTGTGTTTCCAGACCATATTTTCTTCACGAGAGCGGGAGCCGGGTGGACTCAGGATATCTTATTCATGAGTTAGAAGTAACAGACATGAAAATAGCGAGAAATATTGCTTTTACAAATAGGTGGGAACAATGGCAGGAGGGTACTCGGAACAAGCAGATAAAGTCTAAGTTAAGAATGAACTCGATGGATGAAGCTGTACGCGTAAACCATCTTCGGTGGTGGGTACATATGCGACGAATGGAGGAGGATAGGTTACCTAGGAGAATAATAGTCTATATTATGGAGGGTAAGAGCAGTAGAAGGAGACCAAGATGACAGTGGGTTGACTGAGTTTCTAATGATTTAAAGATAAGAGGTATAGAACTAAATGAGGCCACGGCACTAGTTGCAAATAGAGGATTGTCGCGACGGGCCGTTTTGGTAAACTCACAGAGGCTTGCAGATTGAACGCTGAAAGGCATAGCGGACTATAATGATAATGCATATATATATGTATAAAAACCGTAAGGTTTTATTTCCGTTAGTGTACGAAGAATTGGATCGTAAAGTTCAAACAGTTGACCCCTCCTTCCATGGCTGTCCACGGTACGTTAAGACTAATAGACTTGCTTTCGAGTTTTTTTTCACCCCTGCAGACTCCTCTCTTATAGAACCTCTTCGAGCCAGACATAGCGTAACATTCCATTCGGTGTTCGGCTGTTGTGCGGTGCACACGTCTCGCTCCGGTCACTGGTGCAGCGGCCTTTTCCTGTCCGTAGATAAGTAGAGTTTTTTATGTTTGTGTTCATATTCTAGTCCTTTTTTTGTGTTTGTTCTGGGGCTAGTGTAGGGTAATTCCTTTTGGGCTATTATGTCTGTAGATAGTGGCGGCGGCCCTTTAGGCCGGCCTCCTGATATTGGAACAGGTGCCGTGCGTAAGGATTCCCCCATGGACGTTAGTAATACTGCTACCCAACGTGACAGTTCTCAAGATACAATACGTGATTCGGACCAGCGTCCGCAAGTTCCTGTAGCTACCTATTCTACCACTCATCTTGGCCCTTACATAGTATTTGTCGAATCGATTGACTCTACAAATAAAATAGGACATATTCACCCTATGGCTCTGGGACGGATTTTCTACGAGAGGCACATTAGTGACGTCAAGGCCATTCATAGGAAGGGAAGAAATAGAATTCAAGTTACTTTCATGTCTAGTAAGGCTGCAAACGCCTTTCTCTCTCATCCCATTCTTACGGAAAAGAAATTGACAGCTTTTATTCCGTCTTCGAATATTCAGCGAGTATGGGTCGTACGGGGAGTAGACACTACTATTTCCGAATCCGACATTCTCACCTATTTAGACTCGCCATATCCAGTGGTGAAGGTACAACGTCTAAATAGACGTTCATCTAAAGACGGAAAAACTGAATATATCCCTACAGGTACTGTGAAGGTTGTATTCGAGAGTCAACAACTTCCGAAAAGTGTGTCCATTTTTAAAGTCATGTTAGAGGTTCAGGCCTTTATATTCTCTCCTTTATTATGTAAACGATGTCAGCGGTATGGACACACCGCCACTAATTGTCGTTCCAGGGAGCCGAGATGTGGAAAGTGTTCCCTTACTCATTCTACTGAAGACTGCACTCACCCAGTCGTTAAATGTGCTAACTGTGGCGGAAATCATCTTGCGGGAGCAGAACATTGTGAAATCCACAAACAACAAAAAGAAATTAAACGCATTATGAGTGTTGAAAACAAATCATATTTCGAAGTGAAAAACTCTTTTGCCCCATTACAGTCCTTATCTAACCCCCTTCTGATGCCCCAACATTTTCCTTCTTTACCCAATAGATCATCTCAATCGGATGAAACTTTCCCTCGAAAGCGTAAATTTACTATGGTGGTTAGTAACCCTTCCCGCCCACCTGCTAAACCAGGTTATGACAAGGTATCATATCTTAATTTGCTCAGTAATCCGAAGACGGTTCCAGAACATTCTGGCACTCCAGTCGTACGTTTGATACCTGCTACTTCTAACGAGCCTGCATCTACATCCCGGAAGCCGAGTCCTCAAGGGCAACCTTCGGCGCCTCCTGCGCCAATATCGGCATCTCCCTCTGTCATGGCTTTACATGGTAAATCAAACGATCACTCTGATGTACAGCTTCCAAAAATCTTTAACAATTTTGCAGCTTTAATCGCAGTAATGGACCCTAAAGACCCATGGAAACAAGAGCTACAAGAAGTATATGATGACCTTTTTCTATCACTTGGACTTTCCCCTACTGCTAAGTAACACATGCGGATCCTGTAATGGAATTATCGGAACATATTACATATGCAACATCGTACAATATTTTGGAATATTCACAGTTTTCATTTGTACTAACTACTAAAGCACCTTGATGGCTTTAGACAATCCCGAACATTCTAATATTTGGTACATTCAACATTTCCGTAAATTACGTTCAGACTTATCCCTCCGTCATGTTCAAGTATTATTCACATGGCTTCCGGGCCATTCTGGAAAACACGGCAACGTCATAGCGGATATCCTATCTAACGAGGCCGCCCAGGGTATTGGATTGGTCTACTATAACGCAGTTTCACACACAGACTCATGGGAATACGGTCATCACGTCATCCACGATCAGTGGTGTGCAATGGCGCCGCACTTCCCCGTTGAAAGGTAAGCACTTATTCACGATACTGTCTGATATTCCTACTAATCCGTGGTTCGCCGTTGGTTATTACACTCGGCGTCATATTCTTCAAATCATACATTTCCGCTTAATTCATGTGTGTACGTCTGCTCATCTCTATCGCCTTAATCTTATCGAAAGTAACTTATGTCCATGTTTTTGAGCAGTAGGTCCTGTCAATCATATCATTTTTCAGTGTCAGACATATGAACATCACCGTCACGCATTCGTAGCTAAGCTTCTACATGCGGGTTGCCAACTGCCGTTAACTGTTTCGTGTTTAGTGTTTCAACCGCCTTTTCGCGTTGTAGACTTAATATTTTTTTTTTTTTTTTTACCTGTAACATTCAATTCTAACCTTTTCCTTCCCTATAGGTACGAACTTTCGCATCCCAACCCTTATTTGTGGTCCGGTCGAGTTTGTTTGTAGTAAGACGTCGTGGCAGACCACACAGACGTGAAGCATAAGAACCCTGTATCCCTGTGTTTTTGGGTTATCCTAGTTAGTTTAGCCTCCATATTATTTGGTTTTTTCCTCAGTTTCATTATTACCGGTTGTCATTCACTTCATTACATAGCTCACCCTTCTATCTTGTAGTGTACTAATTTCTTCTCATGTTGGTAGCTCTCCCAGACATTAATTATTCCGCAAACCAGTGACTGGACGTAGCGTCTTACGGCGATGTCCAAAAACTAACCAAGAAGAAGAAGAATAGCGTAACATTGCACCCAGTGTTGCCAGTGCTCTTTCCAGTAAGTGTCCCATCCTACAGTTGTAGACATTAGGGAATGTTAAACTACAACTCTCCCCACAGTTGTGTATTTTAGTGTATATGCTTGTTACAGTGTGATTTATTACAATTATTGGAACTGGGTGATATAACAAGCCCATTCACATTTCAATAGAAGAAGTGTCGCATACTGTGCAGTTATCACTAGTAATACATCCTTTCCTAAATTCAGCCTGTTTTACTGACTGTTACAAATCAAATTTGTTCTTCAAGAGTTTGTTATAAGTGATTAAACAACATTCAAATACCTGGTTTTGTTTCGAAGTGGCTGGTATGTCGTTATATAAGGCACGTATTAGCCAATTCTATAGCTTATTAAGTGAGTTACGGATTTTCTTCATTGAGGAATTGTGATTTCTATCATTTTACACTGTGTCCACAACCTCTAACATATACTGTCGGTAATGTTCAAATTCAGTAATTCAATTTTGCTAAATGTATAGATTTCAATTGGGAAAATTAGAAGTTAATACTAATCTTTCTCAGTTTCAGCATTCTACATATTTTAAATATTTAATGTTATCAATTTTCTTTAATTTTATTTCTAATTAAGCATGAAAAATGAATACGCATATAACTAGCTTGCTTTTTAGAAAACTCCCAGCCTTTGCGTTGCAAGTGCCTGCAAGTTGTGTGTAGGCTATTAGCTAGGGTGCGAAATCCTTGGGGGGGGGGGGGGGGGGGAAGGTTGTCTCCCCCACCGATGATTTTATCTTAGAGGTTCACCCCCCCCCCCCAGTAAAATTGTCCGGGGGTTCCTTTCATTATAAAATAAACAGGCAAATGTAGAACTGATAATTTATTACCAGTACTGAAATTAATGATTTTCACTGGGCATATATTCATGAAAACATCAGAAATAATTCAAATGACTGCCAGACCTTGAGCAATTATACAACGCAGCAGTGACAACTCCGCACCTGCAGCCTATTGTTGATGTTTCACGCTGGCAAGTCCATCCTCCCTTGTCATTGCTATAAGTAGCTCGAGTTTACACCACTCCTGTACTTCATGGATTGGGTGTGTTTCCTATAGGTATCAATAGGCCAATATTCACTTGAGCAGGGTACAAACTGACAAACTTGTTCAGTCAACACATAGCCCTGGTAGAGGAAAGTTCCATTAAGAAAAGCAATAAACCATGGAAACTCGCACCTCGTCTGGCCTTTCCTAAGATAGCGACAGTCTCTCTTAAACTTCTCAGCTGATTGGAATAACATTCTAATGTTTATCATTCCCGTTATAACAGCAAAATTCAAACAAAAAATATCAAATTTACATTTTTCTGGGTGGAGAGGGTAATTAAAATACAGGGGAATTGTAACCCCCCTCCCCACCAGGTACTGCCTGAAAAAATTAGTAGTTAAGCCCTATGTTCCTTCTCCCCCCACACCACTTCTTTCAGATTTCGCACTCTGGTAGTGGCAATATATCGTACATCTAAATTTTGTGGAATGAGGAATTTTTTCTGGAGAGCAACGCAGATGAAGAAATGCAGATGGTAATTTCAGAAAGAAATTGCGATATGTAGGGTGTAATTTTAATTATTATTTTGCTCTGTTATTTACCTTTGTGTGCAATTTTATTGTGATGCTATGAATGCTGAGTTGTTCTTTACTTTGTATGCCACAACATATGGTAGTAGGGTTCAAAATCTTGAAAGGTTTCCATTTAGGTTATCTGTATCTTGTTATATCAGTGTTGTTATGGAGATTCTTCTGTATCACATCGTTACCCCACTGCAGCTATATCCGGTATTTATTTGTGATGATTCAGGTAACAGTTGGCTTCCTCTCTGATTTATTGGTGTGCAAAGGATTTTCAGGGGTGAGTGACGGTGAGTTTGCATGGGGTCGAGTCCTAGGATCGGCAGTCGTGAAATACGTTTCCGTGGTTTCCCCATTTTATAATTAATTAACCTTAATTAACACTGCTGTATACCTAATCTTATCCCTTTCCCTTGGAGTTGTTAGTGCAACATGAGACTGCTAGCAGGAATGGAAGAACAATCTTCAGGAATAAATTCTGGCTGTGGAAACTGTAAAAGGTAGTTGCTTGAAAGTAAATTCAGTAACATATTATTAGAATAACCTGTGATGGCCAGAACAAGTAAACATGGCACTCTTCAGTATTGTCCCCTCCGATGAAATATACAAAATACAATTGATCATAGTTTTGTGAATAGATATGTGTTTACATAGAAATCTGTTCCCTGGCAAAGCATAAGAATCAACTCAATTAGCTACAGGAACAAAGCTTGTATTACCTGTAGGAGAAATTTTAGTACTGTATTCATTGTTAGTGCAGTATGTTTACATTTACAGTAAAATATAACAAAGTGACTAGCGAACACTGCTATAGGCACTACTGGAGGTATTCAACATAGATAATTTTTGTGCCACCTGGGGAACAATAAAAACTGCTAAACATTTAAACCACTCATTTGACATGGAACTCCCTACAAGGGGCACTCTGGTAAACATCACTCGGTTGTGTCATTAGACAAGACATGCATAGAAAATTATAGAAAAGGCACATAAGTAAAGGTCGGTGGCATTGTTCAATGAAATGAGCTGATAGCAGTATTGTATACATTTTTGTCTTTATTTCAAGAGAATTTTCTTTGTTTTCCATTTCCAGTCTTCTGGGTAGAAATGTAAATCAAGAACCTCCTCAGTTTTACTCTCTCCACCACTTCTTTCCTTCCTCAATTTTTTTTTTTCCACCTTTACTCCACTCTTCTCTGTACTCTCCTTACCGTAGCCATTCACCCCTTTCTGGGCATTCCCCGATGTCTTTCTCCTATGACTTTCTCTGTAAATACTTACTGTGGAACTCTATCCTCTTCCATTCTCATCATTTGTGCATACCATTTCAGCTTATGTGTCTCTATCTTGCCTTTCAGTTCAGGGAATGAAATTCACTCCCTCATTTCTATGTTTCTGACTTAATCCCTTTATGCCCTCCCTATTATTTCTCTAAGGAATTTCATCTTGGCCTCTTGCATTCTGTGTTCATCATGCTTTTTTGTTGTCCATGTGCCTGGTTCATATGTCAAAATTGGTGTGTAATACATTGGTTGCAAAATTTTCTTACATTCCGTTGGACATCCCAGTTACAGACTATACATCTCACACATTGTTAAAACTCATTGGCTTGTTCAAATCTCTATCCAATTACTTATTTTATTTACCCATCTTCTTCAGTTATTCCCCCCGAATACTTGAAGCTTTCCAGAACTTCTAATGGTCTTCCAATTACTTCAATATTCCCACTTCCTTCTCTATTACCTCTTGTCACCACTATTATCATACCCTTTTCCACACGTATTTTCATTCCATGTTCCTCCATCTCCTGATTCCTTGCATTATCTTGTTCTTCTGCTTCCATTTCATCTTCTCCACATATTACTGTCTTATCTGCAAAGAGTGAGGCCTTTGCCTCCTTGGTTCCCATTTTTGTAGTATACTCTTATGGATTTCATCCACGATTGTAATGAAGATTGGAGGGGATAAAACACATCCTTTTTGAAGTCCTGTTTCTACTTTGAACCAGTTTGTTTGTCCTTTCATAGTATTCATACTACTTACTCACTATTCGTTCATGGCTTTTATAATTGGTTCTTCACCTCTCCCTGCCTTCTTTTTTATCAATGCATCTGAGACCACTTGCCATGGTACACTGACATATGCCTTCTCAATATCGATAAATATCATCACTGAATCCAGCTTAAATTCCCATCTGTTCTCCATCATGTTCTTTAGATTCAACAGATTGAAAACTTTTAAAATTATTTACACTGAGTAAGGAGTATGACACCGTATGGAAGTGAAACACAGATAATAACTGGTGCCAAGAGAAACAGAGTTGAAGCTTTTGAAATGCCATGTTATGAAAAGTTCTTGAAGATCATATTGATAGAAAATGTCTTAAATAAAGAGATAGTGAATAAGCTTCATGAGAGAAGAATGATTTGAGAGAATTTGATCCTGGGAAGGAAAATTTTGATAGAACATATCTCAAAGAACTGTGAACTTGTTCAGTTAGTTTTGAAGCTGATTGCAAAGGATAAAAGTGGTAGGAAGATTCCGGTATATGGAACCGGGTGATCAGAGTGATATGCAAACCGTACAGTCACTGAAGTTTCAAGAAAGGTCATCTTGTGGTTTCAGTTCCATATAAAACTGTATAGCTAATAATATGGGATAAGGTGTCATGTAATACTAGGGGTCCTATGACTATGATCTTGATATCGACAGATAAGTTAAATTATATTATGGAAGTGATCACTGTTTTAGAAATAATGCAAAACTGCAGGTCCTTCGCTTTGATTGAATTATTAGTCGTAGAAAATGTGATACCGGGCGAGCTGGCTGTGCGTGTAGTGGCGCGCGGCTGTGAGCTTGCATCCGGGAGATAGTAGGTTCGAATCCCACTATCGGCAGCCCTGAAGATGGTTTTCCGTGGTTTCCCATTTTCACACCAGGCAAATGCTGGGGCTGTACCTTAATTAAGGCCACGGCCGCTTCCTTCCAACTCCTAGGGCTTTCCTATCCCATCGTCGCCATAAGACCTATCTGTGTCGGTGCGACGTAAAGCCCCTAGCAGAAAAGAAAAAGAAAACTTGAGGTCCTATAGGTATGATCACAATATCAACAGTCGTGTAAAATTTTAGGTTTTTTGGTATTATCATAATATTGATGGTCTTGTAAAATTACAAGCTTGTTGCTTAGTCTGTTAACAAACCCCATAAGTATCAATGACATAGGTAATATATTTTTCTGGCTTATGTTTCAGTGTAAGGTCATTGGAAGTAATCAACCTTCCCAGTACCTTCTAACTACTTCAGTTTGCAGTGCAAAATGGACCTAGAAGCAAAGATCAAAGAGGAACCAGCCTGGCTTGAAGGAAAAACAACTGCATCACTTGTAAGTCTCATTCCAGATAACTTTATAGAGGTCAGGAATTAACCCTTAATAGCTGAATAAGTTTGGCAGGGGCATAATTTTCTATGTGCTTCCTCAGTATTAACACCAGCAGTCACCAATTGCTGAATGAGCATCTATGCGTAGTACAACTCTGTTTTGTTTATTTGTCTGGGAATACACCACTACACGCTACACAAAGCTGCCAACTCTTAGGAACTTAAGGTTAGGCTTGGATTAGTCTGTACTTTTTGCTGTCAGTATTATAATTACTTTGGTTTAGGTGTTGCACCTTTCTTATTTTTCCCCTTTGATTAGAATAGATGATGGTTGGCTGATCTTACCTCTTAAAAAACTTATATCCCCCTACTACTGCACCATCATTAGCACCACATGTTGAAAATTATTACTCCTACCATAATTAGTGTAGAAGTTAAAACACAAATTTTCATTACTGTTTTTGAGCCCGGATACACCAGTCTGCTAAACGAAATGTTAACACCGGTGTGTTTATTCTGGTTTACCCTCACATCCACAATGTGCTGGAAGATATTATGTGTTTTAAGGAATGAGCAGATTTGCCTATGACATACGAGGGATGAAATAGCTCAAAATCTGAATGTACGTTCTCCCAAAATGAGTAATATGCTCAGATGTTGAATTATTCTAGAAAGACAGAATAGTGATTAGCTCATTTTATTCCTCAAATACAGGTCAGATTCTATGATATATACAGTAGAGAACCATGTCTAAGGGCTCTAGAATGTATGAATTCTGAGAATAATTTCTTTTCTGTGCCCCTTCTTAGTGGGCTCTGACACTTTAAGGACTTAAGGCACATTAAACAGAATTTTTTCTTTCCTCTTACACATTAATTCCTTGTCCTTTTTGTGCATCCTTTTCATCCATTCCTTAGTTCAGCTACTGTTCTCTTCTGTATTGAATGTAATAAGTTGGTATATTCAGAACTTGATACTTTAATTCACTTTTATTAGTTACTTAACTTACATTAGAATATAAGCTTTTAATCACAGTCCCTCCCCCCTTTAATGCTGACAAGGTTTTATGAATCAAAGAGTGAAATTTAAATGTCTCGTAGTAGATCATAATAGATCTTCTGAAACTGCAGATATACACTCCAACACTGCTGATTCTCCACTGACGGTGTCCTCATCCCCTCAGCTCCTCACAGAACACTACATAACATGCTTATAGTAGTAAAATATTTCATTTCTAGCTGCTTTGACCTTGGGCTACATCACATCTTTCACTGTTATATGACTGTGATAAGTCTGCTTCTTTCATGTTTGTTTTTTATTTTACACTTGGAAGCATTGAAATATGCTGTTTGAAACAGAACTGTATTAATGTTTTATGTAACCCCTGTGATCTCAGCAAAACCATAGTAGAGAATTTGATTCCATTATTTCAAGTAATTTTGATCTGTCTATAAACAAACTCTATGCCGAGAACAAAAAATCATTTCGAAATGTAACGCTTGTAATTGGTTCATACAACTTTTATGATTTGATTGATATGATTGAACATATGAAAACAGTTCATACAATTTAGTGTTTATGCCTATGTCTGCTTCCTTCCAAAATTCTGTGTGAGATAGCCCCAATTCCATCTCTGGTATTATATCTTCTGGTATGGCTAGAAAATGTTTGGCATTTTATATTTTGTTCTCAGTCTCATCCTTCCTCTGACATAAGGAGTGAGCAAGAATAGTAACACCATTCTCAGTATAGCCTTTGGTTATAACAGTCCTCTGCTGGTAGAAATCTTCCTTAAACATAAGTGAAATTCTGAAAGTAACTGTAACACTGGAAATTAATGAATTAACATGCTCATTTGTTAGTGACTGTATTTGTAGATGTGTGTTATGAGCATACCTAATATATCTTATTTTCCACAGGAAAATTTTGAACATGTATCAGAAGTGATAGCTCTGAAAGAAGAAGTTAAATCAGAGTTAACCGAGCCAGAGTCATCGCAGGAAAACTCTCTTGAGGTAATGTACATAATTTGATAAGCCATCATCTGATAATGGAAATGGGTAGAAAATGGCTCAACAGATACCGGGGTTTGATCCATCTTTTTAGTGCACATGATTGATAGTCGTACTGATAATATACTTTTTTATGAGATGACTGTTTACATACCTAGTTTTCACTTTTCTTTCAAGTTTTTCCACTATCTTGCGTTATGAATTGTGCAGCAGTTAGGATTATTCCAAAGACCTCTACTCTATGTCATTTGGTAGCTGGTATCATTCCTACTAATACTTTTCAATTCGTTAATTAGTTTTGAACAAAAAGTAGCTGAAAGAATCATTCTTTTGTTACTGTTACAGGATATTTTACTAGTTGTTTCCAAATGAAACACCTTTGTTATGTTATTGATTATATTAATTATTGTTTTCTAAATTATACAGTAATTTGTTGATACAAGTTGCAGGTGACATGCTTGTTTACTGTGATTGTTCGCTTGTATACTACACACATTGTAGCCATCTCTTGGCAAGTGAAAAATATTCCTTTTCTCCCTAATGTGGTCTGTGGTGGTACTAGTACATTGTGACTTATAATATTTGTACTGGGAGGTGCACCTCAACCCGCGCATTGAAAAGAAGCACCTTAGGGAACACTATCTGTCCAACAAAACTTGAAACTGCTAATGCATAAAGTTGGGACATTGATCAGAAGATGTCACTACTGAATAACTGAGTATGTTATTTTAACGTTTCCTTAACTGTCTGGATTTGTTTGTTTTGTTTTGGTGTACATCAAAAAGTTTGAATTTTTCTCCATAGATGTCCCCACAAAAAGCTACGGTCATGCATTCTGGTGCAAGGTGGAATAATTACTGATTTAAAGAAGTTTTGGGTTTATAAGTTTCCTCAACTAAATTTACTTTCATTTATTTTGATACTTCAGTGTTTTGCAACACTTCCTTCTCATCTTGCCAGCTTTGAAGTCTGGCCAATCACAAATTTTCTGTATTTATTTTTCAGCCAATCATAAGCTTCTTGTAACTTTTTGAGTATCAAATAAAATGGTAGGGTGTGGTCAGATTTTGCCCAGAGCCTTCTCGAACCCTCCCCTCGGGTATAAAAGCCGCGACTTTTTCTAGTTACCTTGTCTTATTCTCGTCAAATTTCTGAGTGTGTGTTAAGACAGGAGGCCTAATTCTTTGGCAGGCAGAATGTCAGCCGCTGGTAATGGCCACCAGTTTTCTATATCTGTAGCTATCTCCTTAAACTCACAGGAGAGGAAGCTTCTAATGTTTAACTATGTAATCATCTATTTTCAAAAATGTAAGCTTTCATTCTGCTAATGTAAAATTTCATACAGACTTAAACTGCAAATTGGGGATAGAGAGTGTGTTTCCCTCTCAAATTCCCTTCAGTTTATCTTGAGGTGACTACGATTTTGTAACCTTTTTCTTCTGTAAATCACTCATTAACTTCTCTTTCGAGTCACCTCAGTTGTGTAGAATTAGTCTCTGCATCATCGGGCCACAAGCCCAAGTAGGGTTTCAAAAGTTGGATTTCAAGGAGTGCAAGTTTACGACTGCATACATTTTGAGTTTGGACCAGTAATATAACCTGTTGTTCTCTTCCATGAAGGTCCAGAAGTATGGGTACTAGATACCGCTGTGTAAAGGAATTGTAGGTTGTGCCTAGAGATGCCAGAAATTGTATAGTTTTGTGTAATGTTTCCTTGAGTAGGCTGTAATGAATTGGAAGCACAGCATCCTTGGTTGAATTTAAAGAGCATGTAAACTCTTGTCTGATATTGGTGCAATTTTCAGTCGGGCCTTTGGAAGGCCGTATGTGTAACGTTTGGAGCAAGGTGCTCTGGAACTGTATCTTGGGAGATATCTCTCATTATCTAACCAAACGCAACATTTGTGACGTTGTAAACTTGTAAATTGGAGCTGGAAGCTCAAAACTTGTAATTTCCAACCTTGGATTTCTATTCTTGTTTGCTATTTTGTACCTGATATTTTGTTCCTTGACCTAGTGAAGAATTTTGTTAAATTTGAGATCTGAAAAGAAATATAACCTTTGTTTTAAAGTTTATCTTTGATATCGTAGATAGACCCATTAATGCTGACACCTTCTTTCACCTCTCTGCGTTCCACAGATAATCTCGGAACAATATGACTTAAACATGCAATGAATAAATAAGCCATTGAAGTGTTATCTTGCCTTTCTGTTTCATACTTCGTAAGGGATAGTGTTTGTGAACAGACCTTGTAAGCTCACCATTACTCACCTGAACATTCGTTACCTGAATAATTCATCATTACCAGGTTGCACATTTGATCACTGTCATCGTCCACTTCATAGCATGCGTGTCATCTTCTTTTACTATGACTATGTTGTTATGGGGTATTTCATTGCCCATTTATTAAGATATTCATTTCACCATCTCATCCAGGAGTTCTGGGTTAGCTGCTGAAAATATAGCCATGTGGGCAAGGTTGTGATGATAGAGGAAGTATAATCATGACCAGAGAGTGTAGTAATTAGCTCTCCTATAAGGAAATTGGTTGTAGTTAGGTAAGAAGTGTCAAAAGGTTCATCATTTAGCTTTGGTGAGAGGATGTGTATGTTTCAAGAATGGTACATTCTTTGTTGGTGAAGCGATAAGAATCCATCACTTGTCTGGGGCGTTAAATCAGACTCATGACAGCTACTTTCTAGATTCCACCAAAGTGTGGTGTTGCAGGAGGGATGAAATGCCACATCAGTCCCATGCCTGCAGTTGTGCAAAGAGTTGGTTTTCTGAGGGTTATTTTGCAGGAAGGCCTTGATTTCTGTAGCTGCTCCGTTGAAGTTTGTGCCATTATTGCTGTAAATGTTTAGGGGTTGACCTCTATGAGAACTAAGTTGATAAAGTGCAGAGAGAAATGTTGTTGTGGTGAGATCGGGTATCATGTCTAAGTAGAGAGCCTTATTAGCTAGCAGTCCGGTCTTGTTCGATCTCACACAATTTTTTTATTAGATTTGGGCCAGCATAGTCTGTTCTAGTTTTAAGGAATGGGTATGTCAGGGTTAAAGGCACCATTTGTGTATTTCTCATTAATTATTCCTCTATGTAACACTTTGCATAGAGTAATCAGGATCCTGATTTTTATTCCCCCAGGCGTGAGATCACGGATGATGATGCATATGCAAAGGGCGAAACATAAATTAGTATCACACGATGTAACACCTGAGATGTGTATGAGTGTGGCTTCTTTCTGTTCCCCTTTCTGAAGAGATCCTAAACTTGTATCTCAGAGTGTTGAGTGCCAGGATGAAGTGGTCCAAGGTGTTCTGCCATCATAATTATATTTGTGAGGTGATACAGAATTTCTAATGTTTCCAGTCCGCTAGTATTGGAGTATTGTGCAGTCATCCACTGACAAGAAGATGGCCTCTTGATCTATGATTGGATTAATAGTCTTTATATGAGTTGTTAGTTTCCTGCACAACATTAATATAATATTTGTGTAAAGGGTTCAACTCCGATACAAACAGTGAACTTTAATTTCACTCCGTGGGTTGTTTACAACAATCTCGGATAATTATATGTTACAAATCTCATGACTGGTCCATATTGAAATGTACATTAATTCAACGAGGTTACAAAAGTTTATTGAAATCCTCGTATTCAATACACATTGGTTTCTTAAAATTAAGAATTTCATCTTGTCATACTAATTTAAGGGGACATGTTTCGCCCATTGCATGTACATCATCAGCCGTGATCTCATGCCTAAGGGATTAATATCATGATCCTGATTACTCTAGCCAAAGTGTTACATAGAGGACCGTGTGTTATAAAAAGGAGGAAACTTAGTCCCATGCCTGCAGTTGTGTGAAGAGTTGGTTTTCTGGAGGTTGTTTTACTGAAAGGTCTTGATTTCTTTAGCTACTCTGAAGAAGTTTGTGCCATTATCGCTGTAAATGTTCAGCCTATAGCCAACAGCGCATAAGCTCAATGCTCTGCCCATCTCCTCTCCTCCGCCACACCCCCTTCCCTCAATACCACACAGATACAATACAAGAAGTGCAAGTGTCATTTGTTCTGACGCTACAAAGGCAACTAGTTCATACCAGAAAGGTTGACGGTGTAGGTAAATGTATACACAGTGTTTTTCACAAAATTTAACCCTTTTTTCTCAGATCTTAAATATCGTTCTACCCTCCTCTCGTTACTGATTCTTCATTACACATCCCTCGGTAGTCGATTTCAACATTGAAGCTGTTGCCAACTTCAAGCATGTGCGTCTCCACTTGAATAATTCGACAAAAGGAGGTTACCACATCAGCTAGTAAAAACATACACAGCAACACACGGTCATGAACCTTTTTTCACTTCAACGAAAATAAAAACTGAGTGGCCTCCCCATACAAATATGGGTGTGATGCTGCTTGTTGTTTTAAGGGGCCTAACATCGAAGGCCATCGGCCCAAATAAGGGTTTAACAGGGTGTCCACCTGCATGGAAAACCGCAACTCGGGAATGTAAGAGAATTCGATTAATAGCGGGAAAACCAGGAAATGTCAGGGAATTCAGAAAAGAATCTGGAAATTCATTCTTTGGCCAGATAAAATGGACATACCTTATTTATCCCTTAATAGAAGCACATTTTTAAATTTTTATAACACTAATCTTGGGTAGGTTTATGTCTTTTATGCCAGCAATAAATTGTAAAGGAAACTGAATAAACATTCAAACAAAACCAAGTGTGATATTGAATGTGACGTAACCAATAGCTTCAGTAGCTCTATGGGTAGCCTATAGCGCTCTGATCGGTTGATCCAATTTTCAATGTTTTGATTTGCTTACTATTGTATATTCTGTGTTGTTGATGAATGGAGAGGCCTATATTGCGTTTTCAGCTTTCTAATAGCTTAAATATATGGCTTCCACAGCAAAATATGCACATAGACAACAGATGACTCTGTTTGTTTAATATGTAATGACGTGTGCAATAGTCACTACCTCATAAAATGTAAAACGAGACAAAAAATCACTGACTGAATGCAGGTAAGTGTGAAAATCACTTGAACTTAATACTCATTCAAGTGCTTATTGCTATTGCGATTATTATTATTATTATTATTATTATTATTATTATTACAATTATTAAATGTGCTGTTGTAGGTAAACCTTGTGTAAATGAGTAATGCATCGTGACACCATTCGGGCCGCACCATGTTGAGTTTCTAACCTATCTGATGAAATGGTTCGTCACGGACGTGGGTGAGTGAGGCTCCTCAGTAATCAAGTGATTTGAAGGTGTTATACAGCAGTGGAAGTGAAAAAACTTGCGGCAGTGTTACATTTGTATTTATGAATCGTACCAACACATTTTGTCGTTATTGTTCTTTTTCTTCCAAATTTGCATTGTAAACAAAATGGGCCGCCAAAACAACAGACTTAGAAGCCCAGCCACTACCAATGATGCCAACATAGACCACCTCATGAAGTGCACGCTGGACGACTTTATTAACTCGGATAGCTTCCTTAAAAAAATTGTGCAGGCCATTTTGACCTGCATAACAGAAATGGTTATAAGAGAACTTGAAAAAAGTTTAATATTTAATGTCGAAGCATTTTCAGAGTTAACTGAAAATCTTGATAAAAAAGAGGTGGAAATCCACAAAATGAAGGAGGATATGGACTCCAAATGTTATTCATTGGAGCAATACAGCAGGAGGAATAATGTAAGATTTTCGGCATCCCCGAATGTTTGAACGAAAACTGAGATGAACTAGTGCTCAGCGTGTGCAAAGCAGTAGGTGCATATGTTACACTTAATGATGTTGATAGGTGTCACAGACTAGGTCCGTGATCACCATGGAAAACAAGACCTATCCTATTCAAATTTGTGACTTATCACTCATGGCAGAATGTCTTCACTAGGAAAAGGAAACTGAAAGGCTCATCCACAACAATCTGTGAAGATCTTACAGCTACCAGAATGTCCATCATGACGACAGCAATCCAGTGTTTTGGTCTTAGAAACACTTGGACTGACTCAGGAGACATCATAATCAAGAAGGCTGACGGGATGAAATTAAAAGTGTGCCAGTTAAAGGAACTTGCTATGGCATAAGCTTCTCTTGCAGTGCTATTTGATCACTTGACTATGTGAGTCCAAACCCATCGTTTACCGTAAGTCACAGCTGAGGAGCTAGCTTTCTTATTTTTTCAAGTAAATTTGTCTATCTATCTGTCTATCCATTTACTGTATTTATCTATCTGTCTAAAATATCTATTCACTTAATCTGTCTTTTATCCTACCACCTGTCGATGTACATACTCTTTAATAAAATTTTCCTAACTCGTTCTCTTTTAAGTCAGGCCTCCATATTACGTGTACATAGCTCTAACGTCAACACTACATAGAAAAAGCTCCTACTTGAGTATTCTGTATGCCTTATCTGCTGTTGCACATTATCACTATTATTATTACTGACAATTTAATTACCTAAAATATGTTAATTGCTGACCATTAATAGGGTGTAGTCACATGCTGTGTTTTAGTTTCATTTAAGCAGTTGGCAATGCATACCACAAACAGCCGTAATCCCTCTGATCATAGCAATATTTTCCCTTGCCACACTTCCCCTTCCCCAGCTATCCCATCAGCCTGTCTACCTGCTAGTCCATTCACCCTAATCTCCCCCTCCTTGAAGTTACAACTCACATTGTCCAGTCAGCCCTAAATAGACATAAAAGCACACTTCACTTATGTCACCTTAGTGCCAAGAGTTTAGTTTCTCAACTCATATAGATGAACTAAGTATGTCATAGAAAGAAAGAGATCCACCTAATCAATACTAATTTATTAAAATTTTCTTCTTAATAACAGGACCTGTTTTGACTATTCACAAGTCATCCTCAGCTGTCGTGTACATTCACATTAGAATACATTTTTTTAATAGCTGTACCTTGCCCATAAACATTTCATATTTGACTGTCATTAGGTTATATGTTTCAGAGTGAATAATACTGTGTTTTATGTCTAAGTTTAGAAAACTATTATATATTAAAAAGAGACCACTTTTTGAACACATTAAAAGGATCACAATGTATGATAAAACTTTGCTATGTACATATGACCTTGAATTATATCATTAACGTTCAAGTTCTACGAGTAAAACAAGTTCCTAGAATGACTTTGTCATATTGCGTTGTTTTTAGTCTTAAGGTCTATATTACTTAATTTGACAAGGTATAAGCCTAATATAAAGTATATTATAAAAGCATACACAGCTACATTTAAGCACATTTTATAGACCTTAAGACTAAAAACACAGCAGGCACAATTTACCAGTCGGTGTTGCACAGAGATATTGATGTGGACCTGTCTTCAGAACATACTAATGCACATGTCCTATGAATATAGATTTCCTATCTCTAGTCTTTCAAGGTGTTCTGGATTTTATGGACATGAGTGTATTTCAATCATTCACAAAATTTACCAACATCAATAAGTAGATCAGAAGCGATAAGAATCTGCAACAGCAGAAAGTAATAGAAAATATTATTTCAAGAATGAAGTCCCTCTGGAAATGAAATTAATATTTAAAAAAATTACTTAAAAGTTGATTTATTCCTGGCTGGCAACGTCTCACGATTGGTCCCTTTACCACCCTTTAGGGTTTGGTGGGATCTCCCCTTTAAGTTAGACATTCCAGAAGGAATATCCCTTGCAAGGTGCACCATGATGAAAGTAAAGATTCCTCTTGCAAGCAGCGTGATGATTCCCCTTGTTCCTTGTCTTGCAGGCTTCTCGTAAGAGTAGGCTTCCCCCCCCTCTCTCTCTCTCTCTCTCTCTCTCTCTCTCTGAAGCGGCACATTGATATGTGTTCCAACCATGCCTATTTAAATGTCAGTCGACACTTAACTTGCGGGTTCAGATGATTTATGCCGTGTTCTGGAATTAATATAGTCATGGTTATGTCTTGTAGAAGACGAAATAAAGTGTTCCCTTTAAGAGACATCAAGCCGGCCCCGTGGTGTAGGGGTAGCGTCCCTGCCTCTTACCCGGAGGCCCCGGGTTCGATTCCCGGCCAGGTCAGGGATTTTTACCTGGACCTGAGGGCTGGTTCGAGGTCCACTCAGCCTACGTGATTAGAATTGAGGAGCTATCTGACGGTGAGATGGCGGCCCCGGTCTAGAAAGCCAAGAATAACGGCCGAGAGGAATCGTCGTGCTGACCACACGACACCTCGTAATCTGCAGGCCTTTGGGCTGAGCAGCGGTCACTTGGTAGGCCAAGGCCCTTCACGGGCTGTAGTGCCATGGGGTTTGGTTTGGTTTTATGAGACATCATGACTAATAAACGTCTCTTGGTGAGGAATATCTTGTAGAATTGTAGTGGGAAAGCGAAGTGAAGTTGTGCTCCAAAGTAGAGCAGTATGAAATCATTAGTGTAGGAGCTGAGTAAGTTGAGCGTCGATTACACACTGCTTTTATCAGTTCTCGGCCTAGAAAGTGTGATTAGTTGGAAACCAATCATAATTTTTTTCACGTCTTCTTAAAGTATCATGGTTCAAAACTGTTCTTGTGAAGAGTTCTGAAAACTTGCCGGGCGGTGTTAGCCTTGAAAATGTTAATTGTTCATATCTGTCGCATGCTAACCTCCTAACCAATAAGAGAAAAGGAGTGGATCGCCACGCGGCCATGCAGCAATGAGCCTAAAGGCGAATTTCTCCAATGTTATCACATCCCTGCCTTCACCACAGCTGTTGTAAATGACCCACTGACCGAATTAAATTAGGCTTTTGCGGCAATCTTAATTTTAACTCCAGTTATGCCATTTTTGGTTACAATACGTTGTAGGTGAAAGATCTCTTTCCACAGTATACACTGCTGTATAAATGATGCAGAAGTATTAAAAGTGTATTATTTCGATATATTGATGCGGAATTAGTAAAATTGGTTTGTAGAAATCCTGTGTGTGGTGTGAAAACTGCATTTGCACTATAAAGTGTAGTGTAGAACTTTAAGGTGAAACTATCTGTAGACTTGTACAGTGCTTATGTAGTGTCATTCTACATTGTTAACAGTTAACTTCTCTGAGATGCCCAGCTATCTTTTAGCTGTTAATGTTAATACTATAATTGGTTTTACAGTAAAATAATGATAATTGTTACATTTACTATTTCTTAATTGATATTTCACCCAAGTGTCATTGAAATGTGTTTGATCCAACCCTGTCTCCTCACTTTTGGAGATAAATTGACCTGTGAGTATTTCTCTATGCCCAGATTCCTTTGATCTATGATTCCCGTTTACAGCATATACACTGCAATTTATTAATATTTTCGTACACATCTCTTCCAAATATTCCATGTGATAATTCTGGACGTCGGTTTATCTTCACATATATGTGTACTTTGTTTCTTAATATGGATAGATCTGTGTTGATGTAGGACAATCAGAGATCATAGAACTATTGTGATAAACCTTTTTCTTGATTGTTATTTCTTCTTCTTTGTCCCTCAGTGAGAGACGTTGCTTGTTGTATCGTGTGGTGCCAAATGTTCACATTGTCAAGAAATGTTAGTTGAAGTGAATTGTTTTACTCTAACTGAAGTGCTGTTAGGTTCAAATTGCATTAGCTTGATCACCTCAAGAATCATATCTTTGGCTGTTCTTCTGAGTAAGGTTCTTTCATGGGTTTACTTCGGAATGTGTTGCAAGAATTTAAGCATAAATTTGGAAGCATTGTCTAACGTAATTACAATGGCGATAAGCTTGATAAGTCTCTTAAAGGGATTCTTGGTGAAGGGCATACAGAGAAGCTGCGAAGAAGTAAGGGCCACCTCGATCCTAGATCCGAAGAGCATACGTAGGCAGCCCATCTTGACTTCAAGGGAGGAAGGCATGCTCTGCATAGAATTTTGGGAATCTACTTTACTCTTTACTTTTCCAAAGTAACCCCATGTATCGTAAAATTTTGGACATGTGTATGAAAACTTATGTCCAAATGTGCATGTACATCTGGGGAACTGTGAAAGCTGAATTTCTAAAATAAAAACTTACTTTTTAACGTATTGTTTGAAATTACATATTAATATACTCTCACAGTAAGTATTGGAAGAGAAGGAATTCAAGCAATTGCTTCCTTGTTGTACTGAATAACTGGCCATGTAGCTCTTGGCCTGCATTTATAAGATCCTGGGCTCGAACCCACTGTCGACAGCCCTGAAGTGCATGTTTCACATTTTCACAGCAAACAAATGGTGCGAATGTACCTTAATTAAGGCCACAATTGCTTCCTTCTCATTCCTAGCCAATTTTAGCTCATCATCGGCATATGACCTATCTGTGTCGGTGTGAAAGAGAAATGGTAGAAACCATCAAATAAACAATATGCCGTAGGTTATGTTCAATTAACTTTCATTAATATGGCTTAAATTTATGATTATAACTGGCCACTGTTCTTTGACTGATAATTACATTCAAACTATTCACCTTTTTGTCTCTTTGATGAATCAAGAAAACTAAATTTTATGTACATGGTCAATGAATATTTACATTCTCATAAGTTCCATAAATTCATACTTTAGGAATATTTGTTGCTTCAGTTAAACTATTGTAGTTAGGATACATCTAAATGTGGCTTAGAATTATTGTAGAATAATTATTTTATTAGTAAATATCATTCTTGCTTTATTATTACTTAATCTTTTCATTCTATTGTTCCTGTTAACCTGTTGCAATTTGGATAATGTAAGTCCGGTTTATAATTGAAGTTTAGCTATGTAATTAGATTTTAAGTTGGTCGCGTTTGGAAAGGCCAGAAATCTCATGACATCAAAGATGTCTGTGAACTTATCTGCCAGTGCCAGTTCCAGCAGGAATGGTGTTGATTTCATTGTGTGCGCAAGCATGCAAGATTGAGTTGCTGAGGTTCAGTGCTATTCCAATAGCCTTATGTGAATTACATTCAATGTTGCATCCTCTCGAACTTGTGTTTTCTATGTCACAATCTGGCTGTGATGACCTGGATAAGGAAGAGCATTGGCAGGAGCTACGAGGTCATGTTGCAGCGTATCCTGAAGATGAGTTTCCACTTCTCTGTGATGACCTTAATGCGCATGATGGTCACTAAGAATTTTTATAGCTGCCATGGTGGTAATACTTTCGGTACCTGATATGATGATGGAGCTCATATTTGAGGTTTCACTTGTGGTGACTGCAGTAAGCAAATTTACCTGATCGTCGTTCAGCACCGTGATCTACGACGAAGAAAGGATGTGAATGTCATATCATCTGACTGTATTCCACCTCTGCATAAGGTAGGCATAGCAGATTTAAGGACCTCTATGCCCCTGAGAACATCAAGTGGTGGAGGCTTAAAGACTAGAAGGAGACCCTAGCAACAACATAAATTTTCCTCTTGTTGATCTTAATGCATTTGACAACATGTAGGCACATTCTACAGATCTTTCACTGCAACCATCACAGTAAACTTGGGTACGATATAACCTAGTTCCTCTTGTATTGAATATGTAACGTTCCTGTGGATGATTGCAGTCCAAGAAGAGTTGTAGGATAAGATGAAGGCATACTGTATATAAATCTCAATCGAGACGCACTCACTGTAATGACCTGTGTACAAGCTGTATAAGAACTATACTGACAGAGAAATCAGGGATGCTCTTCGTGGAATGTTGAGAATGATGGTGCAGTCAGATCCTCGGGGAAATGTTTCCTTTTGAGGAAATGAAAGTGACCCTGTTAGTTCCGGTCATGCAGTTCAGATTAATGAACTTGCTCTATTTGCTATGTCAGAGAGTCAGCCGCAGTGCATGAGAAAAGAGAAGGGAGGGGAAGTGAAATTTGGAGAAATAGGTAATTCTCGATGCGAATGCACAAGTTTCTCGTTCTATTCGCATAGTCGCTTCCACACTCTGGTAGGCACTGTACAGTTTGTTCTACATGAATTGACTACTATGTGAACCCTATAGAAAGAGAAGACATCTTGTAACAAGAATACAGGCAGCTTTCCGAACTGTTCGCCGCACACTACACATCCTGGACATAGTCCATAGTCACTCACTACTACGCCATAGTAAACTATACACCAAAGTAGGAGGGGGCCTTATTGAACATACACTGTAATCAAATCACTCGGCGTGTTGATTCCTTCATTCAGTATTTCATTGAGTTTACAATGTTATGAAGGAAGGAATACACAAACTTCGAGCATGTTAATTAATATAGAATATTACTGCGACAAACAGACGAGAGGAGAAACAATCTGGTGCTTTCCTTGACTAACATGTGTGTCTTAAATACAGTGTGTTCTTTAACTGTGTGTGCAGTTACAGCTATTAGATAAATGGACTGTGGATATTGCCTGTTAGAGACAATAATATTGAAGTTGTATGAGGAAGAATTATCTCTGTCTGCGCATACACTCCACAACGCCTCCTTACCCTTATCTTCCCTGAAAGGCGGCAGCAGCTCTTCAAATTCAATCGCGCACCAGGAAGTAACAATTTAACCTCATTTTCTCAAATATATTATTTTTCCCGCCAGTCTGATTGAACCATTGTTCTTAACATAATACGAAGAGCATCCTTGAATTATTGTCAGTGTAGTCCTGATAAACTCTGTACACCTCTGAGCTCAAGGGAAGAAGAAGAGAACTGTTTTCCATCTGATGATAATTGACACAAGAATTGAGCACACTGTCTGCATTAGAGACAAAAATGACCAGTGATTAGAGGACAAACAATAAATCCTCAATCATTGGCAACAACATTTGTAGATATTTCCTGCATTGAATTACCACATCACCCTATTCCTGATGGTAAGTCCTATCTTATGCATCACATCAAAGGAAGTGGAGTTTGCCATTAGGGGTATGAAGGACCAAAAAGCCCCAGGACCGGATGACCATCCAGCAAACTTCTGGAAGATGAGGCAGTTTAAAGAACTCATTATCAACTGGCTGACAAGCTTATTCAGTGCCAGAGTTGACTCTGGCTCTGTTCCCAGTCATTGGGCTGTAAATATCCTTGTGCCTATTTTTGAGCAAAATGACAATTCAGCAGAATGTGCAAATTACCATCCAAATTGCACCCAATTGTACATGAGAAGATCTTTTAGAGTAGCCTTCATTATTGACTGGGTGAAATCGCCAGCATTATTGCTATACAATGCATCTTCATGAAGGGTGTTGGAACAACTCATGCAATTTTCACTGCCAAAATGCTAATTGAAAAGCACTGAGAGCACCAGCCGGCAGTGTACATTGTCTTCCTTGACACTGGAATTACTTTCAGCCGTGTTACTACGGCTTGTTGCTGTGTACGGTATTGAATGTTGACAGATTTAGAAAGGTATGAAGTAGCAATTACACAACATGGGAATGTGTATACTTCATTAGTCGATGGGCATCGCACCTGTCACTCGTGATGCATAGGATATGTCACCAATGGTTTGATCATGTCCTTTTGCAGTACCTGACGCAGTTGACAATTTCACTTAATCCTTTGAAATTACTTTACAATATCCACTATAAGGAACATTGAAGGTGATATACAAAAAAATTTAAACTAGAAATGCTGCTGGGATGGGTAAAATGTCTGGGCATATACGAAAGTCAGTTCTTTGAGATATTGATTCGAGTGTGTATGAAACAGCTATACCAGATGAATGAATACTTAGTGTAGTAGCACTCTGTGTATAGAGAAAAAGTGCTAAAATTAAAGCTAGTAAATACACAATAGTCGTCTTGACTTGTGTTGTTTGCAAGCACTTGGAATGCATTCTTTCTGATTATGTTATACACATTTAAGAAATTACCAACTGGCTCGATAGAAGGTAGTTCAGGTTTAGGAAATATTATTCCACTGAAGTTCATCTTGTGGATTCCAGCAGGATATAGCAGATATATTAGATTCAGGAAGTCAAAAGTATCACGATTGACATATCCAAGGATTTTCTTAGGGTAGATCTCGGGAAACTACTGACAAAAAATTAGTGCGTTTGGGATAGATAAAACAATGGCTAAATGGGTGACTATAAAGATATGGCCAAATTATTAAACATTAAAAATTTGAGAATTGAACACATGAGATGTTTCCAATTTTTAAGTTCATGACATTAGTACTTGGTATGCACCCCCTTAGCTTTCATGAGCGACTTGATTAGACTGGGCATACCCTCAAACAGTATTTTACACTGACTCTTTAAATCGTCATCATGACACCACATCTGACCGAGCTTCTCAATCAAGCCAATTTTTGTCGTTATTTTTCTTTGGACTTTTCTTTGCTATCGGCTAAGGATATTCTATGGGGTTCATGTCTGGACTGTTTCTAGGCTTTGTGGCAAGGAGGCCCATCTTGCATAACAATAAATTCACTTTGGCCAAACTACTCTTGCACCTGAGCTACCAAAAGGTTCTTAATACTACACTGTTCAGGTCTGATAGTTCCTTCTACAATATATAATCTACTACGGCCATACCAAGAAAACACACTCCAGACCATCACTGAAGTTGGATGCCTCACTCAATCTGGATGGAATGCTTCTCCTTATCTTTTGACATATTGACTTGTCTCTTCTTCGACAGGAAATACCAATTCGTCACTAAAGCAAACCCGAAATAAATAAAGCAAATAAGCCTAGCATTAAATGCAATAAGCTGTAAGGTTTAAGAGAAGAATTTCATACATTTACTGTGCTGTATGGTTACATCACTTAGTTTGGGTTATAATGGAATAATGAATGATAATTTAGGAATTACAGTAATTGTCATGGACTTGCCTGTTTCCATTCATCAGATGACCAATTCTGGAGAGTCTTGGCACACTGGAACCTCTTTGCAGCCATAGCAGGAGTAAACTTTGCTTTGCCTTGAGGTCATCTTGCTTTCATTCCAGCATTAAACAGCTCTCGCCTCAGAGTCCTGGCTAATACAAATGACCCATACTCTTCTAATTTCTTACGTAAATCCAAACTAGTAACCTTGCGGTTGTTTACTGACAAATTAATCAGTTTTGCTTCCTCCTTGGGGTTGGTTTCTTCTTTTGCCCACAGTTTCCAACACGTTGTTGACATTTTGTCTTGGGCCGATGACCTTCGATGTTAGGCCCCTTAAAACAACAATCATCATCATCATCATATTTTGTCTTCCTGTTATCTTCACATTTTAAAATTCTACTTACAGATTGCTGTGGTATTTGCAATCTAGAATCTATTTCTTGTTGTGAATGACGTTTCTCAAGAAGTAGCTCTCTGACAGTGCCTTTCTTGGCGAAAGGTATCTTCGTCTTCCCATAACCTCAAAATTTGACAGTCCTCTAGAACCACTCTTAAGAAATACAACTGAACTCCTGAATAGTATCAATAATACATGTAATTTACAGAATGCACAGTCTTAACAATAGGTCACATTATTTACTTCCAAACAGCAACAATATGTAGATAATAAAGATAAACAACAGAACATGCTCACTAACAAAAATGACACAAAACCATGTGAATAATGAAATTACATTGTGGTTCTCATTGTAGCCACTGTATGAAAAAATACAATAGTGTGGACCAGGATATCCCAAGTGGAAACTTTGCCTCCAAACAAGTTCAAGGATTAGGCTATAAAGGTCGATAGTTTACATAAAGGTAGAAATATACCTTTTACCATTGAAATATGGCCACGTCTGGTGTATTTCTACAAAATAGAACTCAGAGCATAAGAGTAGGTGCAGCTTTATTTGATCCTGTAACAATTATGGGATTGGGTCCCACAGGGCAGTATTATGAGACCTTTATTCTCTGATATATATAAACAATATGAATAATGAACTGAAATAAGTGATGAGGCTTTTTGTAATAAATAAGTTTCAGGATTATGAGTAATTGAAAAAGACCTTGTCAATATTGTAAGATGGACATCGGGCAATGCTATATTTGTAAACGTGTTGAAAAGTCAGTTTCTTTGTTTCACAAATAGAAAGAGTCCTCTCCAGTTTTATTATTATATTGATGGGTGAAATTTCTTCATGGGGATCTCTGTTAGTACCTAGCTATTCATAATAAGGATATAGCTTCATTATGGTAATCATTTAAACATATTGAAAATAAAATTTACAGATCTCTTAATATGATTATGAGGTTTTTTAGGGGTTGTAAAGGAGAGGGCATATAAATCTCCAGCAAAGCCACAATGAGAGTGTGAGACCATCACCAGTAATACTTGAGTAGAGAACAGGAAATGATCAACAGAAATAGCTCCATTTCTTGCGGGTGATTTCTAACAAAAGAGTTGTGTTACAGAGATGTTGCAAAGTTTCAGCTGGGGAGACTTGGAGAAAGGAGACAAGTTGTTTGATTAAGCAGTATATTCTGAGATGTCATTGGAGAGATGGCTTGGAATGACATTAGTTGATGAATACATTTAAATCATGTTCTTTAAGTCTAGGAAAGGTTGCAACATGAAGATAAGTTTGAATTCAAGGGGACAAATTTTGGCAAATGTTCACTTATAGGAAGATGATTTAGTGATTGAAATAATTTGTTTCATATATTTCCACAATTTTTTTCTATTTAAACAACCAACAGTCCGAATTGCTGTGGTTTGATTGATTCATTGATTGATTGATTCATTGATTGGGACATTAACTGATTTATGCTTTTGGTCTTAATGTGATGTACAGAGGGGGATGATGGATATTTCTATGCTTATGATATAAGCATTGTCCACTTGTTCGGAAAGTGGTGGGAGTACTGTGGGATTATTTGATATTACAGTGAAGTGTTTTTGGAAAGAAAGTTTATAGGAACATGGAAATGAACAAAGAGGTGACAAGTCAAGTCATATGTAGGAAGATGGGAACAGGGGAATATGAATATAAGAGGATGAAGGAAATGGCTAGTCATTGTGGAATTAGGGATCAACAGAAAGAGAAACAGAAGCAAGTAATGGTATTGGGCAATGATTTGGAGATACTGCTTACTATTATTTAATTTCCTAAAATTGTACATGTTCACATACACGTATGTGTACATATGCTCTGCTGAATATTCACAAATATGTAGGTGATTTTAAATTTACAAATTTGCAATGTTCCTCCCTTTCTATGCTACTGTGTCTACTGCTGTCCAACAGTGTGTTCCTTTTCATGTTCTTATATCTCATCAATTGTTTGAAAAGCAGTGGCAAAAGGGACTCAGGTTAAAACACAGCAGGTCATTGTGCAAGTTAGGTTCCAAAAAGGGTAAAAATTAAAATAAATAAGTAAATGCAATGTAAATTTTAACCGAATAGAATTTGTATAGTATTATTTGGAGTAGTTGCACAAGTGATATGTGTGTTGATTATGTTTGTAAAACAGAAAATATTATGAGTAAGAGTTTGTAAATTCTTTACATTTATTAAGGATGAGCTGTGTACTTAATAGAAAAAATAGCAAAAATTGTATAATACTGTTTTTAGGAAATTGTCTCCTCTGTTCTTTTAAAATTTAGTGCTTTATAATAATGTATTTTTGTGTACCATTTGCCACCAAGGTAGACACCTCTCTTGCATTCATTGGGATTTTCATTTGATTGTTCCTTTCCATTATATATTTTTTAAATGGGAGATAAATTAATCATAGTCTTCTTGTGCCACTGTGAAATTTATTTTCTCGGCTGTTTCTATTTTAAGCCTATATATTTTTGTTTCCTTACTTCTTTATTCTACTTTTCTTATTTCTTACTGACAGCCTTCCGAAGATACTAAGGAGGAAATATTCATAGAGGAACAAACTGATGATCAGCTGTTGCATAAAGGTGTGATTATAAACGAATGCTCAGTATCTCATAAAAATTTCAGGAAAAGGCCGGACGTTATGCGCTCTCACACGAGCGAGAACCGATACTGCTGCAACGTCGGTGGTAAATCCTTCAGCCGGAAAAAAGTAGCAGGTCACATGGGTACTCACACAGGCAACAAGCCTCATTTTTGCACCTTATGTTGCAAATCATTTGTCAAGAAAAGTAGTTTATCTTATCACAAGGTGACTAGAACAGGAGAGAAGCCATACAGGTGCAATGTCTGTAGCAAGTCATTCAGACAGAAAGGCAGTCTCACCGATCATATGCGGACTCATACAGGCGAGAAGCCTTACTGCTGCAATGTCTGTGGCAAATCATTCATACAGAGAGGTAAATTAACCGCACATATGCGGACCCATACAGGCGACAAGCCGTACAGATGCAACGTCTGTAGCAAATCATTCATACTGAAAAGCATTCTAACGGGTCATATGCTGACCCATACACGCGAGAAGCCATACAGGTGCAATGTCTGTGGCAAATCATTCACACAGAGAGGTAAACTAACCGCACATATGTGGAGCCATACGGGCGAGAAGCCGTACAGGTGCAACGTCTGTAGCAAATTCTTCTTTCTGAAAAGCATTCTAACCGGTCATATGCAGACCCATACAGGCGAGAAGCCGTACAGGTGCAATGTTTGTAGCAAATCATTCATACAGAACGGGATTTTAACCGGTCATATGCGGACCCACACAGGCGAGAAACCATTCAGTTGCAATGCCTGTGGCAAATCTTTCACAAGAAAAGGCGTTCTGACCGATCATATGCGGATCCATACAGGCGAGAAGCCATACAGGTGCAATGAGTGTGGCAAATCATTCATACTGAGAGTTAGACTAACCGAACATATGCCGACCCATACAGGCGAGAAGCCAAACAGCTGCAATATCTGTGGCAAATCATTCACAAGGTAAGGTTGTCTGACCGTTCATATGCGGATCCATACAGGCGAGAAGCCATACCGCTGCAATGTCTGTGGCAAATCATTCACACAGAAAGGCATTCTAACCGGTCATATGAGGACCCATACAGGCGAGAAGTCATACAGCTGCAATGTCTGTGGCAAATCATTCATAAAGAGAGCCAAACTTACCGAACATATGCGGAGACATACTGGCGAGTCATAAAGAGAGGCAAACTAACCGAACATATGCGGACCAATACAGGCGAGAAACCTTACAGCTGCAATGTCTGTGGCAAATCATTCACGAGGAAAGGCAGTCTGACCGATCATATGCGGACCCATACAGGCGAGAAGCCAACATTTGCAATGTCTGTGGCTAATCATTCAGAAAGAAAGGCAGTCTGACCTAACTGTTCATATGCGGACACAAACAGAAGAGAAGCCATACTGTTGCAAAGTTTATTCCACTGAAGCACAACTTGTAGGATTCCGGCAAGATATAGCAGATATCCTGGATTCAGAAGGTCAATTGGTCTGTATCGCGACTGACCTGTCTAAGGCATTTGATAGGGTAGATCATGAGAGACTACTGGTAAAAATGAGTGCAATTGGACTAGATAGAAGAGTGACTGAATGGGTGGCTCTGTTTTTAGAAAATAGAACTCAGAGAATTAGAGTAGGTGAAGCTTTATCTTGCCCTGTAAAAATTAAGAGGGGAATTCCTGAAGGCAGTGATATTGGACCTTTATGTTTTCTTATATATATCAATGATATGTGTAAAGAAGTGGAATCAGAGATAAGGCTTTTCGCAGATGATGTTATTCTGTACAGAGTAATAAATAAGTTACAAGATTGTGAGCAACTGCAAAATGATCTCTATAATGTTCTCGGGTTGTTGCATTTTCAGATTAAAGCTCGCAAATGGGCTGTTTATACACCTTGAGTGCCACGTGAGACCAACGTTGACTCACAGAGCTTAATGCCATTCGGGCCGCGTGAGTCCGCTTTGGACTCACGCGCACTCTCAAAGTCTCAGGCCCCTTGGTGCTATACTGTCATCACATTTGGCATGTAAACGTATGTTAAATGAAAGTAGGTGCCCAGTACGTAATGAATCTATTCTTGGCCTGTTCGATGCGGCACCACGTCACTGTAATATATCAACCTCAATATGATGACATTATTTATGGTTTTCTGATCATGTCACGTGTACAAATAACACAATATTGTACTGTATAGTGTACTCATTGTTCATTGTCTCATATCAGGGTCTAGGCCTATAGGCAAATTGAAAACATAGGACAAAAAGTTACATGAACTTTCAAGAAAAAATATTTGTAACTGTCTCATTCGCAATCGGTACACTTTTTGCATATGAATTTAAAGTATAAGAAATGAGACTTTCTGAAGAAATATGATTCAAACTGTGTTTTACAATCACATTCACACTACAAATCTGTGCACTTTGAAGAAACAGTCCAAACAGAAGAAATTTTCACAGGTTGGTCATTTGAACTTAAGACTGTAGAGTCTTCCTCATGGCATATGGCCTTCTTGATTCCTGATGGATCTCTTCATAACAATTACTGCATCTCTGTCTTCCCTGCCAGCCTACATCCTCCAGTCGGTGGGGTAATACCTGTTTCTTTGATACTTGTGAGGGAACGTGAAAATTTTTGATACCGGTACCTGTTAACTGTTGAACAATGTCCTCTTAGAACTGGGTAACAGATATACTCTCATTCCCAAGTTGATTGGAAATATAGATGGCATTTACTATACTTGTGCTGATCAATATCTCTATAGCTATTTTTTGTACCATTTTACTCCGTCTCAGGGAAGTACTATAGCTCTTTTTATGATCTGATAAATCAATGTACGGTTTTCATGTGTTATACTCTATAACACTCCGTGGTTTTTGCTCTTCACCATCCCTCCTCTGAATAGTGACCATCTCACCAGTGTGTTTAGTTGTCAAAATTAAAACGTCTCTTTTATTGTGCCATTTCTGAACAACAACATCAGTGTTACTTTCCTGGGCTCTTGTCTTTCCTCTTGCTAACTTCATTTTAGTAACTTCGGTTGGATTATACTTCCAATTAGATTTCAGTGTTCGAAATATAAGAGTTTTATTCTTTAGTAGTTCATGAGCTAATGAGACAGACGTATACCAGTGTGTCAGGAAGGTGAGAACTGCGCTAGGATACGTGGTGACACATTGGTCTCACGCGGCCTATACAGCTGGAAGGTAGTGTCAGTGACTGCGTAAGACCAATGTGTCACCACAATTTTGACACAATGTTATGACTACAATTTTGGCCCAAGGTGACTAAAAGGTACATTTCTGTAATAAGGTGCACCATTTTATACTCTATAGTAAAAAAGAAAGAATGGCCTGGGTGGAATTTTTTTTACTGCATACGTGGCACTTAAGGTGTTAGTTCAGTAATGGCTACTATACTCCACCCATATCCAATCCCTCCTTCAACGCTAACGCCCCTTCCTCCCCAACATCAATAACCGAACCACCGCCGTCTCAATCTATATATGTAGGATTGAGACGGCAGTGAACCGAACTGCCGAACCTTACCCCCACCACTACCACGTGCAAGGGTTTGACAGCGGCATAGATCCTACCCTTCCGAGGGCCCGGCTCAGACTGAATACTTTTGCCCTCCACCCGCGTGGGCGCGCTGTTGTACATCACGTCACTCACCCTAAGCCCACGTGATGAATACGGCAGCTCCTATTGGTAGAAACATCTTCCGATTGCTATTGGTCGATTTGAGTTTGGCAACTTGGACCACGTGGGACGACCACTTTTTTGACGTTTGTGACATTTTGCTTTACTTTGATTTGTATGCGTATATCTGTTATATTCGTTTGCGTGTTTGAAGAAAAAGTAAAGATATTTGAGGTAAGCATCTTTACTGTTCTTGTTTTACTAATCTCCTGAGGCCAGAACATGAAAACATACCACACCAAGGCAAATGAATTTCGGATAATTTGAAACATAAGTGCGGCCAGTATCCAGTATTCGGGAGATAGTAGGTTCGAACCCCACTATCGGCAGCCCGGAAAATGGTTTTCTGTGGTTTCCCATTTTCACACCAGGCAAATGCTGGGGCTGTACCTTAACTAAGGCCACGGCTGCTTCCTTCCCATTCCTATGCCTTTCCTGTCCCATCATCGCCATTAGACCTATCTGTGTCGGTGCAACGTAAAGCAACTAGCCTTATCATATTTGTCCCCCTGTGGGTAGGGCCAGTATAATAACAGCCACAGCATCCTCTGTCTGCTGTAAGAGACGACTAAAAGGGGTCGCATGTGGGCTATGCACTTGGGAGCTTGGGTAGGCTACCACGGAGCCCTTAATTGAATTTTGGCACTGCTTCCGCTTACTTGTGCCAGGCTCCCCACTTTCATCTATCCTATTTGATCTACTTCGATCACGACCTGTTCTTTTCTGCCCCTGATTGTATTATGTATGGAGGCCTAGGGAGTCTTATTTTCCCTCCATGGCCCTGGTCCTCCTTAGCTGATACCATCATTTTCCTAGTGTCAACCCCCTTCCATTTATTCTCTCCGATTACTAATATATATAGGGGATGGTTGCCTAGTTGTACTTTCTCTTAAACCAATGAACTAGATTTTAGGCCCTTTTAATCAACAAGCATCATCATCTTAAGCAAGGAGATTTGTGGTGAGGGCAAGATGTTTGGTGGCCATGACATATACTAGGAACTGTCCCATCATTCGCCTTACTGCAGGTGAAAGGAAAAACCATTCTCAGGACAGCCAGTGGTAGGGGAACAGCCCGTTTCTGTGTCCGAAATGCAGAGGTGTAGAAACACGGTGGAACCATAGCCACCCCTCCTCTGCTTGGTTGGCCGGTTGGAGTGCATGCTGTCAGACCACAGATCAGCCTACTCTGCAACCACCAACATAGATTTCTGCCTTCGATATACAGTAGGTACAAATGGCACTGTCTGAAGTGAGTTTCCACTGTCTTCAACTGGCATTTCGTCTAGGTCACGGCAAAGTCCCTTGCACACTGTAATGTTGTGGAAGTAGCAGCATATTGTTCATAATACTGTACTAAATTAGCAAGCAATTCCTTGGACATAGCTCTTAATAGGTGGAGCTATGTTGTGACTTGGCATGGGAATGTTTTGTGCTGGATCAGCTGCCATATTATTGTATGTAGATCCTGATGCTACATATTTCTGTAAATTTATTAGAACTCCTCTCCTGCGGATGGACTGAAAGGAAGCATTATTTGTACCTCCTGCATGTTGTAAGAGGGAGCAATCACAGAATCTGTAAGCTATCTCTTGTCTTTTAAACCCTCAAATATATTAATGATTCCATCCTTTTCCATGTAGCAGAAAAATTTTGATATATCCTACTGTCACATAAAATAGAACATTTTTTTATTGTAAATAGTGTAGGTTAATGAATACAAGGAATGCATACAATTTTGTAGCTTGACATTGTTTATCATCTAAATGCAGATGACTGATTGAATGATATTTTGTGTTTTGGTGCAGTATGTAGGAACAGAGTATGTGCTATCATGTCTTGGTTTCTTCAAACACTACTCTGCCAGAGATTTGCCATCCTCTAGTAGATGCAAAAGAAGTACAAATCTCAATATTTTTCAGTGTGTGGCCCTAGGTGCCTCTTTTGACAGACTGAAAGATGTATCATATAGTAAGTTCCTTGGGAAAATACAAATGGTGTTGCTGAAAACTTTTGCAGTGTCAGTGCAACGTTAAACTGCAATAAGAGAGAAAAGTATTATGTTGTACCTTGTCAGTTCCAGTCTCTCTTTCATAAATGAATGATCTTGTATTTGTGTTGTATGGATAGTTTTCTGGCTGATGAATATTAATTGATGATTAACACTGCTGAATATAATGTCATGCGATTATGATATACTATGATCACTAAAACTTTTGTTCAAATTTCTACATGATTTTATACCTGTAACACTGTGGATAGTAGGTAGAATATAGCTCCATATATCAAAAGATCATGTTTCATTTCAATTTACCTTTGAATCCTACAAACTTCCTCCTTAGCATATGAGTTTCCTTTCATCATTTTGGTTCCTGAGTATGATTTTCTTTCTTACATTGTATTTATATTTTATTTCCTGCATAAGTGGCATATCTTGATACTATTGACTCTTACAGTTGGCTTAAGTAGTGTTAAAGAGGACTGATGTACGAGGGGATGTTAGTGTCTATTTCTGTCATAGGTCTTAATCTGAGATAAGTATTGCCAATCCCACTCACCTTCAGGTCACTTCCTTCCTCCCTTTGTGAGTTAGCTTCCTTTTTCCTCAGCAGCACAGGCAAGGCCAGTCACTCCGATCCTTCAAGGCTTTGTGGATTAGTAAAAATGAAATATAGCTCCATAATTGAAATAATTATAATAAGCAGCACAAGTGGTAAGCTTCTTTTCTCCAGCAAAAAAATTATTAATAATAATAATAAAGCACAGGCCAACCTCCAGGTGTATTGTTGTTCAGAATGCAGTATTTCAGGAAAAGGTAACAGAAAGAAGGAAAGAAAGAAAAATGAAAGAAAAATATAAGAGAAATAAAAAAAGAAAAAATATATTTAATGTAATATTTAAGTGTGGTGGGGGGACGAGAACCTGGGGACCCTCCGCGCGCTAAACGATTTAAATCACCCGCCCGGTAATTTTAGTTCAGCCCTGTTTACACTAGAGGCGCTGGTGTGCAATTCCTGGCGATCTTTGCGCAGCCGTTGCGTTCAGAAGTGAAAAATAACGTTGAGAGTCATCTCTTACTCATTCTCTTTGACCACGTGTAAAGCCCACTAGAGCAGGACTGTATTGATAGTTGATAGTTAGAAATATAAGGGGACATTGCACCCAGTGCTGTTTTCAAGAAGTGTCGTGTACTCTGGAGTTGTCACTGGTAATTCATCCTTTCCTAAATTCAGCCCGTTCTACTGACTGATACAAATCAAATCCGTTCTTTAAGTGTTTGTTTTAAGTGATTACACTGAATTAAAATATCAGGTTTTGTCTCGAGGTGTGAGGTATGTGTAACATAAGACGCGTATTAGCCATTTGTACAGCCTATTCCGTTAATTTATTGTGCTACAGATTTTCTTCATTGAGAAATTGGGATTCCTATCATTTACACTGTGTCCACAAATTTATAGATCTCAATTGGGAACAGTAAGAAGTTAATACTAATCTTTCTCAGTTTCAGCATTCTACATATTTTTAACATTTAATATTTTTAATTTTCTTAAATTTTATTTCTACTTAAGCATTAAAACTGTATACGCATATAACTGGCATTCTTTTTGAAAACTCCTGGCCTTTGTGTCACAAGTGCCAGCAAATCTGTTCCTCGTGTGTTGTAGCCATATAACGTAACTTACCTTACCTATCGAAATTTTTTGGAGTGAAGAATATTTCTGAAGGGCTACGCAGGTAAAGAATCGCGGATATTAGTTTCAGAAAGAAATTACAATATGTAGTGCATAATTTTAATTATTGCGTTGCTGTGTTATTTACCTATGTTTGCAATTTAATAGTGACGCTGTGAATGTTGAGTTGTTCTTTACACTGTAGGCTGCGACATATGGTGGTAGGGTTCGAAATTTTGAGAAGTTTCCGTTTAGGATATCATATGTAGAATTCTTGTTATGGTTATCAGTGTTGTTATGGAGATTCTTGTGCATTGTATCAGTCATAGAAAACTTGAGGTCCAATAGGTATGATCACAATATTAACAGTCATGTAAAATTTTGAGTCTTTTTGGTATGTTCATAATATTGACGGTCATGTAAAATTTCAAGCAAAATGCTTAGTCTATTGACAGATAACCCAAGTAGCAATGACATAAATAAGGTAATATGTATCTCTGGCCTATGTTTTAGTGTAAAATCATTGGAAGTAATCAAGAACCCCAGTACCTTCTAACTACTTCAGTTGCAGTGTGAAATGGACCTGCAAGTAAAAATCAAAGAGGAACCAGCCTGGCTTGAAAGAACAACAAATGCATCACTTGTGAGTCTCATGGCAAATAACTTTATAGAGGTCAGAATTTAACCCTTAGTAGCTGAATAAGTTTGGCAGGGGCGTAATTTACTATGTGCTTCCCCAGTATTAACCCCAGCAGTCGCCATTTGCTACATGGGCATCTAGGAAAAGTATGTCTCTCTTTTGTTTCTTTGTCTGGGAGTATGTGATAATGTACTACGCAAGGCAGCCAACTCTTAGGAAGTACAAACAACAGTATTTATATACATCTATAGGTCCAACTAGTGACAGAAACTTTGTTCATGGGGCAAGGAAAGGGGTTCTGGTGGCACATGCCCCCAGATGATGGTCGCCAAGTGGACAATTGGCCTCTAGCATTTACTAGGGAGATGGCAGTGCATGCTATGTTTGATAGTGGCAAAAAGCTGAATTAAAGTTGTGGACTTGATAGTGAAGGAACCTTGGTTAGGTCCAGCTACCCATGAAGTTGTGACAGGCAGCGTTTCAAGATCGAGGCATCAGGACATTTCATGAGTTAAGTACCCATCAAATGATGTTTATTGTTTATTGATTACCTCTGGCGTTTATTGAAATGGATTTCTGTAGGTTGTATGGTTATGTTTTTATTCTCCATGGTTTGGTAATGGTATTGTTGTGGGATTGACATCATCTCCTATCTTACATTATCCAATTTTAGTGCTAGTAGCTGCTGAAATGGACAATTGTGGGTGCTGGATTTAATTCGGTTATGGCCAGTAGGTCTTTGAATCTCATAGTGAACATATTTTTCCTCCAAAAGAAATTCCAGGTAAGATTTGCATCATTTAAACTTCTTTACAATGTTACTAATGTTGGGTGATCTCATAGTAAAACTCTGCCTTGGCGGAGAAGCGGTGAAATAATTTTGGAGAAGAAGCGACTTATTGTCATCATCTTTCCTTGCTCTGTCTGTTGCTGCTGTAAACACAGTCCATTGTAATCTTCTGAATGTTTGGCTTACAGTTCAGTCGCTCTTCATCTGATAGCTTACATGGTGATGTGATTTCATTCTACTTTCATGTTGGGGAGTGTAATTTGGGTCCATTCTAGAGGTATTTGATGAAGCTGAATATCCCAGCACACGTCTGTAGTTATACTGGCATAAAAGTGAATTCCTGCACATCATTCTTGCACCTCAGAGTCTTTGAAAACCTTGAGAGTTGGAAGAGGGATATTCAATGAATAATTGTGACTCGGCAGCAAAAATCTACTCCCAACACTGTGAACTGCTAATTTATAGATGTGATATTGTCCAGGAGTTGCTTAAAGGTGAAATTCTGCAGCTTATGCACACTGTTCTCTGAATAAATGTTTGCTGGTTGAGTTCTAAATTATAGACACCACAGAAGAGAACGGTGTCTGAACATATCTGAGATGCGAGTGCACTGCTATTCAAGATCTATACTCTTGACACTTCTTGTTATGTTCTATTCTTGGGTATATAGAAAAAAACAATAGCTGTCATCAACAACAACGGAATTCAAGAACTACAATGTGACCCTACAAATAAATTTCAAAACAAAATAAAACAAGCTATCCTGCAAACAGACTTTATTCTCACAGAACAAGAAAAGGAAAGCCTCACTATCAAAAAATCCCAAACTCTCCACAGTAAGAGCCATCCCCAAAATACACAAAAGCTCATGTCCCATTAGACCAATAGTAAATTATGATGTGCCAAGTTACAATTTAAGCTAACAACTGAAAAAATCCTGAAAGAGAAAATCTCACTTAAAGAAGACAGATAAATTAAAACCAGCCTATAACTAATCAACCCCTTCCCGCCCGAAAGCGCCCGACTGTTCACTTTGCCTTACGGTCCATATTGCCCGAAAACACCCAGCTGCATTATCTGCATACGTGTGCAATCTATGCAATAGTTTTGTATTTTTTGGTAGTGAATTGTTTATTAGGCTTTGATGAACATGCAGTACAATATACAAGGCTTAGGAAATAAAAGAAGAGTGAGAATTCGTCTTGAAGTTGTCTAGGCAACGGACTTGAACTTCTGCGAGTGCTGGTCAGCTGTTTAGTTCGTAAACATGATGGGATTGAATACTGCGGATATTGAGACTGAGCTGAATAACGGCATAAGAAATGACACAGAATTGTTGAGCAGGGGTGGAGGTAAATTTTTAGTGAGTAAATAACATATCAACAAAGATAATTTTACTGATAACTGTGATATAAGTGAAAACGGATATCTAGAAATCGGAGCTGATGATGATGCGGCTGCAATTCAGGTAACACAAACATTTTGTTTCATTACTCAATGATTATATGGATGATGTTGAACCTATCAATAATTTCAAAAGAGTATAATGAGAAATAGGTTATATTTTTACATATGTTGGGCAGAGACAATCTATTCAGTGACATTACCGATTGCGTATATATCAATGCAGCAATCAAACAGGCGCATTTCAGTAAAATAGAAACAGAATGGGAAGACACTTGCTAGAGGAAATGAAAGTTGATGTACGATGTTACCATTACACTTCCAGAATCTCATCTTTATTGGCTTAGGGGGATTTAGACAACATGAGAATATGACAAATACAGCCTACCACAGTGTTGAGTATCTCCAGCACGGGTGGGGGTATGAACCGACAAACTTATGACTCAATGAATAGAGAAATGGACATGATGGTATGTTAAATGTTGTAAATGATGGCATGTTTTCTGATATTATTGAAAATGAAACGGTGTGTTCTGCTTGAATGTTTCCTAATTAATAGGTTGAAACCTGGGGATAACCGGAGCAAAAATGTAGGTGGTAAAAGGTTAAAGATACCCTTTGACATCACTAACATGTACACCAACGTAACAATAGATGAATCCATTAAAATTATCGAAAATCATCATAAAGAAAATACTTCACTGCAGGAAACCAAATAAATAATTAGCCTTATTAGAACAATGCTACACCAAAATTGCTTTGCATTCACTGACAAGATCTATTGCACAAAGAAGGGTTAGCCATGGGCTCACCATTATAAGGTATAATAGCAAACATTTTTTTAATAACTTTGAAAACATCTTCTGAACGTATCAGCATTCAAAAGGAATATTATACTGGAGCAGGTATGTAGGCGACATCATGTGCATATGATAATGACTTCACTAATGCACACCAGTTATTAAACACACTAAACTATTTACAAAATTCCACCAGCTTCACAATGGAGCAAGAATGTAATAAGAAAATAACACCACAATCAGCAGGAATAATGGAAACCTGTCTTACAAAGTGTACAGAAAGCCCACTCAGGTGTTGCATGCTATTGACGAGTCTAACCATGCATACACGCTAAAAATAGCTGGATTGAATACAATGATACACAGAGCTGTTTCCATACCAATGAGCACAATGGAGTTCAATGAAGAGGCACAAATTGTTAAACAAATCATGAAAGAAGACAACCACCCTCCAGGCACAGTAGATAAAATATTAAACAAACAAAAGAAAAGTCCCTGGAAAACCACCACACTTGGTTCTCAACTACATTAATAATAACACATTAAAAGTAGGTTATATCTTTAGGAAACAGGGTTTTAATTAACCTTTAGGATGAACAACACACTGCAGAGACACATCAGCAAGTGCACCTAAACAAAAAAGACCCTTTCTCAAAGTCACGAGTCTATGAATTCAAGTGCCAAGAACTTAACTGCAATGCCACCTATATAGGTCATACAAAACAAAATTTCCACACAAGATTCAAAGAACACAATAAACGATCAGATATAATCAGCATTCAGCCTTTGGGGAGCACATATACGACAGTTCACACTATTTCACAGACATCAACACAGATCTAAAAATTTTACACATTGAAAATAAAATAAAATCTTCGAATATGAGGGAAGCAATCGAGATCTACATCGCAAAAAGTGCTAACGTAACCAACTTAAATGACCATACACACTTAAAAAATTCCCCGCACATCACTCTACTCACATAATATCTGGACCATACTTACTCATTAAAATGGCATTTATCACAATAATATCCTATAGATATTCTCTATTTCAATTCCATACATTATTCATCTAAAATCATTCAGTTGCATTCATCCATCTTACATAAAAGTACATTATAACATGAAGTAGGTTATAAACCTTCTCTCCCCTCTCCAGTGTGGAAAGAGTATTCCACAGTGCTCCACTCGTTCCATCCTACTTCCCCCTCTCCTCTCCATGGTACAGTGTACTAGATTTTAACATCCAGTAGGAGGGATCCACAATGTTCGGCACTCCCCTCTCATGCTTCCCTTCCCCTCTCTGTAAGGTTTGTGCTACACTCAAAACTTTCCATTTACCTGAAATAGTATTTGGTGACAACAAAGTTGGCATTGGCAGTCTAGATAAGTTCAGGAGTTTTCTCGATATATTCATACTTGTAAATTTCTTATTTGTCAGTACTGGCTCATATTATCACTGAACTCTCTATCATTGACAAGTTTATGCAACGTAAACAATGCTGTACATATATGCATATTTTGTGTGATTTCATAGAGCCTGAGGATGTTCTTGTAGAATGAAACATGTCATTCTTTGTATAATAGAGTGTATATTTTTACGGGTATGTTTATAGTGTAATAATTTATGTTAAAATTGTATGTTTGACAAACTAGAAAGTTTTTTTGTTACATTTAACTAAGTCTACAATGGAAAGTATGGCTTCATCTTTAACAAACTCTCCATTTTGTGCGTCATTTTATCTTCCTTTCCTTAGTTCAGCGTCTGTTCGATTTCTTCTGTATTAAATGGGATAAGTGAGTATATTCTGGAATTTTATACTTTAATTCGCTTTTATTAGTAAACTAACTTGTAATAGAATGTAAGCTTTTGATCACAGTCCCTCCTGCACCCCTGTAGTGTCAAAATGTTTCATGAATCCAAGTGAAAAATTTAAAGGTCTCGTAGTATGAGGGCCATCCGATAAATAGGTTTCCCTATTTTACAAAAAATACAAGCAGGCTATTTACACTTGTGCTGGTCCTGCAGTGTGGGGATAGCATGCCTGCCTCTTACCCAGAGGCCCCGGGTTCAATTCCTGGCCAGGTCAGGGATTTTTACCTGCATCTGAGGGCTGGTTGGAGGTCTACTCAGCCTATGTGATTAAAATTGAGGAGCTATCTGACAGTGAGATGGTGGCCCTGGTCTAGGAAGTCTAGAATAACGACGGAGAGGATTGTTCGTGCTCACCACATGACACCTCGTAATCTGTAGGCCTTTGGGCTGAGCAGTGGTCACTTGGTAAGCCATGGCCCTACGGGGGCTGTTGCCCCATGGTGCTTGGTTTTATTTACCTTTGAGATATATTTAATTTTCATTCTACAACTCGTACACTACTTTTCCACATAGTCACTATTTCAGTCCAAACATTTTGTTATCTTGGCAGCAGTTTCTTGATACCTTCATCATACCGGGTCGGGTCCCATCTCTGTAGACAGCGGTGCACTTCCTCTTCCACCTCTTCATCAGTTGCAAACCGCTTACCTACAAGGTGCAACTTGAGTTGTGGATAGAGGTGGAAATCACTCGGGGCAAGTTCCGCAGAATAAGGTGGATGGGGAAAAAGGTCCCTTTTGAAGTTCTGCAGCAAATACTGCGTCCTTTGAGCTGAATGGGCAATATTTTCTGAGACAAGACCAGAACGTTTTCGTTGGATTTCAACTCTGAGCTTCGTGAGGACCGTGCAGGACCTCTCATGTGTGACCACAGTGCATTGGGGCAGGCAGTCAACCAATACAACATCATTACAGTCCCAAAAGGGAGTAGCCAAAACTATGCCTACAGAGGCTGAGTTCTAACCGGGCAAGTTGGCCATGCGGTTAAGGCCGCGCAGCCGTGAGCTTGCATCTGGGAGATAGTGCGTTCGAACCCCACTGTCGGCAGCCCTGTTGATGGTTTTCCGTGGTTTCCCATTTTCATACCAGGTAAGTATTGGGGATGTACCTTAATTGATGCCACAGCTGCTTCCTTCCCACTCCTAGGCTCTTCCTCTCCAATTGTCAACATAAGACCTATTTGTGTGGGTGCGATAGTAAATTGTAAAAAAGAGTCTGAGGTCTTGGCCCTTTTTTATGAGCATGTTCGCCAAGTTTCTTCCATAGCATGCTTTGTGGTTTTGTTTTTAGAGTTGAATAATGCACCCTGCTTTCATCTGCAGTAACAATGCAGGAAAACATTTGATCTCCCTCTCTTTGAAGCATTTGCAGGAAAGCTCAGGCTACTTCTTTCTGTTATTGCTTGTGAGCATCAGTAAGAAAACTTGGGACCCATCTTGCACAGACTTTTCAACACTGCAAGACATACAACAATATCATTGCAATAAAGGACTGCCCAGTTTCCGTGCCGGGAGGCAGTAGAATCATTATCTCATCAGTGCTGACGCATTAATCTTTGTCCACCACATTCTGACCAACAGTGGCTGTAATGGGCCTGGCGCTGCGCTGTCATCATGTACATCTTGCTGCCATTCCAGGAACCATGAATGCCAGCATGCATCTTTCACTATAAACTCACACCAAATGGCAATGAATATTGGTAGCCATTTCGTTTTTTGCCGTGGAAAAGCGAATAACAGAACAGTGTTCACAAGTGGACACGCTATCAAGTGGTAGCTCCATGGCAGGTAGCGCCGTACTGGTGAACACAGAGCAAGCACGTGCGGTTGAAGATCACCTTACCCCAGCCATACGCCAGTGGAAGTTCCTACAGTACCAACTTAATTCTAAAACATGTGGTTTGCAGAGAGAAAACAAGGAAAATTATTTATTGGATGACCTTCGTAGATCATGAAAGAGCTTCTGTAACTGCTGATGTACACTCCAACACTGATGGTGTTCTCATCCCCACAGTTCTTCACAGAACACTGTATAACATCCTTGTAGTAGTAAAACATTTCATTTGTAATTGCTTTATGTTTGACCTGCATCACATCTTTCCCTGGTCTATGACTGTGATAAGCCTGCTTCTTTCATGTTCGTTTTTTATTTTTACACTTGGATGAACAGAACTGTCTCAATGCAGTGTTTATCCCCTGTGAGCTTGGCAAAACCAGATTATAGAATGTGATTAAAATGTTTCAAGGGATTTTGATCTGTCTGTCTAAACAAAATGTATGTTAAGAGCATAGTATTAATATTTCTTACTGTATGGCAAAAGATTTAGAACAGTTTTAATACTTGGATGTGATTCAAACAACCTCAATTATTTGATAGACCTAATTGGATACATAAAATCAATTAATATAATTTAGTGTTTATGTCTGTGGCAGATTCCTTCCAAAATTTTGTGCGAGATGGTCCCAATTCCATCTCTGGTGGGATATCTTCTGATATGGCTAGAAAATGCTTCTCATTTTATATTTGGTTCTCGGTCTCATGCTTTCTCTGACATTAGGTTTGAGCAAGGATGATAACACCATTCTCAGTGCAGCCTTTGGTTTTGAAATCCTCTGCTGGTAGAAATCTCTCTTAAACAGTAGTAAAATTTTGAAAGTAACTGTAATACTTGGAAGTAGTAAATTATCATGCTCATTTGTTGGTGACAGTATTTGTAGATGTGTGTTACGTGCATAACTTATGTATCTTATTTTCCACAGGAAAATATTGAAAATGTATCAGAAATGATACCACTGAAAAAAGAAGCCAAATCAGAGTTAACAGAGCCAGGGCCAATGCAGGAAAACTCACTTGAGGTAATGTACATAATTTGATAAGCCATTGTTAGGTACTGAAAATAGAAAATTGCTGAACAGATATCAGTGGTTGACCCTTCAATTCAATACATATGATTGATACACTTTTTTATGAGATTGACTGTTTACTTACCTAATTTTCACCTTTCCTTCATGCTCTTTAAGATCTTGCATTATGTATCACGCAGCAGTTGGGATAGATCCAAAGACCTCTACTGTATATCATTTTGGGGGTGGTATCATTGCTACTAATATTTTTGACTTAGTGAATATTTTCAAACACGGAGTTGCTATAAGGAGCACTTTATTGTTACTGTTCCTGGGTAATTTACTAGTTGTTCTAAATGAAACACCATTGTAATCTTGTTGATTATATTATTGACTTCTAGATAATACAATTATTTGTAGATACAAGTTGCAGGTGATTGCTTGCTTACTGTCAGAATTCACTTACGTACTACACACATTGTAGCCATCTTGTGGCAAGTAGAAAACATTCTTATCCTTCCTAATGGGGTCTGTGATGATACTAGTCTATGGTGACTTATAATATTACTTAAACTTTCAATGAATAAATGAGCCCTTCAAGAGTGATCTTGCCTTTCTGTTTCATATGTGGTAAAGGACAGTGTTTGTGAATAGGCTTTGTATGTTCCCCATTTCTCACCTGAACATTTGTTACATGAATTAGGATCACTGCCATCGTCCACTGCATAGCATGTGTTTCTTTCAGTGTGACTGTGTTGTTATGGGGTATTTATTGGGATATTTAATTGACAATCTCTTTCAGGAATTCTGGGTTGGCTGCTCAATATACAGCCATCTGGATAATGAGAAAGGAAGTATAATCATGATCAGGGAGTGTAGTATTTTTCTCTCCTACAAGGAAATTGGATGTAGTTAGGTAAGAAGTGTCAAAAGGGTCGTCATTTAACTTTAGTGAGGAGATGTGAGTATGTGTTGTAAGAGTGGTCCATTCTTTGTTGGTCAAGAAATAAGAATTCATCACTCTTCTAAGGTGATATATCAGACTGTTGACAGCTGCTTCTCATTTTCTATCAAAGTGTAGTGCTGCAGGAGGGATGGATTGCTGTATCAGTCCCACGCCTGCAGTTGCAGGGAAGAGCTGGTTTTTCTCAGGATTGTTTTTCAGAAAGGCCTTGATTTCCTTAGCTGCTCTGAAGAAGTTTGTGCCATTATCACTGTAAATGTTCAGGGGGTGACCTCTGTAAAAATAAGTGAACAAAGAGAGGCGAGCAATTTAGTTGTTGTGAGATCAGGTATCATGTCTATGTAGAGAGACTTGGTAGCTAGGCAGTCTGGTCTTGTTCCATCTCACGCCGATGTTTATGAGAATTGAGTCAGCATAGTCTATTCTAGTGTTAAGAAATGGGTACACGCACACTTTGTGTATTTCGCGTTAATTGTTCAGAAGTATCTGCATTCAACTTACGACCCTTGAGACGTGCATAAATGTTGCTTCTTTACCGCCCCCCTTGCTGATGGGATCTGAAACTTGCCTCTCAGAGATGTAATTAAGGGTTGAGTGCCATGATGAAGTAGTCGAAGTTGTTCCGCAATGATAATTAGATTAGTGAGATGATGATATATATACAGAATGATCTAATATTTCCTCCCCACTATGATTAAGGTATTGTGCAGTCTTCTGCCGACAAGGGGATGGCTTCTTGATCTATGATTATGGTTATAATCAATATGATTTAATATTTTCCACAGAACATTAATGCAACATTTGAGTGGAGGGTTCAACTCCGATATGAACAGTGGACTTGAATTTCACTCTTGTTTATAACAATCTGAGATAAATCAAAAACAATATGCTGCTACTCTCTGTACCTTTTTTAATCTTGAAACTTTTGTTATGAATAAGTCATCATCAAGTCTCTAAGAAGCATTTGTAGCATTTTTTGAACTGGGAGATTAATTCGAACATCACGTTTTCATTTATTCCTACTCAAAGGATCTTGATTCAACCATCCAGAACTATGCCAACAAACTGTATTGTTGACAATTGTGTTCATTTGTGGTCGTCTGGACACTAAGTCAGCGGGTTTCTCTTTGGAAGGCACATGGTGCCACTCGTTTGAATCTTTAGCAACTTCAAACTGGGAGCCTTTAATGTTTTCTTTGAGTAGTCTTGTCAAGAGAAAGGCTCCACAAATCTCAGACTTTCAAGGGAGAGTTATGAAAAACCAATTTTTTTGTAAAGCTTTGCTGCCTTGCATTTTACACAGAACAACATTTTATTGCTAAACAATCTGACATACACACGTAAATGCTATTTGTTGAGCCCGCAGTCAGATGATTATAAAGAAGAGATGTTCTTGAGTGGATGACCCTTCATTGTGTATGTAGTTGAGACTAATGCCATTGTCAGTCTTGACTGAAGCGTTGATTTTAACAAGTGTTTTTGCTGTTTTACTTGAATGATTTATGACAGGATAGTGATTTTCTTCCTGCAGGTTTTCACATTCCTCTCATGTTATCAAGTGATTTGAATTCTCACATGAATTTAATATATTCCTGGCAAAACTTCTTATTTTTCAGACTTTTTTTTCCAGGGACTGGACATGCTTAATTTCCATTTGTTTAGATCAACCAAGTTTTAAAGCATTTCTTCACAGGGAGTTATACAGTGTATCTAACTGACGTGTCTGTCATCATGTGTTGCTGGAAGTTTGCTTCATGCTGTTTTTCCATTGGTGTTGTTCTCTTATGTTATCCAAAATAGTGAATTTTGTTTTGTATTTTGCATACGAGTAGAGATTGATGAGGCATAGGTTTTATCTTGTCAACTCACCTCTGCCGCATTCGTCATTTACCACTGCTTTCTTCCTGGCATTTGACATGTGCACACCGCTGCAGTTACGGGACTGCAGTCATCCGATTACCTGCATCAAACATGGATGGCATCATCGGTTTTAGATTGTACACTCTACACTCTTCATGGATGTTTTCGGCGTTTCTAGTGCCATGTGTCATGACTTTTCCTCTACCTCCCCTCTTCATGTTGTCTTTACCTGTTACCTTGATGCACTCTTTGGCTGTTGGACAGAGGGCAAAATCTTTGTGTTATGCTGGTGTAAATTTTCACACTGGTATGGGACTTATTCTTGACCATAAGGTTTTGTAAACTGCGCTTGATTCTCAAGTGAGCTGATGACCGTAGATGTTAGGCCCCTTTAAACAACAAGCATCGTCGTCATCATCATCATCATCATCACCATCATCATCATCATCAAGACGAGTGGTAATATTTGATTATGTATCCATAAAGGTGCAGCTGTATGTCTAATTCCTTTATTTGGAACGCTTTTGGAATTTATGTGAAAATGAACTTTCTGTGTGTCAATTCTCTCAAAAATCCTGGAATTAAAAATTTGTTTACATTCCTGAACTGCATAATAGTCTTATCTTGAACTTGCTTTCGCTTATATTTTCTAGTTATTTCAATTCTTACTGTATGCCCAGATTTTGTAATTGAAAATGCTGATCTTTCATTCAGTCACCTGTTCTTATTTTTTTTCTATTTGTTACATAATATTCCTTTATTTCTCATTGTACAGTTGGTTAGGAAATGTCTGTTCTGTTTAATGAAACTAATTGTAAATGTTAGTGACACTCTCACTGACCTTTGTAGTATTTCCTTTGTGTTTGGTTGTGAATTACCTTTTGATTTTTTTTTTTTTTGTGTTGCACTGTTTGTAAGTTGCTGTGCCTTGTCTTTCAATACATCCGAAGTAGCCAGTTCTTGTTCATGCACTAGTGTCCTTGTATTTTCCTGACTGCTTTTGCATTATTTATATCTTACCCCTGTGTACAATCCATAGTATAACCTTTCTTGGCCAGCCCATGCATATGTCTCTTTGATGTTCACCTTTTATCTGTCGTAAGTAACACTTTCAGCACTATGCCCGTACGGGATACGGGCGCGCTGCTTTCCTGCTTCTGGACGGCGCCCGTATATGATACGGGCGTGATTTTCTTGTGTGTTAATATCCATCTGCACGTATTACGTACGGTACCCGTCCCTTGGTTGGAGGTAATAGTTAATCTAGTGATCACTAGAATGCAGCAGTTTTCGGTAATTTCGAAATGAAACGATAAACAGGGTATTTCTCCTTGCCGTGACCTCTACCGAAGCACTCGGTGTGCCGTGTGCTGCGCGCGCCAAATCTGTCATGCTGTCAGCTGTGTTACTCTGTGTAAACATGTCTTCACACCGGCTCAATGATTGTGATATTTTATCGGGAGAAGCGGGTTTAGAGATGGATGAAAGTGATTACGAACCGGATAACGTATCAAGCGATAGTTCAGGTAAGATTTGTATTTATTACGTCACTTTGGAACGTAAATGTTTAGCTGTATTATTTTACTCCGAATACAAACAATAGAAATACTTCGCCTACAGAAATTTGGGTTTATCTTTTTCGTTTAGACGAAGAGACGCAGGTTAATGATTCACCTGTGCCGGGAACATCTGCTAGATCATCTGAAACTGATGATGAATGGTCAGAAACAGATGACCAACTACAGCTACCTGTCTTCCAGGCGGCATCTGGTTCTACTCAGTTTGACGAAATGGATTGTTTCAGTAATTTTTTTAGTGACGATTTGATCAAAAATATAAAAACAGAAACTAACAGATATGCAGGTACGACAATTGCAGCAATGAAACGTCAGGGCAAATTGAAGGAAAATTCCATGTGGCACCGGTGGTCTGCAGTAAAACTTCAAAACATTTATTGGTTTTTTGCAACAATTTTGCATATGTGTGAAAGCTACTCATTATTGCAAGCTATGTTCAGACAAGGGCAAGAAGGAAAGTGGTAAGCACGTCAGAAAAGAGAGTAGATGGTGGTGCAAGAAGTGCAAAGTTGGACTGTGTATAGTCCGATGTTTTCAGGACTACCATACCAAAACAAATTATTCCTAAATAGGTAAATATTTTATTCCATTGCATTTGTGTTTATTTGTGGCCTAAGTAGTCACATTAAATGATTATTTTTTATTGTTTGAGCAAGCTTATTGGTATAACCTCAATGTAAAAAAAATTTCTGTACTATTTTTTCATGTTTTTCATAAGACTAGTATAATTAAATTACTTCAGATATTCACTTGTTGATTAACATCTTCATTTTGGATGGTTGACACCTTCATATGGTACAAAAATCAGGCATGTAATATGTTTCGCTGTTCCATAATAACGCGTTAAAAATTAGCAAAAAGACCCAGTTCACAGCCAGGATCCATGTTAAAATATGGTAGTGTTGAAAGTGGTAATTTTACTAACCTGTCCATCAGAGATTCATCTCAATTTTGTGTTTTGGAGAACTGGTTAGTTTTTATGAGTTTGCTGATACATTATTAAACGGTGTATGAAAATTTGAGTTCTTGGGAATAGGTCCATTTGAGGAGTATGCAAAATGGGATCAGCAAGTGTTAACCCGTTAAGTGGGGAGCGAGCTCTTCCTCTTTACACACTACGGTGGGGAGGTGTTTTCATCATTATTTATTTTTTTAAATACTTGGATTTATGCAAGCCGACATGTATCTATCTAATATTACTTGTATATTGTGACAATAAGACCCATTAATTTCGATACTGCACCACATATTCACGATAAAGAATGATTTTTAAACACTACGTTTTTTAGTGCAACAAACGCATAAGTCTCATATTTCCCGTTTTTTCTCTTATAGGCATTGTAATAATTACTTTCTGAAACTTGTACATAAGCAGTAAACATTTACGAATCAAACTGTCATTGTAGTCCCACAAGCACTATAATATATTGTTATACTTTACTATTATTACACTATTGAAGAATATAAAAATGATCAGAGAAAAATGTACTCACCGAATATCTACTTTCTTCTCTTGTTCTGGATATGAAACTGCCGAGTCACTAATTTCACTCATAGATTTTAACTAGTCTATATATCCACACACGCAGTGGCGGTGACAATGGGGGGGGAGGGGGTTAGCGGTTAAGGGTAGTGCTCCTCCACATTTTGGGGAAAAATAACATTTTTATTGCATTTTAGCCGTATAAAAAAGAAATCAAATTTGCAGTTCAAATGTAGGTCCTACCCTTTTGTTTCTAATTTCTTTATCCGCTAGTCGCCGTCACTGTCTACACGCACGCACACACACGAGTAATTTGTTGGAAATCTTACTCGCTTACAACCCCGCACATCCCATTCACCCTGTACAGCAGCAGGATTACCGTCATTCGCAGTTTCAGTTTCACTGCTTTCACTGGAACTCGAACTCCGCACCGATTGAACCAGTCTTGGAACACTACTAGAAAAGCTACTTCCTGGAATATTTACTAATAACGGAGATTCATCGTCACTTTCCGAGCTGAAGTCACTACAACTTTCATCTTCGCTATTTTCAAGGATATCACGAATAGTACAATCACTTGGAATATCCCCCGCCCTTTTAAACATACTGTATTATGATATAAAACAAAATAAACATTTCAAAAATGCAAAAGGAACACATTGAAGCTTCTATTTATCGTGAACTTAGTACAGCGCAGGGCCAGTCATGCGCCCTACTGACGAATGCACGGGCTGAATGTGATGCGGCGCTTAAGCGATTTTTGCACTGAACAAATACGAACGAAACAGAAAGGGGATTCCCTGTCGCAATACCGTTGTTACTACATAGTTCGAAAAAAATCGTCAAGATGGCAGCACCTTCCAAAGCATGTGAGGAAAGTTTCAAGGCTCGCGCCTGATATTGAAGATAAGAAAAAAATAAAAACAGTCCCACGTCTGGAGCCGCATCGCCCACCCTAGCGCAGAGTTTGAAGTGCGGATGGAGACACAAGCCCCGCTCTACGGGTTAAGTCTCTAGGAACGTTCCAGTAGGAAATTGTCATTGTTGAAATTGAGGTTCTTTTTCAGAAGCTCACTAACCAGGGTAAAGTCGGTGATGAAATTGTCTGTAGTGACGTTTCTCCCTGTTCCCTCAATATCTTTGACAAGTCTCAATACCACATTCCTTCCATTGTTCATTTCTCTCTCTCTGTTTACTGGTGTAGCGTTGTCAACTGCAGAGGCGCACACATAAACCGTCCAAATCCGAGAGGAGCCATAATTTTGTTCCATACTTTCCTCTTGGTTTGGTAGATAAATACTGCTTAAAGAGGCATTTTACCTAAAGGAAGCCAGCTGTTCATCCACAGTATTATTTTCATATGGAACAAACACTTTAGGTAGTTGTGAAACGAACATGTCATGAACATCTCTTGTTGCTGTTAACTTGCCATTACATCTATGGGCTGGTCTCTCTTCCTTATTATCGAAGCTCAAAACTGGGTTATCATTTGGGACCGTTGAAGAGATATTGTAGCTCGAAGGATAGGGTGACCGTCTGCTTCATTCCATACTTCTCGAAGTGATTTGCCCACTGATTTGTAGACTCCAGCAAAATCAAGCCTGCAAATATAGATAACTGCATGTTATTGTTAATTGTGATTATTAGCAGTTAACAAAAGACAGAAACTGCTATTGTTTCCAAATTGTGTAAATCGTACATATCTAGAAATGCTTCAAACTATATCAAAGAAATGGGCTTGTAGCTTTCCCTTTATCTGCAAAAACCCTCTTCATGTCAAAATTTGTTTCCCATAAAGTGGTTTCCAGCATTTTATCAATGATGAATAACTTCATTGCCAACATCTGGGATCACCTGTCCTCTGAAGAGCATATCTCGTGGGTCCAGGTGCAATTCTCATTATGTTACTCAATCTGGAATACGCATAATTGAAATTTACGTTTCTCTGAAGTATTATTGATATAAACAACTAAAATATTGAAGAGCATATAGGCCTATAGATATAGGTCCATGATGTAAATGAAGCAATAGCATTGTTCATATTACAGTGCAACCCCAGTTTTGTGTGACCTCGATTTAACATAAACCTGCATTTAATGGAAGAAATTTCAGGTCCTGAAAATTATTCCATAAGAGCAATGCAATTTTATATTCAATTTTACATAATTCAAAATACTGTAGGGCAAAACTCGCATTTAGCATTAAGGAAATGATAAAATTTTCCTATATTTCTATTCATTTTGGTTATGGGACATTAAGAACCACTGCAAAAGACGTCATAAGCTTGCTAAGGATGATTCAAGGCAGAAGAGGAATTTGGAGCATGGGCACTTAGAGCTAAAGTGAGATGTCTGACTCTGATTGACATCTGTTCGCGGCCGATGTAGTAGAACAGAACCCCCGTTTTAATGACAATGTTATTATTATCTATGAAAATTCCTGTATTAATGTGTGCAATATCCTTTTGTTACAATACAGTGAGAATCCTTTTACCGTTTCATCCATTATCACAAGCAAATTCAGGCATGTTAGTTTTCATCCATTACCAGTATTCATACACTCTACTCCAGGGTTTATATTGAATGTGATCAATCGTCTTCTGTGTTGATTCATTGCTACGCATGAGTGAATTGATCTTGAGTGAGTCTGAGGTCTTCTCACAACACAGACTGGTGTATGAAACATCGGGATAACATATTTTTGCAGTAAGTGCAATGACAGCACTTGTTAACTCTTAGAAATAAAAGCTGAAGTAAATGATTGCTTAATTTACTATGTTCTGAAATAAAATTAAAATGTGATACTTCTCAAGATGCAGTGGTGTGCATAACTAATTTCAGAGGTTAGGTTATGTACTTTCGCATCTTGTTAAATTTCAGAATAGCTTTTCCCATGTATATTTATAGTAAAATTGTTATTATTCTACAGGGAGCTTGAAATTTATTTTTATAAAATGTGCGCGGTAAACCTATGTTACAGAGAAACAATAACAGTAAAAATGTCCACCTATTTGATACTTATATTTGCATTAAGCAAATCAATTAATCATACACAGAACATGTTTCATTCTATTTTGGAACATTTTCAGCTGTATTACATTGCTTAGGTGAAAACACTAAGTATTTATCTTTTTAAGAATATCTCAAACAGGTACCTTGTTTTTCTTAAAATCTACGTAAATTTAAAATTTACAATAAATTAAAATGAATGAGGATGGTTGAATGGGGTCGAAGGATGTATTAGCTGTGCTCCTCCAAGGACATAGTAGATTTTAGCAACAAGATTATGGGGAAGTAAAACAGCAATCAGCTTCAGGGATATTTTTGTAAATTTAAAACAAATAGCAATCACCTTTGAAGGAGCAAACGAAGAGAACACCTTGTAATATTCAGAACAGTGACAAAGAAAAGTTATATTTTCAAAAAACTTTTTATTAGAAGACAAGCAGAATATTTTGGTGATAAAAGTACTGGAAACATTTTTTACAACATCTGTTCAAGTGAATAGATTTTTTAAATAGGCTAACCATAAGCAGATCTATTTCCCTCTCATTTCACCACCCCATTCAACCATCCACATTGATTTTAATCTATTTCAAATTTTAAATTTATGTAGATTTTAAGAAAAACAAGGTACCTGTTTGAGATGTTCTTAAAAAGATAAATACTTAATGTTTTCACCTAAGCAATATAATACAGCTGAAGATGTTTCAAAATGGAATGAAACATGTACTGTGTGTGATTAATTGATTTGCTTAATGCAAATATAAGTATCAAACAGGTGGAAATTTTTACTGTTACTGTTTCTTTGCAAATAGAATTTGATACGGGAAATGAAGCTGATTTCTTGCAATTGAAACCTAGGTTAGGTGATGCCGCTTGAAATGGGAAACTGGCAATGTTTGCAACAATCCTCTGGACTGATGCTATTGCAGTTCTTAAGAAGGAAATGTATAATGGGTGTTCAGTCTATTGGAATTAGAAAATACATGCTAATGAGTCAGCTGCTCCTTGGAAAACATCCGCAATAATGTTTAAACAAACTGATTGCTGTTCTGTAGTAATTTTAATAGGTTTGTGTGAGTTCAGTATCTTTCCTGCCTTTTATGAAAAATCATGCATAACCTTATAAGAAAAACCTTAAACTGAAGAGATTTGCATTCACCAACAAAAAATTGTCAAAATGAAGCACAAACTGTAACTACAGTACAGTGTATAATGTAGATATCTCCTTCTTTTATTGCTGTCATTGTGTAAATAATGTATGATGGCACAATTTATGTTAACCCCCATTTAACAATAAAAATTCAGGTGTCTGTAAAACCGTTAAATAAGGGTTCTGCTGAATGTGCAACGTACCTTACACCTGATTGTCAGTATGGTTGTTTTCTCCGTTCCGTCCCATTTTGAGATATGTACACTTCTTTTTGTACAGAGTCAGTCTCATCTTGTAGTTTATAACCAGATACTTGGAGCTCGTCATTTTCTTCTCCCTCCAGAGAAACGTGATCGTCATCAGTTTTTTGGAAAACACACATTCAGGATCAGCCAATGCATCATCAGCTTCCTCTTCATGTTTACTCTCACTAATTTCGTATAATATATTTCATATAGATTTCTCATTAACCGCTGATGACCAGCCATATTTGATCACAGAAACAATGCAGCACTCCCTAGTCGTGGAGGTAGTCGAACATTGTTTGTGTAGTGACCAGCAGGTAGGGCAGCATTGATATTAATGGATATGTCCATTTGATCCATTCATCATATATGTAATTTTTTGAACTGGTAGAGTAGTCAGCAACTGAAAAATATTTTTAAATCATGTCAATACCTACTAAAGGAGATGAACAAATACACAAGTTTTTTGGCATATACAGTTCATATTTTGTCAGTTACAAGCAATTGAATATTAAATCTGGGTCGATGCAACCCATTCAGATTAGAAGGATTAAATGGGGTAGAGACGAGCCTTAATGAACATGTCGAGATGCTGATAATAATGTCTAACTTCATTATAATGCTACAAGTGGGGCAGAGCTTATTTGTACATTCAAAGATGTGCTTCGCATACTCCAATGCAATCAGCTTAGGGCAGTGGTAGTGGTTATGAATTAAGTTCTACAGTATGGTTATATTTGGTTCAATCATGGCAATGTTTTTCGAGGGTTTTCTTTGTCTAAACATTCAGGGACAAGGTGATATTTTGAAACTTTTGATTCCAGTTAGGCCTTAATTTCTAGTGATCTTATTTCAAAAATTGCCCTTGAAGTATAGTCACAACATTATGTCTCTGTCGAAACTTGGTAATTTTAATTTTTGGAAGGCATTTTGTCTGTTTGACCAATTCTCTTGATTTAAATAAATATTTGCTTCAGTTTCATTATAATTAGCTACTGGTTTTAGGGAGGTTATCATTTTTGATTCCAGTAAGTCTTAAAAGACTTTGAAACCTTTTTCATATGTGTCATGTCCATGTCAGTGAAACACTCCCTCTTTTAGAGAATGGTTATATAGTTGTACTTAAATAGAGATTTTCTTGATACCGAAACGTTATTTGGGGTATATTCCAAGGAGCTCCCACAAGGAAGGGTGGAATATTACGATCAATTTTCCAAGAATTAGTTTACCCCAAAATAATAATAATAACGTCCACGACACAGGGTAGGAAAATATGCGAACAGGGAGACAAAAATGCCAAAATTAATTAAAAGAAAAACAGGTTAAACAACTCACAATACTAAATTCATAATAGGGAAATCAATTCATTTCCACCAACATCCATCAACAATCAGCATCACCATCAATTAACATAATATTCCCATGGCAACGAAAACACGCTAGGTAGTTAAGGAAAATGGCCAATCACAGGCCACCAAACAATAGGCATGTACATATTAAGAGACAAAAGAAAAACAGGACGTCGAAAAATCACGAAAATACTAAACAAATTAATTTAATAATATAACCCAGAAGTAGGAAAATTAAGATGGAAAACGAACGTTTGTTCCACATCCTTGCAGCAACTCGCTTGGTTAATAACCCTGCCAAAACATTGCATTAACCCCTACTTATTAGGGCTAAAAAGCCGCTACCAAACATTGAGTATTAAATTTACAATTTCCAAGAATAAGAATTAATATTAATTCACAGCAGGTGCAAGTCCCTGGTAAACAAAAGTAGTTTATATATAAGTTTTTGACTCGAAAAGTGTTCAAACACCGCAGGGCTAAAACGTACAGTTAAGTTGATGCAAAGTTACATCCTGTCGTGGTACGCACTTCACATTTTGAAATATTCAGTTCACCAGTTGGAACACATTAAAGATGAGTTAAAAAACACTTACAGTGTAGTATCTTGCCATAGTCATGAGTTCGCTTCAGCGTCATATCCTTACTTACGTATGGTAAAGGTAATCCTTAGAGTGCACTCCAAAATTCCAGGCGAGGTACATTAAATGGTAATAAAGCTTAAAATTAACTTTCACAGTTCACGAGTGCATAAGCCGTATCAAGCGAACGTCACCCTGGGTCCATGATAATCGCTCTATCCATCCCGGTAAGTGGAGAAGCACGCCGTCCTTCCATCACACGTCACTAGCAAAACCTTAATGGCGACTGGCCAGAAGCCTACATGTCAGACCACAGTCGCAATGTTTACGTGCGCATACTCGCTCGGTGGAGGGGAAGAGTGGCGAGATGGTTTATACCGACGACACTAGAATGCAGGAGAATACTGGAAAAGGCACTGTCTGGCCATACACCACAGATGGGCATATTAATAACTTTAAAGCCGGTGGAAGTTAATGTTTATAAATATTGAAAACCATGGTATCTGTGACCATGAATCACTTGATGAATAACGCAGCGGCAAACCACATTAAAGACACGAATTTCAATGACCATGCAGCCAGCACTAAAGTATTCACAGAGAGGTATCAATTCTTAATCCGGTAATAGTCATCCTCCCCGAAGCTCCACTTATACAACATATAATGACTTTCATAAGGTGGTGGTCTGGATACAAGCTGAGTTTTTGATGGAATAGTCCGAAGAAGAAAATGACCACCAATCACATGTCCCAGTTTATGCACCACCAGCAAGATGAATCCAATAGTCAATTAAGAACCAAAACATATATGAATTGAGTAAAAAACAATTGAGTGCATTTAAATGACACTAGCTGTCCAGTTACTTTCAATCATTAAGGAGTCCCATGCATTAAAGGGGTGCTACACGCAAGTCGCAAGTAAATCTGTTAATGTTCTAGATAAATGGTGACACTCATGCTCCAGATCATTTGCTAAGTTTTAATTCCAATAAACAAGTCTCGCAAGTTCATATGTATCAACTGTTCAAGGATTTCGTTACTTTGTGGTACACACACACAACTGAACAACTTCCTAAATGTTCACTGGTAGAATAATAAACCTTCTTAGATTTAAATGCACGCGATTATACACCCAAATTGAGATTATCACATGTTAGACATTCATTTTAGTATTGTTTATCTGACTTGCGTAAGTTAAGAAACGCCTTCATTTGGTTTCAATTTTATTATTATTGCCAGGGTGGCATAAACCAATTTAACAAATGAAAAACGCCCAGAAGGGCAAGGAAAAGAAATGAACAAATATAGGAAAACAAATTTGGTGAGCATGTAATAAGATCACAAGATCCAACAGGTAAATCCTTTACATAATCTTAAATTGGATTAACTTGACTTAAGACTACAGTATGACATTGGATACAACAACTAGTAAAAACAAAAGGAGAACAGGATTACAATAGAATACAATAATTACCTAAACAACCCTTGACCAGGTACTAGGAAATATATAACCATAAATATATCATGCTAAATTAAATATATCAGCAGAAATTTTATGCACAACATATAAGGAAAAGAATTAACTTGAAAATTAAAGATAGTCATCTCCTCAAATTAGTTTTCTGTGCACGTCAGCAAACCTATCGGAATGCCACATAATAAAGGCACCACCAGCAACAATGAAAACGAGAAGCTACTACGACATACAACTTCAAACATACACAATACACAGAAATAAGTTAAGCTTAGGAAAGAAAATACTGACAGAATAGAACAAACCACAAACATGGTAAGTTCAATAAGTCCAGGCATCAATCAAGTAAGAACATGCTACAGATCATATCACCTTATCCAGCAATGCATGATAACACAGCAAGAAACACATGAAATTATCGATCACAGCCACACCGACAGTACTCTTCATATAGATAACCTTCCCAGAGATGTCAAATCATTTCCAGAATTGAAATACTAAGAGAACAGCAATCCATACATAATTTCAAAATAACCAGACGTTGACCAAGGGAGAACATGTTGCGAAGCAATAACACATTACACAGTAATCCAAGTTAATTAAAATTATAATTAATTTTTTAAATCAGTGGAGTAGAACCACTAATCAGTGAGCCAATAAATAAATATTTAAACCCATTAAATACACGACCAAAATCTAGAAATTATATTTTGCAATTAATCAATTGTAATGCTACGTATACACTCCATGCATAACCCGTCTAAAGAAGAGATAAGATCAGATATAGTTATACTCACAAATAAGAGAAACACTGAGAAACTGGATATGAGAAAAGATCAAAATCCATGGGTTACGGTAAATAATTACTCAAGGCAAGATGAATATAGTTAGTTTGCAGTTTGAGACTTCAAGATCTTTCAGATGGTAGATATGCGTATCAGCAACGAGCTATCAGCAACACCAAGTCAAGAATAGTATTAGGATATAGGAACTCATAATAACACCATGGTGGAGCAGGACAGAAAATGGCAGAAAGAAATTCAGAAGTGTCACCCAATCTTAAATTATATTCCTCACAACTTCACCGAATTTTCAAACATATACATCAACAATGGAATACTCATTTAAATAAATGGTTTAGAAATACCCCTCAATTAAGTGGTCAATTTGGAAATGAGAGCAGAGACCTGACACGATTCCCTACCGCTTATCCACAAGGGATCTCGGACAAATCCGGACTAGTAACAAGTGACATCCGTAGACTCACACTGTAGCCACACAGCCACAGGTACCGTGCGAAATATATATGAAACAAGGTAAATAACATATAAATGGTAGATCATGAACTAGGACGACGGAAAACGCTCAATACAACGGTGAAGAAGGAGAAAACACCACGAAAAGACCCGATCATCGAATAGTGGGAGGCTTCAATACCACGTATGAAGCACTAGTTAATCCCATACTCAACTGGCGCCCTGCAGAACGGCAAGATGACCAAAAATTAATAGCAACGGATACTAACACTCTGGAGAGAAAAGGACCAATAGACTGGCAGGTTAATCCAGAATGAACTTTATAATACAGGATAAATGCGTGATGACGTCAGATTACCTGGGTATGCAGAGAATTAAAACAAAAAAATAATAGACCAGGTCATACAGGAATCACAAATTACATGGAAGCAGACCAGGTTTTTCTAAGAAGAGCAGTAAACCCATGCCAGAATTTATTTCCCAATCTACGGGCACACAGGGGTAAATTAAATGCAATACCGACCATACCGAAGTGTTATAACCATTTAATTATATAACACAATAACAATACAACCTTAATGAATATCAACGGACATGCGTTAGCAAAAAAGGGGGGAAGGGAGCACTAACCATCCTCAACGACATGCCGTGAAGCCATCATGCCACCTCAGAATGCAAGCTTAAAACAAAATCACGTACCGTTACAACATAACTAACTCAGGACCAAAACCATTACCTACTAGGTTCGAAAGTAGAGGATCCATTGGTGCAATTTGTGAAAAATAACACCACCATAACAAGTAGACGAGGTAGGACGACATGGACGTTACAACTCAATAGTTTAACACACTTCATGAATAATACACCAACAGAAACCAGAATACAGAAACCAGGCAAGTAAGTTCTGTAGAAGAGTGCAGAATTAATACCACATGCGCCCCAAAAATACAAGAAGTAACAACGTAGTTAACCACCATTACCAGAAAGGAAAACCCAGATGCCTAATTTTGAGAAGGTAGATAGGGTAAAATTTTACTCACTCCAGAAAATCAAAAGGACAGGAACGTCTAGATATACATCACTCAGTTAACGGGTAATTCACAACTGATTACAGAAATGATTAAAAGGTGGGTATGAGACCAATCGGAAATTAGGAAATCGTACCACCAGAAGTTGGAGACCGAAACCAGTGAAGACAGTTAAGTCCATGCCGTAAAGGCAAACAGCCAACCACCACCAAGTCCGATCGACAGAGTTCCCCAATAATCAATATCCACAGGCAAATCCAAAACTCAACAAATAGGATCTAACATCGGGTAGTAACCAGTTCCTAGTCAACCCCCCAAATAAAGAAACTAACCTAACAGATTACTCGGTTCGTTTAATGCACACCTAACAATACCACAACCGGAATAGACAGTAGTTATATCACCAAAATAAAGTCGGATAACAAGACATAGACAATAGAATACTAGAACAGTTAAAGATAAATACAGGTTAGGACACCTTAACAGTTTTCATGCCAGTGAACAACAATGCACAGACCTAATATTATATACAATTTTCCAAAATTTGCTACAAGACAAAGGCTACTACATAATACGTAATTAAATTTTTGCTAGTTGCTTTACGTCGCACCGACACAGATAGGTCTTATGGCGACGATGGGACAGGAAAGGCCTAGGAGTTGGAAGGAAGCGGCCGTGGCCTTAATTAAGGTACAGCCCCAGCATTTGCCTGGTGTGAAAATGGGAAACCACGGAAAACCATCTTCAGGGCTGCCGACCGTGGGGCTCGAACCCACGATCTCCCGGATGCAAGCTCACAGCCGCGTGCCTCTACGCGCACGGCCAACTCGCCCGGTCATAATTAAATTAATGAACAAAATTTAGTAATCTTCAATGATCAGGATAGAATCAATTAATGATGGACAGAGCAGGCATGCACCCAAACCAAAGGAGCAATGAGATATTAACGATTAAATAAATAGGTGCCAATAGCGCAAGTGAAAGGATCCACACGCCACGAACCACAATCACATGTTAAAATGCAATGGTAACAAGTACACGGTAGTAAGCTACTACACAGTGATATTAAGATTCACATGAGACATGAATGCAGAAGATTTGGTGCAGAAAATCTTAACACGTTGTAATTAATTCGCACACTACTAAACGACAATTTCTGGAGAGGAAAAGGTCATACGGACAGGAAGCAATACTCAAAACAAAAATAGTATACATGGAAAAGTTACTAAATAAAATTCACACGCAACGAGAATAGTTACAAAATAATCTAAAGATAATTAAACAAATTTTCTCACTGAAATGTAACCCTCATCCGCAGATCCAAACTACGTACCATACGTATTATCAAGAAGCCCTTAAGAGAGAAGAGGGATCACACATTAACCTGATTTTAACTGGGAAAAGTGAACTCGCCTAATCCTCTTGGTGATGGGGTCACTCCCCAGTACCGATACTGGAGACAAAAACTGTAAAATAGTACAGGGACTTTGATACCTAGGAGCAAGCTTAGCATAAAATTTGTTAATTACTTTACTAATGGGACAGGACCTGACAAAAACTTGATCACCAACTTTCAACCTAGTTGACTTTCTACATTCGTTATACTTACCTCTGCCTGTCTTACAGGATACCGACAATTTCTTCTTCTGAACATCGTTGGGTTTAGACAGGTCGGGAAGATCATCAATACAAAGTTCGTTGGACATAGAAGAATACGGGGTGTAACAGAACATAAGGAACATGGGAGTTTTACTATGAGATTCGTGTGTGGCAGAACTGAAGGCATGGGCTAACCAGTGTTGGCAAGAATCCCACATGGATTGGTTATTGTGATGATATGCAATCAGGGAAGAATTCAGGTTCCTGTTCATTCTCTCGGCGTAAGATGGGTTTGGATAGTTTGGATTTGTAGTAGCATGGGAAATGCTCAACTCGAATAGGTACTTCTTAAACAAGTGGCTAGTGAATGCACTGGCATTGTCATAAACCAGAAACTTGGGAGGACCAAAGGATGCGAAGATAGAATTAAGGAAACTTATAGACGTACGAGAAGTCATAGATCTAGTGGGAATAATCCCGGAAAACCGAGAGAACGCATCAATACACACAAAGATATGAATGTTTCCCAAGGTAGAGCGAGGGTTCGGACCTACAAAATCGATGAATGACCTTTCCATCTGCCGATAGGCCAACCAACACGGTTCTTCAGGTTGGGTTTACTGATAGCACAAGTTTTACAGCACTTAACCATGTTTCGGATATCACTATCCATCTTTTTGCAAATGAAGAATTTTATAATTTTCTGCCTAGTTTTAAATGTGCCCAAGTGACCACCAATGCGTCAACAGTGACAATACTTGAAGGTGATTGGCACTAGGACCTTGGGAACAACAATAATGAAATTAGCATCAATTCGACCTTTTCAACATTCACCAGAGAATAAGGTTTTACTACCATGCCGTCACTAATCTTGTCGCTGATTTCATTCAACTCAGGATCAGCTTTTTGATCTCCAAACTCATGGTATAACAAAGGTAGATCCGGAAGAATGGCGCCCACACTAACATTAGTTTCATCAATTTCTTCAACTTCAGATTTTACATCAAGGCCAAAGCTCCCGTCAAACATTCTACTTAAGCAGTCAGCGGTGACATTCTCCGAACCTCTGATACGCTTAACCTGAAAACTAAAAGCGGGTATCCTAAGTGCCCATCTAGTGATTCTGCCCGTTCTTTTGGGTCGGTTCAAGGTCGAAATTTACATGTCCAATAAATGGTCGGAATTTCTCAAGTGCAAACAGCACACCCAAACATTCCAACTCATAGATTGAGTACTTACTCTCCAGATTATTGAGTATCCTAAACACATAGGCAACGAGTCTACGACCGTCCTCATGTTCCTGAAAGAGTGCACCAGCAACAGCTTCTCCAGAGGCATCAGTTTGTGCAATGAAACGTTTACTAAAGTCGGGTATGGCCAACACAGGAGCATTCGATAAGGCAAGTTTCAGAGTTTCAAAGGCTTCTTGCTGGGAGGGACCTAGATGAACTCGACATCCTTACGCCTCTGATAGTTAAGGGGAGAGGTACCACAGCAAAATTCGGGATAAACTTGCGGAAGAAATTTACCGTGCCCACAAAGCGTGCAACACCTTTTACGTCCTTAGGTGGTTGGAATTCCCTGATAGCCTGGGTCCTAGATTGATCAACGGAGACTCCGTCGGGCGACACGACATGGCCAAGAAAGGATATACTTAGCTTGGCGAAGATTACTTTGGATAATTTCACAGTAAGACCAGCCTTTTTCAAACGCTCAAGGACTTCCGTGACATGATCCACGTGTTCTTCAAAGGTATTCGAGAAGATCACAAGTCATCAAGGTAATTGAAAACAAACTTAAACTTGATATCCCCTAGAATAGAATTCAGAAATCTAGTTAAAACAGCTGCTCCGCAAGATAGTCCGAACGTCAACCTGAGGTACTGATAAATATTCCAGTCTGTGATGAAGGCGGTTCAGCGAAATATAAGTTTTAGAGAGAGGAATCTGAAAATAGGATTGATTTAGATCTAACACGGTAAAGAACTTGGGCGGATAACCACCCAAAACATGTAAATCTGGCGAAGGAATAGATTGCAGGGTGATTGTGCGATTCAGGGATCTGTAATCGATAACGGCATGGTATCCTCCAGAGGGTTTAGGTACCAGATAAACCAGAGAGGCATAAGGAGAAATGGACGGTCTGATGACACCATCGGCAAGCATTTGGTCGATAATCCTTTAGAGTTCTAGCATGCGAGGAGGTGAAAGAGGTAACGAGGAGTTCTAACAAGTTGGTTGTCAGACAGTTCAGTATCGTACTCCAATACATCCGTCAGTCCTAACTTGTTAGTAAATACCTCAGGAAATTGATGGCACAAGTTACGGACTTTATTAGCTTGTTGATAATCCAAATGATCAAGATCCAACTGGTCGATTTCATTGTTCTTCCCTGGTAGCGGCCTGCCTACACAAGAAATTCTGAAGGTACCCAAAGGAGCATCAATAATATCGACGTTACAATTTCAGGAAAATTTAAAGTAGAATTTTCTAGCCTGGAGGTCTAAAACGAATCCGGTCCTTGACAAGAAGTCAATGCCTAAAATAATGCTACAAGCCAACTTCGGAGACACCAAGCAATGAACCTTCCAAGTAAAATTAGCAATACGCAATATCACGTCAACAGATCCAAAAATCTCCATATTATCCTTATTAGCCGTGACACATGCAATTTTGACTTTCTAAAACTGAGGCAGTTTACAAGAGGACCTTATTTCATCATACCAACTGGCATCAATTAAAGGGGGCCGTTGGCCTTCGATGTGAGGAGGTGAAAGACGGTAAGCACCGAGCTCGATAGCTGCAGTTGCTTAAGTGCGGCCAGTATCCAGTAATCGGGAGATAGTGGGTTCGAGCCCCACTGTCGGCAGCCCTGAAGATGGTTTTCCATGGTTTCCTGTTTTCACACCAGGCAAATGCTGGAGCTGTACCTTAAATAAAGCCACGGCCTCTTCCACGTCCTAGACCTTTCCTAATCTATCGTCTCCATAAGACATATCTCTGCCGGTGCGACGTTAAGCAAATAGAAAAAAACAACAAGCATCATCATATATTAAAGTGACAACGTTACGCGAGTCCTTTAAAGCAACAATCGGTTCATTATTCACCTCTGCCTTCGCGAAGGTACTTTTAGACTCAACCAAATCGGAGATTTTATTACATTCCTGCCGACAAATAACTTTCTGAATCCACAGAAAATTCAGGGGCAAGATTCACAAGTATTACTATTACCCTTTAGTCATTGATTGGGTTTTTTGAAAGAAGTTAGGCAATTATTCTTAATATGCTGCCTCGACCCACACAAATAAGAGCAAGGACCAGTACTACGCTTTATTGACGGGCGAGCATTCCGAAGGTTGTCACGTAATCCACAATTATACCATTTTTAAGATTTCCACTATCCCTAGACTGAGGCGAGGCCGGGTTAAACGGAGGAGGGTGGCAGATGGGTCTGTCCGCGTCCCCGTGCTTCACATATTCAGCAAAGGTACAAGCAACCTCTAATTCCAGAAAATTAGTCGGGCTCTTCCTGAGGAAGAGGTAGGATCGGTTGTAGGGAGGAAAACCTTTCAGAATATGTGCCACCATTTCTTCTTCTGGCACCGAAATTCGAAATACCATGCAATAAAACCTCGAGTCTAAGATATAGTTGAGTCCTAAAACAATATTGAGGAAACAAATTTTGCAGTGCTAAAGAAGGAATAAATGTTGATAGTACAAGCTCATGAAATTCCGTAATCTTTATATTCTTCGAAATAGCTTCAGAAATTTCCCGTTTCAAGATTCCCTCACAATGGGGGAACAAGGCATTTAGAAATATTCAGTTCACCAGTTGGAACAAGTTAAAGATGAGTTGAAAAAACCACTTACGGTGTAGTATCTTGCCGTAGTCGTCAGTACGCTTCAGCATAATATCCTTACTTACGTATGGTAAAGGTAACCCTTAGGGTGCACTGAAAAATTCCAGGCGAGGTGCATTAAATGATAACAAAATTTGAAATTAAATTGCAAAGTTGACGAGGGCGTAAGCCCTATCAAACCAACTTCACCCTGGGTCTATCCACCCCGTCAAGCGAGAAGCACGCCGTCCTTCCATCACAGAACCTTATTGGCGACAACCCAGAAGCCAGAAGTCAGACCACAGTCGCAATGTTTACGTGCGCATACTCGCTCGAGGGGGAGAGTGGCGAGATGGTTCATACCGACGACACTAGAATGCAGAAGAATACTGGAAAAGGCACTGTCTGGCTATACACCACAATTGGGCTCAATAATAACTTTAAAGCCGGTGAAAGTTAATGTTTATAAATATTGAAAACCATAGTATCTGTGACCATGAATCACTTGATGAATAACGCAGCGGCAAACCACATTAAAGACACGAATTTCAATGGCCATACCGCCAGCACTGAAGTATTCACAGAGAGGATATACATTATTACTCCGGTAATAAGAGGATAAATAAAATAGCTAGTCATTGTTGAAATAGGGATCAGCAGAAAGGAAAAAGGAAGCAAGGAATAGTATTGGGTACTATTTTGGAGATAGTATTTATTATTAATACTATTATTTATTTATTTTCCTAAAATTGTACATGTACAAATACACGGAAGTGCCTCCATCCCCGTGTGTATGTGTGCATATTCTCTGCTGAATATTCACAAATATATAGGTAATTTTAAATTTACATATTTACAAATGTTCCGCTTTTTCTACGCTAAGTTGTCTACTGCTATCCTACAGTGTGTCCCTTTTCACATTCCTATCTCTTATGAGTTGTCTAAAAAGCAGTGGCGAAAGGACTTGGGTTAAGACGCAGCAGGTCGCTATGCAAGTTAGGTTCCAAAAAGTATAAGAAAATAAAATATATAAATGCAACTTAAATTTTAATCTAATAGCAGTTGTATATTATTGTTTGAAATAACTCCACATGTTGTATATGAGTTGATAATGTTTTTAAATACAGAGGATATTATGAGTAAGATTTCCACGAACCTACTACGCTGGCGTAGCAGGGGGAGAAGTGATACTCCCACGTGGCGCGTCCCAGGTGGCGGATAGGGGGTCCTAAGCGGCTTTCTGGCGGACTTGAGGGAAATAAAATACATCTCGCGGACCAAACACACAACCCCCCTGTGGGTTGGGGGACGCAGACCAAGAATACACCCACGTTATTCCCTGCCTGTCGTAAGGGGCGACCATGGAACCACGAAACTACTTGTGATTAGTACCACCATGCGGAGAACATCATGGTTCTCTTTTACTTGCGCGTAGTACCACTATATTAGGTACCAAATAGGTTTGTGATTAGTATCATAGGAGCACCGTGCGATCGGCTTCTGCAGTACCTGTGATTAGTACCACCATATGAGCGGGACCATGAGATGATAGCTACCATGGTCCTGCCTTGTCTGTGATTAGTACCCACTCTATGAGGAACACCGCAGGATAGTGCAGGTCCCTGTGGCTAGTACTCTTATGTGATGAACACCATAGGTTCGCGTTGCCTGTAAATGGCGCTGCAAGGTGAGAGAACCCATAGGTCTATATTGCATGTCGAATTTCATAACCTGTGTGTCGTACCATAATGTGTGGAATACCGCAAGTCTCTGCTACTTTTGATTAGTACCGCAACATGACAAATACCATATTCTACCTTCCTAGAGGTATGTAGCGTTATGCGGGGCCGATAACTTGGATTTTCGACCCCCTTTAGTCTGCAAGCATCATCCATTCAGTGTTACGCTATAGCAACAGTCCCTTGGTCAGTAATCCTATTGTTTTACGTACGTTTCTGTGAATGTAAGGCATTGCGGGTCGCATCCACTGATTGCTTTAAATTCATGTCCATTTATTCATTCTTCGTCCTCACGTATTGAGTTCTGGTCAGTGGAGAATTTTGGACTTTTAATTTGTCATACCATTTTGTAATATTAGGGGCCGATGACCTCGATGTTAGGCCCCATTAAACAACAAGCATCATCATCATCATTAGTTAAATTTTGTAAATATTGTAAATTTATTAATGATGAGCTGTGTGTTTAAAAGAAAAAAGTTAGTGTAAATTGTATAATACTGTATTTTAGGAAATTGTCTTCCTGTCTGTTCATTGACAATTTAATGCTTGATAGTAAGGTATTTTTGTGTGCCATTTGCCACCAAGGTAGACACCTCCATTGCATTTGAAGTGATTTTGATTTGATTCTTCATTTCCGCTCTTATATTTTTTTAAATGGGAGATAAATTAATTATACTCTCCTGTCTCATACATCTTACACACTAAATGGAATAACCTTGCCATGCTGGTTTCTCCTAAGGTAGTCAGTAATTCAGAGGGAATGTCATCAATTCCAGGAGCCTTGTTCCTATTTATTACTCACAGCTCTCTCAAACTCTGACCTCAAAATTGGGCCTCCCATTTCATCAGCATCAACAGCCTCTTCCTGTTCCCGAACCAAATCATCTACATCTTTACCTTGATACAACTGTTGGATATGTTCTTGCCATCTTTCTGCTTTGTCTTCTTTTCTTAGAAGTGGCTTTCCATCTGAGCTCTTAATATTCATACACCTAGATTTCCTTTCTATAAAGGTTTCCTTAATTTTCCTGTATGCAGCACCTACCTTCCCTAGGACCATACAACCTTCGACATCCTTGCACTTCTCCTTAAGCCATTCTTCCTTAGCTACCTTGCACTTTCTATCCACTTCATTCTTTAATCGCTTGTATTCTCTTCTGCCTTCTTTACTTCTAGCATTTTCGTATTTTCGTCGTTCATCAATCAGGTCTAGGATCTCCTGAGTTATCCATTGATTCTTACTTGATCTTTTCTTCCTTCCAAACATTTCTTCAGCAGCCCTACTGACTTATTTTTTCATTACTATCCACTCTTCCTCTATTGTGTTTCCTTCAGCCTTTTCATTTAATCCTTTTGCAAAATGTTCCTTGAAACAATCCCTCACATTCTTTTCTTTCAACATGTCTGGATCCCATCCCCTTGCATTCCTTCCTTTCTTCAATTTCTTCAACTTCAGATGGCATTTAATGACCAACAAGTTGTGGTCGGAGTCCACTTCTGCTCCTAGGAAAGTGTTCCAACCCAACACCGGGTTTCTGAATCACTGCCTAATCATAATGAAGTCTATTTGATACCTTCCAGTGTCTCCAGGTCTCGTCCATGTATACAGCCGTCGTTTGTGGTGTTTGAACCAAGTATTAGCAAGGACTAAATTATGATCAGTGCAGAATTCACCCAGCCGACTTACTCTTTCGTTCCTTTGTCCCAATCCGAATTCTCCTACTATATTACTTTATCCTCCTTTGCATACCACTATATTCCAGTCTCCCATCACAATTAGATTCTCGTCACCTTTACATATTGTATTAAATCTTCTATCTCTTTATATTGTACCGGTAACGGCGGTACAAAACTAAGTCCCCGTAATAGAAATATTTAAAAAACTTACGCGTTACGCTCCGGGCCGGCTACGAAAGACTGACTGGACGGCGAGCGTGTGACGTAGAGAGCGGGTGACGTTACAGCATGCCTCACCACAACACAGAGCCTAGACTGATGTGGAATGTTCTTCGAGGTTCTATGCGTAATAACTTTCCCCACAATAATAATTAAACAAATTTAACAATATCATCGTGTAACCCGATCCCTTGTCTACGTTCCTGCAGAGTTTCACGTAAATCTGGCATGAGGCGATGAAGTTACGGAACGAGATGTGAAGGCCCGGATCAGATATAAATACAGTACTGCTTCGCTCAGCAGAGCAGTGTGTGGCCTGAGTATGTGGCCAGAGTGTGTATGTGCACGCTAGGCAGTGGAGTTCATACAGTCGGTTCGCGAGGACCGTGATCTAGCGTGAAGCGGCTATCAATCTTCGAGTCCGTGGACTTTAACCCAATCGCGTCGAATATGGACTTGTACGGATTTCTTTATACTGTGAGTGATAAACTTTTACTCCGACGGGACGTGATATAAATTGTGCTTCGTCTGAACATTATCAAGTGACTGTTTATTCTACACGAGTGTCTAAGACTTGCGAATGTTTTCGAGTGCTTGTAATTTGAAGTTTAATGTTATGGACAGGACTTAGGACAGTTTGCTCCTTACAGAGTACTAAATACTTCAAGTTTATGAGACTGTGTTTTAATCCAGATTTACTCGATTGCAAGCATGACTACGTCACTAATTTACCATTTCATGAACTTTAGGTCATGAACTGTAAACTGTGCATATGTGAACTGTGCATTTCAATTCTGTTAAACAGCACATTTCACTTCTACGAACATTCAGTTGTGCGTTTCGATTTTACGAACAGTCGAACCGAGGACTGTCAATACATGATTAATTTCGTCTTTTAATTTCATGTTATTATCAATACGTGAATGAGTTCGAATTCACGAGTGAAACATCTTTATTTTCGTATCCAATTAAATTTTGTTGAACAGTGTTTCAAACTAAGAACTAATTCGTGCGGCATTACTTTACATTATGCCAAGTGCCACAAACTTCAAGTGACTCTGTTAAAATTCGACGATAAGTTTCGAGTGGACTTTTATTTTTATGAGTATTAAACTTACATGCTCATTCGAGTCTAGTGGCCTTCTTTTCATTTAACACGGGACAAAATTTAGTGACATTTCACCGTGTGATAAACTCTCAAAGATACCTTTTTTCGTGTTTGAACCTTGTTAAAACCATTGATAAACTTTCCTCTCATCTGTGCAGAAGCAGTCTTTGCATTAACTCGCCCGAAGGCTTAACGATGTTCATTCACGTTCATCGTCTACGAGGACTACCTCAACGCCCTTCATCAGCACCGTATGGATCTTCAAGACGTCGGATGGATCTTCTAGAACTTCCATCGGGGGAGGAATGGTGGTTCACTGGTATGGGAAAAGGAGGAGCTGCCGGAATCCAAGAACATCGATAGCCCTAGGACGAGGAACATTTTCTACTGTATCTGCTGTACAGAGGTGACATGACTTTGAATTTATTAATGAACTCAGAGGAAAAATTTTAAGATTTATTTCTAAACAATCCCTCTCCCCCTGTACGCACTTCAACGAATGGTACACGCCCTGCGTCTCATGTCTACCGAAGTACCACATTTACTGTTACAGATGAGAGGGGGAGAAATTGGCGCCCCAGTCGTGTTGGGGCCGATTTGGAGTGCAGTAGAACTAGAAATTAGCGTTTCAGCAATATAAGAACTTAATTATGAGTGCAGTAGAAATTAAATTGACACTTGACTATGCTCAATTTTGAAGTACTAGTAATAAATTAAGAAGTGCAGTGATAGACAAAATCGCACTAAAATCGTGTGACTTAGCAACTTAATCCAGATACATTTCCAGTGCTTTTTGTGGAATAGCCATTAACATTCCAAAGAACTTTCTAACAAGATTTAACTTTTCTTTTATAAGAAGTGTTGTCAATGATATTGGATAACTTTTTTGTGTGTTAAATGTCTTGGTGAATTTTCTTTTTGAGAATGTTTGAATGACTTTGAACATGAACTTTTAACCATTGGACAATAATGGTGATATCTGAATTCTTTTCAAGTGATTTATGATTTTCTTGTTGCTTGGTTTAAATACATTACCATCAAAATGGAAAATATTTTAGCTGCTATTGAAGCTCTTAAAATTAGCTTAAATGAACGTATTGCCGAATCGCATGTTCAAGTAGGTGCTGATTTACAAGCTCGTCTTAACGAGGCCAATGCTGCAAATGCTCAATTAGGTACTACTTTAGAATCTCGTATTAATGAGATTAACACTCGTATTAATGAGGCCAATGCCGCAACTGCAGCCAACTTAGAAAGTCGTATCACACAAGTAACTAAAATAATTAATACCAAGTTTACCGAAGTTAATGCTAATTTGGAAAATAGGCTTACTAAAGCTGGTTCTGAAATTGAAAAACGATTCTCAGAAACTAATGCGAAGATTAATTCTAAGTTTACGGAAATAAACGAACGCCTCATCCGTGACTTAGAAACAGTAAAACAAGACCTTAAACTACAAATAGTTGAAGACTTAAAAGCTTCGTTTCCCACCTCACATCAATTGATTAAGGAAGTTGAAAGCTTAAAGGCAGAATTTAAAGAATCTCATGGTCAGTTATCACAGGCACAAGCAAAAATAGCCTGTATTCAGGATAACATCCATGAATCTTTTAAGACTAACTTCCAGAAAATAAGTAATGAGGTTAATTTACTTAAAACAAAGCAAGATGAAACAGATAAGCGTGTAAAAACCCAATTAGATAGCGCACATACTCAAATCATTCGCATAGGCCGCGACGTAAATGAAGTGAAGCAGGACCTCGAAGAGGAAGTCCAGAGCATGGAAAACTCCATCCGTGGACAAGTTAAAACTATCAAGGTCGAATTGCAAGGAAAATAGAGACCATTGATAATAGGATATCTCAGGTGGAGAAGGAGGTGTCTACACACGAATGTCAAGGGTCTAGTGGAGATACTTCTAGCATTTCCACAGTTTTAAAATTATCAGACGATAAACCTGCAAAATTTTCCGGAAAGGAAGAGTACACAGCGAAAGAATTCCTCCTCAACATTGAAGAGTACTTTCAAGAGAATAAAGTACGATCCGATCATCAATTGAGGATAGCTTCTAGATTATTGGAAGGGAAAGCATTAAATTGGTACACAGCATTTAAATTTAACATTAAAACCTATGATGAGTTCAAGGAGGCCTTGTTGAAGAGGTTTTGGAATTCAGAAATTACATTTGATTAAGCTACAGTTGTACTCCAGGAGATACAACACAGCGATTAATGCTTCACGATATTCTGACTTTCTCATTTCTCAATTGAAGAAGATGCAATTCTTTGATCCTCCTTTGCCACAACAGGAGTTAATACAGGTAGTAACATTACAATTTCCGGTGCATGTACAAGAAATTCTTGTGGCAGCCAATGTTCAAGACCTAGAACAACTTGATAATTTATTAAGGAAACTTGACACTGCCCATACACAAAATCCGCCCAGGGTTCCTAAGACGAAAGAGGTTGCAACCAACCATGCCGAAGTTAACAACCCGCCGAGATCGAATCCCGAACCCCGTGAGGAAGTGTAACCACAGAGAGATTCGTTATCTCATTTCCGGCGATTTAGGAGACGTCCATACGGGCAAAGTACGCCTTACAGACGTAATGAAACGTGGAAGAAACCTATTGAGTCGCTTACTCGAGATGGAGATTCGCCGAGAGCCGAGATCGAAAGAAGATGGAGAGAAACTCGCGAATATATCCAGAATCGAAACCGGGATGAAGGATTACCTGGCGCTACCTCTTTAGAATACCAAGAGCACGCCAAAAGACAGAACACGACGCCTGCGACAAACCCCGAATCGACAGGCGCAATTAAAAAACTTCGACAACAATAAGATTGCCTGAAAACCGGAGTAGAGGAGAAATAATTTCTGTCACTAATATTAATTACTGGTACTTGGATGACTCAGATCTGTTGTATGAAGATCCCACTCCTACAACACCAAAGGTCCAACGAAGACTTCCAGTTATTAATATTACTTTGGATACCCTTTACGTAACCGCCTTAATCGATTCTGGAGCTCAGGCCTCATTAATTTCTGAGAGGTTAATTGAAATGTTGAAGGGGGGAGAAGACATGTTATTGATACCAGTCGCACAGGTCAAAATTAAAGGGATAGTACCGGTCAGGCATATCAAATGTAAATTTCAAGCTTTCGTTACATTTGACATTGAAGGCGTCCAGTTCGAGCATATATTCCTAGTCATTTCGCCGATGAAATTCAACGTCATCCTAGGGTTAGATTTCCTAGCCAAGTATGGGGGAATCATTGATTATCCTGCCAACGTCATACGATTTTTTAACATCGACTCTGTAGAGTTGCAGCTGATAGACTGTAATAATTTGAAGTGCCAAGGTCTTGGTACCCCATTCATAGAAACCGGAGGCAACATGAGCGATGCTCTGCCTGCCGATGAAATAGATTGCGAAGAGGGTACACCCGGTCAAGAGGGACCCGTCGAGGGCCAGGAAGTGTCCATTATTGAGGATGTGTTCGACGAAGGTCGTGATCACTTCATATTTCTCACCAGTGCGGCTGAAAGACCCGAGTTCGATTCCCGCATGGCAGAGGCAACTCGACAAATATTTGAGAAATTTCCTGAGGTTTTTGATGACAAACCCGGAGTTATTAGAGATTTTGAGTACCAATTGAATGTTAAGGACACCTCTCCTTATAAAAAACGGCCCTATCCAGTTCCTGAGAAGTACCGAGATGAAGCCAGGACGGTGATCAAAGAGATGGAGAATAATGGTATCATTTCTAAATGTGTCACTCCGTATCTAAACTCCCTGGCCATTGATAAGAAAACCAGCTGTTTCGCACCCCGAACTTCGCATTTATGCAAAGTTTTGCCCACTTTATGTAAGACCATGTAGAATTGCAGAGGTTCTCGAAACCGGGGCATACAAAATTAATAAGCTGGATGGAAGCATCGAGGGCATTTACAATGCAGCCAACCTAAAGAAATATTTCAGGAGAGATCATTAAAAGAAAATCCTATCGAATTTTCTTTTCCCCAGGAGGAGGGGGAGATGTACCGGTAACGGCGGTACAAAACTAAGTCCCCGTAATACACTGACTGACAGAGCAAATGCAACACCAAGAAGGAGTGGTCAGAACTTTATGCCAATTGCAGGGTAGACTGACGTCACTGAGGTATGCTCATGATGTGAAATGCGCCGCTGTGCTGCGCACGTAGCGAACGATAAATGGGACACGGCGTTGGCGAATGACCCACTTCGTACCGTGATTTCTCAGCCGACAGTCATTGTAGAACGTGTTGTCGTGTGCCACAGGACACGTGTATAGCTAAGAATGCCAGGCCGCCGTCAACGGACGCATTTCCAGCAGACAGACGACTTTACGAGGGGTATGGTGATCGGGCTGAGAAGGGCAGGTTGGTCGCTTCGTCAAATCGCAGCCGATACCCATAGGGATGTGTCCACGGTGCAGCGCCTGTGGCGAAGATGGTTGGCGCAGGGACATGTGGCACGTGCGAGGGGTCCAGGCGCAGCCCGAGTGACGTCAGCACGCGAGGATCGGCCCCGCACGCCACGTCAACCGCCATTCTTCAGCATGTGCAAGACACCCTGGCTGTTCCAATATCGACCAGAACAATTTCCCGTCGATTGGTTGAAGGAGGCCTGCACTCCCGGCGTCCGCTCAGAAGACTACCATTGACTCCACAGCATAGACGTGCACGCCTGGCATGGTGCCGGGCTAGAGCGACTTGGATGAGGGAATGGCGGAACGTCGTGTTCTCCGATGAGTCACGCTTCTGTTCTGTCAGTGATAGTCACCGCATACGAGTGTGGCGTCGGCGTGGAGAAAGGTCAAATCCGGCAGTAACTGTGGAGCGCCCTACCGCTAGACAACGCGGCATCATGGTTTGGGGCGCTATTGCGTATGATTCCACGTCACCTGTAGTGCGTATTCAAGGCACGTTAAATGCCCACCGCTACGTGCAGCATGTGCTGCGGCCGGTGGCACTCCCGTACCTTCAGGGGCTGCCCAATGCTCTGTTTCAGCAGGATAATGCCCGCCCACACACTGCTCGCATCTCCAAACAGGCTCTACGAGGTGTACAGATGCTTCCGTGGCCAGCGTACTCTCCGGATCTCTCACCAATCGAACACGTGTGGGATCTCATTGGACGCCGTTTGCAAACTCTGCCCCAGCCTCGTACGGACGACCAACTGTGGCAAATGGTTGACAGAGAATGGAGAACCATCCCTCAGGACACCATCCGCACTCTTATTGACTCTGTACCTCGACGTGTTTCTGCGTGCATCGCCGCTCGCGGTGGTCCTACATCCTACTGCGTCGATGCCGTGCGCATTGTGTAACCTGCATATCGGTTTGAAATAAACATCAATTATTCGTCCGTGCCGTCTCTGTTTTTTCCCTAACTTTCATCCCTTTCGAACCACTCCTTCTTGGTGTTGCATTTGCTCTGTCAGTCAGTGTAGAAATTTTAAAAACTTACGCGTTACGCTCCGGGCCGGCTACGAAAGACTGACTGGATGGCGAGCAAAAGCTGTGTGCGTGTGACGTAGAGAACGGGTGACGTCACAGCATGCCTCACCACAACACAGAGCCTAGACTGATGTGGAATGTTCTTCGAGTTTCTACGGGTAATAACGTTCCCCATAATAATTGTACCGGGTGGTACACCTCTACTCCGTTTATTTAAAAGTTGCGCCAGTTGAAACTCCTCTTCTGGAGGAAGGCTGAACTTTATATACACTATTAATTTACTAATTCCTCAGAAGATGTCACTACCTGGAAAATTTTGAGTTTGTGAACTGTGTCATTTTTGATGGGTCTTTGTTTCGCTTGAAGTAAGAAGTGTGAACTTTCTCTTCTAGAGGACACTACTGAAGAATGACAATAGTGCAACCTAGTGCGAAATCAAAGAACTATTTTGTTGGAGAAATTTTTATTTCAAGAGTTTGTTCTTTGTTAAATTTCTTTCGGTCAGTGTTTATGTTGGCAATATTTACCCCTTTCTTCCCCTTGTTTTAGATTTATCCAATCATGAATTTCTTTGAGTAATTTCTGTCCAATCTTGTGTATCTTCCCCCAACTTGATTCTGCTGCGGGATCCTATCCAATAAAAACCTTAAGGGAGGGTGTTTTATTTCCCCTAATGCCTAGAATCTTCCGCGAGAGGATATAAACTGCTGATTTTAGGGTCTCCAGGCCACTTCTGTTCCATCTTTCAGTGTATTAAGTACCGAGCAGGAGGCGGGAAGCGCCTCTTTCTTCACCAGCTGTTCAACTCCAGGTAATGGCCTCTTAATAACATCTTTTCTTGCTAGAGTTGGCAGTTTAACTCTCGCGGCGGGTTCCAGGTCTTCCACCATGTAACTTTCCTTTAAAATGTAAAAACTACTGGTATCTATTCTATCTTTCAAACTACATATCGGGATAGAGAGTGCTTAACCCTCTCGAGCTCCCACTCACATTGTTTTGAGGTGAACTTATTTTTTTGCAACCTATTCTTCAGTAATGTAATGTAAGTTAGTATTTTCTTAAGTCACCTCAGTAGTATGGGATTAGCCCTTGCATCAGCGGCCTAGAGCCAACGTAGGTTTCAGAAACAAAATGTATTAGGAGTGCATTTTCGCCTCCTCTCAAATTATTATTTTAGAGGTCATGTAATTAACCTTCTTTTCATTTAATAGACCTCAGTAGGTTGGGTATTTTACCCCTGTGTATATGGCTTTGGAGGCCAGCTTAAAGGTAGAATTCGGAGTGGCCTATGATAGACTTTTATTTTAGGGCAAGTAACTCCTTTGAAAATTGTGCTCTGCCTCTAGGAGGCTTTTCTATGTAATTGGAAGCAAACGTTTCTGGCATGTTTGGGGGTTTTCGGCCCCTTTGTTGAATAGCGTATTTGTAAAGTTGGGCTCATTGCTCAAGACTTATGTATCTGATTTTTGAAGCCCCAAAGGGGGTAACTGTGTAAATCGTGCGTCGGCTACCAAGTATCTGTTCTATTTGTTGTTATCTAATTTTTGAAAAGAAAATATAACCTTGTTAAATTTTAGAATTAATTTCTCTTTAGTAGCTTGAGATCCATTCACCACCCAGCACCTTCTTTCACCTCTACCTACCACACAAACACGGTAACAAGTGGTAGCAGAGCGTGGTTGAATGGGTCTCAATTTAGCCCCTTTTGACGGCTAAACATTGCTTTAATTCGAACTCTAACAATTTTCTCAGTTGCTGGAATTTTTTGAGTTTTTCAAAATTTTCTGTCATCATGCCTGGCCCTCGCGATGTTCTCCTCCTTAACTATTTGCGCAAAGAGGAGTTGATCTATGAATTAACTATCAGAAATGTGCAATCTGGAGGCACGGTTGCAATCGACACAAACAAGCTTAGAGAGTCCCTTGATTTGCCCATTTCCATCCCCAATTTGGGAGAGAAAGAAATTGATGACTCTCTTTCCACGATTGTCGAGAATATTACTGGGCTAGCTTCTGTAGTTAGTTTTTTTGATGAAAATGATCCGTCTCCGAATCAAATTAAGCGTGTGCAAGGCAGGCTGCATCACTTTGCAAATAGAGTTAATGATCTGTTGTCTCTAAAGGTGAATGACGTTCAGAGGAAGGACGCTAATACGCTCCTTGAAACTATTTCTGAATTGTCTAGTAAGGTCACTCAATTGCTAACCGGCGAAGTTCCTCCCAAAACTGATCAACCCGCCACAGTGAATGTAGGTAGTGATGAAGTGCCTCCCCAGGGAGAAGTCAATAGAATAACCGTGGCTGCTCAAACTATCTCTGTCCCATCGAACCACGAATCTGAACGCCGTGCGTCATTGGGTAACATCCGTTCTGAATTAACTTCCTTGCCATTGAAACCTTTACCTACTATGTCACCTGGGTTTAGCAGCTTGCCTCATCCATTGGCAATGTTGCTAAGAGGTATCTCTAAGTTTTCTGTCAACACCACTAGTGAAGTTATTTCATTTTTAAGATTTTTAGTGGAATTTCAGGACCATGCTCTCGTTTTTTCTCTTTCGCCATGTCAAATCTTGCAAATTATCTATCCGTATGCTATTGGTATTCTCTCTGATAAAATAGTTAGAGCCATTGCCGAGCAATCTTCTATCGAGGATTTCCATGCCCATTTGTTAGCTAACTTCATCCCGGCTAGGGCCAGGTCCTCCCTTATTCAGAAGTACTATTATCGTGTACAGCATTTGGATGAAAACTTGGCTGATTTCATACAGGACATTAAGTTTTATACTAGGGTGTTTGCTCTTCACTTCCCTGAAGATCAGATTGTACAGGCCATTGTAGAAGGTATTTCACCATCTTATAGGTCGTACTTGTGTTTCGCGGCGTGTCCGCAAACTTTCTCGGAACTTGAAGCATTGGCCGTCTCTGCGGAAGGAGTTAGATACGCCGATTCTTTGCGTGTCGCGAAAGAACCCCCGCCTTCCTTTAGTAACACTCGGCCCCCACCTCGCCGACCAGTCAATCCCCGTAAATGTTATGCTTGCGGGTCGCCCGACCATCTGCGGAATAAGTGTCCTCTGTTCAAGTCAAGTGGGACAAGGAATGGAGCAGGGTCGTCACAAGGCTGTTTTAAGTGTGGGGCCTTCTCACATATCGCCAAGAATTGCCCAAACTCAAATAGCACCCCCTCCTGCTCAACTTCTGGTGCAAATTCCAGCTATGCCAATAATAAAAAGTGACTAGTGGCATCGGCTGAGCCGACTCATCCATCTTCACAAGACTCAGCCCCTAGTAAACAGGTTGTAAATGCAGAGAACGACCAACCTTCAAATTCATCTTTTGAATGCCCTAAAGAATGTCTTAGGATTGCGGCGGATACCCCCGCACCTGTTCCTTTCCTTAAGATTGAGTTAAATAACGAGCCTATAACAGCTCTCTTAGATTCAGGTAGTGTTTGCTCTATTATTTCGGCTGATTGGTATTCTAAATTGAAATCTGTTTGTAAACTACCTGACTATGTCTCATCTCCCATTCAATATGTTTCGGCTAATTCATCTCCATTAGAAATTCTAGGTTCTTTACATATCAAAATTCGTATTTTCAAATTCACATGGAAAATTAAACTGTTTGTTGCTAAGCACTTGTCTTGCCCCATCATACTGGGAGCAGACTTTATTTCTCACGCTGGTCTTGTGCTCGACCTCCAGAGTAGGTCGTGCACATTCAAATTTGCGTCCACTTGTAAAATTCCCTTGTTAAAGTGTAATTCTGTGTCATGTTCATCTATTTCGCCTACCCAGGAGGAGATGTTGTTAGACCTTAGACATCTACCTGAGGAGCAGGCTGATAGTATTCGTAAATTGTGTCAGTCGTTTCCCGAGGTGTTCTCTGATACTCTTGGTGTTACTGACCTTATTGAATACAAAATTGAGGTCACGGATTCGATTCCTGTCCGTTTTCCTCCTTATAGGCTATCTCCACCTAAAATGAAGGCTCTAAAAGAAATCATCGATCAGATGTTGAAGGATGGTATTATTAGGCCCTCTAAGTCAGCGTATTCTTCGCCTATTTTTCTAGTCCCGAAACCCCAAGGAGGCTTCAGGCCTGTCATTGATTACAGGGCTCTCAATCGGAAGGTGGTGTTGCAATCTGTGCCCCTTCCCGACCTTCATTCTTGTTTTTCATGGTTTCGTAAGGCCAAGTTCTTTACCATCTTAGACTTGAATCAGGCTTATAATCAAATTCCCCTTGCCGAAGAGTCTAAACATCTTACTGCGTTTGCCACGGACTGGAACTTATACGAATACAACCGCGTGCCTTTCGGGCTCCTCACGGGGGCAGCTGTGCTCACTAGGCTGCTAGATAAGGTCTTCTCCGACATCAAATTCGAGTACTTATATCACTACTTAGATGATGTCGTCGTATTTTCAGAGACTTTTGAAGAACACCTAGATCATCTGCGAGAAGTTCTGAATCGCCTTCGTAAGGCTGGGTTAACTGTCAAGTTGTCCAAGGTTGCCTTTGCTAAGCCCTCTATGTCATTCCTAGGGCATATTGTATCACCTGATGGTGTAGCAGTTGATCATTCTAGAACCCAGGCCATCCGTGATTTTAAACCTCCCAAGGACATTAAAGGTATCGCCAGGTTCATCGGTATGGTGAATTTCTTCAGGAAGTTCATTCCCAATTTTGCTAATAGAGCGGCGCCCTTAAACCTTCTACGTAGGAAAGGCATCAAATTTGAGTGGGGACCTTCTCAACAAGCCGCTTTTGAAGACCTTAAATTAGCTCTCTGTAATGCTCCTGTACTCGCTATGCCTGATTTCTCGAAGAAATTCATCGTCCAAACCGACGCGTCGTCGTCGGCGGTAGCTGCAGTCCTTCTTCAAGAGACTGAACTAGGGAGGAGACCCATCGCCTATGCATCTAGGACATTGTCGGCTCAAGAAGCCAAGTATTCTATCTATGAGCTTGAAGGGTTGGCAGTCTTATTTGCCTTAGAAAAGTTCCGTCTCTATCTGGAACATGTCAAATTCGACTTGGAGACAGATAATCAAGCCTTAAGCTGGGTCTTAGGTAGGCCGCGTCGTACAGGTCGTATAGCCCGTTGGGCCATCCGTATTTCTGCCTTCCAATTCGATGTACGGCATATCAGAGGTACTGAAAATGTTGTGGCTGATGGACTCAGCCGTATGTTTTCTAACGACGTCGAGACCCAGGAACCGGTCGACAGTTCATCACCTCCCGAGTCCATACTATCTAGTGTTAATGCCATCTTAACAGATGCTCCCATGCTTTTTAGAGATATTGAGAAATACCAACGTGAAGATCCGACGCTGGCTCCGATTATGGAAACCCTTTCTTCTGGGGAACATGTTGTCCCTTATGTTCTGAGGAACGGTGTTTTATGTTGCCCTTCGAGGCATGACAAGATGATGAAAGTTGTCGTTCCAGCTGTTCTGGTACCTATGATCTTCAAGTATTATCATGAGACCCCATTAGGAGGGCATCTGGGTATCTTTAAAACTCGCGAAAAGATTCGTGAAATGTTCATCTGGAAAGGTATGGACGGTGAAATCCGTGAACTTGTAAAAGCTTGTAAATCTTGTTTGCTTAGTAAACCCACCATGTCCACCAAGGTAGGCCTTTTGTCTTCGCATCAAGCGTCGCGCCCCATGGAACGAATGTATATCGATTATGTAGGACCCTTCCCCCAGTCAAAGGGTAATGCTAACAAGTTCATCTTTGTGTGTGTAGATGGTTTTACAAGATTTTCCTGGTTATTTCCGACTAAGCTGGCTACCGCTCAGTCAACCATTACTTGCCTAAATTCTATTTTTGCTTCTTTTGGTCCGTGCCAATACATTGTATCTGATAATGCTAAGGCTTTTACATCTAATTTATTTCGTAAATTCTGTTTCGACTTGTCCATCTCTCATGTAACTACTTCAGCTTATTACCCTCAACCATCTCTGGCCGAACGGGTTAACCGTAATCTTAGGTCCGCACTTATTGCCTATCATCATGAAGATCCTTCCAGGTGGGACACGTCCCTGCATTGGATAGCTTTTGCTTTGAATTCGGCGGTTCATGAATCTCACAAGTTTACTCCAGCTTCTTTGATGTTTAAGTTTGTTCCCAACTCGCCGCTCTCTAACCTCTGGTCTCTGAGTGACATTCTGCCCGAGACAATAGATCCGGACAACATTAAAGATCTTTGGAAGAAGGCTAAAGCCAATCTTAAAGTGTCTCATGAAAAGGTTAGAGAAAGGTACGATCGTGGACGGAGACCCACCCCTTTGAAGGTAGGTGACCAGGTTATGGTCAAGAACTTTGTTCCCGCGGGCAAGCTTGCCCCCAGATTTCATGGGCCTTGTATCATTCTCGATTTTCTTACGCCGGTTACCTTATTGCTAAGTAATCCAGCCACCGAGAGGATATTTAGAGTTCACCTGTCCCAGGTGAAACCGGTGTAATTTCTGTGTTAACTTGCTTCATATAATTTGAAAGGATATGAAGGTTATATTTTTTTTTTGAGTTTCACTTTTAAGGCATTCTGCCCCTTCTGTAATATTTTGGTTTTAGATGTAAGCCTTGTGTAAAACCTGCCCCGATCCGTTAAACTGCCATCCTGTATCTGCCACGGCCATTACCACGCTCCCGTCTCCTGCTCCTCCTTACACTGTGGCTTCATTATATAAAATGCCATGGATATTTGCACGCCGCTAGCCCCTCAACCTCTCCACAAGCCTGTACCCTCAACGAAGATGATTGTCCAACACAATTCTGCCGCCTAGTTTTAATGTTTCAGTGCCCCCGCAGCCGCGCAGCGCCGTGCAACAACTGGGGAGGGGGATGGGCCCCCTCCTCTCCAGCGAAGATGACATGTGCCCGGCGAGACGGAGCTCTCCTCCCGGCCAAGGCTGATGTGCGGCGCACGACCTGCTACTTGCCCGCAGCCTGTATATGTTCACCGCGGGCGCGGCGTGTTTCAACACCTCTGCTCCCCTCATAGTGCGGGCGAGCGGTATCTCAGGGTACTTGAGGGGTCCGAGCGGTCTCCTTTGGACGCAAGCTGCAACGGCCGGTCTGGCCATCCAACTTCATTAACCTCAACTACATGAACAGTTACTATAAGTAATGATTACCCTTGGGGATTCTACAGCAATATTTGGTGGACATTGCAAAATTCTTCATCACTTTCAAGTATTAAAAGTTTATCTTCAGAAATTCAACTTCTACAAACATAAAGACTTTACTTCTCCGGCAACAACAAAATTTTGGAACCGAATTAAGAAATTTCTCAAATACTTCTGCAAGTTATGTTAATATCAACATCAAAACTTGGAACTTATTTTCAAACAAAAGTTATGTTCTTCTGTGCTACCCCTTGGAGGAACTTTTGGGGGGGGAGGTCTGTACCGGGTGGTACACCTCTACTCCGTTTATTTAAAAGTTGCGCCAGTTGAAACTCCTCTTCTGGAGGAAGGCTGAACTTTATATACACTATTAATTTACTAATTCCTCAGAAGATGTCACTACCTGGAAAATTTTGAGTTTGTGAACTGTGTCATTTTTGATGGGTCTTTGTTTCGCTTGAAGTAAGAAGTGTGAACTTTCTCTTCTAGAGGACACTACTGAAGAATGACAATAGTGCAACCTAGTGCGAAATCAAAGAACTATTTTGTTGGAGAAATTTTTATTTCAAGAGTTTGTTCTTTGTTAAATTTCTTTCGGTCAGTGTTTATGTTGGCAATATTTACCCCTTTCTTCCCCTTGTTTTAGATTTATCCAATCATGAATTTCTTTGAGTAATTTCTGTCCAATCTTGTGTATCTTCCCCCAACTTGATTCTGCTGCGGGATCCTATCCAATAAAAACCTTAAGGGAGGGTGTTTTATTTCCCCTAATGCCTAGAATCTTCCGCGAGAGGATATAAACTGCTGATTTTAGGGTCTCCAGGCCACTTCTGTTCCATCTTTCAGTGTATTAAGTACCGAGCAGGAGGCGGGAAGCGCCTCTTTCTTCACCAGCTGTTCAACTCCAGGTAATGGCCTCTTAATAACATCTTTTCTTGCTAGAGTTGGCAGTTTAACTCTCGCGGCGGGTTCCAGGTCTTCCACCATGTAACTTTCCTTTAAAATGTAAAAACTACTGGTATCTATTCTATCTTTCAAACTACATATCGGGATAGAGAGTGCTTAACCCTCTCGAGCTCCCACTCACATTGTTTTGAGGTGAACTTATTTTTTTGCAACCTATTCTTCAGTAATGTAATGTAAGTTAGTATTTTCTTAAGTCACCTCAGTAGTATGGGATTAGCCCTTGCATCAGCGGCCTAGAGCCAACGTAGGTTTCAGAAACAAAATGTATTAGGAGTGCATTTTCGCCTCCTCTCAAATTATTATTTTAGAGGTCATGTAATTAACCTTCTTTTCATTTAATAGACCTCAGTAGGTTGGGTATTTTACCCCTGTGTATATGGCTTTGGAGGCCAGCTTAAAGGTAGAATTCGGAGTGGCCTATGATAGACTTTTATTTTAGGGCAAGTAACTCCTTTGAAAATTGTGCTCTGCCTCTAGGAGGCTTTTCTATGTAATTGGAAGCAAACGTTTCTGGCATGTTTGGGGGTTTTCGGCCCCTTTGTTGAATAGCGTATTTGTAAAGTTGGGCTCATTGCTCAAGACTTATGTATCTGATTTTTGAAGCCCCAAAGGGGGTAACTGTGTAAATCGTGTGTCGGCTACCAAGTATCTGTTCTATTTGTTGTTATCTAATTTTTGAAAAGAAAATATAACCTTGTTAAATTTTAGAATTAATTTCTCTTTAGTAGCTTGAGATCCATTCACCACCCAGCACCTTCTTTCACCTCTACCTACCACACAAACACGGTAACAATAATAATTAAACAAATTTAACAATATCATCGTGTAACCCGATCCCTTGTCTACGTTCCTGCAGAGTTTCACGTAAATCTGGCATGAGGCGATGAAGTTATGGAACGAGATGTGGAGGCCCGGATCAAATATAAATACAGTACTGCTTCGCTCAGCAGAGCAGTGTGTGGCCTGAGTGTGTGGCCAGAGTGTGTATGTGCACGCTAGGCAGTGGAGTTCATACAGTCGGTTCGCGAGGACCGTGATCTAGCGTGAAGCGGCTATCAATCTTCGAATCCGTAGACTTTGACCCAATCGCGTCGAATATGGACTTGTACGGATTTCTTTATACTGTGAGTGATAAACTTTTACTCCGATGGGACGTGATATAAATTGTGCTTCGTCTGAACATTATCAAGTGACTGTTTATTCTACACGAGTGTCTAAGACTTGCGAATGTTTTCGAGTGCTCGTAATTTGAAGTTTAATGTTCTGGACAGGACTTAGAACAGTTTGCTCCTTACAGAGTACTAAATACTTCAAGTTTATGAGACTGTGTTTTAATCCAGATTTACTCGATTGCAAGCATGACTACGTCACTAATTTACCATTTCATGAACGTTAGGTCATGAACTGTAAACTGTGCATGTGTGAACTGTGCATTTCAATTATACTAAACAGCACGTTTCAATTCTACGAACATTCAGTTGTGCGTTTCGATTTTACGAACAGTCGAACCGAGGACTGTCAATACATGATTAATTTCGTCTTTTAATTTCATGTTATTATCAATACGTGAATGAGTTCGAATTCACGAGTGATACATCTTTATTTTCTAATCCAATTAAATTACGTTGAACAGTGTTTCAAACTAAGAACTAAGTCGTGCGGCATTACTTTACATTATGCCAAGTGCCACAAACTTCAAGTGACTCTGTTAAAATTCGACGATAAGTTTCGAGTGGACTTTTATTTTTATGAGTATTAAACTTACATGCTCATTCGAGTCTAGTGGCTTTCTTTTCATTTCACACGGCACAAAATTTAGTGACATTTCACCGTGTGATAAACTCTCAAAGATACCTTTTTTTCGTGTTTGAACCTTGTCAAAACCATTGATAAACTTTCCTCTCATCTGTGCAGAAGCAGTCTTTGCATTAACTCGCCCGAAGGCTTAACGAAATTCATTCACGTTCATCGTCTACGAGGACTACCTCAACGCCCTTCATCAGCACCGTATGGATCTTCAAGACGTCGGATGGATCTTCTAGAACTTCCATCGGGGGAGGAATGGCGGGTCACTGGTATGGGAAAAGGAGGAGCTGCCGGAATCCAAGAACATCGCCAGCCCTAGGACGAGGAACATTTTCTAATGTATCTGCTGTACAGAGGTGACATGACTTTGAATTTGTTAATAAACTCAGAGGAAAAATTTTAAGATTTATTTCTAAACAATCCCTCTCCCCCTGTACGCACTTCAACGAATGGTACACGCCCTGCGTCTCATGTCTACCGAAGTACCACATTTACTGTTACAATATTGTGATCTTTCCTACCTTTAAAGACACCATCCAAAATTATTCGTCCACTGATGTCCTCCCACGCCATCTTTCCATTGACAGCTCGGAACATACCACTTAGACGAGCAGCTCGTCTCCTTTCTCCCAAGTCTTCCCAGCCCAAACATTGCAACATTTTTGTAACGCTACTCTTTTGTCGGAAATCGCCCAGATCAAATCGAGGTGCTTTTCTTTGGATTTTTTCCAGTTCCTGAATCAAGTAATCTTCTCTAGTTGGGGTCTCACCAGAGACAAATATGCTCTCTCCTCTACATCCTTACTACAGCCCCTAAATACCCTCATAACCATGTGCAGAGACCTGTACCCTTTATTTACAATTCCATTTATGTGATTACCCCAATGAAGATCTTTCCTTATATTAATACCTAGGTATTTACAATGATCCCCAAAGGGAACTTTCACCCCATCAACGCAGTAATTAAAGCTGAGAGGACTTTTCCTATTTGTGAAACTCACAACCTGACTTTTATCCCCGTTTATCATCATACACTCCCTACTGTCCACCTCACAAAATTATCGAGGTCATTTTGCAGTTGCTCACAGTCTTGTAACTTATTTATTACTCTGTACAGAATAACGTCATCTTCGAAAAGCCTTATCTCTGATTCAACTTCTTTACACATATCATTGATATATACAAGAAAACATAAAAGTCCAATAATACTGCCTTGAGGAAATCCCCTCTTAATTTTTACAGGGACAGATAAAATTTCACCTACTCTAATTCTCTGAGTTCTATTTTCTAGAAACAGAGCTACCCATTCAGTCACTCTTTTGTCAAGTCCAATTGCACTCATTTTTGCCAATAGTCTCCCATGATCTACCCTATTAAATGCCAAAATTCAATCAAACCAGTTATTAATTTTGCAAACATGTCTAATATAATTAGAAAAACTGCTTTCCCAAAGCTTACATACAATGCATGTCTAACTGACTGGCCTGTAATTTTCTGCTTTATTGTCTATCACCCTTTCCATTATATACAGGGGCTAATACAGCAACTCTCCATTCATTTAGTAAAGTTCCTTCATGCAAACAATAATCATATAAGTACTTCAGATATGATACTATATCCCAACCCATTGTCTTTAGTATATCCCCCAAAACCTTATCAATTCCAGCTGCTTTTCTAGTTTTCAACTTTTGTATCTTACTGTAAATGTCACTGCTGTCATAGGTAATTTTAATACTTCTTTAGTATTAGTCACCTCCTCTATCTGGACATTATCCTTGTAACCAACAATCCTTACATACTGTTGACTGAATACTTCTGCCTTTTGAAGATCCTCGCATACACACTCCCCTTGTTCATTAATGATTCCTGGAATGTTTCTCTTGGAACCGGTTTCTGCCTTAAAGTACCTATACATATTCTTCCATTTTTCACTAAAATTAGTATGGCCTCCAATTATGCTTGCCATCATATTATCCTTAGCTGACTACTTTGCTAGATTTAATTTCCTAGTAAGTTCCTTCAATTTCTCCTCACTTCCACAGCCATTTCTTACTCTATTTCTTTCCAACCTGCACCTCCTCCTTAGTCTCTTTACTTCGCTGTTATAATATAGGGGATCTTTACCATTCCTTACCACCTTTAAAGGTATAAACCTATTTTCACATTCCTCAACAATTGCTTTAAACCCATCCCATTGAATCGTAATAAATCGTAATAAATAAATAAATAAATAAATAAATAAATAAATAAATAAATGAATAAATGAATAAATAAATAAATTAATAAATGAATAAATAAATAAATAAATAATCCGCAATATGCATATGATACTTTTCTGTTTGCAGTAAGTGATGAAAATCCACAGATATTGGCAAATTGATTGGTCAAAAAAAGTTCTGGGTTTAAATACGAAAAATACTAACTTAGTGACCGTAAGAAAACATGCCATTCAACCTATAAAGTTGACAGTACCTGACACATCACTGGAACATGTGGAGTGCTTTAGGTCCCTCACCAGCGTACTTGATCACAGCATGAGCAGTCCTGTTGAAACTAGTTCCCAAGAATTGCATTCAAGATAATGATTTAAATCCCGTGTCACTTCATTTTCTCTGTTCCTGTTTACTTCAGTGTTGTGTATGTCCTGTCTTATTTTCAGGTGGTTTTGCTATTTGCTTTACGTCGCACCGACACAGATAGGTGTTATGGCGACGATGGGATAGGGAAGGCCTGTGTGTGGGAAGGAATCGGCAGTGGCCTTCGTAAGGTACAGCCCCAGCATTTGCCCCATGTAACAATGGGAATCTACAGAAAACCATATTCAGGGCTGCCGACAGTGGAGTTCGAACCCACTACCTCCCGGATGCAAGCTCACAGCCGCGCGCCCATAACCGCATTACTAACTCACCCGGTTTACTTTATGTTGCTGACGCCTGCACACCATTCTTCGAGATGTGGGGCTGCAGTACTCCGAGCTGGAGGTCACGTACAATACCAGAAAGTAGAGTACTTTGGTCATGTCATTGGAAATTGTGAGGTAATGTGGTGGTTTATACGTTTAGGGAATAATAATTTCAAACCAAATCCATCAAAGAACCAGACATATGCTTTTCACGTGGGGAATACTGAAAGTTGCAGGTGAAGTGATTGGGAAATGTACTGGAACACAGTGATACGCCTAAGTATCTGAGGTCAAGCTTTGCACTTATCACTGCTCCAACACCGAGGCAAAAGTCCTCTCACATTGCTTTGACATGATCAGATTGGGCCGCTCATCCAGAAACAGTGCCACAGCTGTATGGTATAAATCTGTACATGCCAAGAAGTTCTACGTTGCACTCGTAGAAGCTTACTGACTGATCGCAGGGTATCTAAAACCAACCAACTAAAACTAATAGCTCCACCAGACACTCGACGTGAAGTAGCCGCGAATGTGGAGACGTACAGTTCGCCCTCTCCATAGACATCAACTTGTCTACTTGCAGATCCAAATGAAACCATGTTTGAACCAGGAACCGCACATTCCTAGATCACTTGGAACTTGAGAAACTTGAACAGAAGCTTCTCTGTTACTACGAAGAGTCCTGGACGACATGGAAGACTTTAAACTGAATTGGGAGGTCCAAGGACAACGTAAAGAAAAACATCCCTCTGATACTAGTGCTAGTATCTGGTACTAGGCAGCACCACTCTAATATGTATCATCTTTCTTGTAATTTTTACTGTATTATGGGACTGGCTCAAATGAATAAGTGACCTCCTGCAGTTTATCTTATAGATGACATTTAAGGAAAGAGGAGTAGGGCAAAAAGGAGAAAATCTTGCGTACATAATCTACGAGAATGTTGTGGGCTTCGTTCCACCACACTTTTCCGACTTGCTGGGAACAAGAGTCGATCGCCGTGATGACAGCGGACATGCGATGAGGAAATTGTAGAAGAAGAATAATAATTATTGCTAGTTTTATATCGTGATTATATATGTACAACATAGAATGCGATAAGCCTCTTGTATATTTAAATACAGTTTTAACAGTAAATATGGGCTAAATGTCACCGCTGACTGTTTCGAAACATTCGATGCGCCACAGCGAATTTCCTCGAAGCCGTGTGACGACACACAGCGCACTTCCGTCTCGGAATGCAAGAGAAACAGTGTTTCTTGATGGCGTCGTGGTAAATGAACCATGCTTCATAGCTAAGTCCAATTTACTAAAGAAAATGTTCGACGTTCTGACAACGAGAAAATATGAACTTCATGAAATGTTAACTAGCAAATGAACAGTACTTAGTAATCTACGTAAGTGAACTAACTTGAATAATTATAAAATACTGTACGTGCAGTTACAACACTTCATCGTCATCCTGGTAAGGAGAAAGGAAGAGGGTCAGTTTTGAGATCGTACCAACTGCGCGCGACTTATGTTACATAATCGTGTATTCTCTTTACAAGTTTCTGCTTCTTGTCGATAATTTAATATAAGTCAATTGCAGCCATGACATGGGTCTGTTATATTTTACCGCTTTTCCCACACCATTGGGGTAGTGGGTGCAAGATGTGTCTCACATGTGGATTTGACTCTGTTTTACGATCTGATGTTCATCCCGACGCCAAGCCTACGTGATGGGATGTAATCACTATTGCGTGTTGGTAGTGTTGCATAAATATGAAAAGGAGAGTGTTGGGACACACAGTCCTCGAGCCACAAGCAGTTACAATCGTGACCCTGCTGATATTGGAAGCCGGAACCCTCCGAATTGAAGGCCTGAACGCTGACCATTCAGCCAAGGAGTCGGACGGATCTCTTATATTTATTATGTTGCTCCTTATTTTAGAAATAAGAAACACTTTTCAGTAAATTCAATCGTGCGGTACTTCTACGTCTGTATGCGCACCACCCAGCCTCTTCAAGTCGTCTATCAACTCAAACAACCAAATTTTGGCGTCTTTGACTTATCGTATGTTGGAAAGGATTGTCAATTTCTCTTCACGTATGAACCCGGACCAACTACAATATTATCAGACCGGAATGCATATATAGATACGTGACAAAATGGCTGTCACATTGGGCCACGTGTTGACGGCGTGTGAGGCGTGTTTACATTCAGTTCGGTTTATACCGCTCACGTGTGTGGTTGGTTGAGGTTATCTTGCTACTGGAATTCTCGATTTGTATTTTTCCACCAAATGCGTCTTGAAAGACAAGGATAATGGCCGAGAGGATTCGTCATGCTGACCACACGACATCTCGCAATCTGCAGGCCTTTGGGCTGAGCAGCAGTTGCTTGGTAGGCCAAGGCCCTTCATGGGCAGTAGTGCCATGGGGTTTGGTTTTGGTTTGTTTTCCACCGAATATTTTTATGTGTTAAATAGTGTTGCAGTGTCCATTTATCGGTTATCAAGATATTTTTATATGGTGTGGTGTTTTTAGTATTTGGACGTTATTTCATTAAGTGGTGTGAATGTGACAATTTTACAGATTTTACCCCCTTCATCTGTGAAGTTCAGAAGAAATTCGTTGAACAATTCAATGGAATAGTGAAGGAAGATTATGCATTGTTTGTGAAGGTGGATGATGAGTCATGTATTAAGGTTGCAACATTGAGTTTTAAAGTTTCAAGTTCATTTGCAGTTCAAATGTTTCACAAAAATGTGTGTTTGCTTACAGAGCATTTTAGTGCTTGTGAAGACCGGAAATATGACAGATGGACGAAGTTTTACACTTTGCTAAGTCATTTCACAAATTATTCCGATGATTCTTTCTATGAACGTTTTAAAAAAATGCACTTGAGTTAGACCTGTGAGTTTAATGCAGAGAGAATTAGTGAAGTAAAATTTGTCCCGGAACAGTTAGGGCTCACTGTAATTAATCAAATAAGATACTCTCCAGAACTAATAATATGGGCAGTGACATTCTCTTATTATACCAAACTTTGATAAGACAGTTGATGTTTGAAGTGATGTGGTCAGTGTTGGTGTTGGTACAGAGCCAGTCTGTAAATTATAACTACTCAGGCCAAATTTTCAGACCATAAAGAGTTGTTTCGTTCAGAGAAGAAATTGTTACTAAAAATGGCTTCAAATTTATCTAGGATGGCTCTGCGTCCAACAACAATAGAGACAAAATGTATCATTAGCAGTAAAGTCTTTGATCGTAAGAATGTTGCTGATTTGTATTTGCTTAAAGCTCAAGGTTTAGATGTTTCTGATGGCACAATCCATTTCCTAAAATTAATTCAGAAGTGGTGGTCAGTCTGTAATATACAGCATCCCATGAAAGATACATATACTAGGAATGAAGATGTTAGTCCAATTATTGGTCGTGGTAATATGAACCTTTCTTTCCTTACATGTTTAAAACATATATGGACTTAGGCACATGTCATAAGCAGAAGGAAGATTGACAAGTGAAACATACACTATTTTGATACACATACTTACCACAATGTGTTTTCAATAATTACCACTGGTCTTATGTGTTTACTACAAAATTGTAGACAGACAGTTCAGAGAGAAGATTCGGTCTAATGCCTCTGTGGAATGAATTCTTGAGTCTGAAAGAAAGATCAAACTGTTAGGTGTTTTGAAGATGAGGTCTGCAAAACTTCGTGAATTTTCTTTGACAGACTTTGCTCATAATGTTTATATCAATAGCCATGATACAGTTATTGTTAATTTAGATGTGTTAGAGCTTGCATTAGAAGAAGTAGTTCACATAAGAGATCCCCTTGAAACATAATGGATTTTAGTCTGCATTGCCAGCTACATCAGTTTGCAAGTGATTAAAATATTATATAAAAAGTGTGATGCCTGCATTAAAATGTTGCAGGCTGAAAAGAAATTGCTTGTGGATAGTGACAGGGAAATGGTGATGTATTCCAAAGTAGTGTAGAGAGGTGGTTAGAAGTGTCCACCATTGATGGTCATGTCCTGTGTGGCGGCCGTACCTTATGTGCTGAAGTGCTGCAGCACATTGCCTGTTGGAAAAATATTATCTACAATCAAATACAGTGCATTGGAAAAGGCGTCAGCCAAAGAATAAGAAATTATTCAACTCCCCTCACAACCAGGTAACTACTGGTGCGCTGCACGCCGAGTGCTGTGTGGTCACAGCTCAGCGAGAGCTAAGCTTTTAGCCAGAAACCAGGAACTCTGCCTTTTGCGCATGCGTGCCCAACTTTTTCGATACAAAGGGAATGTGTTCCGACAGGCTGTGGAAACAACAGCCAAGACATCACTTCACAGGGATTCTTCGTTCGACCACAGAGAGGCAGCCCTAGCACTAGTCACACTTGCATTACGACCGATATGAGAACGTGGCAGCTGGCACACTCTTGACTCAGCGATAGTATTTAAGAGGGGATCGCTCAAAGCAAACGGGAACACAAAATGCTGTAGAGCTGTTCACGCCAGGTCTTTTAATACCAAAGAGGATAGAATACCACCAACTTTCCTATTTCATAGCCACATTTGTAAATCGATGAACTATAAAAATTGTACTTTTTATGTTGTCAAAATAAGGACATGATATTGTGATTTTCTTTAATTAAAAATCTCTAGTTTATAAATGTCAACATAACATGTAATTTTGCATTACGACGTTGCTGCTTTTATTTCAATGATGCTGGCAACATTAAGAAGTTGCGTTTTTGCGCGCTCACACCAAGTGTTTGAATTGGTGAATATTTTGCCATTGCAGGTGTTATTGTGTGTTTAACTATATAGGCTTATAGTTTTTTATGGGGAATGTGTATATGTGTTGGGGTTGTTTGCGTGTTTGTTCAGTGTGGAAAACTCAGTGGAGAGCCCCCTGAAAACCACATACCACCGAGCGAATTCCCCGTGCGGTTAGAGGCGCGCAGATGTGAGCTCGCATCCGGGAGATAGGGGGTTCGTATCCCACTGTCGGCAGCCCTGAAGGTGGTTTCACGTGGTTTCACATTTTCACACCAGGCAAATGCTGGGGCTGTACTTTAATTAAGGCCACGGCCGCTTCCTTCCCATTCCCAGACCCTTCCTGTCCCATCGTCGCCATAAGACCTATCTGTGTCGGTGCGACGTAAGGCAAATGGCAAAGAAAGAAAACCACACACCGGTATGTTTCTAAATATTTGTATTTTTTGGAGTGGGGATGGGTTACAGCCGCCACTGTGCAAACTGTGTGTTAATTGGTTACAGTTACAAACCAGAATTTCCTAAGTTACAGAATCAAAGAGAGGCAGTGCTAGCAGTTTATGTAACCTTGATAAGTGTCATTGCAGTATGAATTTGAAAACGATGATTGAAATGTGCATTAAGGTGTTAGCAAATTGTTTATCAATAATTATCATTTTCTTATAAATGCACTGTAATTGTGTATTTCAAGTATCACTAGGCTGGTGAATGTATATTTGTTGGGAATGTTATTCCACTGTCCTATGTAATTTGTGTTTTTCTTGTAATATGATGTGCGTTGATGTGATTTACCAACGAATCTTGGTTTAATTTTGTCATTTTCAAAAGCGGTGCTACTGCAGTTGTTAATGAATGGGGACAACACTTTAGATCAAAACCACCGTCTAGACAAACAGTGCACGACGTACGAAATAGTTTTGAAGAACATGGATCTGTTATGGATGCACCGGGATCTGACCGCCCAAGAACAGTCACATTTGAGGAAAATGAATTGCGTGTAAGTTTAGCTGTGACCCAAAGTCCGCGAAATCAACCAGACGATTAGCAACTGAGCTGGTTTTATCACGAAGGTCAGTGCAAAGAATGTTACACAAACAGAAGTTTAAAATTAACATACCACGTTTACGACATGGGTTACTTGAAGACGATTCATATCGTCTTAAGTTTTGTGAATTGATGCTTGGCGAACAAAAAGATGATTCTAACCCATTCAATAGCATTCTGTAGTCTGATGAGGCCAATTTTAAGTTAACGGACATAAATGCACGTACTGGTATACTGAGAATAAGTATCTTTTCTTAGAAGAACAAGTAAATCAACCTGGTGTGAGTGTCTGGGGGCAATATCATTATTTGGCGTATTTGGACCATATTTTTTGACGGAACAGTTCAGTGGATACGTATTTGGACATGCTCCAGAATTTATCTGTTACCAGGACTTACAGCGTGTGCTGAAAACTTTCAAGAAAATTACTTTCATCGTGATGGGGCACCACCAAATTTTGTCACTGCCGTCCGCGATTATTTAAATGAAACTTTCCATAGAAAAATGATTGGTCGAAGGGTGACATGCCTCCACGTTCACCAGATATCACGTGCATGGATTTTTTCCTACGTGATGTCGTCAAGGACTCTGTTTATTTTAAAAATCCTCAGACCATTGCTGAAATAAAAGACTATATACACGACGCATTTCATGATTTCGACAGTGATAGAACACTATGCCATACAGTATGTAAATGTTCCAAAGACTTGGAAGATGTAGTCATGCAGACAGAATAGAGTTAGCATTGTTTGTATTTGTAATGGAACAGAAATTCAATCTTTTGTTTAAATCAGTGTACAGTGACTTTTGCGCCACCCTGTGTAGGGTATTTATTTCGAGCTCTTCAGAATTGAATGAGGAATAGTATATTGTGTGAATCTAAAACATACTTAGTAGTGGTGTTTAAATAACATTTACAATATCATTTTAGTGGGGCATGATTTCTGGATAACATTGCCATAGGTTGGTTATCGAGGAGGTCTGGATTTAAATTCTGAGCAATGAAAAGTCGTTTCCTCAAGAAAGAAAATTTTTTTACAGCTTATGGAACGAGATGTGTTATGTTTTCTGCAATTAACTTGCGAGATCTTGATTGTTTTGTGACACAGAAATTATGTGATTTTGTGCTAATCTTAGTTCATTTTGTATTTTAGAGATGCCATGAGTAGAATTTTTCTTCTGTTTCTTTATATGTTGCAAATTAATAGTAATAAACATGAATTGAAAGAGTGTTATTGTCTAAATCACAAAATGTATGAGGCATTCTCCTTTCTCTGTCCTAGCCAAACCCTCTTTGCTTTTTCAGATCAACGTCTGTGATTTTCCATACTTCTGCACTGATATGACTGGTGATCAACACGATCATGATCGTGTAGAGGAATGTTTCCCTTGCGATGTGTTGTGTCTCAATATTGCTAATGTGTTCTGGGGAAGCCACAAATGTCTACCTTCTCATGAAACAGCTCTTACTCTTGGAGGCTCAGCTTTCCAGCGTGAACTAAAACTCTTGATACCGCATTCCACATGCCGGATCAAGTCACCAGTAGCACATGTGAGGCCTGTACCTCCTCATCTAGACCTCAGCAACTCCAAGTGAAACTTCTGGGAAATGCAAACTTCTCGATAACTTACCTGCTCTTTTGGCCCTAGTCATCCAAGACCAATAGCTTTCTAATCTGCACAGGGGAGTGTACCGTCACAAGCCAATAAAAGGGAAGATTGCCCAATGTTGTCGAACGGTGAACGCAGGTCAGTGCTCACCCAGGTCTCATGGGAGACGTTTCCGTTAAGCCAGTATTGAATAGCTCTAGTTCCATGCTTTGTCACTATGCACTAGGGATAAGAAACAAGAGGACATCTCTCAAGTTTCTCGAGAACCTCTCAATGCTTTTCTCACAAAAGCATGCCTCACGAGACTCTCGAGGACATAAGCACACATCTTATACCACAGTTACGTGGCACACTGAGAACGACAGGCTTTGTCAGCGTGCGCAACGGGACAACAGGTCGTGTCGTGAATGGAAGTTTGGCCTTCTATTCACGGGGAATGATACACGAACAAGCTGTAAGTAGGTTTGCAACATCACACTTAACCTACGAGTAAAAGTCAGTCATTAAATTTAAGCCTAATCATTTGACTGTCGTTAAAGCGATGCAGTTCTTAGAGTGCATATTGATAGCTACCAAGAGGAAATCATGGGCCCGTGAATATTTCAGAGATAACCCAGAAAATAAACTGCAATGCCATGTTAAAGAAGTGTATGTTCATGTTACTTTCATTACATCATGTATTCAGAACTACGTTATTAACAATCTAACACGTTTATGACAGACAAAACTTGACTCTGGTAGTCGCAGTTCAGTGACAGCAAGATCACGTTGCCTGATTCGTCCAGTCAACATTATTGTATGATTCAATGTTTATGTTGCTCACTGTGTACATCTGTAAAGTGAATTATTTACAATAAATGGGGGATAGTGGGAGTATCTTCGAGCGAGTGTGAAGCGGATATCTGCTCCAGAAATACACTGAAGAAAATGGAAATTGCAACACCCAGAAGGAGTGGTGATACATTGCTGCAATTGAACATGCAGGACGAGTGTTCGGCTGTGATTCGATTATTACACTTTCAGGACCCTCTGACCGCAAGTTTGGACAACAATCAATACAGGATGTGCCTACCACGAGCTGCAATACATTGACGAATTCCTCGAGGCATGGAGTCAATAAGGCCCTGGATCGCTTCCTGAAGAATTGCGAACCATGCTTGCTGCACTGCACGGGTCAGTCGTTCCAGAGTTGTGGGTGGCTGAGGACGGTTGTCCAGTTGTCGACCCATCATGTTCCACACATGCTCAATAGGACTGTGGTCCGGGGATCTGGCGAGCCATTCTAAGGTTGTGATGTCGTGGAGAGCTTCTCTGGAGATGCGTGCAGTGTGAACCCGGGCATTGTCCTGCTGAATCATCCCATTAGCAATGTTCGTTATCATAGGGACAACCACTGGATTGAGTACCCTCTCAACGTACTGTCGAGCAGTCATAGTGCCCTCAACAAGTACTAATTGTCATTTCACATTAAAGCCAATAGCTCCCCAGACCATAATGCTTGGTGTTGGCCCTGTGTGCCTCTCGACAATAAGATCTTGGCGGCCCCTCTCCCCGGTACGTCGGCGCACACGATTCCGGCGATCATTGCGGGCAAGACAGAAGAGCGATTCATCACTAAAGACGACCCTCTGCCATTCGTCGACCCACGTCGATCTTTCTCGATACCAGGCCAGCCTTACACGTCGCTGTTGTGGGGTCAATGGAACACCTTCTGCAGGGACACGGGCTCGTAAGCCAGCTGCACGCAGGTCATTGCCAACTGTTTGTTGTGTAACGTGGGGTGCAACAGCTGCTCGAATTTGCGCTGCTGTTCCATGGGATTCCATCCGGGCCATCCGAATGATGCGGCGATCCTCTTTCACAGTTGTCTGTCGTGCTGGGCCTGTGCCAGGTCTACGAGTGTGGGTACATTCATTTGACCACTGCTGCCATACACGTTGTACCGTAGATGCCTGTCGGCCAACACGTGCAGCGACAGTCCTTAGCGATAATCCAGCCTCACACAGCCCAATTATCCGAGCCCTCTCAAACGGCGACAGTTGTTGATAGCGTGCTCTTCTCTGACGTCGAGACATGTTTTACGGGGAACACTTCACTGCACAGACTGCAAGTCAACTACGCCACACCAGAGTCCATATACTGGAGTTGATTCCTCCGCGACCAATCACGTGGGGAGACTTGTAGCAACAATCCAATGGGTCTGAAACTTTAATCGGTTACATACCTACATGGCATCGTTCCATATCTTGAAAATCAACACAAACGACTCTATGCCTTCATGGTGTTGCAATTTCCATTTTCTAAAAGTACATACTAAGTAATTACCATTGCATATGTTCGAGAAATTTACATTTCATAATAAATATTACGTCTTTAAAATAATGTAAAAGGATGTTCCACTAATTCACAGCCCATGAAACCATTGCGAAAGTTTGATTTTTATTTTTGTGTTCATTTCTAACAATCATCTAAAGTAAGTTCTTTTCTATGTCATTCCTTTATGTGTTCATATAAACTTAAATATAAGATCAAAAGAAATAATCCAAGTGTTCCAGGACAGATCAACAAAAAATGCCGTTGTTTAAAATAACCCGAATGCCGCACTTTGAACTAGAAGTTCTAACACCAAAATTTTGTTGCAATTCGCAAAGGAGCTCAAGGGAATGTGGCACCATTACATTTATTTCGAGATGCTTTGAGATTCTCCACATTTTAGCCATTTTTCTCTAGACTCTCGAGGAAAAGAATTTCTCGTCCGTACTGTGCACAGCTTGGTAAGAACGAGGTATATACTGGCGGGAAAGGTGCCTAATTAGCTGTGCTGTCGGCTTTTGCATGCCGAATGTTGAACTGTCTTCTGCGATATTTTAGCTGACGCCGTTGATTTAATGTATTGTATTCCTTCGGAAGTGTATTGTCTCCGTATGTTAGGTGATGGCAAGTCCTAAAACAAGGTTGTTCATAGGGAATGTAATTGCTTTTTGTGGTTTAGAAAAGAGTGCAATTTCCTTTAGCTTGCGTTTCTTTCAAGCAAGTAAACGAGCTTCAGTGTTAAGGAAACATCAGCCATTTATTGAGAAAATCAGAAGGGAGGTTGTAATGGGATGAAGTTATCCACTCTGTGTAAAATGGAGCAGTGAATAATGGAAACTTACTAGATGATACAGGTAAGTGCATCATCAGACGGAATTAGGCGATCTGCAGTTTATAAATCTCATATTCGCTGTCCTGTATTGACAAAAGTATACGCATTGGTGTTGAATAAGGTGGATCCAGAATCATTTCGTTTCAAGGCTGCTGTATTACAAGGCGAGTCGCAAACGTCTGAGGTAAGTATTGCCTTCAATAGGCCTTAAATTTAATAAGTGTGAAGAACATGGAAGAAACTAAATTCTGCTTAAGAGATTGGTGTACTTGAGAACTTTAGCAGAGAAAGACAAGAGATCGGTCCTTTTTTTTTTTAGATGAAACGTTTTTCCGTCCATCCTATACTGTAATGAAGTTCTGGGAGTATAATTCACTAGACCTTCTCTCTTTGGACAGTGCAGGTGATATGCAGGTAGTGAGAACCGGTTTGTACCCTGCGCACTCTGCATGTTCAAATCGAAAACGAAATGAAGGTATATAACTTAATGACTTGAAGTTGGTACCAAACATATCAAGTGTGACAACGTGTTGTACTACACCCATCAGATTAATGAAGTACCTTCAACATCTGGCAATAAATACGAATTAAGAGAACTAGGTAATGACATATTGGAGTACTGTGAAGCAACTAATTGCTGACACAAATATGTACCAGGTACTCAGGGATAAAGAGTGCATCACCACAGTGCTTCTGCAGCCGTTACAAGTGAGGAATGGAATGAGTATGAACTTGCATACAGGCTAAGAGTTGAGTACTGGATGAGGAATGTGTCGCTCGGAGGACTCATCATACATGTTGATAGTGATAGGAATAGCGATTCAATCTCTGAACATGACAGTTCAGTGCACAATGGTAGAGAGTTCTACTCTGCTGGCAACTTAATTGCATTGTGAGATCACATCTGAACTGGGTATTCATTGTTTAATATGATGACTTAGAATCACTGCTTTTAGAAGTGTATTTTTCTCATAGTGTTAACAGCTGGCTATGACCGTTGCGCTTTACTACATCGGTAACGTTGCGTTCACAGCATCCCCTCTCATGCTCGCCCAGCTGTCACACTAGCACTTAAATCACTTGGCTTCAACTTGTGCTATACATGGCAGGTAGCCAAATTTACATCACGAAACACACTGCTGGGGGAATACTTAGAAGATTTTCCCTTGCCTGCTAAATCCTACGTGACTGGTGAGGTGTATATCCAGTTCATCTGTCTGTGAAGGTATTTTCTCACCCTTAAACATAGTGAGGAGTAGGATTACATTGTTTGTAAGGTTCTCCTGAAACGGAAAGTCAGATGCCTTGTAATCAAACTGAGTGGAAATTCCTCCACGCAGAATAGTTCAACCACTCTGTCAGGGAGTCGGATTATTTTCCACTACCCGACACTCGGCGTAGAGTTGCTGGCAGTATGGTCTGTTCCATTACCATAGGGAGATACCCATCTCATCCTGTGCGTATAAAATGGTTATGAAATTTAAAATATTATGGTATGAAAATGAATCAAATATATCACTAGGCCTCGAAGTGATGGCATTTGGTACAGTGCGGTTTGTCTGGAAACAGTCGGAAACTGGTCACAACATGCTGTTGAGTAGAGAAGGAGCGAGCCCACCTTAAGTTAACTCCAACTCAGGGTGCCTCTGACCTAACGGCTGGGATGCCTAAAGCACTTGTAACGCCAATACGACATATATTAGGTTAAGTTCAAAAGATAAATTTAACAATTGTTAGTTTCACAAATCGCTCACCGTTTGTTGTATTACTCTAATTTATTTCAGGATAACGCACACCATTCAACGTGAATGAGCACACTCTCTCAGTTGGACAGGGTGCTCTCACCTCACACAGCACGATGATCGGTCCTTGGTTCATCTCCAGAGAAATTCCACAATCGCAAATAGAGGAGCTAAGCCGGTCCCACAACCACGAAGGGTCTCCCCTTGGGTTAGAACCAGCATTGTTCCCCTACTAGGGGTCAATTATCCCTGGTATATTAGGGGTACAATTGCGATTTTGCGGATTTAGCATAAGAGAACGAGCCTATCAACATAGTCGTCATCTTGAGGGGGCCTAACTACATTTTAACAGCTAGTTGCCCTTCCCGTCGCCTAAGAGAACAAGCCTGACCTCATGGAGGGGCCTAACCTTAGTTTTACGGCTAGATGCTCTTCCTGACGTAGACAGTCGTTATCTTGGAGAGGCTTAACATTAAAGGACGTAGTTTTACGGCGAGATACCCTTCCCGAAGCTATCTTGAGTAGTAGGACAATGATGATTCTCGCGACGCTATCTTATGTAGTAGGGCAATGTAGAATCGCATAAGAGAGCACAAGTAACTACATGGAGGAGTCTAACTACACAGGACTATAGTTTCACGGCCAGGTGCCCTTCCCGACGTGAATTGCACAAAATGGTGGCTATACACAGGTTCTTATGAGACTAATTCCTAGAACCTGGGTTAGAGGTTACTGTGGAAGATGCCGGTTATACATAGGCATTATAAGACTTCCCAGGGGCACTTGCGCAAGATGGCAGCTATACATAGACTCTTACAGAGAAAGATGACTGCTATGGACGATTGCGCAAGATGGCGGTTATACATGGGCTCTTATAGAGAAAGATGCCGGTCATAGGCGATTGTAAAAGATCGCGGCTATACGTGGGCCATTATAGAGAAAGGTGACGGCCATGGCGATTGCACAATATGGCGGCTATACATATGCTCTTATTGAGAGAGATGACGACCATGCGGGATTGCACAAGATGGCGGCTATACATGGGCTCTTATAGCATCCTCCTCCTCCGACGGGACACAGCCGCCCTCCTCCTCCTCATCTGTATAGCAAAAGGCAAAATGGCACGGGACACAGCCACCCTCCTCCTCCCCCTTATCCGTATAGCAAAAGGGCACGGGACACAGCCACCCTCCTCCTCCCCCTTATCCGTATAGCAAAAGGGCAAAAGGGCAAAAGGGCACGGGAAACAGCCGCCCTCCTCCTCCCCCTTATCCGTACAGCAAAAGGGAAAAATGGGCACGGAAAACAGCCGCCCTCCTCCTCCCCCTTATCCGTATAGCAAAAGGGCAAAAGGGCACGGGACGCAGCCGCCCTCCTCCTCCTTATCCGTATAGCAAAAGAGCAAAAGGGCACGGGAAACACCCGCCCTCCTCCTCCCCCTTATCCGTATAGCAAAAGGGCAAAAGGGCACGGGACGCAGCCGCCCTCCTCCTCCTTATCCGTATAGCAAAAGGGCAAAAGGGCACGGGGCACAGCCGCCCTCCTCCTCCCCATTATCCGTATAGCACAAGGGCAAAAGGGCACGGGACGCAGCCGCCCTCCTCCTCCTTATCCGTATAGCAAAAGGGCAAAAGGGCACGGGGCACAGCCGCTCTCCTCTTTTTCCTCCTCCTCTTCCGTATTGCAAAATTGCAAAAGGGCAATAGGGATCCTCTTCCTGGCAAAAGGGCAAAAGTGTTTCTCTTCATTATCTGTTTGGATAAAGGCTAAACGGGCTTCCTCCTCCTAACAAAAGGGGAAAAGGCACCTTTTTCTGGCAAAAGGGCTAAAGTGCTCCTCCTCCTTACAAAAGGGCTCCTCTTTCTAGCCAAATGGCCACTGTTCCTGGGAAAAGGCCAACTCTTCCTCCTTACATTTACTGAGGATAGCTCAGTCCCTCTTCCTACGGACAGATGCCTTCCTGCACAAATAGAATTGAACGTCACATACTCACGTTATTAAACTCATATAGCGTTATCCTATTGTTCTCGTCGCATAAGTTTTTACCCTTTTCGATTGACGAGGGAGCGGTAGGAGGATGATGCGGTAAGGAGAAGGTAATGTTTTTTCGATTGCAATTAGCATGCAAAAATATAGAATTGAATGTAGGATAGGCAAACGCTGTATGTTACTGTCCGACAAGGCAAAAGAGGTTCGATAGAGCTACAGAATGCAATTAGGAGAAATACAGAATTGACAAGCTAGTGCTGTATGTCTTCATCCAACGAGAGAAAACATGTTGACTATTAAACAGAAAAAATAACGCAAATATAATAATTACTGTGCTGTGTGTGTCTATTCGACAAGACAAGTTTAATCCTATTACAATTAGCACACAATAGAATTGATTGTAGAAGAAACAAATGTTGAATGCCTTTATCCGACATAACAAAACATGTTGAAAATTAGTGTTGAGAACAGAAAACTTTTAACGCTACTGTGCTGTATGTTTGTAATCGGCAAGACAAGTTACGATTAGCACACGCCAGAATTGATTGTAGAACAAGACAAAAAATGTTTAAAATTAGTGTTTAGAACAGAAAAACTTATAACGTAAAATATTATGAGATTTAAAATCTACGTTATAGGATTAATCTTACTGTTGATACAAACGCACTTCTATGCAATCAGCCAGCACACTTGAATTGCAAATATTGTATCTCTCTATCCGACGTACAGTTGTACATCTTCTTAATTACTGCAGATGAAATGATTCCTACATAGCAGGGGATACCTTTGTTCTAAGGAAATCGATTTTGCGGGATTCGAACACATGCAACAGAGAAACAAATCTGTATAGCGATATAGTTACCGTAACAGAATAAGAAATAATACTACTGTGCAGATAAAATGATTATACTACTTACCAGGGGGTACCTTTGTCCTACATCATATTATGTTAAGAAGATAATTTATGGATTTAAACCTTGTTGTAACACTATAAAAGATTTTTGGGAATGAAACTTTGTTTACAAGGGAGAGGAATAGATGTGTACTTCCTGTTAATCAAAAATCGCTTCTATTATGGAGATAAAATGAGCTGTGAGAGGGATCGGTAATGTATATTGTTAACTTACCTTCATTTTAGGGACGGCTTAGTGTTTAGAACAGGAACAATTATAACGCGAAACATTATGAGATTTGAACTCTGCATTATGAGATTAATCTATCTATTGATAAAATGGCACTTCCATTTATTCAGCGCGCACGCACGCGTACACGCACAGACACACACACACACACACAATACATTGAATTGCAAATGTTGTATATCTCCATTCGACATACTTCTTCTTAATCACTGCAGATAAAATGTATGGATTTCGATGTCTGATTTAGTTACAATAGAAGAAAACATGGATTCAAACCCTATTCTCTTATCGCAATTAACATAGAGAAAGAAAAATTAATTATAGGATTCGACCTTAGATCCCAGGGAGAGAGAAATTGATGTACTTCCTCATAAATCAATAATCACTACCACTATGCAGATAAAATAGTGCAAGAAAATGCGATTTTCTGCAACTATATCTTCTGTCGATATTCATATTAGAATTCAAAAACATCACAACAGGCTATACTTACCATCTTCTTGTAATCCCGAGAATCGAAAACGTGATTAATTAATTGTGCAACGATAACGCTGTAATCATTGACAGAAGGGCAACTCCAAGTGAGCGGAACGATATAAATAGTGGAGAGATGTACTTCCTCATAAAACAAGAAACACTACAATCACTAATCGAGCCCCCAGCCACACAGTAGGACGGTCTCGACACTTACAGCACATGCTTAGAACACACAATGTTTAAAATCGATCTACAAAAATACAGAATTAAACGTTACATTTCTCTTAAAACAACAATCACCACTACCACGATTAACATTACAGTTTGAACCGAATATCTTACGATCCGGAGGCTAACACATCGTCAACCCAAAAGTCTAAAATTGATTACAGCTAAGATACAACTTATATTATTTACCTGGTGCAAAAATTAGAAACTACGGAAACGCATCTTCAAACCTGCCAGCTCCAAGCTGACAGCTACATGCAGTAGCGTGTGAATAAACGGTAAAACAATAATCACTGCCTACTATTACTCTGCATCGTAAAACTACACATGCATACACAAAAAGCATCCTGTTTTCGAAGGCGTTGACGTGTAAATTATTAGCACCGCACAGTAGAAAAGCACACACTTTCCTGAGATTAACAATACTTACATATTGAAATGGAAAAGAACAGATCTGCATTTAACACACAGTACATTCAAACTAAATATTTCCATGGAGCGAGCTGGCCGGCTGTCGTGGAATATTGTACCGAGTTAGGATTACGTGGATTTTAAATTGCCTTTCACCACATTCATAAAGTGGCAACAGTGAGGTTTAGCCTCGTCATGATGGCAGCCGTGAGGTTAGCGATGTTCTTTTGTTTAGAATACCGCACCAACGTGGTTAAAGATGGCATCTGTTATCTTGACAGCTGTTAGAAAAGCACATGGATTTTGAATTCCTGGCCACCTCGTGCACAAGTTAACAGCAATATAGTAGCAGTGAGGTTAGAGATAATATATTGTCCTTAAAAATGAGGTTAGGGTCCGCCAAGATGTGAGCTTTCAAAAAAGAACGTGGCCAAGCACGTGGCTTTGTTTACAAACAAGAGCACGTGGTCGTGATGTCACGGTCACGTGGTATTGTGCGTCGACACCCGAAGTTCAAAATCGACGCCAATGTCGCTAGAACTTCTCAAAAAGCATGCAGATTTTAAATTTTGTGCGCCTACATCGTTAAGATGACACCTGATATTTTAGCAACGTCCTTCCTGTGTGCACTAATTTAACTACGTAGAGCGAGGTTTTGAAATCCACTAAATCGGAGTTCGAAATCGATACAGACTTTTTATGTTGCATGTGTTCGAATCCCGCAAAAATCCATATCCTTATGCCAAAGATTTTTCATGGTATACCCTGCTTAGTAGTAAAATCATTTTATCTGCAGTGATTAAGAAGAAGTACGTCGGATGGAGATATACAATATTTGCAATTCCATGTGTGTATGTGTGAGCGCGCGCTGATTGCATAGAAGTGCGTTTGTATCAGTAGAGAGATTAATCTCATAATGCAGAGTTCAAATCTCATAATGTTTCGCGTTATAATTGTTTCTGTTCTAAATACTAAGCCGTCCCTAAAATGAAGGTAAGTTAACAATATACATTACCGATCCCTCTCACAGCTCATTTTATCTCCATGATAGTAGCGATTTTTGATTTAAGAGGAAGTACACTTCTATTCCTCTCCCTTGTAAACAAGGTTCAATCCCAAAAAATCTTTCATAGTGTTACAACAGGGTTTAAATCCATAAATTTTATCCTTATCACATTATGATGTAGGACAAAGGTACCCCTGGTAAGTACTAAAATCATTTTATCTGCACAGTAGAATGATTTTTTATTCTGTTACGGTAACTAAATCGCTGTACAGATTTGATTCTCTGTTGCATGTGTTCGAATCCCGCAAAATCAATCTCCATAGAACATAGGTATCCCCTGCTATGTAGTAATCATTTCATCTGCAGTAATTAAGAAGATGTACAACTGTACGTCGGATAGAGATATACAACATTTGCAATTCTATGTGTGCAGGCTGACTGCATAGAAGTGCGCTTGTGTCAACACAGATTAATCCTATAACGCAGATTTTAAATCTCATAGTATTTTGCGTTATAAGTATTTCTGTTCTAAACACTAATTTTAAACATGTTTCGTCTTGTTCTACAATCAATTCTAGTGTGTGTTAATTGTAACTTGTCGAATAGAAACATACAGCACAGTAGCGTTAAAGGTTTTCTGTCCTCAACACTAATTGTCAACATGTTTTGTTATGTCGGATAAAGACATACAATATTAGCTTGTTCTACGATCAATTCTAGTGTGTGCTAATTGTAACAGGATTAAACTTGTCTTGTCGAATAGACACATACAACACAGTAACTATTGTGTTTGCGTTATAAGTGTTTTATTTTTTACAGTCAACATGTTTTCTCTTGCTGGATGAAGACATACAGCATTAGCTTGTCAGATCTATATTTTTGCTAATTGCATTCTGTAATTCCATTGAACCTCTTTTGCCTTGTCGGATAGTAACATACAACATTTACTTATTCTACATTCAGTTCTATATTTTTGCATGATAATTGCAATCGAGGAGCCTCCATGGCTCAGATGGCAGCGCGTTGGCCTCTCACCGTTGGATACCGTGGTTCAAATCCCGGTCACTCCATGTGAGATTTGTGCTGGACAAAGCGGAGGCGGGACAGGTTTTTCTCCGGGTACTCCGGTTTTCCCTGTCCTCTTTCATTCCAGCAACACTCTCCATTCTCATTTCATAGCATCCATCAGGCATTAATAAATCACTTTGGGAGTGGCGACCCCATCGTGCTAACAGCCTATATCTGCCTCTTTCATTCCATCCCTGACGCGGTCAATGACTGGAGAACAGGTTGTAGGTTTTCATTTCAATTGCAATCGAAAAAATATTACGTTCTCCTTACCTCATCATCTTCCAACCGCTCCCCCGTCAATCGAAAAGGGTAAAAACTTTTGCGACGAGAACAAGATGATAACGCTACATTAGTTTAATAACGTAAGTAGGCATCTGTCCGTAGGAAGAGGGATTGAGCAAACCTCAGTAGCTGTAAGGAGGAGGAGTTGCCCTTTTGCCAGGAAGAGGAGCCCTTTTGTAGGGATCATGAGCCCTATTGCCCCTTTGCCAGAAAGAGGAGACGTTTTGCCATTTTGCTACGAGGGGGAAGCCCTTTTACACTTTTGCCAAACAGATAATGTAGAGAAAAACTTATGCCCTTTTCCCCACGAATAAGGAGCTGCCCTTTGGCCTTTTTGCCGGGAAGGGGAGCCCTCTTGCCTTTTTGCCCCACAGATAAAGAAGAGGTGTCCTTTCTTCCCATTTTCTCTTTTGCCAGGAAGAGGAGCCTATTTGCCCTTTTCCAAATTTGCTCTACGGACGAGGAGGAGGAAAACGGGGAGGAGTGCGGCTGTGTCCTGTCGGAGTAGGAGGATGCTATATGAGCCTATGTATAGCCGCTATCTTTTGCAGTCGCCCATAACCGTCATCTTTCTCCACATGAACCTGTGTATAGCCACCATCTTGCGCAATCGCGAATGGCCGTCATCTCTCCCTATAAGAGTCTTTGTATAGCAGCCATCTTGTACAATCGCCCATAGCCGCCATCTTGTGCCATCACCCATAGTCGTCACCTTCCTCCATAAGAGCCCGTGTATAGCCGCCATGTTGTGCATCCGCCCATGGTCGTCATCTTTCTCCAAAAGAAGCCGTGTATAGCCCCATCTCGAGCAATCGCCGATAGCTGTTATCTTCCTCCATAAGAGCCCGTTTATAGCCGCCATCTTATGCAATCACCTTTGTCGGCATTTGCTCTATAAGAGCCCATGTATAGCCGCAATTTTGTGTAATAGCCCATGGCCGTCATCTTTCTTTATAATAGCCCATGTATAGCCACCATGTTGTGCAACCGCGCTTGGGCACCATCTTCTTCTATAAGAGCCCATGTAATGCCGCCATTTTGTACAATCGCCGATGGCCGGCAGCGTTCTTTATAATAGACCCATGTATAGCCGCCATCATATGCAACCTCCCTTGGGCGTCATTTTTCTCTATAAGAGCCTATGTATAGTCCCCATCTTACGCAATCGCCCATGGCCGTTATCTTGCTCCATAAGAACCTAAGTATAGTCGCCATCTTGCGCAATCGCCCATGGCCATTATCTTTCTCGATAAGAGCCCATGTATAGCCGCCATTTTGCGCAATCTCTCACGGCCACCATCTTTCTCTATAAGAGTCTATGTATAGTCGCCATCTGGCGCAATCGCCCATGGCCGTCATCATTCTCCATAAAAAGCCTATGTATAGTCGCCATCTTGCGCAAACGCCAATGGCCGTCATCTTTCTCTATAGGAAACCGTGTGCAGCCGCCGTCTTGCGCAAGTGCCTCTAGGCCGTCTCATAAGAGCCTATGTATAGCCGCCATCTTGCGCAAGCACCCCTGGCTGGCCACGTAAGAGCGCATGTATAGCAGCCATATTGCACAGTAACCTCTAACTCAGGTTCTAGTATTTAGTCTTATAAGAACCTGTGTATGGCCGCCATCTTGGGCAAGTCACGTTGGGAAGAGCATCTGGCCGTAAAACTATAGCCCTGCGTAGTTAGACTCCTCCATGTGGTTACGTTGGCTCTCTTATGCGAATCCCCATTGCCCTACTACTTAAGATAGCGTCGCGAGAATCATCATTGTCCTACCACTCAAGATAACGTCGGGAAAGTCATATCGCCGTAAAACTACGTCCTGTAAGGTTAAGCCCCTCCAAGATAACGACTGTTCACGTCAGAAAGCGCATCTAGCCGTACAACTAAGGTTAGGCCCCTCCATGTGGTTAGGCTCGCTCTCTTAGGCATCGGGAAGTGTAACTAGCTGTTAAAGTGCAGTTAGGCCCCTCATGATGGCTACTGTGATGTTAGGCTCGCTCTCTTATGCTAAATCGCCATTGTACATCTACTATACTAGGGGTTATTGACCCCTAGTTGGGAACAATGATGGTTCTAACCCGAGGGCAGCCAGTCCGTGGCTTTGTGACCGACTTAGCTCCTCTACTATCGCATACAATTAACAACTGCACAGCAACTATTCAACAGTGCTGAGCAGCAGGAATTACTCACGGTAGCTGGGCTCCAGCGCTGGCTCTATGACAGTTCGCACAGTCCACAGAAAAGCACACACAGTACTCCGTCCCATACCCAAGAATGTCGTGACTCCAGTGTAACGACGATGGCAGCCCACATGCTCACTTAACACAAGGACCACAACTCCCCGTGGGTCACCAGGGACAGCCAACACCTCTGCCATATGTACCTCAACGCTGACTGTTCGCAGCTAGCCTCCTTTCTACAGCTCGCGTGATATGGTTAGAGACAAAACACTCCGTATCTCGCAGAAACTCAATGGGAAACCAACCAATGAGTACAATTCACAGAAAGTCCTGGCCAGCTGGGAGATCCCCGGTCATCTGACTCCTTAGGCCTTTCAGCAAGTAGTGAAAGGGACTACGACAGGGCTGGCACGTAACAATAGGTAGTAATACACTTCATTGTATAATCCAGGGCCATTACTTAGGAGGCAATATGCGAGGGCAAACATCTTATCAATATTCACAAAAATCAATGAAACCAGCGCAATAATAAAACTACTTAACAGAGAACACAGGCTAGTACGGAAGATCTGAGAGAAGTGGGCATTACGGAGGAAGAAATAATAATAATAATAATAATAATAATAATAATAATAATAATAATAATAATAATGTACTCCGTACCACTGCTCACATACTCCTTTGGTGTCATAAAATGGACCCAATCAGAACTTCAGCAGTTACAGACGAAAACAGCACTTTCACTCACCCGGTACCATATGCACCATCCTGAATCTGCAATCAATCGTCTTACACTCCCGAGATCAGAAGGTGGTAAAGGCTTCTTACCCATTGTCAATTTACACAGCAATTTGATATCAAGTCTAAGAGAATATTTCCACTCGAGAGCTGATACATCGTGTCTTCATCAAGCTGTTTGCAGAGCTGACATAAACTATACACCTCTCAATCCATCGTCGCCGGAAATGCCGGTTTCTACCCCACCTACAAAGGAGATGAATATGGACACTTGGAAGGAAAAACCTCTTCACGGGAAATGCCCCCACGAACTGGATCAGCCTCATGTCGACAAACCAGCGTCGCACGCTTGGCTGACCTACCCTGGTCTTTTCCCTGAAACAGAAGGATTTGTTCTAGCCATCCAAATTCACGTAATTGCTACACGAAACCACCGTAGATTCATCACGAATGATCCAAGAGTCGTCTCATACAACTGCCGCCACTGTTCCAGAACTACAGAGACCATAAAGCATGACATCTCTGGCTGCCCATCCTTGACCAACACCGATTATAAGCACCGACATGATCAGGTAGCTAAAATCATTCACCTGAAACTTTCTGTAAAATGTGGATTTCTTCAGTCATCAACTGCATATTGGAAATATACACCTCCACCCGTTCTCGAAAACTCTTCATACAAACTACTATGGTACCAAGAAGGCATAACCGATGTCACGCTCTGCAACAATAGGCCAGATATTGTTCTAGTCGATAAATAAAAAATAGCCACAAGGATATTAAAATCCACAGAACTGGCAATAGAAACACAATGCCTGTGGAAACTAGAATCAGACACGACAGTTCCAACAGTAATATCATGTACCGGTGTTATTCCAGAAGGGTTGCACAGCTCTCTGGCCGCATTAAACCTGCATCATCACACATACGTCGAACTACAGAAAGATACCCTCCTGAGCACCTGCCACATTGTGAGAAAGTTTCTAGGAACAACTTTTCCTCTGACTTACGCCAAACAGCATGACGTTCCAGGCCGCAGTTCCAGTAATACTGAAGAACAGATTCCCAAAAGGGGAGATAAGGAGTTGTTTAGCGACATCATCTGTGCATATTTCTTGCATCTATATATAGAAAGCAAGATGTCCTGACTGACTGATAATCAACGCTCAGCAAAACCTACTGGAGATAATTGGATGAAAATTTGAGGACATATTACTACCGTAGCCTCGATGCGCACTAAGAATGGATTTTTTTAAAATTCCTCTTTTAAAGGGTGAAAAGGGTTGAAAGGTGATTTTACTTTTTTGTTGATTTTCTCCATTTCTGTGAAAAATATTGTAGGTACTTATATTCATTCACATATTTATTTTCATATATCATAAATACTATTTTAAAAGAAATTTTAAAATTCCGATTTCAAAGGGGTGAAAAGGGGTGATATGTGGTTTTACATTTGTGTTCAAAATATCCGTTTTTTAACAATATTCTACATATATATTCATTCAGTCTTCCAAATCGTCTCAAAAATCTTGCATTTCTTGAAAAGTCAACGGAAATATATGTATTTTCAAGATTTTCCAGATGAAATGCTTGCCTTGCGCGCTTGAAACTTTGGCTTTTGCCAATTAAAAATGGCAGCAGCACTTTCTCCAACACATACGTGTACGTGCCGATTCACTCCGCTTCCGTGTATTTTAAGACGGTAATGAACCAAATCCTTAAAGAAAAGAAAATAAAATTAACAGTATATAGGCCTACATATACGAATGTTTGTGAGTAAATTCGTGAGAGGTTGTATTACGTTGTGCTGATAGCGCAACGGTTAAGTCAACGGAGTGCAGACTGCAAAAATGCAGGTTCGAATCTGCCTGTGGGCAGCCATTTTTTAACTCAGGAATATTGTTTTAACAATGAGATTTATTACGGTTTTATATTTTGTTAGTGAGTTATGCAGCCGCTTACAGTTCAAATGAATTGTTTCATCCATACAACTGGTAGAAAAGCCTAGGCGAAAGCAGTACCAGTTCGGCACGAGCATGCGTCATTAACAAAGCTGTCTATGGTTCGAAGATATGTCGCTCATATTGACGAAGGAGAGACCGGAGGCAACTTGCATAATATTGTCGACCAGTAATGAAGTGAGTGCCACAGAACTCTTGAGCAATAAGGGTTTGAACCTTGGCAATCCTTGCTAATAACTACTCTTCCTCAGAAGAGTAAAAACATTTCATACCAGAAGATACAACGTACTGGTGTGTGATATTTCAAGGAGACAGATAACAGATTGCAGCGCGATAACGTCTTTTTCACGCACTCAGCATAATGGCAGTAACTTATCTAAACATTAATGGTGACGTGTTGCCACAAACGGTGCGTGTCTATTTACATCTCTTTCTTACATTTTATATTCTACTCAGTTACGGTTGGATGAAGTTCGTGAAGCTATTGTTTCGTAAGTTGTTTCCATTTTGTCCGAAAATCATCTTGGTAATAACTATTCCTCTTCATAATAGTGCCGACTTATCGTGTCAGAAGATTCAACTTGTGGTGGAACATGTGAGTTGACGGCAGGTGGCAAAGTATTTCCATTCCGCTTTGAAGTTTATCGTCATATAAAGTTATACTGGATATTTAGTGATGAAGCTAATCACGTATAAAGATTGCGATTTACTGGTAATCACTCTAACGGACATTTTGAAGTACCGTACTGTATGTGAATGTCTGTGCGAAGAAACAAGTGCTTCATTCGTTGTTACAAAAGTTTCTGAAAAACATCGTACTCGATACTCAAACGGTACGAGAAAAATACAATTTAAAAAAGAAGCAGCCACATTTTTTGAAAATAATCCTTCCGCACTTACGGTACCATTGCTGGAAGTAAATACCAAAATAAAAATCCCGAAGTCCGTAGAGCAGCAGCGGACACGTACCAGAAGAATAATCTCAAGTTTCATAGAGCAGCGGCAGTCACGTACCAGAAGAATAACCCCAAGGTTCACAGAGCAGCGGCACTGACATACCAGAAAATTAATCCCGAGTTTCATAGACCAGCGGCAGCTACACACCAGCAAAATAATCGCGAATATCACAGGACAATTCAAATGCGATATGAGCAACATCACCCAGGGGTCCGAAAAGAAAGACGACTGCGTCCGTGTAAAATTAAGTTTCGTTCCGGGATGTCTTACGATCCTGAAATGAATTACGAAGATAACAGCGTGATAACCATTGGTACAATCATCCATAAATGCCAATTCTGCAATGCTCTCGAGTGGAAAGATGAAACACCAGGCATGTGTTGCGATTCTGACAAGGTTTTGCTGCCACTACTCTAATCTCCACCTGAACCATTGTACAGTTACTAATGGGTGCCCATCCAGATCATGGTAATTTTTTTGATCGAATTAGAAAACATATCAGCTGTTTTCAAATGACATCTTTTGGTGCTAAGCAAGTCATCCAACCCGGCTTTATGCCTACTTTCAAAGTACAAGGTCAAATTTAGCATTCCATAGGCAGTCTATTGCCAAATACTCATCAAGATCCTGGATTTTTGCAGGTTTACTTTAATGAGACGGCTAATGAATTAAATCAGGGCCTCTCAGGGTGCATGCGCCTGGTGTATGCACTGTGCACGGTGCAAAAGACGACTTCGTTTCGATGACGAGAGTGCAGACCCCCACTCCTCGATTTGGAACAATAGAGCTGTCTCTCTCTTTCCCCTCGCCTGTCTCGCTCGCTCCCCCTGTCTCCCTCTTCCTCACTTGCTCTGTAGCGCTCCAAATCCGAGCCGAGTTGAGCCGAGTTTAGCCGAGTAGCCCAGAGACGAGGCGTTGGTGCGAGCGGAGCCGAGCGGGACCGATGCACAGTGCACGGAGCTCTTGCGCCTCGATTTGCACGCGTGAGATTTTGGGCGTTTGAGAGTCCCTGAATTAAATGAAGCATTGCTTACATATTTTGATGCAGAAGAAATAGAGTCTAAATCGGTCGACACGGTATTGCAAACCGACGATGCTCTCAGTTATCCAGTAGAATTCCTAAATACTCTTAATCCTCCGCCAACGGCCGTAGCCGTGTTGAAACACCGGATCCCGTGAGATCTCCGAAGTTAAGCAACATTGGGCGTGGTCGAGAAGTGGATGGGTTGCCACGCGCTGTTGGTGGGGGTAAGGGAATGGAGGAGCGGAAAGGAACCGGCCTCCCTACCGCACGTAAACTCCGGCTCAGGACACCTCTGCGGAGGTTCGGACCTGCCTTCGGGCAGAACAAACCTTACCTTACCTTAATCCTGCAGGATTCCCATCTCACAAACTTCGTTTGAATGTAGGAGCACCTGTAATGTTGTTACGTAACCTCAAACCACCTAAGTTGTGCAATGGCACTAGATTACGTGTGACGGGGTTAAAAAATAATAGAAGCTACTGTTATTACAAGAGAATTTCATTTAACAGCGAACTCGGAACACGCGTGAAACTTTTCAGTTCCGGCCGAAGCCGGGACGGGAAAACACATCATTTACGTTCATGTCTTACATTTCGTACAAAAGTCGATGAACGCGTAAGGTTGGTTCAGTGGACTTCAAAAGAAAATGGGAAATAAAATAATATAATGGGACATAACTCAACTATGACGCGAGCGAAGTCGCGGGGAAAGCGCTAGTTAATGTATATATTGTAATTATTTCTGTTGTAAATATTTGTTAATATAAGTACCTATAGTTTCATAATCAAGAGTGTGACCCCTTGCATGGGCCGAGTCAGCCCATTATGTTAGCAGCAGAAGCCGAGCCTTCCTAAATTGATATAAAAATGTTATTGGCTTTACGTCCCACTAACTACTTTTACAGATTTAGGATTTGCCGGGGTCCGGGAATTTAGTCCCCAGGATTTCTTTTACGTGCTATTAAATCTACTGACAAGGTGCTTATGTATTTGAGCACGTTAAAATACCACCGAACTGAGCCAAGTTCGAACCAGCCAAGTTGGTGTCAGAAGGCCAGCGCCTCAACCGTCTGAGCCACTCAGCTCGGTGAGGATGAAATCAATGACGGGTTGTTTCAGAAGTATGACGTAAAGCCATCGGGGTTTTATGGCGGAGACAGCACCCAGAAGACAGACAGGCCCTTTACCACAGGAGTGGAAGAAAGCGCTGCTCGACGGGCTCAGGAAAAACTGGCAGGATGTCAAAGAGGGAAGACGAACGACACAGACACTGAAAATGAGATTGGTTAGTTTTCATAATGTTCATAAATAAACAGAAAAAGAACTTGATTCATAAACACATATTTCGAAAGAATGTCTTATGAACAGAGCTATCAAAAGTTATCACAAATAAACAGAAAATATAGAACGTGCTTCACAAATACATTTTCTGAATGAATGTCCTATTATTGTAGGAATATTGTTTGTAACGTTAATACGGAACTTGATAACCTAAGGAACTATTCGGAAAGTTGTGCAGCTGGTGTGCATTTGAACGCTACCTGTTGGCGTGACTATTTACTAAAGTTGGTGGCGCACCTGGAGGCCGCTATTCAATGTGGCAAATGATCTGATACAAACAAAATACTAACGACCCATGTAGTCTGGAGTAAGATGGAGACGACAGCAGGCGGATATTCGTGTTCCTGGCGAAAGACGCTGTTCAGAGGATTGGATTATGTTCCTGGCTAAATATATCAGTTGGTTTCAGGCTAGAAAAACACTTTTCATCGGCGCTAGGCGTCAAAATGTTTTATTCCATTTTGATTTAACTTTGGGCAATTATGTTTTCTTATGCCCTTGTAACAGTTTGATTTCATTATGTATAATCAGCTTAACTAAGTAAGTGCTGATTCCGGAACCTTAAACTTAATGATCTAATATTGTTATTGGCATGCTTTAAATAAAGAGTTTATGTATAGAAGTTTCCTGTATCGATTTTATAAGCAGATAAAATAGCTATAGTTCGATCTCATAATTATAAAATTGGGAATCCTTAATAACCGTTCGGACCAAATTTTTCTTCTGTTAACATAATTTCTAATCTGATTCTTGCATAAAGTTTATTCAAGGTCTATCGAAGTTTCTTATATGCGAGGATGGGCCTAATAATATATCGTCACATTCATTTCTACTGATGTAAACGAAGCCTCAAATTTATTATTTCGCCACACATTATTACAAAACCTTCGTAAATTTGACTACTCCAATTTATAATTGTTATATTTTCTACGGAACAGCTTATATATGGCAAGAATTTCGTTATTAAGAGTTCCTATAGTGTCGTGAACTTAACATGAATCAAAATACGTAGATATTAAACAATTTTATGTGATTATTTATTAAACATAGAAAACTTGGCGCACCAAAAATATAAAAGGAACACCTTTTATAAAAAAATTAATTTTATAACACAACATATTAAAATAAACCCTTAAATTATGAATGTAGGTTATTTACATCACAAAGAAACCAAAACTACCAAGAAAATAAATTAAATAAGTATAAATGTAAAAAAGGCATGACGAAACATTATACTTATCACTATCACTATCACACTATCACTAACCGTTCGTGAATATGACGACACCCACCCAATTATTACAAGAATGAGCAAAGATATCAACAATCGCACATGCCACAGTCAATAACTGCTCGAGAAAATCAGCTACACAAAATAGCGGCACGCACGCACGCGCGGAAGGCATTAAACTATACCGTTCTGCTACCTACTGTCGTAAAATTTACGAAGGGTTAGTGTTCTAGGGTTAAAACTAGTTTACAGTACGTTACATTATGCATTGTCTATTGTTCACGTTTGTTGCCTTATAATGGCATTTATCTTGATAATGAATACTTTTGTGCCCTTTCTCTTGTTTATAAAAAATAATGAAAGACAACTGATGTGCTGATAGTGAAGGATCATTACCACATGACTATAACATATATTCTTCACGCTTTCACTTCGTGGTTGTATCCTAAATAGTGATTGATTTGATGCTAGTTTATCTATTTATTAATTTTCACCTCAATACGTTAATCGTAAAAGTTGAGATTTAATTATTTCCTGATCTGGCCTCGCATTGTTGGATGCGCTTGAGAACGGTTGGCTGTTGAGAGAGCTCTTGCATTATTGTAGTGATAAAGTAGGTAACATCTATTGAAATAGCTTAATGTTTTGTATTTGTGATTCATTTAGTGCTATTTATATAGTGGTGTTTAGTGCTTGTTGGTAGAAGTTGGGAATAGTGATATTTATTTAAATTTTATAACAAGTAATTCAGTTGGTCTTCAGTAATTTACGTTTTCTAGGTTAAGTAGGCTAGCTAGGTGTACCTTGTTTCGAATTTAGGTGTAGGAAATACTTTAGGTAATAATATTAACTTTTAGGTAATAATATTAACTTTTAAAATATTTGTGCATATTTGTAGGTGCGTTGGTATAATACATTGACTGACAGAGCAAATGCAACACCAAGAAGGAGTGGTCAGAACTTTATGCCAATTGCAGGGTAGACTGACGTCACTGAGGTATGCTCATGATGTGAAATGCGCCGCTGTGCTGCGCACGTAGCGAACGATAAATGGGACACGGCGTTGGCGAATGGCCCACATCGTACCGTGATTTCTCAGCCGACAGTCATTGTAGAACGTGTTGTCGTGTGCCACAGGACACGTGTATAGCTAAGAATGCCAGGCCGCCGTCAACGGAGGCATTTCCAGCAGACAGACGACTTTACGAGGGGTATGGTGATCGGGCTGAGAAGGGCAGGTTGGTCGCTTCGTCAAATCGCAGCCGATACCCAGCCTGTGGCGAAGATGGTTGGCGCAGGGACATGTGGCACGTGCGAGGGGTCCAGGCGCAGCCCGAGTGACGTCAGCACGCGAGGATCGGCGCATCCGCCGCCAAGCGGTGGCAGCCCCGCACGCCACGTCAACCGCCATTCTTCAGCATGTGCAAGACACCCTGGCTGTTCCAATATCGACCAGAACAATTTCCCGTCGATTGATTGAAGGAGGCCGGCACTCCCTGCGTCCGCTCAGAAGACTACCATTGACTCCACAGCATAGACGTGCACGCCTGGCATGGTGCCGGGCTAGAGCGACTTGGATGAGGGAATGGCGGAACGTCGTGTTCTCCGATGAGTCACGCTTCTGTTCTGTCAGTGATAGTCACCGCAGACGAGTGTGGCGTCGGCGTAGAGAAAGGTCAAATCCGGCAGTAACTGCGGAGCGCCCTACCGCTAGACAACGCGGCATCATGGTTTGGGGCGCTATTGCGTATGATTCCACGTCACCTCTAGTGCGTATTCAAGGCACGTTCAATGCCCACCGCTACGTGCAGCATGTGCTGCGGCCGGTGGCACTCCCGTACCTTCAGGGGCTGCCCAATGCTCTGTTTCAGCAGGATAATGCCCGCCCACACACTGCTCGCATCTCCCAATAGGCTCTACGAGGTGTACAGATGCTTCCGTGGCCAGCGTACTCTCCGGATCTCTCACCAATCGAACACGTGTGGGATCTCATTGGACGTCGTTTGCAAACTCTGCCCCAGCCTCGTACGGACGACCAACTGTGGCAAATGGTTGACAGAGAATGGAGAACCATCCCCAAGGACACCATCCGCACTCTTATTGACTCTGTATCTCGACGTGTTTCTGCGTGCATCTCCGCTCGCGGTGGTCCTACATCCTACTGAGTCGATGCCGTGCGCATTGTGTAACCTGCATATCGGTTTGAAATAAACATCAATTATTCGTCCGTGCCGTCTCTGTTTTTTCCCCAACTTTCATCCCTTTAGAACCACTCCTTCTTGGTGTTGCATTTGCTCTGTCAGTCAGTGTACTTACAAAGGCAGCTTATCATAAGGAATAGTACCGTAACTTCTGCCGAAATTCCTCCGGTATTTCGTATAGATATCCGTCCGAACTATCGCGAAGGTAATAATTTACTACATTTAAAAAGACGATACGCCTCTTCCATTTAAAAAGTAGTTAAAGAGATTACACGGTAGTAGTTAACAGTCGTTGTATTGTTATTGATTATTGTCGCTCCTCATATTCAAATATTGCATTGTTGACTACAGTCGTGAACAAAGGGAGTAGAGAGTCAAGTAAATATAAATATAAATGAGCTGGCCTTGTATTCCAATCATTTGTACGTCTGAGTAGGTTAAAGTATCCGTAATTTATACTTCACTCCCTCGATCTTTCAGTATTTATGAGCGGTTAGCTAATAATAATAAATTTCATATATCCCAGTAGGCCTAATTGCAGTTGGAGTCCCTGGAGTAGTAGGAGTAGTTTTGATATAAATATTTGGGAAATTATTGTAGACAACCTCGTATTTTTCAGTAGGCCTAATTAAGGACACTTTTACTATCAGTCACGTGGAGTAGGGAAAATAATAGTAATGCACCAGCTGTAATAATCACGTAACCACATTTCAGTAGAATTGTAGTGAAGATAAGGTATAATATATTAGATAATATCTTGCCAGTTATATTCGTGTTTTTCTTCGTGTACGGCAATCCTTTCGATACTTAAGAATTTAACCAAACGTAGTGTAGTGTAGTGTAGATACATTGTAGTATAGGTACAGTACATTTAGATAGTGCCGTATCTTGCCTGCTATATTCGTATGTATCTATTAGACCGTAATACTAATAATAACTTGTCTAAGCGTTTAGCTTTGTTGGTAATCTTTGAGTACAGTAGTTCTTGCAAAGTTCATATCTGTTTGTGCTTAGTAGTGACATACGGTACCGGTATCGAAATTAGGATACGTCTGAAAGTAGTTTAAAAATTACTGTAGTGTACTGTACAGTAGTATACGAGTAATATCCTATTAGAATTTAGTGTGCTTAATTTATTATTGTAAAATATTTGTGCAGTACTGGTGTAGTAGGAGTATCCGTAGAAACTTTTATTAAAAATTCTGTTGTTGTAATTAGGATAGGCTTAATTGCAGTTTGGAATTGTGTAGTTCTTGTGTATTACTTTCGATATTCAGTAATTAACAGCAGTTTTTATCCTGTTACAGGTTGTGTAGTATTGTAGTGTAGTCGTAGATTAATTACCCTATTGTTGTGTGATCTTTGAGTACTATCCCAGACAATATATCCCTCCGTTCATTTATTTTTTTAAATTATTTTATTTTTAATTTCATTTTTTCCGTAAAGAATGGCTAAGGAGCGCGAGTATACTAACTGTGGGTGTGGCGAGGCATTGAGGGGTATGACGGAGGAGTTGTAAAGTTTGAGGGAGATAATTAGGATTCTCACAGATGACAGGAAGGAATATAGGACTCCCTCAAACAATGTACAGGTTACGGTAGGTGTACAAGAAGGAGGGGAAGGAGAGGGGGAGTTGTAGAAGACAGGTGACCTAATGTTCTAAGGGGAAGGAGATTGAAGGCTAAGGGCGCTATTCAGGATCAGCATTCAGGACAGGTGTCTGTGCGAAATCGGTACGAGTCACTCCAGGTAGAACAACAGAGGGAAGGTGACGGACAGGGAACTGTTGGTGAGATGTGTGGAAGTAGGAGGAAGGGAAAAGGTAGGAAAGGGAAATGTAGAGTAGAGGATATGAAAAGACAGGTGGAACAGGGTCATGGGAAGGAGAAAAGGGAGGAGGAAGTAGCTTCTGCAGCTATCAGGAAAGATAGGGCTGACCAGGAGGGGAGTGGATCAAATGAGGTGGGTAGGGTTGATGCTCTGGTCATGGGGGATTCCATCGTTAGACACGTGGGGAAAGTGTGTGGAGGAAAGGGAACCAGGGTAGAATGTTATCCAGGATTTAGGTTGAGGCAGATGTTGGAGAAAGTAGAAGAGAGGGAGGAGGGGAAGGAGAAAGTGGTAGTGTCAGTAGTATAATACAGGGATTCGGCGGCCGCCTCCCCCTCCGGGCTCCCAGGGGCCCCTCCGCCTCCCGCGGGAAATTTGAATTTTGGCGGGAAATTTGAATTTTGGCGCGAGATTTGAGTTTGTAAACAAAGCCACGTGCTTTTTGACAGCTGTCATCGACAACAACGCATCGCTAACCTCACTGCTGCCATCTTGAAGGGCCTAAACCTCAGTGGTACCAACTTAACATAACTAGCGCGAGGTAAACAAATCCACGTGTTTTTTGACAGCCACGTGCTTTATGACAGACAACAACGCATCGCTAACCTCACTGCTGCCATCTTGACGGGCCTAAACCTCAGTAGTACCAACTTAACCTAACTAGCGCGAGGTAAACAAAGCCACGTGTTTTTGACAGCCACGTGCTTTTTGACAGACAACAACGCATCGCTAACCTCAGTGCTGCCATCTTGACGGACCTAAACCTTAGTGGTAGCAACTTAACCTCACTAGCGCGAGATAAACAAAGCCACGTGTTTTTTGACAGCCACGTGCTTTTTTGACAGCTGTCATCCGCCATCTTTAAACTACATAGCACCGTGCTGCCCTCTTTATCGCAGTAGCTGCAAATTCGTCACCTGTCATTCGCAGTGCTGCCATCTTGGCGGGCCTAAACCTTAGTGCTACCAACTTAACCTCACTAGCGCGAGATAAACAAATCCACGTGTTTTTTGACAGCTGACATCCGCCATCTTTTATCAACAGAGCACAGTGCTGCCCTCTTTAACTACTTACCTTTGAAATGTGGTGGCGGATAATTTGAAAAATGCTTTTTGAGAGCAGCCATCTTTGAGCACCGTGCTGCCCTCTTCAGCTTGATACCTGTGGTGGCAGGCAATTCCACGTGACAGCAGCCATCTTTAATCAAGAGAGCACAGTGCTGCCCTCTTTGTGGTGGCAGGAAATTCCATGTGCTCTTGTTTAGAAACAAACTCACGTGCTTTTTCTGACAGCTGTCATCCGCCATCTTGCATCACAAACCTCAGTGCTGCACTCTTTAGCTAGTTACCTTTGAAATGTGGTGGCGGCAATTTGAAAAATTCTATGTGCTCTTGTTTGGAAACAAAGCCACGTGCTTTTTGACAGCTGTCATCCACCATCTTTAATCAATAGAGCACTGTGCTGCTATCATGCGGGCAATTTCGTCAGCTGTCATCCGCCTTCCTTAATCTACAGAGCACCGTGCTGCCCTCTTTATGACATGTAGTAGCGGGCAATTTGAAAAGTTCTGTTAGCTGTCATCCGCCATCTTTAATCAAGAGAGCACCGTGCTGCCATCTTTAGCTACATACCTTTGAAATGTGGTGGCGGCAATTTAAAAAATTCTATGTGCTCTTGTTTAGTAAACAAAGCCACGTGCTTTTTTGACAGCTGTCATCCACCATCTTTAATCAATAGAGCACTGTGCTGCTACCATGCGGGAAATTTCGTCAGCTGTCATCCGCCATCTTTAATCCACAGAGCACCGTGCTGCCCTCTTTATGACATGTAGTAGCGGGCAATTTGAAAACTTCTGTTAGCTGTCATCCGCCATCTTTAATCAAGAGAGCACCGTGCTGCCATCTTTAGCTAGATACCTTTGAAATGTGGTGGCGGCAAATTGAAAAATTCCACGTGCTCTTGTTTAGTAAACAAACTCACGCGCTTTTTTGTCAGCTGTCATCCGCCATCTTACATCACAAACCTCAGTGCTACACTCTTTATTTGAAATATGGTGGCGGATAATTTAAAAAGAAACATTCTACAGCAGCCATCTTTCGACGCTAATTGCACAAGATGGTGGCTATACATGACTCCATAAAGGTGCTTATGCAAGTTGGCCGCTATACATAGGTTCTTATGAGACTCCCTTGGGATGCTTGCGCAAGATGGCGGTTATACAAGGCTCCTTATGAGACTCCCTAGGGATGCTTGCGTAAGATGGCGGTTGCTCTTATGAGGCGGCTTAAGTGTCCTTGCACAAAATGGCTAGAGACGCCCTAAGGATGCCTGCTCAAGATGGCGGACGCAAGATGGCGGCTATACACGACTCCTTATGAGACGCCTTAAGGGTGCTTGCGCAAGATGGCTGCTGCTCTTATGAAGAAAGCGAGCTTAGAGGCTAACGTGTCGTGCTAGTTCGATTCATTAAATTTGGGGCTTAAATGCAAAATGTTAAATATCTCGAAAACGGTGCACCGTAGAGCTAAACGGACAAAATTTTTCTGCCTAACACCCAGGTTCGCAGTATGAGGAACATGATAGCATAAGAAAAGCATAGTCTATCAACGGTTCGGTTCCTACTTAGGCCCTCTGGCATTCGCTCTGTTTTAGCTTGTATTGAAGCGAGTCTTCATAACATGATCAGGCCTAGCTATGGTAGAGAGTATAACGTACCGTGCTGATTCGATTCATTAAATTTGGGGCTTAAATGCATAATGTTAAATATCTCGAAAACGGTGCATCGTAGAGCAACACGGGAAAAATTGTTCTGCCCAATACCTCGGTTCGCAGCATGAGGAACATGATAGCATAAGAAAAACATAGTCTAATGATGAGATCAACGGTTCGGTTCCTACTTAGGCCCTTTGGCATTCGCTCTGTTTTCGCTTGTATTGAAGCAAGTCTTCGTAACATGATCAGTTCTAGCTATGGTAGAGAGTATAACGTGCCGTGCAGGTTCGATTCATTAATTTTGGGGCATAAATGCAAAATGTTAAATATCTCGAATATGGACAAAAAAAATCCACCTGATACCTAGGTTTGCAGTATCAGGAACATGATAGCATAAGAAAAACATAGTCTAATGATGAGATCGACAGTTCGATCCCTACTTAGGCCCTTTGGCATTGGCATCTATCTAATTCTACAAGATGACTGCTATACATAACTTCTTATGAGACAGCTTAAGAGCGCTTGCACAAGATGGCTGCCGCTCTTATGAGACGCCCTAGGGGTGCTTGCGCAAGGTAGCAGCGACAAGACGGTGACTATACACAGCTCCTTATGATACGGCCTAGAGGTGCTCACACAAGATAGTGGCTGCTCTGATGAAGAAAGCTAGCTTTGCATCGTGCAGGTATATTTACAGCACTAAACCTCATAACTTTGAAATGTGGTGGCGGGTAATCTGAAAAATTCTACGTGCTTTTCTCTTAACAGCAGCTATCTTTAAACAATAGCGGCTATACATAAGCTGTTAAGGCCTCCTCTTATGTCAAGGCATAGCTCTATCGAACAAGTTTAAACCTGCATCGGGATAGCTAGAGTAAGCACATGCTGCAGTGATGACGTCATTATGCATGTTTAGACTTGCAAATCACTAAAGAAACATAACAAGACTAGAATCGAACACTGCACTCTATATCCGTTAACTTTATCATGTGATCGGAACATTGATTGAAGTGTTTAGAACACTAAATAAGTGATCAAGACTAAAATAGAACACTGTACTCGATACAACATGTGTTTAGAACATGTCAGGGGATACCTTTGTTCTAAGAAGATTAGGTTACCGTTAGTCTAAAGGGCTAATGGGCAAAAGGGCTAAAGGGATAAAGGGCTAATGGGCTAAAGGGCTAATGGGCTAAAGGGCTAATGGGCTAAAGGGCTAAGGAGCTAGGGTGCCTCTCCTCTCTTTATCCGGGCTTGAGACCGGCTCTACAACTAGAGGCGGAGTCAACACCCTAAGGAAGGAAGAATGTTGAGAAATAATCTATACGAATATAGCTACTCGATCGAGTATATACTACAGATGGATGACTTAGGTGAGGTAAGCGCTTACTTAATAATTCCTATACGACGTAATTCATGCTCTATTTCAAAAATATCTTCTTTGTACTGTGTGTAACCAGCATCATGATAGGCTCTTAGCAGTTGTAAACGTTTTACGAGTACGTTGGGGTCTTTACAGTATCTTATATCTACATAGGGTAACAGAGGCTTGTTGTGAACTTTGAGTCTATATGCAGACAGTTGATGTGTAGGGACTTGTTTTGATGTAATACGTTCTTCAGCAGTAGCGTTTCTAGGTACAAACTTAACTTGTTTCGATAGCGATAAAGCGTTGAAATTTCCTTCTTCTTTACCTTGCATCTCTTCTTGAGATGTTTGGACTGCGATAGAACGTGTAGTAGGCTTAGGAAATGAAGTAAAATCATCAAGCTGTAATGGCAATGAAACATTAAGATTTTCTTATTCTTCTACTTTCCCTTTACTACTGTTTCGATCAACACCATTATCCTTATTATCATAATCATGATCTTGCCTCTCTTTATCTTGAAGTTTGTGCTTAGTAACAGAACTTGCAGCAGGTCTAGACAACAAGGGAGAATTAAAAATCTCTCGCAGAGGTGTGCTTTTTAAACATAAATCAGTGCTCGCTGGAATATGGTTGAGCTCTTTGTATTTTGTTACCGATGAAGCTACATTACATGCTACATCATGACGTTGAGCGTTGTATGCGTTCTTGAACTCTCTTCTACAATGTTTGCATTGAAAAATTGTCCTACATGATATCTCATGACGTCTCCTGTGATAGCTTCGGGAAAATGCTTTTCCACACTCTTCGCAAATATACCTAGAAATAGGTTTTTCCATGACGGACTTTTATCTTCTGCTAACAGATCCTTCTTCAAATCTACTTGACATTTGTTACTCTCTACTTCGATGATGCGAACAGCTTAGCGATTAACAGTAAACTAACACAAAAGCGTATAACCAAGGTAGCAACAGTAAGGTTTAAGCCCATCAAGATGGCAAGAGTAAGGTTAGAGACGTTCTGTTGTTGGATTTTAAGTTCCGCGCTATAACATGCATAAGGTGGCAGCCTTGAGGTTTACCGCCGTAAAGATGGCGGCAGTGAGGTTAGCGACGCTCTATTGTCCTTCAATGTGAGGTTAGGGTCCGTCAAGAAGACAGATGTCAAAAAAGCATGTGGCTTGGTTTACTAAACAAGAGCACGTGGCAGTGACGTCACGGTCACGTAGTATGCTGCTTCAGCATGCAAAGTTCAATGTCTACACCTGATATTGCAAACCTAGGTATCAGGTGGAAATTTTTTTGTCCGTTTTCGAGATATTTAACATTTTGCATTTAAGCCCCAAATTTAATGAATCGAACCTGCACGGCACGTTATACTCTCTACCATAGCTAGACCTGGGCCCTGTTTCATAAAACATCTTTCACTAATATTATGAGTAAGAAACCAATAATATTAACTAATAATATTAGTATTATGTTTCATAAAATTATTAGTTAATAATATTAGTTATTAGTTTATGAGTCAAATTTATTAGTAGATGTTCCTAATAATATTAGTAAATTGTTTCATAGACAACATGACTAATAAAAGTTACTCATATTATTAGGATTATTTCCATGAGTGTATTTTGACTCATAATTCATATTATTAGTGAAACCAAACTGAGCGATATTTTAATATTTTGGCATAAAATCATGAAGATCACTGAAATGGTCGACTCTGATCCAAAGAGTGATAAGGAACGAGTGTAGGTATTCACCGTTCAATAAATGTTACGTCAAAAACAGCCTGTACTGACATGTAACAAACATATGAATAACGGTACAATGGGAGATTTAGGTTAAATTACATAACTTTTGAGTATTTGCTTGATAGGATCGGTAGGTAATAGAACGTTCCACTGCAAGGAATCAAGCATAACCTTAAAATAGCAGCTTCGCATTCCACTCCATCGGTTGGCAGTGATACACAGTATCATTGTGTTTCTCTAGAGCAGTTCTGCTCGGACACTTGGCTTACACCACCAGTAAACCAAGATGATGCTGGTGATGATTATTGTTTTAATAGGAAGTAGGCTACAACTAGGCAACCACCACCTATAATAACACTAATCAGATACAAAAATGGAAAGGATCCGACATTTTGAAAATTAAGGTATCGGTTAAAGAAAGAGAAGGGCCACGAAGGGCATGAAAATGAAAGACTCTCTTGGCCTCGCAACCTAATACTGTCAGGGTCGGAAAAGAACAAGGGTTGAACAAGGGAGGTCAGAAGGGTAGATGAAAATGAGCCTGGCAGAAGTAACTTGCAGCAATGGCAGGGCTCATCTCAGTGCCCCATGTTCCCCAACACACGCTCCCAAGTTGAGAGCCCTGGGACCCTTTTTAGTCACCTCTTACGACAGGCAGGGTATACCGTGGCTGTTATTCTACTGCCCCCACCAACCGAGGTAGTAAACAAAGATTTTGCTAGTCCATCTCAACAGAGATTTTTAAGAGCACATGAAATAAAAAAGTAAAAGGAACAAGGAGAATTATAGTGTGCGGAAAGCTGCGAATAGTTGACGCTTTAACTCAATCACTTTTCGCAAAGAAATTTTCTTCTCTCACATCATTTTCACTTCTTTTATCCATTTTCATATGTATTGAAGTCACAATAACGAAAATATCAAGTGAGCCTTTTGAACATGTGGATTAATAGTCGGTTGTAGTCAAGCATTAGCCTACTGCTAGGAACAAACCCAACGATTCTAACCTCCATTTGTATCAGCTGACTAATGAAGTAATATTATTAGTGAAGATATTTTATTAGTCATGTGTAAATCTTTATGAAACAGAAATTGGTTAACTAATAATTATTTTTATGAGTTCTAATATTATTAGCTAATATTATTAGTTAGTTTTATGAATCAGGGCCCTGATCATGTTACGAAGACTTGCTTCAATACAAGCGAAAACAGAGCGAATGCCAAAGGGCCTAAGTAGGAACCGAACCGTTGATCTCATCATTAGACTATGTTTTTCTTATGCTATCATGTTCCTCATGCTGCGAACCGAGATATTGGGCAGAAAAATTTTACCCGTTTTGCTCTACGATGCACCGTTTTCGAGATATTTAACATTTTGCATTTAAGCCCCAAATTTAATGAATCGAACTAGCACGACCTGTTAGCCTCTAAGCTAGCTTTCTGCATAAGAGCAGCAGCCATCTTGCGCAAGCACCCTTAAGGCGTCTCATAAGGAGTCGTGTATAGCCACCATCTTGCGTCCGCCATCTTGCGCAAGCATCCTTAGGGCGTCTCTAGCCATCTTGTGCAAGGACACTTAAGCCGCCTCATAAGAGCAACCGCCATCTTGCGCAAGCATCCCTAGGGAGTCTCATAAGGAGCCTTGTATAACCGCCATCTTGCGCGAGCATCCCAAGGGAGTCTCATAAGAACCTATGTATAGCGTCAATCTTGCATAAGCACCTTTATGGAGTCATGTATAGCCACCATCTTGTGCAATTAGCGTCGAGAGATGGCTGCTGTAGAATTTTTCTTTTTAAATTATCCGCCACCATATTTCAACTAAAGAGTGTAGCACTGAGGTTAGCGATGTAAGATGGCGGATGACAGCTGACAAAAAAGCGCGTGAGTTTGTTTACTAAACAAGAGCACGTGAAATTTTTCAATTTGCCGCACCACATTTCAAAGGTATCTAGCTAAAGATGGCAGCACGGTGCTCTCTTGATTAAAGATGGCGGATGACAGCTAACAGAACTTTTCAAATTGCCCGCTACTACATGTCATAAAGAGGGCAGCACGGTGCTCTGTGGATTAAAGATGGCGGATGACAGCTGACGAAATTGCCCGCATGATAGCAGCACAGTGCTCTATTGATTAAAGATGGTGGATGACAGCTGTCAAAAAGCACGTGGCTTTGTTTCCAAACAAGAGCACATAGAATTTTTCAAATTGCCGCCACCACATTTCAAAGGTAACTAGCTAAAGAGTGCAGCACTGAGGTTTGTGATGCAAGATGGCGGATGACAGCTGTCAGAAAAAAGCACGTGAGTTTGTTTCTAAACAAGAGCACGTGGAATTTCTTGCCACCACAAAGAGGGCAGCACGGTGCTCTATTGATTAAAGATGGCTGCTGTCACGTGGAATTGCCTGCCACCACAGGTATGTAGCTGAAGAGGGCAGCACGGTGCTCAAAGATGGCTGCTCTCAAAAAGCATTTTTCAAATTATCCGCCACCACATTTCAAAGGTAAGTAGCTAAAGAGGGCAGCACTGTGCTCTGTTGATAAAAGATGGCGGATGTCAGCTGTCAAAAAAACACGTGGATTTGTTTATCTCGCGCTAGTGAGGTTAAGTTGGTAGCACTAAGGTTTAGGCCCGCCAAGATGGCAGCACTGCGGATGACAGGTGACGAATTTGCAGCTACTGCGATAAAGAGGGCAGCACGGTGCTATGTAGTTTAAAAATGGCGGATGACAGCTGTCAAAAAGCACGTGGCTGTCAAAAAACACGTGGCTTTGTTTATCTCGCGCTAGTGAGGTTAAGTTGGTACCACTAAGGTTTAGGTCCGTCAAGATGGCAGTACTGAGGTTAGCGATGCGTTGTTGTCTGTCAAAAAGCACGTGGCTGTCAAAAAACACGTGGATTTGTTTACCTCGCGCTAGTGAGGTTAAGTTGGTACCACTAAGGTTTAGGCCCGTCAAGATGGCAGCAGTGAGGTTAGCGATGCGTTGTTGTCTGTCATAAAGCACGTGGCTGTCAAAAACACGTGGATTTGTTTACCTCGCGCTAGATATGTTAAGTTGGTACCACTGAGTTTTAGGCCCGTCAAGATGGCAGCAGTGAGGTTAGCGATGCGTTGTTGTCGATGACAGCTGTCAAAAAGCACGTGGCTTTGTTTTAAAATTCAAATATCGCGCCAAAATTCAAATTTCCCGCCAAAATTCAAATTTCCCGCGGGAGGCGGAGGGGCCCCTGTGAGCCCGGAGGAGGAGGCGGCCGCCGAATCCCTGTATTATTTTACTGGTGTGTCATGTTGGCACCAACAACGTAAGGCAAGCTGATATAAGTATATCTGGTAAATGCAGCATGGGTGAAGTTTAAGAAAGCGGAGAAGTTATTAGGGGAATACTGTGTAGGAGGGATACTGACTGGAGGGTGATTGGGGATTTAAATGAGACTATGGAGTGGGTATGTGGGAAACTGGGAGTGAAATTTCTAGATCCTAATGGGTGGGTAGGAGATAGGGATTTGCGCTCAGATGGCCTTCATTTAAACCGCAGTGGTACGTATAAGTTAGGAAATTTGTTTGCAAGGGTAATAGGGAGGTACATTCAGGTAAACAGGGTGGCCTAGGGAGCGGTGGTAAGGGAACACGGAACTGGAAATCAAGTAGGGATGACATAAAATTGTTAGTGTTGAACTGTAGAAGTATTGTAAAGAAAGGAATAGAATTAAGAAATTTAATAGATATATATTTACCATATATTGTAATAGGAGTTGAATCATGGCTGAGGAATGATATAATGGATGGAGAAATTTTCTCACGGCACTGGAGTGTGTATCGTAGAGATAGGATAGGAATGGTGGGAGGGGGAGTGTTCATTCTGGTGAAACAAGAATTTGTAAGCTACGAAAAAGATAAAGATGTGACACATGAAATTCTAGGTTTAAGGCTCATTTCTGAAGATAAAAGGCAACTTGATATATTTGGAGTGTACAGATCGGGAAAGGGTAGCACTGACGCGGATTTGGAATTATTTGATAGGATAGTTAGCTGTGTGGGAAATGACATGGAAAGAAATGTGATTGTAGCGGGAGATCTGAATTTGCCAGATGTCAATTGGGAAGGAAATGCGAACGACAGGAAGCATGACCAACAAATGGCAAATAAGTTAATATGGGAAGGACAGCTGACTCAGAAAGTGATGGAACCAACCAGAGGGAAAAATATCTTGGATGTGGTGCTGATAAAACTAGATGAGCTCTATAGGGACACTGAAGTAATAGATGGTATTAGTGAACATGAAGCTGTTTTGTGGAAGTTAAAAATAAATGTGATAGAAAGGAAGGTCTTAAAAATAGGACTATTAGGCAGTACCATATGGCTGATAAAGCAGGCATGAGGAAGTTTCTAAAAAGTAACTATGATCGGTGGCAACCGGTAAATAATAATGTAAACAGACTCTGGGATGGGTTTAAAGAAATAGTTGAGGAATGCGAAAACAGGTTTGTACCTTTTAGGGTGGTAAGGAATGGCAAAGACCTACCTTATTATAATAGAGAAATAACGAGACTAAGAAGGAGGTGCAGACTGGAAAAAATAGAGTTAGAAATGGCTGTGGAAGTAAGGAGAAATTGAAGGAACGTACTATAAAATTGAATCTAGCAATGAAGGCAGCTAAGGATAACATGATGGCAAGCATAATTGGCAGCCATACAAATTTTAGTGAAAAATAGAAGGGTATGTATAGGTACTGTACCATTACGTTACATTAGCGGCCGTCAATGTAATGAACACAGTGGACAAAGATGGCGGACAATAACTTCAGGTGCAAGTACACAGAGTAGTGATCTAATAAATCGATATCGCCCGGCCGCAAGGGAAAAGTATCTCAAGAGTTAAATAATGACGGACGGAAAAACTTCAAAGAGAACGATTCTTGACTACTTTGTGAAGAAAAAGCTACAAGTTCAAGGGAAGTTGCACGGCTTATAGTAAGATTATTAAAAAGGATCAACTCAACGTTATATACGAAAATATTGATATATTAACAGAGTAGAAGACTCTATATGCAAGAACACAATACGGAAAAGGAGTAGATTTGAAAGAGATATTCGTCACTGTGAAATCTGAATTCAGAGACGGAAAGGAAGCTTCAGCAGAATTACACGTTGCCGAAAATAGTACCATAGCGGCATAATTTGTTGTTTCCAGGAGGGAGACAATATCTGTTTAAGCAAAAGAAAGAGCAAGGAGTAGGCCAAATTAGTGAAATCCATAAATTTAAAGAAGAGAATATTTTCGTCTTACTCGAATTTCTAAAAAAACAAATATTGTGAATTGAATTGCCTATTTTTCACCAGTACACTATGAACTCTACCATGTATTTGTTCTTTTGTGATTGCATGATGACTGGTGACAAGATGGCCTCAGCTTAAACAGAAGGAATGTTTTCGCTCAAGATTGATTAGCTCAAGCCAAGACCCAAGATGAAGCCGCAGATGACGTAGTCTTCGGATCGCAGTGGTTGCATATTCCGAGATGCCGTAGTCCAACAGAGATCCAGCGGATAAATCCCGTCACGAGATAAGTATTACGAGTTGCATCGTAATAAATTTCAAATCAATTAATGAAAAATATTTATAGGTGTACAGGAGTGCTAGATATAAGAGATCAAGTGCCAATGAGAAGATATATGAATACAAATGCGATTTATTAGCCGATGAAAAGTGCTATTTTGTGCTATATAACTGCAGTGCTAATGTGATAATGTTAAGGTTATTGGAAACTAGATCTGACTGAGTATTTATGCATGTTTTGTGCCAATTAATACATATAGACCGTGAAGCGTTTAGCCAGTTGTGGATGTATAAATATAAGCGAGATATAAGACGTAACCTAGAAATTCAGGTCAATATGTATACCAACCATGGCCAGTATGATAATAATATGGTAAAGAAGTGTTTGAAATATTACGAAGTTGCAGTATATAAGAGAATAATGAGGTCATTGAATATTGCGTCCGTAACACAGAGGTTATTTTAATGGAATTGAGTGATGATATATTTTAAATATGAAGGAATATATAAATACGGAGGAAATGAAGTGTTAATGTGGCATATTATGAGTAGAATGAGGAGATATGTTTCTGTTCGTTATTTAAGAATGGGATAGATAATTGAAATGCGAATTCCTGTGTTACACATTATATTTAGATTTGGGTTAGCACTGCAAGTAAAGAATATAGGCCATGTTGACTTGAATGCATGTTTCGAGCCAGGCAGTATGTGTTTTGTTGTAACTTTCGGTGGATGATATGGAGAGGTTACGTGTTTATTATGCAGTACATTATATATATTTGGGAATGGAATGGAATCTCGCACATTTACGTATTTGAAGGTCGGCACGTTAGCGCTTACACGGAGTACGGTCTGTTTTATCGAAACTATGGCACAGCAGAGAAATATTTGGGAATATGTAAATATTTTAGCACATGACTAGGACTGTGTGGCACGATTTTCGCAGATTAGAATGACGTACCGTCAAATCTATGGCACTCCGTACTAGATTTATTTTATTTGAGTTGTACATATGGTGATGTACTGAATTAATCTATTCATTTGGGTTATGATAGGAATTTTGGTAACTGTATGGGTGTTTTGAACCCATAATTAATGCTAATGCTTATCTCGTAACGTGGTGAGTCACAAACAAGAATCCAAACCAGAATACAAAGATGTGTTTGGATAAATTTTTGGTCAAATAGACCGAAATCCAAGATGAAACTTAACTTATGCCCCAATGAAAAGCCCAAACAACACTAAATGAAAGATATTCCAATCCTCCTTGATTTAATAAAGTTCTGATCCCTATTTTTCCCCTTATATGAATTTGATCATGGAAGATATGGTATAATTTGGTTATTAACAGATATGTAAGCAAATATGTTAAAGATTTAAAGTTCTTTCAAATATGTTTATCCCGGAAACCAAGCACTTTGAGAATGATACTTATAATTCTATGATTTTCCTTTCCTTATTGCCAATGAATATATATGATTCAATTTTATTATACATTAGCATGCTAATAAATTAGAAATAGATTTGATTTTGCATTTATATTCTTTAAGTAGGTAGTAGTAGGATAGTATACGGAATTATTGAGTTAGCTTACGCTGAGTATTAGGTAAGGATCGGATAATTTATTTTAACATAAGGATATGGTATGAATATTTCAACGGTCGGCAACTCTTCAACGGAATCCGCGATTTAATTAATGCATATAGGAACAACGAAGCGAATTTTTACCCTGAGAAATGATTATATGCCATATATTAGAACTTATGTTCATAATTACTACTCTAGTTTGGAATCTTTGTATGACTTGCGACCCGATACTTAGAATTTAGTGGCCGGAGCAATATTTAAATATGTGAATACTCAGGTTATACTCCAAAAACGTAAGACAGATATGCTGGTAAAGGTCGCAACTCAAAAATAAGGCATAGTACTTTAAGGCAGAAACAGGTTCCATGAAGGACATTCCAGGAATAATTAATGAGCAAAAATGGCCGGTAAGAAATACGTTGTCATTTTCGTCGACTTTACAAAGGCGTATGACTCGGTAGACAGACCTACTCTTATGAAGATTTTGCAGGAACTAGGACTTGATGAGAAGACCCATAACCTAATCAAACAGACTTTAAGCAACACCAGGTCACGAGTAAAGTTCAGAGGAGTCATATCAGAAAGTTTTGAAATTAAATCAGGAGTGAGACAGGGAGATGGTCTGTCCCCTCTCCTCTTTAACTGTGCCTTGGAGAAAGTAATGAGAGAGTGGCGAAAGGAGTTAGCTAGAATGGAGATTCCAAGTGGCATTTATTTGGGACATAAGCGCAATGAGCTCAATGTTGACTGTCTGGCGTATGCCGATGATCTGGCCCTGATATCTAATTCAATAGAAACTTCTGTGAAACAACTAAATGTTCTCAGACAACAAGCAGCAAAGGCTGGGCTACATGTGTCTCTCGAAAAAACACAATTCATCACGAACATCGGTGAATCTCCTTGTACGTTGCATCTGGAACAGGGAGAGATCAGGAAAACCAATAGGTTTAAGTACTTGGGAGAATGGTTGGAATCCAATCTCTCTGAAGGAACAGCTTTGTCAACTCGAGTTAACAGGCTTGAAATGGCCTACCAACTGACCAAGAATACGTATAATAAAAAGTGTCTCTCTCGTAATACTAAGATGAAGCACTACCAGACTGTCATCCGCCCTGAAGCTTTATATGCTTCAGAATGTTTAACTTTCAACAGGAAGGGACTCATGGAAAAACTTGAAATCCAGGAAAGAAAGATAATGAGGAAGATACTGGGGCCAGTCAAGGAAGGGGACAGTTATAAAAGACGACCTAACCAAGAGCTCTACAAGTACTGTGAAAGAATAACGAATGTAGCAAGGAAGAGACGCCTAGCATTCTATGGGCACGTCTACAGGATGCATCCTACCAGGTTGACCAACCGGATTCTCAGCTACTGGCAAAATAGGAAGACCAAGTCACCATGGTTGATGGAAGTGAATAAAGATCTACAGGAACTGGGAATAACAGAAGGAATCTTAAAGGATCGTACAGCACTCAGGAAGATGCTTAAACATAAGAAGTTTATCAACAAAGAAGACTGGCGTCCTTTGGACAATGGAGAGGAAGGAGCAACACAGCCTGAGGATGCGCAACTACTGGGCAAACATCAAAGCCCATTCCAAAATGCAATAGTTGAATGTCGTGGTCCTTAGCTGGCCTATACGAAACAAGAAGAAGAAGAACAAGGGGAGGGTGTATGTGAGGATCTTCAAAAGGCAGAAGTATTCAGTCAGCAGTATGTAAAGATTGTTGATTACAGGGATAATGTCGAGATAGAGGAGGAGACTAAGGCCAAAGAAGTAATAACATTTACATATGATAACAATGATATTTACAATAAGATACGAAAGTTGAAAACTAGAAAAGCAGCTGGAATTGATCAGATTTCTGGGGATCTACTAAAGACAATGGGTTGGTATATAGTACCATATCTGAAGTACTTATTTGATTATTGTTTGGTCGGAGGAGCTATACCAAATGAATGGAGAGTTGCTATTGTAGCCCCTGTGTATAAAGGAAAGGGTGATAGACATAAAGCTGAAAATTACAGGCCAGTCAGTTTGACATGCATTGTATGTAAGCTTTGGTAAGGCATTCTTTCTGATTATATTAGACATGTTTGTGAAATTAATAACTGGTTCGATAGAAGGCAGTTCGGTTTTAGGAAAGGTTATTCCACTGAAGCTCAACTTGTAGGTTTCCAGCAAGATATAGCAGATATCTTGGATTCAGGATGTCAAATGGACTGTATCGCGATTGACCTGTCTAAAGCATTTGATAGGGTAGATCATGGGAGACTACTGGCAGAAATTAGTGCAATTGGACTAGACAAAAGAGTGACTGAATGGTTTGCTATATTTCTAGAAAATAGATCTCAGATAATTAGAGTAGGTGAAGCTTTATCTGACCCTGTAATAATTAAGAGGGGAATTCCTCAAGGCAGTATTATCGGACCTATGTTTTCTTATATATATATAAATGATATGAGTAAAGGAGTGGAATCGAAGGTAAGGCTTTTTGCGGATGATGTTATTCTCTATACAGTGATAAATAAGTTACAAGATTGTGAGCAACTGCAACGTGACCTCGAAAATGTTGTGAGATGGACAGCAGGCAATGGTATGTTGATTAACGGGGTTAAAAGTCAGGTCGTATGTTTCACAAATAGGAAAAGTCCCCTCAGTTTTAATTACTGCGTTGATGGGGTGAAAGTTCCTTTTGGGGATCATTGTAGGTATCTAGGTGTTAATATAAGGAAAGATCTGCATTGGGGTAATCACATAAATGGGATTGTAAATAAAGGGTACAGATCTCTGCACATGGTTATAAGGGTGTTTAGGGGTTGTAGTAAGGATGTAAAGGAGAGGGCATATAAGTCTCTGGTAAGACCTCAACTAGAGTATGGTTCCAGTGTATGGGACCCTCACCAGGATTACCTAATTCAAGAACTGGAAATAATCCAAAGAAAAGCAGCTCGATTTGTTCTGGGTGATTTCCGACAAAAGAGTAGCGTTACAAAAATGCTGCAAAGTTTGAGTTGAGAAGAATTGAGAGAAGGAAGAGGAGCTGCTCGACTATGTGGTATGTTCCGAGCTGTCAGCGAAGAGGTGGCGTGGAATGACGTTAGTAGACGAATAAGTCTGAGTGGCGTTTATAAAAGTAGGAAAGATGACAATATGAAGATAAAATTGGAATTCAAGAGGACAAACTGGGGCAAATATTCATTTATAGGAAGGGGAGTTAGGGATTGGAATAACTTACCACGGGAGACGTTCAATAAATTTCCAATTTCTTTGAAATCATTTAGGATTAGGCTAGAAAAGCAACAGGTAGGGAATCTGCCACCTGGGCGACTGCCCTAAATGCAGGTCAGTATTGATTGATTGACTGATTGATTGATTGATTGATTGATTGATTGATTGATTGATTGATTGATTGATTGATTGATTGATTGATTGATTGATTGATTGATTGATTGATTGATTGATTGATTGATTGATTGATTGATTGATTGATTGATTGATTGATTGATTGATTGATTGATTGATTGATTGATTGATTGATTGATTGATTGATCAAACAGTTGTAATTTGGGGATTCCAGAATTTGAGCTCTAACCCATTTGGCAGTAATCAGTTTCCTTCAAGGTATATTAAATAATTAATTATTGGTTGTAAGGACTTTGTATATTTAACTTAAATAATCGAGGTACCTCATTTAAACGTTATTACCTCAAATTAATAGCAAATTTTACCATGCAAATATTCTCATTTAGCTTCATAAATGTTATCTGTTATTTATATAAATAAAATTGTAGGGGTCCGCTTTCTGAAATTTCGTTTGTTTTGCCTATTTTTCAGATATTTATCCGTTTTATGTCAACTCAATACCGAATCAGTGTTTTTTTATTTTCGTGTCTATTTGTCCGTTTGTCTGTTTGCTGTCTGTTTGTACCACCATCACGGTGAAACGCCTGGATAGATCTTAAACAAACGTCATATTTAGTATATACACATCCCGCGGAAGGTTTTGATATGCGTATCATTTTAAAATCTTTGAATAGACTGGGTGTTTATAGGAAAACCCGAACAGTTTTCCCCCATTTTCTGTTATACTACTGTCTTTCTGTAAACGTCGTGGTCTGTATGTGAAACATCTCTTCATTATAAACAACTTATAGTATGTTCATAATTGACCTTGCTCTTCAAATGACGGAGAAAATTACTAATTTCTGCGGGTATCATGCTCTGCATTGAGTGACCGACAGACCGACAACGAACCTACAGGTTACCATGGCAACTTCTCTGACTGCTTGCCAGCAAGGAAGTAGCGTGTTGCCATTTTCGTCATCATTCCTGTAAATTCGTGGTTGTCCCTTGGGTAGAAAGCAAGAGAGACGTCAATCGGCCATTCTCCGGGATATTGGTAGAATATCGTTGGAGGTTATAACCGTCATCGAATAGCTTAAGTAATAACACCATTAGTCATCTTCTCATGTGTTTACCTAAGAATCCCTGCGCCTAAATTTCCCATCTGTTACGGCTTTCTTATATCCTCAACTCATATCAGCATAATTTATTGAGCAGCATCTGATTTTCCAATACATTCACTTGGTGTTTACATATTATTGTCCTATCCGACTGTTCTCAATTTTTGACCTATTTTCTATTAATTACAACTTTCTTAACTGTATTATTTTCTTCCTCCATACATATGCGAATGCTAATCGCGAAGCCTGGACACTCTTTCTTTGAGGAAATATTCTAAGCTATGCAAATGTATAAATTTCGGCGCCGGAAAATATCGGAATAGGGATGAAATTTTAACGACGGTGCAGACCTTCGTTTCGGGATAATTGGTGGCTAAGCGGTAAGTCATCTCACAAAACAGAAAGCACAATCTTTTTCACTCTGGAGAGATCTACAACTTTGGTCGGATTTCTATCCCCTATACGTTAAATAGAGATGTATTTCTCGATTTCAAGTTAATTTTGTACTTCTTACACGATTATGTTCTCGCTTCGCACAATTATAGGAAACATAATATAGTGACGACATTCAGCTCGCATGTTGACATGACCAGTTGCCATATGATAGCCAAATCTTGTGATTCTAGCTGTCACATGAGTGATAAAACTGTACAAAATGTTACTCAATTCAATGACTCTAACTCAATCTAACCCATAAATATAGGAGGAACGAGAAGATGTCGTAGGGCCAACCATGTAAACACTAAATGAGACGTCTGATGGTGAGGTCCGTTTGTAGATATGTCGTATAGTTTCAAAGCAGCGACTCTCGAAATAAAGGTCTGCACTTCTGGACGTGTCCATGCTTATCTATATAAATAAAGTTGTAGACGGTCCGCTGTCTGTAATTTCATTTGTTTAGTCAAACGAACGTTTTTCCCCCATTTTCTCTTACACTACTGTCTTTCCGTAGACGCTGTGGACAATACATTATCATGCCTACAATAGGATTAGATGAAAGTTGCTGATGAATCAGAGAATTTAGCTTGATTGTGGAGCAAAGTGCGTTGTTGCAGTGCGAATGAACGTAGCGCAGCGCTGCATTTAAATTCTAACGAATAAGACGAGACTTACGTCAAGCAACAAGGAGTAACAATGGTTCAAAATATTGCAGATAGCTCTAAAACAAAAGAGAACACAACAAAAAATTAATTATTGAGAAAATAAAATAAAATAGATGCATTAGTGAAAGAAAACAGTGCTGAAACCTTCAGCTCCAAACGTGAATGCGTAGCGACTACAAGCCACAAGTATCTGCGCGAATGTGACTACAAAAGTATGAGAGATTTTAATCGTTAAATTTTGAAAAAATAAGGCCCATTAGCAAAATTGCTTGAACAGGTGTAAACTATTTTAATGAAGGAAAAATCCTCAACATTTGAACATTTTTCTAGAAAAATGAAGATGAAATGGAACTGGGTGAGGAGTTGGAAGGAATCGGCTGTTTGCCTGCAAGTAAAATAGAAAACTGCAGTAAAGTATTTTCAGGACAGCCGATAGCTCTCTAATATCTCAAAACATTCCTATACGCTTTATTTGAACTTTTGTGAGGCAACCTGGACGAGGTACTTGTCCTCCTTCCCAGTTTATCCTTGACCCAAAGTCTCACGATCCAGGACACTGCTCTTGAAGCGGTAGATGTGGGATCCTTCGCTGAGTCCGAGGAATAAACCAACCCTGTGGGGTAAACTGATTAAGAAAGAAAGAATTTGTCACCGAGTGAAAAAATGTTTCGCTGTTTTTATGCATCTGCTCCTATTCGAAGGCCTATGGTCTCTGCAACCACTATTATAATATAATATAATATAATATAATATAATATAATATAATAAAATATAATATAATATAATATAATATAATATAATATAATATAATATAATATAATATAATATAATATAATATAATATAATATAATATAATATAATATAATATAATATAATATAATATAATATCCGACTCGTTGGCTGAATGGTCAGCATACTGGTTTTCGGTTCAGAGGGTCCCGGGCTCGATTCCCGGCTGGGTCGGGATTTTAACCTTCATTGGTTAATTCCAGTGACTCGGGGCTGGGTGTTTGTGCTCTCCCCAACATCACTGCAACTCACACACTACACCTAACACTATCCTCTACCACAATATAATGGCAGATGCCACCCACCTTCATCGGAGGGTCTGCCTTACAAGGGTTGCACCAGGCTAGAAATAGCCACACTAAATTATTCTTATAATATAACATAATATAATATGCTATACTTGTCGGGTGAGTTGGGACCCGAAAGATGGTGAACTATGCCTGGCCAGGACGAAGTCAGGGGAAACCCTGATGGAGGTCCGTAGCGATTCTGACGTGCAAATCGATCGTCGGAGCTGGGTATAGGGGCGAAAGACTAATCGAACCATCTAGTAGCTGGTTCCCTCCGAAGTTTCCCTCAGGATAGCTGGTGCTCGAACGAGTCTCATCCGGTCAAGCGAATGATTAGAGGCCTTGGGGCCGAAACGACCTCAACCTATTCTCAAACTTTAAATGGGTGAGATCTCCGGCTTGCTTAAAACATTTTTGAAGCCGCGAGAGATTTATTTCTTGGATCGGAGTGCCAAGTGGGCCACTTTTGGTAAGCAGAACTGGCGCTGTGGGATGAACCAAACGCAGAGTTAAGGCGCCCGAATAGACGCTCATGGGAAACCATGAAAGGCGTTGGTTGCTTAAGACAGCAGGACGGTGGCCATGGAAGTCGGAATCCGCTAAGGAGTGTGTAACAACTCACCTGCCGAAGCAACTAGCCCTGAAAATGGATGGCGCTGAAGCGTCTTGCCTATACTCTGCCGTCAGCTCGGCAATGAGGGGTGCGCGGTTTCGCTTCGGCGGCCCGCCCCGTGAAGCCCTGACGAGTAGGAGGGTCGCGGCGGTGAGCGCAGAAGGGTCTAGGCGTGAGCCTGCCTGGAGCCGCCGTCGGTGCAGATCTTGGTGGTAGTAGCAAATACTCCAGCGAGGCCCTGGAGGACTGACGTGGAGAAGGGTTTCGTGTGAACAGCCGTTGCACACGAGTCAGTCGATCCTAAGCCCTAGGAGAAATCCGATGTCGATGGGGTCCGAGACTACAGTGTTAGGACCCCATGGGGCGAAAGGGAATCCGGTTCCTATTCCGGAACCCGGCAGCGGAACCGTAACAAGTCGGGCCCCTCGAATGAGTAGCTCGTCGGGGTAACCCAAAAGGACCCGGAGACGCCGTCGGGAGATCGGGGAAGCGTTTTCTTTTCTGCATGAGCGTTCGAGTTCCCTGGAATCCTCTAGCAGGGAGATAGGGTTTGGAACGCGAAGAGCACCGCAGTTGCGGCGGTGTCCCGATCTTCCCCTCGGACCTTGAAAATCCGGGAGAGGGCCACGTGGAGGTGTCGCGCCGGCTCGTACCCATATCCGCAGCAGGTCTCCAAGGTGAAGAGCCTCTAGTCGATAGACTAATGTAGGTAAGGGAAGTCGGCAAATTGGATCCGTAACTTCGGGATAAGGATTGGCTCTGAGGATCGGGGCGTGTCGGGCTTGGTAGGGAAGTGGGTCTGCGCTAACGTGCCGGGCCTGGGCGAGGCGAGAGCGCGGGTGTCGGCATCCGTCGTCACTTCAACGCTGGATCCGAGCTCGGTCCCGTGCCTTGGCCTCCCACGGATCTTCCTTGCTGCGAGGCCGCGGTCTGCCTTGTGGCGTCGCAGTCTCCTCACGGAGGTTGCAGCCGCGGGCGCGCGGATTCTCTTCGGCCGCCATTCAACGGTCGGCTCAGAACTGGCACGGACCAGGGGAATCCGACTGTCTAATTAAAACAAAGCATTGCGATGGCCCAAGCGAGTGTTGACGCAATGTGATTTCTGCCCAGTGCTCTGAATGTCAACGTGAAGAAATTCAAGCAAGCGCGGGTAAACGGCGGGAGTAACTATGACTCTCTTCTATAGGTCATAGATCTCGGGGAGGCTCGTCGTTTGAGGTGTCGGGCATGTAAGTCCTAGTATCCGAGATGAAGCGTACGTTATTTGCTCATCGTTTGAGGTGTCGGGCGTGTAAGACCTAGTATCCGAGACGAAGCCTCTGGGGCAGCTCGAGTATCTCCCCGTTACCCCCAACGGGTGTGTGTCTTCAGCACCTGTTGGCCAAAGGGGTCGATGGTCAGGGCAGGCACAATGTGCCTTGTCATCTGCACAAGCCTGCTGCTGGAAAGTCACCCCAAGTCCCTACCTGTGGGTCCGGTCCTTGAGCAAGACCACCCGGGCGCGGATAAAATCCCATTCATTGCTCGGGATGAACTGAACAGGAGGGTAAGCACCCAGTCATGGGGAAGGGCTCTTTGGGGCTAATCCCTCCTTAGAGTGGAGAGAATGATTGCGCGCAATCAAATGAGTCCTCAAAGGGCCTCGGATTCGGTCGTGTCAGGTCCCGCACACCGTCTAAGCCGGCAGGGGACCATTGATGACAGCCCAGGCGATACACCGGTCTACGTCGATGTTCCCTTCAATATAACTGATTGTCCCGTTTGTCTCCGCGGGACGAAGGGAACATACAAGGGTCTGAGCATTAATGACTATGTTGCTCATCTTAAAACTAAGCATGCTTCCTTGAAGATTTTATATCGTTGCACGTCTTGCCTGAAGGCGTATGTTGGTAAGCATGCTGCTCAGACCCATATTCCTAAGTGCACGGGCCCGCCCAAACCCGTGACACTTCCATATCCATGTTCAGAATGTACAATGAAATTTGCTACACAAAGAGGTCTGTCCACACATGAGCGCCATACACATCCGGCCCTCAGAAACTTGAGGCGTAAGGATCCCGTTCCCAGCACGAAGCCCCGCCTTGCCGCAGGTAGTGGGAAAGAGAGCAAGTTCACTGCTGAGGAACTTGCGAAAATGTACACACTCGAGCGGGATCACAGAGGGAATCCGGATTTAAAAAGACTCATGTTTGAGTCATTGGGGACTAAGACCAAAAAGCAAATAAGTGATAAGCGATGCCAGCCCGCTTATCAAAGGGCTAGGGATGATTTCCTTCTTAGGAATCAGGCCATCCCTCCAATCGCTTGTGGGGGAACGCCCGAGCGCAGCCAGTCGCCATGCGCTAACACCCCGACGGGCGTTCAACCTATCACTTCGCCAGGTGGGAGGGATGTACAGACTCCCCCTGGTGTCCCCATTGGGGATATTTCAGGCGAAGGACCATCTCAGCAGGGTCCAGTAATAGCTACCATCCGGGAGGAAGTATCTGGGGTGGAAGAGAATCAGGGTTCTCACGATATAACTCTCATGGGGGAGCCTTCTACACCCCCCATGGATTTGACGAGTGTCCCTGTAGAAGATGAGCCCCAGATCTCCGTTGAGGATCCTCGCCCCCGGTTAGAGGCATCTTGGCGGAAGATGCTTCTAGATCAGATTAAGGAAGGGGACCTTAAATCTGGTCCGGGACTGCCGGGAGCACGGGAACCACTACGTCTGCTGAGAGAGGCGGCCAGCGGTGTGGATATCACACAGGCAACTGTAGATACTGTATACACCGCGGTCGTCGAATTTCTCTCACAAGAAAGCAAGCAGAACGATCCCGTCCAGGATGGAGCTTCTTCCCGTAATAGGAAGAAAAAGAAATCCGCCACGAAAAGGGTGCAAGTTAAAAGATATAATTATGCTCGCACCCAGGACCTCTACAAGAAGGATCCCGGCCTTCTTGCAAAGCACGTCAGGTTGGGCACGGATCATACTCACCCACGTGTCCAACCGATAGCCAGGTCTGACATTTTGGACATGTACAGTGCACTGTGGGGAACCAGTGTACCGACCAGGCTAAAAGACTCTGCCGATGGGCCACCCTTGGGGTTCGACACTTTTCCTCCCATTGTGGTGGCAGACGTTAGTAAACGCCTCGGCAGAGTGAAGGGGTCCACAGCCGCAGGACCAGACAAGTTAACTAAAGCGGCCTTGTCTGGTAAATCACAAGTTTGGCTCATTACCGGGTTGTATAATCTAGTGCTGGCCTCCGGTCATCTGCCGACCGCTTGGAGGGAGAATCGGACCACGTTGATCCTCAAAGAGGGCAAAGACCCTAACAATGTATCTGACTATCGGCCAATCACAATCGGTTCCCTCCTCAGTAGGCTCTTCTGGGGGATTGTTGATCAAAGGCTGAGGAGCGTGGTCAAGTTTAACCCTAGGCAGAAGGGTTTTGTGGCGGAGGCGGGGTGCTTCGCCAATGTCCAAATTTTCGACCAGCTGAACCGTCTAATGAAAACTGAGACGGGCGGCGTGGGACTGGTACTGGATATATCCAAGGCTTTCGATACAGTTCCACACGCGGCCATTGGACGTGCACTTCGACGAAAAGGGGTTCCTGAACCCCTGGTCGCGTTGGTCGAAGCTAGCTATCGTGATGTTCGCACAACAATACCCCACCCTGGGGGCGACATCACGATAAATCTCCAACGAGGCGTTAAGCAAGGGGACCCCCTGTCACCCCTGCTTTTCAATCTAATTATGGAACCACTTTTGGAACGGTTGGAGACCATGCCGGGAATCCCACTTTTGGGAGGGCAAAATGTATCTTGCCTGGCCTTCGCCGATGACCTTGTTCTTGTGGCATCGGACCCCCCGAAGGCACAAAATCTTCTAGATGAAGTCGTTGACTTTTTGGGCGCTCATGGTATGTCCTTGTCGACTCATAAGTCATGGGCATACCAGATTGTGAGAACAAGAGACTCCTGGTATCTAGAAGACCCCGGCATGGAAAAGCAA